>NW_026943819.1:15634535-16363702 GCF_035594765.1 Anolis carolinensis | reverse complement strand
ATGCCAATGCACAAAACACACACACACATATAGCAGAGTTTCAGAAGTGTTATTTTAGTTGCCCAAAAACATTTACTCTATTTTAAAATATATTTGGCTTTAAATCATGCTCTCAAGAGACAAAAATAAGCAGACTTCTTTAAAAGTAATATAGTTGATTTACTCACAAACTTCATGCATTCTGCATACAGGTACTTTGCTTATCAATTCAGTTACAAATAGGATTTGAAGTAGTTTCTCTGTGTAGGTAACACAGAATTAACAATCTTAGAATTAACAGTCCATAATCTAATGCATCTCTGGTCTGAGAGTCTAATAGAGTCTCTGTTTCTAATTGAAAGTTGAATGGCTTCTGTACAGATTCTGTTCCTACTGACTTCTTAAAGCATACATCTGTTTCTACTGAAGTCTCTAAACCAGTGGTTCTCAACCTGTGGGTCCCCAGGTATTTTGGCCTACAACTCTCGGAAAACCCAGCCAGTTTACCAGCTGCTAGGATTTCTGGGAGTTAAAGGCCAAAACATCTGGGGACCCACAAGTTGAGAACCACTGCTCTAAGCATATCTTCTACAGTCTTACAAACTGCATACTGTTTCTACTGACTTCTAAACTGTACTGTTTCTAAAATGGAGTCTGAGTCATGAACAAACCCAGATCTGATCACATGGTGTGCAGCCCCTCCGCAACATAGAGTTAAGGTAAAACACACATGCAATATAGTAAGCAATCTGAAATATATATGTAACAAATAACTAGTGGAGACTTGAAGAAGGTTGCTATTTTCCACAATATCTTCTTTAAGGCTTCAACTACAATGAGAAATGGGTTCACCACTCCATTGATGTGGAATCGCTGCCACTGGACTGAGCAATTACAAGGCCACTGGTTTTCTGAAATGCCCCTTTCCCATACTTGGTTTCATTGATTCATTTTGTTGACTTATCATCCCATTTATGTGTGCATAACTCCCACTGAACTCAGTGGAATTTGCTTCTGTTTAAACATGCATAGTGTTACACTGTTAATTTGAGTCCACCCTCATAGAACATATTTTAAATCTCTATGCATACATTGAATAAAACATTTCTGTCTTTTTCACATCCCCTGCTCCTCCATAAGAAAGAAAGGCAGGCACCATTGCCTCATTCCACAGTGCTTCGGGTTTTAAAATAGGACTTCATGAAATGCTGCACTTTGGTTTTATGTGTTTAATGAGCACACTTTCATCACTGCCCTTTCTTTGAAGAAGCTTTTAACACAACATCTCACAAATTAAATGAGCTGTTAAAGGAAGGCTTCACAAAGTCTTTAAGTGTTTTATTTTTTTAAAAAGATATTGATCTACTATCTACAGTGATGCTGTTCTCCATTCTCGGTGTGTGGCAAAAGAAGTGGCCATTTTTATGTGCATGACATTTTGAAATTCCCACGAGGCATGAAGTGTTCCAGGAAAAAACTAAAAACAGCCTCTTAGTGGACTCCTGATTTATTTCTCTTGCTTCCAAGTCTCATTTTGTTGAAACATTGACAAACTGAAACATTTTGAAATGAGATGTACTACAATACAATATCAGGTGTGACCAATGACCATCAATGTTCTTTCATTCTTATACATTTATTCTGCCAGAATAGAAGGAGAGGGGAGCTCCTTCAGGGAATATGAGCCATTGTCCATGCCTTGTATTTAAAGGGAATCATGTTTCCTGACTAAAGCTGGAAAGGAACTTTGATTTCTAATGAGTTACTTTGATAATTAGTTATTCCTCATAGAAACAAGGTGGAACTTCTTCTTTGTAACACGCAGAGTGCAATTGATTACTTTTTGAAAAATTGTGATAGGTTTTCTGCCTATTATTACTTACTCTGTACATTCTGAGTCATAGGAAAAGGAGGATCAGGAATCGTGCTGCCAGCTACCTTCCCCTCTCTCTCTGTGCAGCTCATAGAAGGCAGAGTAAGCAGTCATGCCTTTGGTGATCCATTTTGACTAGTGGTTTCCAATCTTTTTTTGACCAGGGACCACTTTGACCATGGACCACTCTCCAACATTAGTGCCAAAAAGGTTATGAATAAGTTTTTGTCAACTTTAAATTTGGTATAGTTATTTGGGGTGCTGATTCAGAAAATTGCCTTGGATAGACCACATCAGCTCTAGTTTCTGATACAGAACATATGCCATCCAATAGTCGCTATCTGCTCATCCACAGAAAACCATATTTAATAATCTAGAACTAATATGGGCTTTCCAATGAACTTTTCTGATTTAGCACCTCAGATAACCCCAGGAACAGGCCTAAAAATGAAGACACCAAGGGCCACATAGAATAATAATAATAATAATAATAATAATAATTTTATTCTTATACCCCGCGGCTTACATGGGGCGGCTTACATGGGGCCAAGCCTGGACAGAACAATATAAAAACAAAACAATAAAACAAATCATCAGACAATAAAAGCAAGTCATAAAAACCACATACAAGATAAAGTGATAAAATCATGGATTGGGTTCAAAGGATGGCTCAAAGAATGGCTCCGCTCAGGGGGAGCGAGGAGGAGGAGAAGCAGCAGTCAGGAGGCTTATTGTCTCGCCTTTCGTGGGTTCTCAGCCTCTCCCCTCCTGACATCCCCATTGCTTTGGCACTATAAGAGGGTTTCACGAGACCAGTCACTCTCGTTGCAACGGTGTAGTAACAGTGAGGCCAAGGACCATACTTTAGTTCTTGGAGACCACTGGTGGTCCACAGACCATAGGTTGGGAAACACTCATTTAGACAGTGGACATCCAGCGATATTAAAGGACGAAACTAGAAAAGTCACCTGCAATGCACCCTTTGGTTAGATGGACTTTTTTTTTTAAAAAAAAATTATGAACCTACTGTATATGCTCATGTATAAGTCTACCCCATGTCTAAATCAAGGGGAGATTTTGGAGTCCAAACTATAAATTATGATATGACTAACAAATGCTGTTTTTTATTTCTGTCTAAACTCTGCCAAAGGATCTAAATGGACCACCACAAGCATTACATTTGTTTTTTAATGCTATAAAATTCCTAACCAACAGCAAAAGAATCAAATTGAAACTAAACAGTCAGTTGTTTCACCTATAGTAGTTTAATCTCTAGCTCCATTGGGAAGGTTTCATAGCATTAGAAAGGGATTTCCAATTTTTGCTGATCTACATAGGGAGGGAAATCTCTGAATGTCATCCAGTTTATGTGTACTTCACATGTTGGTTTGGCAAAGACATCCATTCAGATTTGGCTCTGGTCCCCTCTTCTTCTATTCTGGACATCTTTTCTTATTGACACTTTAAACATTCATGCCACCTTAATTTGATCCAATTCATCTCGTGCTTTTTGTTTTTTTCATATGTTCTCTTTGTTCCAGTTGGCCCATTCCGTAAGTATTCATTTCATCTCATACCTCTGCTGCATGCTGGGATGGATGAGGGTTGGCACCCATTGGTCAGTTTTGTGCATGTGATTTTGGGGCTTTTACTTTACAGAAGTCTGTGTCTAGATCAAATCAATTGGTCTTAAGAATTACCAAACAAATCTGATTAGAAAAACAAAAAATTTCTTCTGACTGTCTTTCAGTAAAGCACAATTAAGTAGCAAATCCAGTACTGGAAATGACTTAAATTACAGTTCAGTTCCCTGTATAGTTTCTCAGAAGTTAGTCCCATTAATAGAACCTATTTTCAGGTAAGTGTGTATAATACAGTATAACATTGCATTCTCAGCCCTTTGATATTTTTTTTGCAATTCCAGAATCCTGCTGCATTAAGAACTGGACTGCATTTCACCATTTTATGTTTGTAAAGCCTGCCAATATTTGTATTTAATGGCCCTTGGTCTTGTCTCCTACAATGTTTATAATGCTGTCTTGGCTCTTTGAACTGCTACTTGGTACCTGATACTGAGTTTATATAGTAATGTCTCCTTGATGACACAATTGCCTTACCTTTATTGTATATTGCTCTTTGAAACTAACATTAATGAGTACAGTATATCTCCTAACAGTCTGAAGCAGCTCCCAAACTTTTTCATTTCTGGTTTTTCATTGAGTGATTTCTCCTTTGTGCATTAACCACTTGGAATGGCATGTTCTGCTTTGTCATGAATAATTATTAGAGAAAACGGAATATGTGGACGTCATGGATGAGCAGATCCCTGAAGGTCGAGTACTTTATTTGGCTCTAGTTCGTGCACTATACTGTCACCTAGTGACAGAACACAAGTATTACGCAATATTTCATGGTTAAAATACCGGTTTACAAAGGAGCAATCTTATGCGTCTATCCAAAGAACAAGGGGTCAAAAGAGCTCCAAACATGGTGAAAATGCCCCCCCCCCCCCCGACATAGTTTCTGAGCATTTCAGAGCCAAATTTTATGAACGTTTTCTTCTATGGCCCATATGTGAACGAAAGTTCTCACTTTGCCACTCCTGCCATAAAGCAAATCATTCTCCCCCAAGATGGAATAGTACTTCCCCTCCATGGCATCTATCCTGAAATTCTGCAGATTTCATAACTGGGGCTAAATCTGTGGTATTAATCATGTTCATAATAATTGCTACAAAAGCAGAAGGAGAAGCATATCCTTACAAGATGTTCATTACATTTTTACCTCGACTTTCTTGTCGTTTAACAAGATACTAATAGTAGTTATTTACTAATAGGCCATAAATTGATACATTATAAAAGTGCACTGATATAAAACAACTACAATAGAGTCTCACTTATCCAACATAAAGGGGCCAGCAGAATGTTGGATAAGCGAATATGTTGGATAATAAGGAAAGATTAAGAAAAACCCCATTAAACATCAAAATAGGTTATGATTTTACAAATTAAGCACCAAAACATCATGTTATACAACAAATTTGACAGAAAAAGTAGTTCATTACACATTAATGCTATGTAGTAATTACTTTATTTACGAATTTAGTACCAAAATATCACAATGCATTGAAAACATTAACTACAAAAATGCGTTGGATAATCTAGAATGTTGGATAAATGAGACTCTACTGTACTACTAACAAACAATTAAATGTTGCTTATATTAAAGTAAATCAAAATAATAGGATGCATTTAAAAACATATCGATGCGTGATTTCGAAGCCATCTCTGGATTCCTCACCTGTGTGTTTCCCTTGACATGAATATTTCTGCTCTGAGTGGGAAACTTGGAAGGGTTTCCAAGGACTATCTAATCCAGTCCACAAACCACACAGTCATAACCATTTAAAAGTTCTCTGCTAGGCAAACATTATAGGTAAGGTTTTCCCTGACCTTAGGTCCAGCCGTGACCGACTCTGGGGGTTGGTGCTCATCTCCATTTCTAAGCCGAAGAGCCGGCGTTGTCCGAAGATACCTCCAAGGTCATGTGGCCGGCATGACTGCATGGAGCACCAAACATATCTCTGATAAAATCCATCAATGACACAAATGACACTACCTTCCAGGTTACTGTATCCCACTGTCAAAATATTAGGAAATTATGTCTGCTTCCCATACATTTGTCTGGTTTTCATATCTCCAACAGCCTGAAAAGCTGTGTCCTCTTTTTTCATTGGAGTGCAGTGTTCTTGCCAGATCTCTTTCCCTTTTTGTGTGATGTTTTGCCTCCCTTTGTTTTTGGCTAATAAATCACCCCAGGACAAAGCCATCTCTTTTCTTGTAGCAGGGAAGATAATAGCCCCAGAGGTACATGGGGAGATGATAGGAAATGCTACTTTCTCCTGGTTTTTCATTCTTTTGTGAGCCACTAGCAACAGCAGTTCAATTTCCTGCCTCGGGGAAGATGGGGAGGTATTGCAGTGGCTGTTTCTACCATCATCTCTTATCTGCATGCTGGATTTGTGGGCGGCAGGAACATTTCCTAGGGCGCCCAAGGTCATTCTTGCCATCATTTTATCTTTTTTCCCTTTGAAGTGGGAAAGGCGAAACCAGAGTGAGGCTGTGGTGGAGGGCGGCAGTCATGAATTTCCAGAATCACAATATCCCTTCCATCATCCAGACTCCAGTCTTTGAAGTGATGCCTGGTGTCTGTGCGTCACAGAGAGAAAGAAAGGAAAACTTGGGAAGGGGGCTTTCCCGGCAATCATTAACCAAAGAGGCAAAAATTACTGCCTTCCTTCCTGCCCATTTACATCTTGATTTGATTATGAAGCAGGTGGCAGGACCAAGACAACAAGCTGTTGCTCGGGCAGATCAGAGGTCACTCCGCCTGCATCCAGACGCATGTCTGCATGCATCTCCCCTTTCCCCGCACTCACTACTCTATGCAGAATTGGCCCAAGGCAGCAGATCTCCCATTGCAATGACTATGTAATGGCTCTTCCTATTGCTGCTGGCTTTCCAAGCTTCACAACCACATATGCGCATACAACCTCCCCACCTTCACCAATCACTTAAGCCACAGGGGACAAAGCCTGACCTCTGGCAAAAGAGGGGTGGCCTTTTCTGGACCCCAAGGAAAGCCTGTCAGGTTGCTGTTTTTTTTAATTGCCTCTCTTCTTGAGAATTTATGGCCACCCGAAAAAGCAATTGCTCCTTAACGCTGTGGGGAATGCAACATGACTCAAAGCCTCAAGTTACAAACTCAAACACGCACTTGCCGAAATGATCCTGGCCTCAAGCTTTGATAATTTGTGGACTGTGGAAGGAGGGGGTGGATTTGGTGCCCCATGGGGCTCATGCCACACATATCAGGAAGATAAAATCAAGGAAGGAAATATCCTAAGCACCTGATCATCCCAAGATTCCAATAACAGCTCATGAGACGTTCAAATGTTACTTATATGGGACTATAAGGGTTATATGGGTTAGGATTACAGAAATGTGTGAGTTCTGAGACAATGTGGGGACTTTTCTCCCTAGCGGTTAATTTTTCTGTAATACAAAGAACTGTGTGAGCCTTCATTGTTTATGTTTTTCCCTTGAAGAAGTCCCCAAGCTTTCTAGAACTCTTACTGGAATCCCGAGAAAGGCTAGTTTCACTAAGAAAGGGTAGGAGCATCTAGTAAGATATATTTTCCTTTTTAGTGAGGTTTTTTTTTCATGTCAGAAGCGACTTGAGAAACTGCAAGTCGCTTCTGATGTGAGAGAATTGGCAGTCTGCAAGGATGTTGCCCAGGGGATGCCTGGATGTTTTGATGTTTTTACCATCCTTGTGGGAGGCTTCTCTCATGTCCCATGGAGCTGGAGCTGATAGAGGGAGCTCATCCGCGCTCTCTCTGGGTTGGATTTGAACCGGCAACCTTCAGGTCAGCAACCCAACCTTCAGGTCATCAGTCCTGCTGGCACAAGGGTTTAACCCACTGCGCCACTGGGTTAAGATGCAAGGTCTGGAAGAAAAGAATATATTAAATCAATCTTTAGGGTGGCGGCTGAGAAAAGCGGTATATAAAATAAATAAACAAACAAATAAATACCAAAAATACTGTGGCTAGTGTTGGGAATCACCCTGGACTACTCAAGTCTAAATGTAGTCAGATAAATGATAGAGTTAGATTGAGGGAATCATTTCCCCTTTTCCAAAGCATGCCTATATAGGCTTTACTGTGTTTCACCCTATCCTGTTTACGTCACATCCCTTACTTTGAAGTTAGTAGAAATGTGAATCTTTAGGGACACTAACTTCTCATTGGTCAGAATGTCTTTTATGGCCCCAATAAACTGGACCATGAGGTTGGAACCATTTTGGTTCTCTCTCCCTTTGTTCTTCTAGCTAACAAGCAGCATCTTGCTGTCTCTCCTGGCAAGATGTAACTATGTAGATGTTTGTTATTTTTGCTTTCTTATTTTTCCTTAGAAATCAGTCTAGAGTAGACTAGACAGCTCCCAAGCCTTTCTATCTATAATGGAATTCTTTTTACCTAAATAAATGCTTTTTGAACTTTTACTGAGACTCTGCAATCTATTGCCATCCTAAGCTGAAAGGCTACTCTTTGCTCACCGCGTGTAAGTAACTGCTGCATTTGAAAGTTTTGCTTTTTGCTACTCTGCTACATTTTGGTGGAATCTCCCCCAGAGAGGGTTAAATTGAGTCTAACCGCTCAGAGATTACCACAACAGCTAGAACTCTAAAGACACCACTGAACATGATAAGTAGTGTCTTCCCCACAGCCAACTCCCTGCTTTACTATCCATCAGCCACATGGAGAGAAGCAGGTCCATTCTGCTGGCTATCGAAGCACAGGTGGATGATGCTACCCAACATGGGTCCCCCACCACCTAAAGGGATCCTGATCCTGATTGTTGCAGCTTCACTTGATAGCGGGAAAAGGATGGATATGTCATCCTCCTGTGACCCAGTCCCCAGAAGCATGACCTCCCTTCTTTTCATACCCCTGATGCCTAGTACAATAGTTTGAGGAGGGGCAATTAGGTTACTTGTGTCTGCATGGAGGTCAGGGTGCGTGTTGGGTGGGTTTCTTCAAACTCCATCAATCATCTACTCCAGCACCCTGATGAATTGGTTGCAATCGTCTGCCACACCAATTCCTCTGTTCAATGTTAGACTCAAAGACATCTCTAGTCTAAAGTCCAAACATTTATTTAATATCTACAAACATATTTACAAAGCATAGCAAAAGCCATCGCTATGAGCTGGCATTTCTCTTAAGCCTCTTCGCTTGGCAAGCACCAACTCAACACACTCAGAGATAAGAAAATACATTACTCAGTCTGAAGGAAGTTCCGACCTCCAAAGCCAGAAATCATGCCTGATAGGTCATAGCAGGCTGTCAGTCAAAACTAGCCTGCTGTTAACTGTTTCATTGCTGAAACACACACTCTTGCACAACAGCAGAAAACACTTGATTTACATTTCATATACATACAACCATAATCCAACAACTTGTGCCACACATCCACAGTATGATATTGAATTCCAGCCCATCTCTGAATATCTACCTGTTCCACTGTACTTTTTAATATTAAATTAAGACTTTGAATTGGATTTATTGCTAAACTGTTTTTTTATATAGTAGCCTTTTTGCAAACTTGGCTTTGCACCACACATGTTTTTTGCTATTTTTTAACTTGCATTGCAATATGTGGAGACAGATATTGGTTTTCCAGTAGCAAAACCTTTGTCCATCCCAATTTGGTGGTTTTTTGGTAAATACTGTCAGGCGTAATCACTTTCTGTTCCTGACATCTGGCAGCAGATAGCAGTCTCATAAACTTTTCTACCTTCTATTCTCTGCAGTTCAACAGTTTGACTTTCAGCCAGCCTGAACACTGGAAGGAGAAACCACGTTGGGCCTGGGCAGCTTCCAATTTCAAATCCTACCCCTGTTGATCTCTCCCTGCTCTGTCCCACTGTTGTGCCAATCAATAAATGTTGCACATCAGCAGGCTTTTCTTTTCATTCCGTGGAAATTCGGCAGGGAAAGACAATTTGGGGGACAGGCAGGAGAGCTAAAAAGCAGGCACCCGCTCGCTCACTCCCCTCTCCCAGTTTAACATGCGGGTAACCTGGCAATCTCTAACTTCATTAAAGTGAAGCTTGCAGTGATCAGCATGACAATGGCATACCTGAAGCTCCTTTTTAGAGCAGCCCTGTGACCCATAAATTCTTTGCAGCTCTGCCTATTGTCTCTTTGCTGCTTTAGGTAGCTTGAAGAGCCAAGAAGAGATAAGGCAGATGATTACCATTTTTTATAAACCATCCCCCAATGCCATTTATCTTGCATTGAGTGCAGAGGGAGGGAATCTAAACCAGCCAGAAGTGTTCAGGGAGGAATTTAAATCCAAGACATTATTTTTGGTCAGGTGACTGATTTCGGGAACTTGTTCCTTTCTTGTCTGCCTCATTTTATACATTTGTGTGATAGCGGTCCTTTTCAATGCCGTGTCTTCTCTTTCTTTATTCAAGTTCTGAATCATCCCCTTTTTATCATCTCCCTTGCCAAGTCTTCTGGCTAGTATTGTTTCTAAAACCTTCTGGATTGCAGCAGTGGGAATACATGAAGCAAAAGTAGACATTACTATTATACAATGCCATAGGATATGACTATGTATGAATTTAGACTGTTAGCTTAGTATTTTCTCTGTTTTGTTTTTTTTATCATGTCAGAAGTGACTTGAAAACTTGCTGCAAGTTGCTTTTGGTGTGAGAGAATTGGCCATCTACAGAGATGTTGCCCAGGGGATGCCCAGATTTGTTAGCTGTGAGGCTTCTCTCATGTCACTGCAAGATAGAGCTGACAGACAGGAGCTCACCCCATCTCGCATATTCAAACTGGCAACCTTCAGGTCAGCAACCCAACCTTAACCTATTGCACCATCACAACTCCCACCCTGTCTGATAGTGACAGTTTAGGATTTTGAGAAGGATTTTGGGAAATGTCTTTCCCAGGAGCAGATTGTGGCATAAACCATGTACTACTAAAATCAAAAGTTAGAATAAGGCTAGAGAAAAACACAAAATTGTCCACCGTGCTTAAATACAATCTGAAAATAGAATTTGAAGATAATGTGAAAAAATATATTTCCACTATTAAGCTTAATTGACAGGAAGCCAGAACTCTAGACAAAGCCAGGAACATTGTGAGGGAGAAATGCAAAATAATACTATTTGTAGCCAAAAAGAAAGAGACGCCCTAGCAATGAAACTCTTCAAGCAGGTAAGGACCTGAAAAGCAAAGATTAAAGAGGTCAGAAACAGAATCAATCCCTCAATGTGACTCTTAAATGATTTGAGCACAGGAACAAGGAGAGCTACTGTATACAGAGAAATAGATATTGATAACAGAAAAGGACCTCTTCCACAAAATCTGGGAAATAGAATCTAAATCAAGAGTGGGGATGCTTTATGATCAGCAGGGTTAATCTGTCTTTCTCTTTCTTCCATCTCTTCTTTTCTCTCAGTTCCACCTCAATTAGTGACCCGTCCTCGGGATCAAATTGTAACCCAAGGCCGAACTGTGACGTTTCAGTGTGAGACTAAAGGAAACCCCCCACCAGCTGTGTTTTGGCAAAAGGAAGGGAGTCAAGTAAGTATAGGGTGACTTTTTGGGGGGGGGTTCCTGTATGCATGTAAGTTTGTGTGTGTTGTTGCTGTATTTATATCCCGTTTTATTTCCAAATGGAGATTCAGTGTGGTTTACGACAGTTCAAACAAACATAACTTAAAAATGTATAGCTCACAACAGTTTCAAATGTAATTGAATTGAACTCAAATGCTTATTGAAATGGAAATGGAAAATCAGCTTGGGTCCAGAATGTTTGAATGGCCATGTCTCCCTATATGTGCCCAGTGGATTTCTAAGTCATCTGATGAGACCTTTAATAATAATAATAATAATAATAATAATAATAATAATAATAATAATAATAATAATAATAAGTTTATTTATATCCCGCCTCCATCTCCCCCGACGAGGACTCAGGGTGGCTTACAGCAAAATCAAAATACAAGCAATGATAAAATATGAAACATCAAAGGACAAAAACAAAAACCAGTAATAAAATATACACAATAGACGAAAAGACACAACACAGAATTAACACATCAAATTAAAAACAATGAGGTTGCAATAGTGTATAAGCAAGGTGCACATTATGAGTAACAAATTCATAAATAGATAAAGTGCATTGGAATCATTTAAGGTCACATTAGGTAGGGAAGAGTCCTGAATAATATCAAACAATCAGGAATCAGGGGAAGAGCGACCAGTACAATAGGTCGAGGAGCATAATAATTGTGATGGAAAAAGGCGATCTTAACCAAAGGCCTAGATGAAAAGCCAAGTTTTCAGACTCTTCCGAAATGCCATCAAGGTGGGTTTCTGTCCACCCATTGAATGCTATCACTGGGGAAACGGTGAGCTATGGATGAATCAGATATAATCTAAAGTACATTATGTGAGGTCTGCTTGTGGAGCCAACTCTGAGATCAAGGAATACATTCAGGTATGAGACAAGAATCAGCTGTATTAAAAATGCCGCAGTATCCTGTTTCTTAAGCTCATGAGCTGCTTTCTTTGTCACAGTTCTGGTTTTAGGTTTTAAAACAACTAAAACACAAGAAATAATATGGGAGAAAGTGCTCTTTACTGTAGGTAATTCATCCTGAATCTCAGACTTCAGAGCAAGAACTGAGATTTTATATCAGTAGTATTTCTAAGCCTGAAAAGCCATAGTCTGCCAACTAGAGTGAGTGGGATGCAGGTATGTCCCCAGAGAGACCCACTTCCTTGCAAGGAACAATTGGCATTTTCTAAGATGTCTTTAAATAGCTCTGGGCAATTACTGTGTCAGTTACTCGTATCCTGAGAGAGTAAGTGATGGAAAGACAAGAAAAAAGAGATACAGATATACTGCAGCGCAGATCTTCATGACACACAGCACATGTAGACGCAGAGCTTGGAAGTAACTCATTGTTTCCCAGTGGCATAATTCAGTTCCATTATGATTGGAATGTTTCAAGGGATAACTTCCCTTCCTTTGCAGAGTAACAATAGCTGCATTAGTTACTTTCATAGTTGAAGGTTTGTGAAATTTGCTTTGTACCATATGCCCAGTAGCCGATATCATTCTGATCCTTTGAAAAATAATGGAAAGTGTCTATATTAATTTCCTTTTTATTCAGAGCAAGCAAAGGCCTAACTCCAGGTCCAGGTAGGACAGACAAGTTAGATCCCATTATATTCTCCCCATAATGAATATGGACATTAAAAAATTTAAAAAGCTATTGTGTCCCAGCAAGAGAGGCATTATGGGAAATGATTACTCTGCAAAATGTTGGTAGAAAATTGATTTCCACTGAGGTCAGGAGCCAGTGACGATTAGTGGATAGTTGATTTAAAAACTCAGATTTAATTTTCAAGGAGCTTTCCAAAATGCTGGATGGGAATATAGAGAGTGGGATTCAGCACCTTGGATAGCTCCACGAAAGCTTAGTTTGGCATATCAAGCTTTTTTTATTTCGTGTCAAAAGCATTGCATAATAAATAAGTTTAAAAGTGATAAAATAAAGGAATCGCAAACAGCTAAATAGTTTTGGACCAAAAGCAGGCAACAGCAATCGCATTGTCGGAAAGAGCATCCTCGAAGACTGAGTAAATCCAGTCGGGCGTCCCCTGGGCAACGTCTCTTGTAAACGGCTGATCTTTCCAACCCAAAAGCATTGCATTGCTTTTAAACATTTTTTTAACATTTTAAACGTGTTTTATCTATCCACAAATGGATGAACACCAAAGGTCTTTATCAAGACCATTGCTGACAATTATGTCTATTAATATAGAAGGTTTGTCACTTGCTAAGGAAGAGCTATTAGCCAAAATGTCTGAGGACATCTCGTGTGACATTTTATGTATACAGGAAACACACAGAGACACCACAATGAGAAGACCAAAAATTCTCGGAATACAACTGGCAGTGGAACGACCTCACAGGCAATATGTTAGTGCCATTTTTGTACGATCTGGTATAGCAATATCTGCAACCTCTCTCACAGAAGTGAACAACATATCAAGCTGATTCACTGCCATACTAATATGGAAGCAACTAGTTGCCTTTGGGGGGATTTGCAGTATTCCTCCTGCACACAAAAAAGTTCTTGTATGTTTTCAGTTCGTTGGGGACTCAATATATCTTGTTTTTTCAACTTTCTTTCCTGTAGATCCTTCTGTTTCCCAGCCAGCCCCCTCAAGCTATGGGCCGTTTTTCTGTATCACCAAGTGGTGAGATGACAATCACAGATGCACAGACCTCTGACTCAGGCTACTACATGTGCCAGGCAATCAGTGTGGCAGGAAGCATCTTGGCCAAAGCACTTCTGGAGGTGGAAGATGGTGAGCTATCTGTCCTATGCCAAAGCAGAGTTTCAACACTGCAGGGAAACCTGACTGATAGGTGACAACAATCACATAAGAAGCTATTGGAGAGAGGGAGGTGTCTCTTGTAGTAATAATATTGTGGAGGTTGAGGGTGAGTGGGCATAGATTTCACTGAAAGACCTGTCTGAGGTCATGGAAATGAGGGCAGAGGAAGAAACTTCATGAATCAGACCAAGGATCCATCTAGTTAAGGGGTGGGCAACTACAGAGGGTGTGGGGACCAATATTGTCACCCCTTGGCTTTTCCTTTGGAAATTCCCGCTTCCCCACAAACATTATAGTTACACTTTTCAATCTAGCAACTTTATGCATAATAAATAATAAGAGTTTTCTGTGGGGCCCAACATGGTATACTGGTTTGAGTGTTGGATGGAGATTTTGAGGGACCAGGGTCCTGCTCCATTGTGGAAACGCACTTGGTAACTTTGGGCAGATCACGCTCTCAGCTTCAGAGGAAGGTGAAGACAAGCATCTTCTAAATCTTGCCAAGAAAACCCTGGGATAGAATCACCGTAAGTCAAAAACAACTTGAAGGAACACAACAACAAAAACAACATGGTGGAAATGAGAACTTTTTCCTGCATCCCTCTACCTAATAATAGGACTGTTTGTAAAGGCAGGAGGTACCAAGAGCTGGCCTGGCCTGTGGAGACTCTCAGTTTGACCCAGTGCCCACTTTGTCTCTTTTTATGCCCAATAGGCCGGGTGCCTTGGTGAACTAGTGACCTGGAAATGAAAAGCTTTGTACTGCCTTCTTTCACTGTCCCCTGCCACCCACAGAACTTCTCCCTAGAGACCAGCCCTCTTCCTTTGATAGAGTCCTCCCCCCTCTCTTTTTAATGGCCACACCTGATCCATTGGTGGCAAACAATTGGGAGAGATTAACATCACAAAGAAGGTTGTAACCCTGAAATCCTCATTTAGTCCCAGCATCATCAGCTGGGTTTCTAGGGCAACAAGCACACTTTTCCAAAACTGCCTGGGCGCGCCCCTTCTTCTTTGTCTATGAGTGCATGTCACCAAGTGACACATTTTCTCCCTTTTGGGTTACATTATTGATCACCCGGGTCTACCAAGCAGGTCTTAGCAAGTGGACAAGGGTGTTGTCCACTCACCATGTCAACAAAGAGGTGCTTAGGTGGGCTTCTGGTCTTCAGTGCTCCATGACAACACACAGAAGTAAGGAAGAAGGCAGCTGAGGCTTGCGAATCCTCCTGGCAGTTGCACCCCTGATATGCCATCAAATATGATGTCAAGTGGTTTTCTCTGCCACGTTGGGATGATTTGTCTTCTGCCGAAGTGATGAGCAGGGGGCCCTCATGCTGAAAGCCTGGCAGCTGCGACAGATGATTCCTATCTGAATCCAGCTCCTTTGCTTTGATTGATTTTCTCCCTCCCCTTCCCTGCTTCCCTGTGTGTGTGCTTTTGCTGCTGATTGTTACTGGGAAATTCAATTGTGTGTGAACTCTTGAGCGCCCTTTGTCCGTTTGTGGCTTCCTAGTCGATAGAGAGTAATTAGGGCCGTAAATAACGGGCAGCGCCTGCGAGTTCCCTGGGCTGCTGGACAGGGAGGTGAAGCTTAGCTGCCTCTTGGGTTTAGTTTCAGAGTATTAGAAGGGCACTTCTTTCAGATAGGCGGCACACTAATCCAGCTCTGATGTTCTCTCCCTTTGAGTCCTGCTGCTAAAGAGGGCAGTAGTTCAAGTGAACTGCTTATATATTAGAAGGAGGGACGGGGAGGTCCATCCCGCAGGACATGATGTCACTCTGGGTAGGCTTTAGCCTTAGCCAGCTTACAGGCTTAGTCCCCTCTACAGCCTAAGGATGGGGAAAGTTGTGTTTATTCTGGTTCTTTTTTTAGTGATAGAGGACAAAAGCTAAGTCCCACTCATAAATTTGTGACTTTAATCACATCAGCAACAGTGGGTAATGACTGCTACATCAAAAAAAGCATTTGCTTTTGACTATCTCATTTCTGAAATTACATTCCAACGACACTAGAATGAAAATGGGCCTCAATCAGTATAGATTTATCTATCTGTTTTATCTGTTTAATAAATGGCAGACTAAATTCCAAGGTCAGTACAATACCTATTCCAATTCAGTAGGTAAATGGCCTCAATGATGGGGGTGGGAGTATTAAGAAGAGTGAGACTTGCAACCTTCTGGGGATTTACCAGGGAATAGGTGCTATTGGAGTCTGAGTAGTGCAAGACAGGAGTGTAAAGAAACACTGTTAATATGTGGTTCATCATAGCCCTCTTAAAAACCACCGGCTATATTGTTGATCAGACTGTAGAACTGAAAGGATGTTCTTCATAATTGGATGGTACATATTAAACTGTTTTCAGTGTGGTTAATGCATGGATTTCTAAAAACTCCATATCGTTATTGAGGTCTTGGAAGAGCTATTCCTTCTCGTCTGTGAATGAAGGGCTGCCTCTTCTGAGTCAGAAAACAACTCTAGAAATAACATTTCTTAAGGAAAGGGAATTGAATTAAAACAGCCCAATGGGGCTGAACTTGCTTCAGACAACGGATGAATGAGATGGAATATCTTGGAAAAGGTTTTGGCTGGTTGGGTGAAGTTTGGACCTAAGCCACTTCCCTCTTTATTATAACATATTATGGTAGATTCTGTTTTCTTCTAGCTCTGCATTTTGTGTTCTGCCAACCAATAATCAGGGCCTGCTTCACTGCCAGTACATATGAGTGTCATGTTAGATGACGGTCGGAAGTCAGATGATATTTCAACTTCGATTAATGGCTGTTTCTGTAGCTGTCAGAGCAGGGATGTCCTTTGCCTCTTCCTTGCCCTGCTCATTGGCCTCTCACTCCTCACCCTTCTCCCCCATTTCCCTTTCCTCCAGCTGCCTGCTCCACTTGGTGTGTCTCCATTCAATACGGCTGTTATTTAGTGTCATTTCTCATATTGTCAGAGCATGCTCCCTCCAGCATATCTGATCAATGGCATTGATCCACAATAAAACTGGCACCGCCGTCAAGTGTCCAGAGAAGCACAGGGCAGGCAGACTTGTGGAGAAGCTTAGTTTGCTAACACAGCTGCAAGCTTTCTCAGACAAATGAACTACAGCCACACTAATAATAATTCCTTTGGCTTAGAAGTCTGTATTTGAATTCAGCTATGCAGAACTGGTTTGTTATTAAGAATAGATTTGGTGGCTTCCAGCCTATGTTTGAAAAACAGTAAATCCACATTCTGGGATTATTTTTTTTTGGAAGGGTGGCAGTAGGATGGGATTTTTAACCTCTTCCAAACCTCTATTCACCCAGTCTAACCTCTGAACAGCTTGAAGAACGAGGGAAGAACACACAGGGCAAGAGAAACAAAATGCACTCTGAGGAACAAATTCAGTTTCTGAGAAGTTGATAGGGAGTATTTACATGGTAGGTTAAAATTAGGATTCATTCAGGCTACACAGGGAGTGTTATTGTTCTGCTTTAACTACTGAGAAGCCCTGGCCCTTGAGCACTCTAAACGGAGGTCAGCTGTGACCAGCAGTGCTGTGGAATTTGAAGAGGCACAAATGGAGCGTGAAAGGGAGAAAAGTGGAAGGCACGTCAAGCCAACCACAACTGGGACTGCATTCCACCTGGAAACCGATGCCCTCACTGTGGAAGAGCATGCAGGTCAAGAATGGGACTCCACAGTCAACTACGTATCCACCGCCAAGACATTATCCATCATTCTTGGACAACGAGGGATTGCCTTAGTAAGTGTGGAATCCTGGAATCCTAGAGTTTGCCATGTAGTCTGCAAATCAATATATTTCAAAGGATGAAGCAATGAGAGTTACCAAGAAAGCTGATTTCCATAGATCCCATAATTCAAAATGCTCAGAAAGAAGAGAGATCATGGTGCATGGGCGTTTCTTAAGCAAGCAACACATGTCGAAACGCCCCCTTTGGCATTTTAAAGCATATGGGTTTGCATGTATTTTATTCCTCTGAAAAGTACCAGAAGCATTGCTGATATGCTAATTTCTGAAGCAAGGCACACTTTCTTGCAGTGAGTCTTTGGAGGTGTGAAATGGATACTTTCATTGATAATCTTGTCTCCAGTAAAATCATTTTTATCCCTAATTCAAAACACTGCTTTCACGTTGTTTCTTCATTCTGTGTTTGCCAGTATCTCTAGTGTAAACAAAGCAGCAGGCAAAGTATTTAATAACAGCCTGATTGATTTCTCATTACTAGGTCACTTCTTAACATTCCATTATCACTGAACCGATATTCATTTCTCCCATTGTGTTAAATAATAGGCAAGTCTGTAGGAAATGATTTATCGTGTTCTGCCATGTTAATTCCACATGGGCACCTTGTCTCTGAATAAGAAATCTTTTAACGTATCTCCCACTCTCATAACAAGCAATTTCTGTGTAAATCGCCAGCCAGTAATGGCTTCACTTTGTTTTGCCCTGATAGATGGGGTTGACAAGAGATGAAAAAGAAAGTGAGAATGATACTTTTCAGCATCATTGTAAAAATGAGCAGTGTGTTGCCTTTTTTGCACACATCCTGCTTTTCGGGATCCTCTTTTGTTTAAGGTGCCGTTGGCAGATGCAACTGTATTGCTACTCACCAAGCCTCTCATGTTTAATACCGCAAAAATAACTCATACGTACAAATGTTCCTCCAGATCAAGCAGAAGATCCAGAAACCCTTTAGAGCAGTGGTTCTCAACCTTCCTAATGCCATGACCCTTTAATACAATTCCTCATGTTGTGTTGACCCCCAACCATAAAATTATTTTTGTTGCTACTTCATAATTGTAATTTTGCTACTGTTATGAATCATAAGGTAAATATCTGATATGCTGGATGTATTTTCATTCACTGGACCAAATTTGGCACAAATACTCAATACACCCAAATTTAATACTGATGGGGTTGGGAGAGGATTGATTTTGTCATTTGGGAGTTGTAGTTGCTGGGATTTATAGTTCACCTAAAATCAAAGAGCATACTGAACTCCACCAATGATGGAATTGAGCCAGACTTGGCCCACAGAACTTCCATGACTAACAGAAAATACTGGACGGGTTTGTTGAGCATTGACCTTGAGTTTTGGAGTTGTAGTTCACCTACATCCAGAGAGCACTGGATGTGGATTCCAAACAATGATGGATCTGGACCAAACTTGGCACAAATACTCAATATGCCCAAATTTGAACACTGGTGGAGTTTGGGGAAAATAGACCTTGACATCTGGGAGTTGTAGTTGCTGGGATTTATAGTTCACCTACAATCAGAGAGCCCCTTGAACCCCATCAATGATAGAATTGGGCCAAACTTCCCACACAGAACCCCCCCCCCCCATGACCAACAGAAAATACTGGAGGGAATTGGGTTCCTAAGACCATCAGAAATATGTGTTTTCTGATGGTCTTTGGTGACCCCTCTGAAACCCCCATCACGACCTCCCCAGAGGTCTCAATCCCCAGGTTGAGAAACGCAAATGACTGGATCACTGGTCACTATTGCTCACTATTATATATGTATTTCTGAAAAACTTGATTTTTCCAGTTTATTGTTCTCTGCCATTGCATGGTTAGTGCTGTTTTGGTTAGATAAGCATCAGCTACTCAGAGTAGAAAGAAGCAGCATGTGTAGTGGCTTGAGCATTTGAGTACAACTCTGGAGAGCAGAGTTCAAGCAAGTCGCATCTCCCACAGTCAGTGGCAAAGGAAAAACCCCTCTGAACATGTCTTATCAAGAAAACACCATAGATCAGATATTACTCGAAGAGATATAGTAATTTCTTGAAGAGATAACAGCAGTCACCATAGGTCAGAAATTGCATCTCAGAGCTGAACATCTGCATTAGAGAGAATGGTAACAAGAAGCTGGAGACAAATGGATGTTCCTCTTAAGAGAAAGCCAACCTTGTAAATAAAATCAGGCCTGGTCTGACAAGTCTCTTTGAATGTCCCCTGTGATATGCCAAGTGGTGCTGGGTTGTAACTAGCCTGCTTTTTGTAAGAAACTGCTCTGCCTTTCCCGCATTACATACAGGAAGAAAGCTTCCATCTTTCACTATGTAACTTGGCAAAATTATTTCTCTCCTTTCAGAAGAGGGAAATGCCAACATAGCTAAAAGGTGTGCCTTGACACATTTACTGCTGCCTGTAGTTTTCAGGCAGTACATCTCCAGGTAATCAATTAATGCTCGCCTTTAATTGACTATTTAATTGCGCGTTACTAAACAAGTTGATGGGTATAAGTTCTGCTACCTGTAGCTCTCGTGACAGCAAAGAAGCAATTTGTGTTCCATCATGGAATAAGCTTTTAAGATGCTGCAGAAATCAATTTAATTCCCCAGGAAATGTGGTACCAGAGAGAGGGGGAGAATGAGAACGAATCTTCTTTTAATGTCAGGAGTGACTTGAGAAACTGCAAGTCGCTTCTGATGTGAGAGAATTGGCAGCCTTCAAGGACGTTGCCCTGGGGATGCCCGGATGTTTGATGTTTTACAATCCTTATGGGAGGCTTCTCTCATGTCCCCGCATGGGGAGCTAAAGCTGACAGAGGGAGCTCACCCACTTTCCCTGGATTCAAACTGCAGACCTGTCAGTCAGCAGTCCTGCCGGCACAAGGATTCAACCCATTGTGCCACCGGAGGCTCCAAGAGAATGAATGAACAGTAAGGGAAGCATTTTAGCACAGAAAATAGGGAGGAAATCCATTTGATTGAAATAAAGTTTTAAAGTTCTCAGCTTTCTTTCAAAGTGGACTATTGGAGGAAACAAAAATGATATTAGTCATCTCCAAGGTGCTATTGTTGATATGTTGTTGTTGTTTTGAGAGTGGGGGCATCACAGAGAATGAGATAGTCTCCTTAGGTGGTAGGCAGTGGGACATGGCATCAGGATTTTGTTCCCTCTAGTGCTCTTTTAGCTACAGTAGAGTCTCACTTATCCAACGTTCTGGATTATCCAAGCCATTTTTGTAGTCAATGATTCCAAAACATTGTGCTATTTTGGTGCTAAATTCGTAAATACAGTAATTACTACATAGCATTACTGCATACTGAACTACTTTTTCTGTCAAATTTGTTATCTAACATGATGTTTTGGTGCTTAATTTGTAAAATCATAACCTAATTTGATGTTTAATAGACTTTTCCTTAATCCCTCCTTATTATCCAACATATTCACTTATCCAACGTTCTGGCGGCCCATTTATGTTGGATAAGTGAGACTCTACTGTACTTTCAGGCATAATATTGGACATTGTGCCATTGCTAGTGATGAAGATAGATTCAACTGACACTTAGATTGGCTTTTAAATGGGGCATAGAAGGGGTGACATTTTGGTCTTCAGCTAAAGTAGCCAAATAGTTTGGATGAGCTTTGTTTGTGAACCGCTTTGAGTCTCCTTGTGGAGAGAGAAAGTGGGGTATAAATAAACATCATCATAATAACTCTTTGTATAGTTGACTAGAAGGAGATGACAAAGCCTAGAGGTGATGGTACTCTTGGTCTGTGAGCTTGTTAAGAGAAATGATTTTATTTATTTACTTCATTTTTATCCTACCCTTGTCTCAACCCTGGAGGGGACTCAGAGCAGCTTATGAGGCACCAACATTGAAAAAGATGCAGATGACAGTTAGGGTTGGCACAAGGCCTCTTCATGCAGTCGGTCTTGCTATAGATAAGAATAAGTGAGAGGAAAATGAAAAAAAACTGAAAGCAAGCTGAAGAAAATTCTCATTTAAGAAGGCTGGGAAGGAGTTTTCCTTGGGCTTTGATCAATGTCTGCATGTTCACAACTGTGTTTTGACATGTTCAGAGATTGCCTCATGCAAACACAATACTCATACTTGTGGTGTTTTCGACATGAGCAATGTAATGTGGAAGCAGCAAGCTCCCATGACAAAGAAATAAATAAGGGAATGAGCCCCATTGTTAGTCACTGGGGACTTGTATGGGGGAATTGCAAACCTGCAGTTGTGGTCATGTCATGCTTATAGGCTTCTAAGAGGTGACTGGCTTGCTGCAGTTTTAGCAGACTGCAAAGCCAGAGAACTTTTTAGTTTAAGCCAGTAGTTCTCAACCTGTGGGCCGCAAGAACAAAACTCTGGTCCGCAAACCTCCTTCCTCTTTATTTATTTATTTCTAGCTGTAAACAGAAGGTCAGCTCCTGCCTTCTCCTCCTTTTTGCCTCGTGCTAATTTGTATTGTATTTTGAAATGGTCATATGAATGGTCAAATAAATAAATTATTATTAATTAATTAATTAATTAATTTTATTGTATTTCCGCTCCTTTCCACAGAGCTGACTATTGCATTGGATAGACCACATCAACTCTAGATTATTAAATATGGTTTTCTGTGGGCGAGCAGATGTCGACTACTGGATGGCATATGTTCTGTATCAGAAATTAGAGCTGATGTGGTCTATCCAAGGCAATTTTCTGAATCAGCACCCCAAATAACCAAATTTTTGGAGGAAGAATGGGGGGATAATCAACAATCTATATACATAAAAGGGTAATGAAATTTCAGCCTAGGACAAAACAACAAAACTACACATCCCATAAACACTAAACTTGGCAGCACAACCTCTCATCCATGCATCTACATTCATACAACAAAAATAAAAGAAAAATAAAGTCCTAATTAGAGGACTTGTTTTTATCCAATTGCTGCCAGTTAGAAGGTTAAGCTCCACCCACTTGGTCTCCTAGCAACCCACTCAGCCCAGGGGACAGGCAGAGTTAGGCCTCACAAATGAGAGTAGATGAATAGCTACTGCTCCGGCGGGAAGGTAACGGCACTCCATGCAGTCATGCCACATGACCTTGGAGGAGTCTACGGACAATGCCAGCTCTTCATCTTAGAAATGGAGATGAGCACCAACCCCCAGAGTCAGACACGACTGGATTTAATGTCAGGGGAAAACCTTGACCCTTTACCTTAACTACCACCAGTTCCTCAATACTTTATTTCCCATACCACCATATTTTGCCACAGCAACGCATGGCCGGGCACAGCTAGCAAATAACTATATTTATTCAAGCACCAGTCTAGAACTTTTAGTGAAAACAAATTGTATACCTTAATTCTTATCAAAAAAGGAAGCATCCCCTTTTCTGAGTAGCATAGTCAAAGATTAAAGCTTAGTTGGTCTTAGAAAAATGTTTAAAAAGCACAAACGCATTCTACTCTCACTGTTGCGGCTGTGCTTCTGGACTTCTTGTATGCCTGGGTGGAAAAATGCAATAGATGTCGCTGGCCTCTCTGCAAAATCACCCTCACCTTATATTTGGGTCATATCACCATCTGTTGTTTTGATCCCTAAACCCACCCTTGGCTTTCACATGAGGTCAATTCATACACAAGTATCTACAGTAATTAATAACAAAGCAGATAAGTATTATAACAACCTGACAGATTTTAAAAAATATGTTAATGATCTTTATATGCATTTCCGCACCCTTTAAAAGCTGTTTTAACTTTCTTCTATTATTTATTTATTTATTTATTTATTTATTTATTATTTACAGTATTTATATTCCGCCCTTCTCACCCCGAAGGGGACTCAGGACGGATTACAATGAACACATATATGGCAAACATTCAATGCCAACAGACAAACAATATATATATAGACAGACAAAGAGGCATTTAACATTTTTTTTCCAGCTTCACGATTCCGGCCAAAGGGGGAGGTGTTGCTTCACTGTCCACTAGTGGCTGTACTTCCTCATTCCTTTCCTCGTCTTTTGCTGGCAGTTTTATGATGTTGTAAATTAGTTAAATTAGCCTCCCGCATAAAGCGTACCTAAATTTCCCTACTTGACAGATGCAACTGTCTTTCGGGGCTGCATAGGTCAACAGTAAGCCAGGCTATTTAATGGTCGGGGGCTTAACCCGACCCGGGCTTCGAACTCATGACCTCTCGGTCAGTAGTGATTTATTGCAGCTGGTTACTAGCCAGCTGCGCCACAGCCCGGCCCTATACATCTGAATCCCAATTGACACCTGTGATAATTGCCTGTATTTCTGTATAATTAGTTGTAATTCATTGCAATTATTTATACACCCAATTTATATTGTCTTTTGTCCTGTCTTGCCTAAAGTGACATCTGACCGTATTCCACCAATCATCCGCCGTGGACCAACCAATCAAACACTTGCGGTAGATTCTACAGCCCAGCTCCAATGTCATGTGAATGGGAATCCTCTGCCCAGCATTCAGTGGCTGAAAGATGGCGAACGGATTGTGGGCAGTGACCCAAGAATTAGTCTTTTGGACAATGGAACGCTACAGATTATGAATCTACAGGTACATTGCTCACCCTCCATTACTGTCAGATGAAATATCTCATATTTTGTTAGTTCTTTTAATCTTTTACAGACATGTCCTTTCTGTGTATGTAAAAAAGGCTGAATGGAAGGAATGCTTCTGTATTCTTTGTATTGCATTTCTTACTAAGGGAATCATTTGGCTTAATGATATGTAGTCACATACCTGGCATGGAAATGAATGAAAGAGGCCATCATTCATACACACACAAACACACACACACACACATATATAGATCTGGATCACCAAAACTGAAGCAGTATGGATTGGCTCATGACTTTTTGCTACCTGAAGCAATATATATATATTGCTTTGGGCGGCAAAGTGTCATGAGCCAATCCATACTGCTTCAGTTTTGGCCATCCAGATCTCTTTTTTGTCAACAACTCCTACCATCCCTAGCTAACAGTGAAGGATTATGGAGTAAATAATCCAAGGTGATACTTCTGACAAAACTCCTACAAACATGAGGAGATGAATGGGGTTTTTATGACCTTTTCTTTTATCCTGCTGTCATGATTTTACCTGTATAATTCGTGATTGAATCTGCTTTTATTTGATTGTTATACTGTTATTGTTATTGTTATTGTTTTGCTTTATATTTTAACTTGTTCATACCTTGTTTTCTTCTGGGCTTGGCCCTATGTTAGCCACCCTAAGTCCCTTCGGGGAGATGGTGGCGGGATACAAAAATAAGCAATAAATAATAATAATAATAATAATAATAATAATAATAATAATAATAATAATAATAATACAGTCCTAGACACTTAAGAAGTGTTCGACTTGTGATTTTGTGATATGAAATCCAGCATATCTATCTTGTTTGCTGTGTCATACAATTATTATTATTATTATTATTATTATTATTATTATTATTATTATTATTATTATTGGGAAGAATGGTGTCTGACATTCATGAGCCATTTCTTTTTAACTTGCTCCCTCTGCCTCTAAGATATATCACATTAAGAAAAGAGACCCCAGCAAGAGTTAAATCCATCACCGTGATTTTAGAAGCATCACCATGCATCATTTCATCACAAAATGTCACCGGTGATGCTAAACACATTGTGTGTGGCAGGAGAATGGAGCGTTATCATAGGCAATGGGGAAGGATGGCCTGTGCGGATTCCCCACTGATCCATCCTAAAGCGCATCTCTTGTCATCTTCACAATAGGACAGTTCTCATAACCAACTTTTGCTCAGTTAGACAGACCCCCCTTCATCCCATGGAGTTTAACACGTTGAACCATTTTTATCAATGCTCTAACATATCTGCAGGCTATGACTCAATACATTTTGTTAAATTCAGCCTTTCTAGTGTGCAAGCAGAAAGCAAATGAATTCCACAATGTTGTTAGGAGCTGAATGGCTTGTTTTCGTGATTGCAAAATTGCTAAGTAATGCATTTATTTGATAAAAGGAACGCCTGTAATTGCCTGGTTCAGAACGTGAATAGAAATACTCCTGAAAGCCAAGTCAGAGAGTGGACCCAGAAGCGACTGTGTATTTATTAAGAAATTAATGCTGTTAACAGGCAATATGCAATTTCTTTGGTTCAGTGGCAAAAAGCAGCTGAATGCAATTTTCCTGCTCTTAACAAAGTGACTATCAATAAACAAAAAGCCAAGCCAGCCAAATCAGTCCCTCTGCAACACAGCTGGGTCTGAAAAGCCACTTTGCCGCTCATTCCATTACAGGCAGCGTTATACATACATAACTTGCCGCCGAAAACTCGGTCATAATTAGCTCTCTTTATGGGAAGCTGTCAAAGTCGCAGCTCACTTTGTCGGTTTCTTTACCAATGATCTTTCAGCCTCCTTTCAGAGATGTAGCGATGCATCCATGTCTTATTGTGGTGCCAGTTAAGAAATAAACCTGTTGTTTAATTGCTTGCTGCAGATTAATTGTTTATTTATCTCAGTTCTGTCGTGTCCTCTTCCTACACATGGGGCTCACTATTAAATAGCAAACCGAATTAAAACAAAATGAATAAAAACATAACAGAATGTAAAGGTAGCATTTACACAGATCTATCAATTGATCTCACTCTGTCTATCTATCTATCTATATATACAGTAGAGTCTCATTAATCCAAGCCTCGCTTATCCAAGCCTCTGGATTATCCAAGCCATTTTTGTAGTCAATGTTTTCAATATATCGTGATATTTTGGTGCTAAATTCATAAATACAGTAATTACAGCATAACATTACTGCATACTGAACTACTTTTTCTGTCAAATTTGTTGCATAACATGATGTTTTGGTGCTTAATTTGTAAAACCATAACCTAATTTGATGTTTAATAGGCTTTTCCTTAATCCCTCCTTATTATCCAAGATATTCGCTTATCCAAGCTTCTGCCGGCCCGTTTAGCTTGGATAAGTGAGACTCTACTGTGTGTGTGTGTGTGTGTGTGTATATATATATATATATACACACACACACATACTAGCTGTGCCCGGCCATGCGTTGCTGTGGCAAAGTGGTGGTGGTATTGGTTAAAAATTGTTGTGTAATTTTTATTTGACGTTATTTGTATTTTTTAATTAATTTTATTGTAAGTTATCTTTTTATTTATTATATTTTATTATTTTCTTGTATAATTTTTAGGGTTTTTTTGTTATTATGGTATTTTATTGTATTAATTTTTTAGTGTTTTTAATTGTTTTTTAGTGTTTTTTATTATTTTTATTGGGTTGCTAGGAGACCAAATTGGAGGAGCTTAGCCTTCTAACTGGCAGCAATTGGATAAAAGCAATTATTCCTTTCTCTCTAATTAGGACTTTATTTTTCTTTTCTTTTTGTTGTATCAACCTAGAGGCATGGATGATGGGTTGTGTTGTCAAATTTCAAGGTTGAGGGGGCCTGTAGTTTTGTTGTTTTGTGGGTCGCCGTGATGCCATCACTCTTTTATATACATATATACACACACACACACACACACACACACACACACACACACACATACACATTCATTTTCTTCTGCTATATATATGTATGTGTGCTTTATATCATACCTTTCTTCCAAATGGGACCCAAAGTGGCTCACTCACGAGATAGAACAAGATACATGAATTTCCCACTGTTTCAGTGAACACTTCCTAAACATCTTCGCACAATCTTGCCCACAATAAGGTTATTTATGTATATTTATAATATAGTAGGGAAGGTGGGGTGTTTGTGTGTGTCTTAAAGATGCATGGAGATGTGGTGGTCCTTGTTCCAGTGGGAAATCAGAGCTGTAAGCAACACTGCTGTTATAAAGGCATTGCCGTAGATGTGATACATACATCACCATGTAATTGCTAGATCACCAAGAAAACCATTACGGCGCACGAAAAAGACAAATACGAGACCCATAGAATTGGCCTTCATACTGTTAACACACTGCACTGAAACCTGATTCTGCCACAGAAGCATATGTCAAGGAGCCATTTTTCGCATTGTTTTGTGATTCCTTTAAAAGCAACATTTTATTATGACACTAGCTGTGCCCGGCCACGCGTTGCTGTGGCGTTGTCTGATGGTGTTGGTGAAAAATTGTTGAGGTAGTGGTGGCATTCCTTTTACCATGCAGGAGGATACAATCCAAGCACTCCTGACAGATGGCCATCCAGCCTCTACATAATAATGATGATGAAGATGATGATGATGATGATGATGATGATAATAATAATAATAGAAGCATAGAATCCAAGAGTTTGCAGAGACCCCTAAGGGCCATCCAGCCCAACCCTTTCTACTATGCAGCAGGACACAATCCAAGCATTCACAACACATGGACAACGTATAAAAACTATACACTACTACACGGGGACATAGACCCCCCCTCTACCCTCACTACTTACACAGTACACAAACAACCAAATGCATACTAAACATAAAGACAACCATACAACAGACATTGAATACCATCACTACCTCAACAAGTTCTCACCAACACCACAGACAATGCCACAGCAACGCGTGGCCAGGCACAGCTAGTAAGATTATAAATGTGTAATATAGCTGTGTGGAAGGGCCTTGAGTCTACACTGCCATATAATCTAGTTAAAATCAGATAATCTGTATCTTATAGGCAGTGTGGAAGAGGCCTGAGGCCTAAGTCTGCCTGTCCCCTGGGCTGAGTGGGTTGCTAGGAGACCAAGTGGGCGGAGCTTAGCCATCTAACTGGCAGCAATTGGATAAAAACAATTATTCCTTTCCCTCTAATTAGGACTTTATTTTTCTTTTCTTTTTGTTGTATCAACCTAGAGCTGTGAATGATGGATTGTGTTGTCAAATTTCGAGGTTGGGGGGCTTGTTGTTTTGTCCGGTGCCCTGATTCCATCACTCTTTTATATATATAGATAGGCATTAATAGACTAGAATCCATGACAAAGTTGGCCTTAATCCATGAAAACGAATGCCATAATTAATCTGTTACTGTTTCTGCTATCGTTCAAACTCTTGTTTGTTTTGCTTGAATGCACCTGCTTTGGAATGCAGTCTTCTAAGATAATAACTGGAATGGGGGAAGGCATGGCAGGGAGGACTGTGCATTGCTGCAGATCTCAAAAGAATTGCAAGTTTTCCTAGGAGACGTTGGGTGCATCTACACCAAGCATAGGCAAACTTTGTCCCTCCAGGTGTTTTGGACTCCAACTCCCACAATTCCTAACAGCCGGTAGGCTGTTAGGAATTGTGGGAGTTGAAGTCCAAAACACCTGGAGGGACGAAGTTTGCTCTTGCCTGATCTACACTGTAGAATTAATGCAATTCAACACTATGGTTCAATGCTATGAAATTATGGGAGTTGTAGTTTGAGGAGGCACCAGAGAGACTGAAGGCAATGTAAAACTACATCTCCCCCAATTCCATAGCATTGAGTCATGGTATCAAACTGCACTAATTCTACAGTGTTGATACACTCCTGATAAGTGAATGAACAATAAGGAGACCAGGACATTAATCTTCACCTGCTTGAGTGCATTCATGGTAAATTCCTGCAGATATGTTATAATGGCGTGTATTCAGTTGCTCCCAGATGCGTCTCTGCACTTCCACATGCTCCTCTTTTGACCCTAGGTTTACAACTTGATGTAAAGTCATGGCTCAGGGGGTTCCAGTTGCTTTCTCTGCCCAAAGCCATATTCTTCTACAAAGACATTTCTGTGAACTCTTGGGTCAAACTAGATCTGGTGTTACTGCTTTCAATTAATCTTATCCATACAACACATGTATTGTGTCACTGAGTGATGGTCCTTTCTCAGCTCTGGGAATCTTGCTCATTGCATGGTACAAAATTAAATCCTACTCCAAGGTATACAGAATGCAGAAATCCAGACTTATGGACCTGAGATCCATCACAAGGCAGAATATCTCAGGTGGAGCCTCGAAACTCAGTGTGTGGATATCACAGTCCCAACCTGGATGTGTCCGACTTGCCCTTTTGCTGCACTGGCGTCGCATCCAGCAACGGGGTAACGTGGAGGTTATTCATGAATTACTTATCAAAACACGGGGCTCATGCTAAACATTTGTTTAAAAATTGATGCTAGCAGTCAGCAGGGAGTGAAATATTTCACGTTAGTTTTGTGCCTTCATTGTGTCAGAGTCAGGAGGTTAATGCATCTGCAGGGTCCCAGTGCGCCTAATAGCATCGTTTTATAGCAGTTGTGGCTCTCTGCCCAGGAAAAAATTAGAGCTGTCAGGTGGATTGGAGGACTAACATGAGTTAATGGTCCCTTGGGACTGGCCGCCTCATCAGGCCAGTCTAGATTCATGGGGAAACTGGGCCAGCAGCCCTCCCTGAGTCGCATCTCAGAAGCCCACCTGGTGGGGACATTAAAGCAATCCTCTCACTTCCCTTCTGCCGCCCCATAGCACGACTGTTGCCATAATGAGCCTCATACCATTTTCCAATCCCCTTTCAACACCTTTGCACAAAAGGTTCAAGAGGAACCATTGCTTAATTACGGAAGGTGGTCAACCTAAGACCCCAGAGCTTGGAAAAGTTGCTTTTCTGAACTACAGCTCTATAAATCCTTCTGCCTACTAGTCATACGCAGAGGTTAAGTCCAAAAGGTAGCTTTCCCAAACTTAGCCTCCCTCTTTGGAATCTCTAGAGCAGTGGATCCCAACCTTTGGGCATCCAGGTGTTTTGGACTCCCAGAAGTCCCATCCAGCTTACCAGCTGTTAGGAACCAAAACACCTGGAGGCCCAAATGTTGGGAACCACTGCTCTAGAGGATCAGGTAGTGGGTAGAAGAGGAAGCAGTTCTGGAGAGCTGCTGCCATGGGGCCACATTTGGGACCTGCTATGGGCCAGTGTAGGAGAGATCTTTTTTCAGAAACAGGTGGTAGAATAGTATGTTGCCTCCTGGGCCTAAAAAGACCTAGAGTGGTTTCAAATATATGGCAAAAATGCCACTTCAAAAGCATGGGGGTTAAAGTTGATTAGATGATGATGATGATGATGATGATGATGATGATGATGATGATGATTCAAAGGACAGAAGACTTTGGGATGGGCCTCCAAAGTCGCCCCTGAAGAATAATCCAGATAATGCAGCACAGAATTCTTTAGCAATAGATCCATTACAGAAACATTTCAGGACTAGAGTCTGTGCCATCAAAGATAGGAAAATAATGCTTCGTTACCAGGTATTAGAACTCAAGAAAGGTACTTCTTAGGACTACAAGTCCCAGAATCCCTTCAGCCAAGGTGGTCAGTTATACTTTAAAAATATAGCTTTTCCAATTAGATGATAGGTAAGAACAGCTGAGAAGCTGTAGCCAGTCAATCCTAGGTTAGATGGATTGTATGTCTTCTAGGAGCATTGCAATGAAAACAGTACAGAGATGAATGCAGCCGTTGCCTGTTGACTTGCTTTGAACCACACCACTCATTTTTCCCAGGGATCCAGGAAAAAATTCCCTTAAGCCAGCTGCTCTTTCTTTGTGATTGTCTTTCTTCCTCACAAGAAGATCTGTAGAACATCGAGTTTTAGAGACAAGAATGGGAGAAACTCCCAGAGTTTACTTCGAGAGTTGCAACAAGTCATGGGTGGAGAAGAATAACATGCTCCTTTCTTGAATGTTTCAGATTTCAGACTCTGGCTTGTACGTTTGCATCGCTACAAGTTCCACGGGCGAGACAAGATGGAGTGGATTTCTGGCAGTGCAAGGTTGGTCATGTCAAATGATGGACAGGCATTGAAATGTTGGGAGAGCACTCTTCTTACTCCAAGAGTGTCATTTTATTTGGCCTCGCCTTCTTGGGTGTGCTTGCTTTATTCTTTTGCAGGGTGACTTTTGAAACAGATGCAAAGCAGCTAAATAGAGCTTGTGACGTGTTTGTTTCATTAGTTCTGAAACATATGCATGGAGGACCAAAGTAATATATCTGCGTTCATGGCATGAGCAGTGCCATGGACAACGCCCACTCTCCCATGACTACTAGGATCTGAATCATGTTCAGCTTTCCTTTTCTGAGACTTTTTTCATGGAGAATAAAGGCAAAGATCCTTTTACAAGGTTAACATCTTTTTTGACACTCAGTCTTGTGTTTTGGAGCCAAGAGTTGGCATCGCCCCATTTCAGTGAACATCTCTGCATTCCAGAGGAGAAGGCCGGCTTGCATCCTTATATAAGAATGGCTCATTTTAAAAGCAACAAACTGTCCTCTGAGTTCTTGCCAGCAAATACATTCTTTGCTGCAAAACCAAACCAAGCAATTTTAAAAAATGTAAAAGGGGAAAAAAATACCACAAAGAAAAACTGATGGTGAGCCAGATTTCCTGAAATCTGTGTGGTGGTTTAAGAAGCAAAGGGTTTTTTTCCTACCATATTGGCATTGGAAAAGTCATAGCTAGGGTGTGGAAAAGTAAATTATGGGATCTAAAGCCCTTGTATCCCTGGGCCATTTTGGCTAGAGTTTTCTGGCAGTTTTAATCCAGAAAAGTAAGATGGTAAAAAAGCAAATCTGCTAGGTTCCCTGTTCTTATCCAAAACTTTGGAGCTCTTGCCCATTTATAAACCTGCTAATTGCAAAACCAATGTGAGCAGCTCTTAGGGTTGACTCTGTTCCCAAGACTAATTCCAGAGTCTCGTCTCTTGGCAGGTTAACAGGCCTAGGCAGAAATAAAGGCGCAGACCTTCCTTAACCCTGCCCTGCGGCAGCTGGTTGATTTGGCTTAGCGGAAGGAAGGCTAGCATGAAGGAAGCGCTGCTTGATGAGCTAAGCCTTCCTGCCTTTTCCAGTCAAAGGAAAGGCCAAAAGGGATTAAAAACAAACACAGAAACTCCTCTTGGGCATATTGCTGTTTTTAGCACAATAGCTTGACCTCTTATTAGGAAGTTAGGTCTTTGCAAACGAAATTACAGTTGTGCAAAGTTGAATTGCATCACTGTGCAACGTTTGCATTTTTGAGAGGGGTCAGAAATATAGCTATGCCATTGGGACTACTGCACAAGGAGTACCAGCAGCATGGCTATTAGACATTGGTCCCAATGCATAACACAGTCCCCAACCAAAAAAAGTCTTGGTGTCTTTGTTTTTGGGCCTGTTCCTGGATTATTTGGGGTACTAATTCAGAAAATTGTATTGGCTATTTTATTTATTTATTTACAGTATTTATATTCCACCCTTCTCACCCCGAAGGGGACTCAGGGCAGATCACATTACCCATATAAGGAAAACATTCAATGCCTTAACATAGAACAAAGACAGAGACAAACGCAGGCTCCGAGCTGGCCTCGAACTCATGACCTCTTGGTCAGAGTGATTTTTTGCAGCTGGCTAGACCACTTCAGCTCAAGTTTCTTAGATACAGTTATCTTTATTTTCTGTGGGTGAGCAGGTGGTGACTGGTAGATGGCATATGTTCTGTCAAAAACTAGTACCAATGGGGAAAACTGGTGCCATTTTTGAAATCAGTAGGTCAAATATACCCAGAAACAGGGTTAACATTTGAGGCACCAAAATGTGTGTTGTTCAGTGACTCTATCCCAATGCAGAATGTGTCTCTATGCACAACAGAGCATCTTTCACAGTGTCACTTTGTGCATCCATTGCTTGTAAATGTTTGTTTGTAGATGTAAAGGACATAGGCTAAGGTGGATGACATGTAGGTGCTTCTTAACATTAGTTTTCCCAGGCTATACTGGCTAGAGGTCAGATGAGAGTTTCCTGTCTATAGCATCTGGAGAGCTACACTTCATCCACTCCGATGTAGGCAAAGCACATGGATGTTTATTTTGGGAGAGCAGAGAGGAAACCATGTAAAATCGAGTTCCTCCTTCATCTAGTATAAAGCTTTCCATGACTGATTTGATCCATACTTCTCGAGGTTCACTGTTGTTCTCATGTTCTTGTCCCAAACATTTTTCTCTCTCTAGAAAATGGGGGTGATCTCCAAATACAGCTTCCAGAGTCAAACCTTCTCCCTGGACCCCCCTCTGCACCTTTGGTCACGGATGTCACCAAAAATAGTGTGGCTTTGATATGGAAGCCAAGCCCTGTGAGTGGGGGTGCTCCTGTCAGTTCCTACATAATTGAAGCTTTCAGGTAAGTTGTATTTTCAGAGGTAAATCAAAAAGATGATGGGAAAGAGTTTAATCCAGCTTAATCCAGGTATAGATAATGAACGGCCCTAGGGTATACATGAGGCTAACTCTTCCCTTTTGTTCAGTAGTGTCTCAGCAAAAACAAGGCAGCCTACAGAGAAGTAATATTTTGAGATATATTTGGGGTTTGAAGTTTCAGAGCTATAATTGTGTTGTTAAGACAATGCATTCAATCAACCAAATCAGGAGAAACTGTGTGCCTGTCCACCTCACCTCATAACTGTTGTATTTTATTTATACAGGCAGTCCCCAAGTTATGAAGAAGATTATATCTTCTATCTATATAAAAGGGTAATGAAACTTCGGCCTAGGACAAAACAACAAAACTGCACATCCCAGAAACACTAAACTTGGCACAACCCCTCATCCATGCCTCTACGTTCATACAACAAAAAGAAAAGAAAAATAAAGTCCTAATTAGAGGGAGAGGAATAATTGTTTTTATCCAATTGCTGCCAGTTAGAAGGCTAAGCTCCGCCCACTTGGTCTCCTAGCAACCCACTCAGCCCGGGGGACAGGCAGAGTTAGGCCTCACTTAGGCCTATAAAATACAGATTATCTGATTTTAACTGGGTTATATGGCAGTGTAGACTCAAGGCCCTTCCACACAGATATATAACCCATTTATAAAGCACTTAATGTCAGGGGAAAACCTTTACCCTTTACCTTAACTACCACCAATTCCTCAATATTTTATTTCCTATACTACCATGCTTCGCCACAGCAACGCGTGGCTGGGCACAGCTAGTGTGTGTGTGTGTGTGTGTGTGTGTATGTATATATATATATATATATAATTTAGCTTTGGATAGCATAGGAAAGGGGTTAACACTCTTGTGGTGTTTGCTTTGCTATCTGTGGCCCTGTTGAGAAGATTTCACCTCACTATCTGTTCCTGTGTCAATTGTATTTTGAAAAAACTGGCTTTTTGTGGAAACAAGGATTGGTAAGAAAGCTTCAGTGGACACAACTTTTCACCATGATAAGTCTTGCAGGAGTGAATTTCCCTTCTGAGGGGTAGATTTTTCTCACTTCCTGTTGTCTCACCCCGTTCCTAACTGTGAGTCATTTGTAAGACAGATGTTTGCAACTCAGGGATTGCCTGTACACTCTCATTCCCCGAGGTTGGTAAATATACAGTCTTTCATTCCCATCATCCCTAGCTAATTTAGCCAGTGCTGAGAGATCCTGGGAGTTATAGGTTCCTCGGGTCTGAAAAAGTCAATTTTCCAAGTTCTGATAATAAGGCTGTTTTCATTAGTGAGTGGAGTTTACCAGTCCCTAGAGCAGAGTTGGAGAACATCCATCCCACAACCCAACCCAGTAAGTCTGTCAGCATGACCATATCTGCAGTTGCTCCAAAATTTGCAGAAATAGAAGAGGTATAATATTAGGCTGGACCCCAAAGACTTTAGGCTACAGCCAGTAGTATCTCTGGGCAAGATATGCACTATATGGCACATTTTGAAAGTAACTATCACACGCTACCAGAATGTCTTGATGTTTTCCCTTCTACCTGGTTGGATTTTTGGCCCTTTGAATATTCTTGCCATATGTTAGGGAAGAGGTGGAGAAACCTGTGGCCTTCTCAATATTATTCGATTGCACCTCCCATTATCCATTACTCTTGGCTGTGTTGGCCAGGGCTGGCCGGAGTTAGACTCCAGCATCTGAAGGACCTAGATATTCTTGTTCCTGTCCCAGACAAACACTGTGACCTGTAAACGACCCAGAGATAGTTGGACAGGTGTCTCTGCTCCACAGTCTGGGACTTCAACTTCTAGTTTTGGAGAGAGAAGGAAGGCTTTGGTCTTGAAACAGACTAGATCTCTTTTCTGATTTGTCAGTTCTGCCAAGTCTGTCTGAAACTGGGCTTCCAGGGGTCAAGGGAGCAGACCTGCGCAGCTGTGTAAATGCTTTGCTGTCAGCATGTTCTTTGGCAGTGGATCACCCCAGCTAAGCTTCTGTTTGTGATTCCTGCCTACAGCACGCCACCAAACTCCCCTGGGCTCAGATTTTCCCTTCTTATATCCATGTTGCTAAGATGCCTCTCCGGTGAAGACAAGCCCTTCTTTCTCATGCGGTTTTCAGGCCCCGGCAAAGCTTACCTTGAAGCCATCTGCTTTGGTGATCTGCAGGGAACGCAGGTGGCCTGGCAATTCAGTTAGCAGTGAGAAGTTCTGCAAACAGCCAGACTATGCAGTAAATCACTAGAGAGCAGACTCTGTATTTGTGCATAAGTCTAAGACCGGGGATATGGAGGGGCAGGTTTAAGCAACAATGTGACATCTGCTGCCGAATCACCTTGAACGTGGGTTTGTATGTCTGCATTCAGAATAGCTAAGTCAGTTTGATACCTCAGTTCAAGATCCTGGTGCTTGTCTATAAAACACTCAATCTGGGTTGGCAAATATTTGACATGCCAAATGTCTTTGAAGACAACTCCCCCAATCCCATGCTGGTTGAAACTTCTGTCCAGAAAACCTGGAAGACCAAGACCTCTGCATCCCTAGATGGCTTCAGGCCAGGATCTTATTTATGGTGCATAGAAGAGGTTCTTATATGAACCTCCATAGAACTTAATGACTGGCATCATTTCAATGATATATCTATATATATAAAAGGGTAATGAAATTTCGACCTAGGACAAAACAACAAAACTACACATCCCAGAAACACTAAACTTGGCAGAACCACCCCTCATCCATGCCTCTACGTTCATACAACAAAAAGAAAAGAAAAATTAAGTCCTAATTAGAGGGAGAGGAATAATTGTTTTTATCCAATTGCTGCCAGTTAGAAGGCTAAGCTCCGTCAGGGGAAAATCTTTACCGTTTACCTTAACTACCACCAATACCTCAATACTTTATTTCCCATACCACCATACTTCACCACAGCAACGCGTGGCCGGGCACAGCTAGTCTATATATATAAAAGGGTAATGAAATTTCGGCCCAGGACAAAACAACAAAACTACACATCCCAGAAACACTAAACTTGGCCGCACAACTCCTCATCGATGCTTCTACATTCATACAACAAAAAGCTCCAGCTACTCCAGAAAACTGCCAGGCTTTGAGACTGCAAGGCTATTCACTGCTATTCCACCTGGTCAACAAAGGATTCCCATAAGTCACAGCAACGCGTGGCCAGGCAAAGCTAGTACATTATAAGGGAACATTCCATTTTTTGTTCGGAGGGATTCAGCACTTCCATCTGCAATGGCCTTCCATGCTCTGTACTTGGTGCAGCAGTGTTGCCACCTCCAATGGCCTCCAAGTGGCCATGAGAAGATGTGGGGCAGGCAACATCTGGCTGTGTTCCTTCAGCTGGATGAAGGGAGAAGGATGTGCCCTCCAGGATCTCTTGGGGGGTGACTTTAGAGACTTTCAGGTAGATCTTCAGCAAATGTGAACACTTCCTGGCTCTCTGCATCACTCTCTCCTGGCCCGTAAAAGGTCTCACAGGATGACTAGGCTGCAGAAAATGGGAGCAAAAATTGCAGGGAGGGGAGACAGAATGGAGTTATACCTGGTGAGTCTTTACTCTCTGCCAACAGGATATAGGATCTCAGCCAACGTTTTTCATCTGAAGCCTGGCACAGAGAGGTTGGTGGGGAGCCAGATAGGACCTTCTGTGTAGCAGAATCCCAGTAGTGCTCCCTTCCTGAAACATTATGTCAGATCACTTATTATTAGCCTTTAGATAGTTTCAGGGAGGGGAATAGTATTTTTCCTCTAAGTTTTACTAATTAATACTGTTCTTTGATTTTAGAAGGTCTCATGGTGCCCTTTTGTATTTTTGTTCAAAATATGTGGAGGTCCCCATCCCATCTGTAAGTTATAACCTGATTTTAAATCTTGGCTCAGCCCCTTGCTGACTACAACCCCGCAATGAAGAATAGCTTTCTTCGTTCCTCCCTAGTTATGGGTCACAGGGAGGTGTACATCCCAGAAGGAGCAGCAAAAGCTTCAAGAGGGCATTATTATTTGCATGTACAATTGTAGAGGACACTCCAACCCGTCTATAATAACTTGACAGCCTGATAATGGTTTGTTGAACCCTTTCTGGATGTATGAAACCATGTAGATGTCCAATGTGAAATGGTAGTAATGACCTTGTCTTCAAATGTTATATACTTTCTGGTTGTAAGTCAATCCTTATCGCAGGTCAAACCAGAGCGTTTTCAGTTGCTTCTGTGTTTAACTGGCTAAGTGGCCATCCTGTACTGTACTATGCCTCTGGAACTACATCATGTGGTCTCTCAATGCTCCCTTCTTTCCTTTTCTGGTCTGTTGCAGTCAATCTTCAGGCAGTACTTGGCAGACTGTGGCAGACAATGTCAAGTTGGAGAAACACACAGTCAGCGGCTTAAACCCTAACACCATTTATCTCTTCCTTATACGGGCTGTCAACACCTATGGCCTTAGTGATCCCAGCCCTGTTTCTGAGCCAGTTCGGACACAAGGTGAGATTCCCATATGCTGGTGGGTTGGAGTGCAGTGGTTTGATCTATAAGATAAAAGGAGCTCCCAAGAGTGGTTCTGCCCATAGCTTGAGAATCTACATTTGGGGATTGTAACTCCCTGGTTTCCAGAGCCAGTCTTGCCGCTAGTATATAGTGTGTGGCCTGGTCCTTAGAAATATTAGCAGGGAGACCTAAGTGAGGATGAGTGAGTAAACTTGTGGGTTAAGATATATACCAATCTATTAGATCTCTGTGTGTATAAACTTTGCAGTTTATTATATGGATGAAGGTCTAGTGGCACATAGATTTTGTATAACATTTGTAGATATTACACAGATTCTCCTTCCTACATTAGCAAAGGATTGCTTTTGGAGATCCCTTCCAACTATATAGTTTTATGAATATGCAGACTGTCGTGCAGCAATATTGTCCAAACCAATCACATGCACTTTGCAAACAATTTGAATGCAACTGCTGAATTAAAAAAAAAACAGTGGAGATAGGTTAAAAAGAGCATTTAGTACCATGCTATGATGTCAAGGATTAACTCTGGTTCTAGTGTTGTTGTATGTCTTTCGGGTTCGCAACCTCTGAGGATGCCTGCCATAGATGTGGGCGAAACGTCAGGAGAGAATACTTCTGGAACATGGCCACACAGCCCGAAAGACATATAACAACCCTGTGATCCCGGCCATGAAAGCTTTTGACAACACAACTCTGGTTCTCCTCCATAAGAATGTTATTCTTTTCTTCCCTCGCATTTCATGCTTTTAACAGATGTGAGTCCCACTAGGCAAGGGGTTGATCACCGGCAAGTGCAAAGGGAACTTGGTGAAGTTGTGGTTCAGCTCCAGGATCCCATCGTCCTCACCTCCACCACCATCCAAGTGACCTGGACCGTGAGTATCAACAGGATCACTGGCAGTTCTTGAAACAGCAAGCCAAGAATATAGAAGTAGAATATCTGGAGAACAGGATGTAGGATGAATCAGTTTAAGCCCCAATCAAACTGATATTCTTGCACCATAGAGGGCTCATTATCTATTTTTTGCAGCTATCTGGGATTTCTAGTCCAAAAAGTAATTGGCTCCCAGAAATAAAAGGATGGAATAGATGCTATAGATAGGTGTGATGCAGAAATGAGATGGGGATGAAGAAAGACAGTCAAAGGAATACAAGAAAAGAGCAGAATCAGAAGCAAGAGAAGCAGAGAAAGGAATTAGGAATCAGACAGATAGGCAGTTGTTCCAAGCAGCGTATATCATTCCTAAGAATTTTGTGGTATGTCTTTTCTTGCTCAGGTTGATCGCCAAGCTCAGTTCATCCAAGGCTATCGAGTAATGTACCGAACCAGGGGCAGTGCCTGGCTGGTGCAGGATGTAAAATCGCCTACTGAACGTAGCACTATTCTAGTTGATCTGAGCAAAGGCCAGGAGTATGAAATCAAAATTCGACCTTATTTTGATGAGTTCCAGGGCATGGACAGTGAAGTGCTGCTGGTGCGTACCCCAGAAGAAGGTAAGTGTGAGATGTTCAGGATGTCATGCACATACGTACACCCTGCTTCTTTTCCATATCTCATTACCTCCGCTTTGTTTTGTTTTTTTCTTTTGAAATTTGTGGTTCCTCTGTTTTCAGCCATACTCCATGCTGGCTAACCTAGTCCCGCAAGGAAAGTTCAAGAGCACCATGAAGCCTGCAACTTTCAGTTAAAAGAAAATCTGGACTGCAACTCTGATCGGCCCTATGCAGTGTAGCTAATAATAATAATAATAATAATAATAATACTTTATTTATACCCCACCACCATCTCCCCGTGGGGACTCGGGGTGGCTCACAATGTTACAAAAGTAACAGCGCAAATACATTAACAATATACACACTTTAAAACACAAGAAGATGATAAAACAGAAGTTAAAACAAAGGTTTATACAACAGTAATACTATCAAACAACCACCAATGCAATTCAGTCAACTTCAAAGGTGGGGGGGGGGGGACTATAGCAGCAATATGAGATAAAATCATTAGATTGAAATACCCCGATGAAAGAAACCTAATAACATTCAGAATAGAATTATAATGAGGCTGGTCATCCAATAGCTGTCTCTCCAAAGGCCAGCCCAAACATCCAGGTTTTCAGTTGTTTCTTAAAGGATGGTAAAGGATGGCAAGAGATCATAGGATTTGCAGTCCAGAGGACCTCACAGGTGCCACTCTTGCTGTAGTGTATTCCTAAGGCCAATTAACAGGAGAAATGGTGCAGAAGGAGGCTAACATTTTGTATTCTTGGCACAGCCTCAGAGTCTTTCCAAATCTGAAAATACCTAAGCACCCGATACTACAGAGTCTTTGTCTTTGTGAGAGAGCTCTGAGCAAATACATGCTTTATTTCTTCTTTTTTCCAGTTCCCAGTGCTCCTCCTCAAGCAGTTACCGTGGTCATGTTGGGGACCAGCAACAGTACCAGTATTAGCATATCCTGGGAGCCACCTCCACCTACAGAGCAAAATGGGATCATCCAGGATTACCAGGTAAGTCCTTCTGAAGTCACAAAAGCTGCCATGTGTGCTCTGAAACCAGGGGGGAAAATTCTTTTCTGCACTGGCATTGAGTATTTTCAATCATCTGCTCTCATGTTAGATTTGGTGTCTTGGCAATGAGTCCCGTTATCACATCAATAAGACAGTGGATGGCACAGTGCACTCAACAGTCCTGCTGGGCCTGGTGCCAGGCATGGTCTACCGCACCGAGGTTGCAGCAGCCACCAGGGCAGGCGTGGGAGTGAGGAGTGCCCCAGTCACCATACAAATCAGTGAGTATCCAAGCCTCTTTCAAACAGTGACGTGTGCCAATAAAACCAGTCTTTCTCACCCATTGGTCTCAGCTGGGGAGCCCTTCTTATTTTTTCAACCATTGTTTATTATCAGGCTTGGTTATGGAGCATCTCTCTGGTTGAGAAACATATTCCATTTTAGAAAGGCTCCCAGGAACTGCTTTCCAGTGATCAGCATGGCCAAAGGCAGCAAGGATTTGGGAACTAAAACCATCAGCATAAGCTAGTTTAAAACCCAGATTTGAAATGTGGTACTCAGTTTCATCACCCCTAGTTTAATTATTATTATTATTATTATTATTATTATTATTATTATTATTAAAATAATAAAATAATAATTAAATAATAAAAAACAAAGTATGGATTGTCAATGTTGCAATCCCAGGTGACAGCAGGATTGAATTAAAACAACTAGAAAAGCTGGCACGATATGAGGATTTAAAGATCAAATTGCAAAGACTGTGGCACAAGCCAGTCAAGGTGGTCCCAGTGGTGATCAGCACACTGGGTGCAGTGCCTAAAGACCTTGGCCTGCACTTGAACACAATCAGCGCTGACAAACTTACCAGCTGCCAGCTGCAGAAGGCCACCTGACTGGGCTCTGCACACATTATTTGCTGATACATCACGCAGCCCTAGACACTTGGGAAGTGTCCGACGTGTGATCCAGTACAACAGCTAGCAGAATGTCTGCTGTGGACTCATCTTGTTGTGTTAATAATAATAATAATAATAATAATAATAATAATAATAATAATAATAATAATAATAATAATGGCATTTGGAGTGGCTCACAATAGTTGTTGATGTGATGGGACAGTCCTCCATAAAATTTGCAGAAAAACGAGAAGTTGGGTACTAGAATTCCCCCTACTAGATGTCAGGGAAATTGGTTTTGCTTTAGGATTTGGGACCTGGGGCAGGGAGGTACTTGGATTAGATAGTTTTCACCTTTTTTCTCATCTTGATAGCAATTAGCATCTCTTGTCATATTTATCTCCTCTGACTGGATACTTCTTCCTCCCCTGCATGGCGCAGAGCCTTTGCCAGACCAGGACACTGTGTCTGTGAGCAACGGGGACAGTGTGAGCCTTGCTGAACAGATCACAGACGTGGTGAAACAGCCAGCCTTCATAGCCGGCATTGGAGGAGCCTGCTGGGTCATCCTCATGTGCTTCAGTGTGTGGATCTACTGTCGTCGGAAAAAGAGGAAGGAACTAAGTCACTACACAGGTGAGACAAGACTTCCTATCTCCTCCTTCCTCTTCCTATCAGGAAGGAAAGTGTTGCTTGGCTGCCTAACTGCCCAGCCATGTTCCCAAGTCCAGGGAGAACCTTAGAAGGCAGCACCATGGAGAGCTGCCTGTCCAAAGATAGTGAGAGTGACTGAATGCCTGTATTCCTTGAGGGGCAAACCACTAATGCCATGGTTCACCCATTCTTTGCGGAGTGGAGGACCTTAAAAGGGCAGATCTTCAGTCTGAAACCTTATCTCCTCTGTCCTCCTCTTCCTCCTCCTCCTCTTCAAAGATTCAGTTCAATCTCCTTCATACTGTTGCTGAGAAAATGTGAAACATTGGGCCCTTGATATGAAAGTTTAGTTCCCTGTGTGGTGCAAGGACTTGAAAACCAGATTCTAGAGGTCTTCGATCAAGGCTTCTTGCTTCAAAAGTCAGAATCCTTTAGGCTCGGGTTGGGTCACAACCTGAAGTCTAGCTCTTCCATTGTTACTGACTGAAATGAACATTGTCAGGCATTATTTCTCCAGAATGTAAACCTAGGCTGCTGCTCAGTAGTTTTGACACTGAGTCAGGCTGTTTGTCCATCTAGTACTGGGAATGATCTTCCTGGGCCCCATCATTTGGTCTTTCCAACCAGTAGTGATATGGTTATGATTGCATGGTCTTTTGCATGCCATGCTTGTGCTCTATTGCACAGCTACAATCCCCTCAGCTGCCTTAGGTTCTTCCCCACCGCTGCTGACCACAGGCGTGACTTGTTATGAGCTGCCTCACTCTTTTGCTTGTTTTCTTTCACAGCTTCCTTTGCATACACGCCAGCAGGTAAGGCTTCTTGTCTCCAATTCCATTACATTGCTTTTCCCTCTGCACTCCTCGCCAAACCAATCTGGGTCAGGAAAGTGTCACTGACCTGATGTGGATCTTTTCTTTCAGTGTCTTTCCCCCACATGGATGGGGCCTCACGGAGCAGTGGCAGGTGGGTGCAACAGAGGGAGGGAGGGAGGGAGGAAAAGGGTGGCTCAGTTTTCATTGTGTTGTAGCCTTACAAAATTCACAAGCCATGACTAAAGTAGGCCCATTAAATCAATTGGATCTACCCACAATTCAAGAATTGATTCAATATGTAGTAGCAGACCTTTGAACAAAATCAGATGACAGACCAGAAAAGATATAATCTTGATTTTGCATCTCTCCTCCAGCCGGCCGGGCATGCTTGCCATGGCCACCAGTGCCTCCAGCTATCCATGGCTGGCGGAATCATGGCCAGGCCCAAACCTACTGAGAAATGGGAAAACAAAGGAGCCTGGAGTGACCTGCTGCCCAGGAAACCACAATGCTACCGAAAGATACTACAATGGTAAGGCTCCATCACATTAGGAGTGGTGAGCAGAAGACATATATGTTTGGTTTGTAGATAGGACGTTTGGACATTACAGAGTTTGGGATGAAGAGATTCAAGTAAGAGGTTTAATCTTTTTGTGTACACAAAATAGGAAACTGCTGAGACTACCAAAGCAGGCTTCCAGGTCATGACCTCCCCCTAGTTTAAAGAGGAAGGCAGTGGGACTAATCCTCCTCCCCTTCAAGAATGGATTAGTAGAGGGAATTCTTGAAACCCACAAGTGTGGGAAGTGCTTAAAGTCCAAGCACACAAAATCTGCTCCTGCTGAAGCAGAAGACCTAGGAAAGCACAATTGTGACATTGACTCCTTGTTTGCAGATGCTGGGATTTCCAATTACATTGCTCAGACTGAGAAATTTGGGACAGGTGTGTCCGATGGGCCCATTTACAGCACCATTGACCCTGCCAGTGATGACATGAGGACGTTTAATGGGGGCTTTTCCCAGCATACCACCCCGTATGCCACAACACCTGTGATGCCATATGGTGCTACCCATCTCCACTCACCTGATGAAGAGGAGAGCCAGTGGATCACCCAGCCTGGGATCCCCAGCATCCAGTACGCCCAGCCTGAACGGAGCAGGGCTGAACCTGGTAGGAATTATCAGCAGAAAACACCTCGTTTATGAAGAGGCTAGTGATGAGAGTATAAATCTAGAATTAAATTGTAGGAAGACACACAATTGGCAGGGATTAATGTGAGACATTGCAAACACATATCTTACCAAAGGATCATTATTTCATAGTGAAAGTTTCAGACTGACTCTCTAAATCAGTGGTTCTCAACCTGGGGTCCCCAAATGTTTTTGGCCTACAACTCCCAGAAATCCCAGCCAGATTACCAACTGTTAGGATTTCTGGGAATGGAAGGCCAAAACATTTGGGGACCCCAGGTTGAGAACTACTGCTCTAAATAAACATGTTTCTTTGAGATGCTGCTTATCAGTGTAGACAGCAAAGTGCTAGATAGATCTGATTCACAAGTGTAGTCCAACAGATCTTGATGGTACTTGCTTCTGAATATGGGATTTTCCATAATCAAACAACATCTAGACTAACCTTTCACTGTGCTTGAGAGAGTCTCTTTGACTTCCATCTGTCTTCATAGTTGCTAAACCAATGAAGCAGAAATCAATGGGGAAACCAGTGAAAACGCCATCCCTGAACTGGACAGAAGTGCTTCCTCCACCACCGTCTGCCAGTGAGCTCAGCCAGTATGTGGAGGAAGAGGAGGGAGAGGAAGAGGAAGAAGTTGAAGTCAGGTAAGAGTTAAATGAAAGACAGCAAATAACATTTCTTAGAATGTTAGTCAAGTTGGGAGGGCAATTGTGTAGCATCTCATGGTGTCACGCTATGGACCTTTTCCAGTACAGATTATGTTGCAACATTGGAGTTAAATACCAGAAAGTTTGACAAAATCATTGACTATAGGAAAAAGCAGCATCAGTGGAAACAGCATTGTGTTCTTGTAGAGCATGCAGGCAAAACCAAGCAATATGGGGAAATAGATTCATATATAAAATAGATTCATGCTTTGCTACCAACATTTTTTCTAAATTAAACTAACCCATAACACATGTGATTTTGTGTTTGATGTGCTTTTAGTGAGAAATAGAGAATTCTTGTGCTACAGTATCCTATTCTGGTCAAATTGCTTTTCAAAACATTAGTAGGAAAACATGTAAATTGGGAGAGGGGGTGTCCTACATTTGAAAGAACTTGTGTCAACAGATGTTCTTAGAAATGTTGCCTTAGGACAAGCAATTGATGCATTTTTCACTGAAAGTCTGTCCACCCATACAAGCTGCTACAACTTTTAGGGCAAATCTCCTTACTCTTTGCTCAACAACATACACACACGTACAATTAAAAGATGTCACAAGAAACACCAGTGTAAGGGTTACAACACTCAATACTAGGTCTATGACCTTCTGCTTTGCCCAATTATCTCAAAAGCACTAGATCCTGTCTTATTTTTGAGAGTAAGTAGGGTCAGCACTGGTTTGTCTTTGCATGGGAGACTGTCAAAGAATACCAGGTGCTATAGGCTATATTTCTGAGAAAGCTGTATTTCCCTGTTCTGAGTATCTCTTGTCTAGGAAAACCTTATGAAAGCCATGGGACTATTACTACTGGACAGGTGTCGCCCCCTCGGATGCTGTCACCTGGCAGAGCCCACACCCCATGCACCCCACTGGTGACAACACTGGACAGAGAGCCTAATATGCCCCAGTCAAAGTATCTCAATCATTTTGCAGCTCAGAGGTGGGAGAGTGGTGTCCGCCTCTGCCAGAAAGGACTTACCTGATGGAGAACATCCAGGAAGAAGCGTGTCCTCCACCTCCTCCTCGAGGCGATGCTTCCTCTCCTGCGAATTCATACGGGCAGCAGTCCACAGTTACATTAACGCCCTCACCCCGGGAAGAGATCCGAGCTTCGGAGGATATCCCAAGACTGCATCACTTTGAGATCCCACATCTACCAAGGTATGAACCTTGTTTGGTTACAATGCATGCAGTCTGCCCGTGCAAAACTATCTCACATACTACCCTTAAATTCCTTGCTTTCCTAAGGTCCTATTGGTTTTTTTATGTCACCATTGTGCCAAGTTTTGTTTTGATCAACATCCCCAGATTTTCAGATTTAAATGAAGATGTCTAGTCCCCATGATAGCTATTGGAAATTTAGAAATATTTACACCATCATCTGGATAAGCAAAATCCAGCTTTTAGAACATTGGATCTCTTACAAGACACTGATCCTGACATTTAGAGCTCGAAATGGCCAAGGACCATTATATCTTAGGGGCTGCCTCATTCCTTTCTTCCATCAGTGGTCACCTCGATCCTCCCAGGAAAATCTCCTATACGTACCGGGCCCTAGGGAGGTACACCTGGAAGCTACAAGGCGTAGAGCCTTTTCGACCTATGCTCCAATTCTGTGGAACTCATTGCCTCCATATGTTAGAGCAATATCGGAGTTGCGACCTTTTGGAAAAGCGCTCAAGACTTGGCTGTTTGGTTGTGCATTTAAGTAAATCAGATCTAATTTGCCAAATAGTCACTGTTGAATGTTTTTAGGTTGAATGTTTTTATATTGTGGAATGGTTTTTAAATTGTAAGTCACTCGGAGCACTCTAGTGGAGAGCGACTAATTAAGAAATAAAGTGAAGTGAAGTGAAGTGAAGTGAAGAAGTGAAGTAATGCAAAAATAAGAGCTGATTTGACACTGAATTTTGCTTTGATTTTGAGTGCAAAGGATAAATAGAACCATGCAAAGAGTTGATTTTGCCCCTTTGTCCTCCCTTCCCTCATGACTGCCTTCCTGCTTCTTATTTTCAAGGCGGCAACCCAATGGCTCAGGGCCATTCCCGAGGGCCTCAAGTCCTCCTTTGACTCAGTCAAACCCAAATCTCAACATGCCTGAAGAGGGACCTGAAGGCATTACTTCCCGGCAAGGTCATCGACGTAACCTGAGCCAGACCCCAGGGCACAATGCAGAGAATGTGGACTCCTCAGGAATAGGTGGGTGCATTTTCTCCAACAAGCAATTCCTGGTCATGCACAGCCATCTAATCCTTTTAAGAATGAAGAGTGACAGAGTCTAGCAGGGGTTATTCAGTGTCACATTAGGGTTGTGGAGACCAGAGTTCAAATCCCTGCTTAGCCATGACATTCTCTGGGTTTCTAAGCCTGGTCTGCTTCACATAACAGATTGTTGTCAAGCTCAAGTAGGCAGGGGATGGGATTGTGCACAATTCTCTTAGCTTCTTAAAGGGAAGATGGGGCAAAAACATATTTAACACGTGTCCCTGTCTTTCATTGAGCAAGAAGGGCTTCTAACCTTGGTTAGCTGCCCTAAAGAATCTCCAATATAGTTGTAACTCTTCTTTTTCTCCATCCATCCACCAGAATAACTGCTAGCCTTCACCAGAGCTGAGTTTTGGGTAGAATCAATAGTAATTATGTTGATGTTTTATTATGGCTGTATCTGTATATTTTTGTGTTGGTAATTGAATGTTACCTGTGTTGGAAACCGCCCTGAGTCCCTTTGGGGAGATAGAGCGGTATACAAATAAATTATTATTATTATTATTATTATTATTATTATTATTATTATTATTATTATTATTATTATTATTATTATTATTATTTGATTATGACACAGCAAACCAGATAGATATGCTGGATTTCGTATCACAAAATCACAAGTCGAACACTTCCCAAGTGTCTAGGACTGTGTGATGTATTTTCGGATGATGCGTGCAGATCCCAGTAGGGTGGCCTTTTGCAGTTGGCAGATCGTAATGTTGTCAATGTCTATTGTTTCCAAATGCCGGCTGAGATCTTTTGGCATGGCACCCAATGTGCCGATCACCACCGGGACCACCTGCACTGGTTTCTGCCAGAGTCTTTGAAGTTCAATCTTGAGGTCCTGATAGCGGCTGAGTTTTTCCTGTTGTTTTTCGTCAATGCGACTGTCACCTGGGATGGCAACATCAATGATCCAACCCTTTTTCTTTTCCACAACTGTGATGTCTGGTGTGTTGTGTTCTAGAACTTTGTCAGTCTGGATTCGGAAGTCCCACAGTATCTTTGCGTGCTCATTTTCCAATACTTTTGCAGGTTTGTGATCCCACCAGTTCTTTGCTGCAAGGAGGTGGTACTTGAGGCATACGTTCCAATGAATCATTTGGGTCACATAGTTGTGCCTCTGTTTGTAGTCTGCCCATGCAATTTTCTGACAGCATCTTACTGAAGATATGATCAATGGTTTCGTCGGTTTCCTTGCACAGTCTGCATTTTGGGTCATCAGCTGATTTTTCAATCTTGGCCTTAATTGCATTTGTTCTGATGGCTTGCTCCTGGGCTGTAAGGATTATTATTATTATTATTACTGAATCAACAAAATTGCTGACTGATAGCTTCTGATTCAAATGTTGGATTTTTACTGACAGGGAAACCCCATCCAAACCTAGGGGATATGCCTCTTCCTCCAGGAGAGAAAGGAAAAGGAAAGAAGAAGTCCAAGTCTAGCCACTACCGCCGAGAGAAGAAGCAGGGAGGTAAGCACAAAGCCAGTTGCATTCTTTCTCAGAGCAAATGATGTGGGGACTTCCTGAGGAAGCCCTGTGAGCCTTGTGGAATGAGGCACTGACTGCTCCTCCCTCTCCGTTCTGCTTGCAGACCTTCCACCACCTCCTTTGCCGCCTCCTGAAGAAGACCTTGGCAGTTCTGCTCCCGACAGCACTTCACGATTGGACTGTGACCCTTCTGCCCTGGAGAAGGATCTGAATGGCTCCTTTGCTATGGAGAGGAAAGTTATCCATCGCACAATGGCAGGCCAGCACTACCACCAGCACAAAGAAGGTAATGCTAGCTACAGTGATCACTTTCCCGTGCTGGGGGTTTGTTATACCTGAAACCAATTTATGCAACATTCATTATGGGGTACTTGCTAAGGCATCCCGTTACCTTCTGGAAGTACCAAAATTTTGGGGATTAGGAGTCCTCTGTCATCATGTCAAATCCCCAATGTCCACATAGTCTCAGTGGGAAAGTGCTGTTGACAGGGATAAGCAGTAAACCCTCTGCGCTCAGTTCCTTGTAATGCGTTCTAAGGACTCCCAGCACTCTCAATTGCATTTCTGCCTAGATAAACCCTTATAATTATTCCTCGGTGTGTCTAGATGATGATCGATGATGATAGATGACTTAACCTGCCTGGGCTTCCATCCATTAACACACAGGCAGCTGCTCTGAATACCAAATGACAGCACAGCATGGGTGAAACCACAGCCTGTTTTCGTGTTGTGTATGCTTTTTTCTCTCTCTAGCAGAGGAGGAAATCATCCCCTACAGCAAGCCCAGCTTTCTCTCCAGAAGCCAGATGTCAAGCAATTGCTCCACAACAGGAAGTTCTTCTTCCAGGGGGTCAACGGCATCTCGGGGTCACGGGTCAGGGCGCAGCCGGACAACAGGCGAACGCAGTGAGGTGATGCTGTAGCCCTTCCTATGTTCAGTCTTATTTCTTGCTTTTGGCACAGAGAACAAGAGGGATGTTAGTTCTAGGAGATGCATCAACATGTGCCTGGAAATAGCACATGAAGTGCTCCAGTGCAACAACAGGGAAATCTTGGCCCTTCAGATATTGTGGACTGTAGACCTTTACTATGCTGGGATCCTGGAAGCTGTGGGCCAAAATATCCCTTAGCCCTTCTTTCCCAGCTGCCAAGGCTTTAAGGGCCAACACTGCAGACCTTGATTTGACTCAGGACCAAGGTTCAGGGGGTGAGGAATAAATCCCTTTGGTTGTGCTAGTTCCCTAATCCAATTGCTATCCCATAGTGCCTGTTCACTATGAAGCAAATATTTTCTTAACTGCATGCAGACAAAAACAACATGATTTGCATTACTCATAAAATCTATTGCTATGAAGAGGATATCAGGGAAGCGGGTAATTTTAATTGGGGGGCATTGTGTCAAACATTGTCATGTCACAACAGTGTGCCTCTAAGGGGCAGTAATCAATTCAGGTGGCTTTTTTCGTGTCAGGAGCAACCTGAGTTGCTTCTGGAGTGAGAGAATTGGCCATCTGCAAGGACGTTGCCCAGGGGACACCCGGATGTTTTGATGTTTTACCATCCTTATGGGAGGCTTCTCTCATGTCCCCGCATGGCGCTGGAGCTGATAGAGGGAGCTCATCCGCACTCTCCCCGGGTGGGATTCGAACCTGGCAAAGCTTCAGATCAGCAACCCAACCTTCAAGTCACAAGGCTTTTATCCCCTAGGCCACTAGGAAAAAGATATACAAAGTTAAGCAGAGAAATTGAAGTGGACAGTGAACAAGCGTCGATGCTTATTTATTTATTGGTTGCTAAAAACTGGCAGGAGGATTAAAGGTAGAATGAGGGAAAGGTAGAGTCAGACTTTCTGATGTGTTGTCCCCTTTGTCCTTTCAGGAGAAAAGATGAAACGAAATGGAGTTGGCATGAGAGCTTACGAAATGGCCATCTGTGGACTTTGGGCTGGGGTGGGATAGAAGTCCCATGCTTCTAATTTATGACCTTTCATAAGGAACCATGCAGCCCAGGCCCTTGTATATAAGTTTGTTCCCTGGCTGTCAGCAGTCTCTGGAAGCCATGGATAGCTGTATTTATAAATCAGGACAAAGGGATGCTCCAGTCCAGGGCCACTCAAGGCCTATGGAGGATTGTTGGTTTTGTTTTGTTTTCTTTCTTTGGCATTACTGCAACTGAAGAGCCCGTGCCCAGTGGGAGGAGGGTGGGATTGGAGAAAGTGGTGGGGAAGAGGGTTTGCCTTTGGTCATCTAGCTCAGGATGGGCATTGAGGAGCAGCCTCCAACATACTAAGCACACGCTCAGATATTGCCCAGGTGCTCAGCCCCAAAGCAGGCGACACTGGGGTGTTCTTTGGTTGCTCATGAATCATTTTGTAAAATGACCAATAAAGCTGTTTGTTAACCTGGATCTGGCTGGTTTCCCTTCACTTCCTCCTTGGAACTGGACACAGAGGGAATCATGGAGAGCACAGAAGAGCATACAGGAGAGTCTGTTCAAAACCAGAACTTGGAAAAGATACTTTCCCATGAAGTAAAGTAAAGCATGCTGGCTGGAGGATTTTTGGAGATATAGTACAAAATATATTAACATTTCCAAAATCTATTTGGAGAAGGCACCTTTCCAGCAGCAGCTGCTATTGACATAAAGAGCTGCTTCACAGCAGAGCAGACTGCCTCAGTGGGTGGCAGGCTGAAATAGGTAGAGGAGTTTTTAAAACTCAGGTTGACTAGACATCTGTTAAGGATGTGTGGATTTCCTGCATCAAAAGGAATTGGACTAGATGCCCATTGAGATACCTTCCAACTAGCGTTCCCAAGTGAAATAAGGGACAGGACTCCTGTGGTTTAAATTGTTGGGCATAACAACTTTGAAAGTTGTTAATAAAGCTACAAAAGCCCTGTCCCTTATTTTACTCAGCAGCCCTACATCCAGTTGTATAGATAGATTATATTTTTGTATTGCACCTGGATTTGAAATAATGGACAGTATATCACGAGCCACAGCTCTGCATACAAACGGAATAGTCCAAAATCACAGCAGTACAAACCTGAAAGGAAAGCCAGTTCCTGTCTAATAGCAGGTGCTGACAAACATTGGCAAGCCCGCCATGCAGCCTTGGGTTTCAGCCCAGCACAAACGATGACCGGCTGCCCAGTCAGTCAGGTTATTTGCCCATAAATGGAGGTTAGTTTGGCATGAGCACAGCAAGCCAAATGTCAGTGTGTGTATGTTAGCACTGCGGGGCTTTAGAAACACTTGACAGAGGACACGGATCAGGTGACACAGCTTAACCTGCAATTCCTGTGCCGCTGAGCACACAGAGGTACAACTGTCCCCAGACCTTTAATTAAAATAGCTGCTGCTGAAATAGTGCCATTATTTGGTCCTGCATCTGAGTTGGAGGGGATGGTCATCCTTTAATTCTGATTCTCCATTGTTAACAATCTGTCAGCTGCTTAGCATGTACAGTTTGAGGCACATTTCCTGGTGCAGGGGATACAACGGAGGTGCAAAAGCATCACTAGCTTCATTTTGACAGGTTAGCCTGCTGTTCATTGAACAGATGGGAGCAGGTATAGGAGAGATATTACTACCCTTGCAGCTCTCTTATTTGTTTCCATCAGAGCTGCAAACTGATGAAAGGGGGTCTTATAGTTAAACCCTACATGCTTTTTATGCAAAGTCTCACTGTGCTGCATGTGGCTCAATTCTTGGGAAATAAGTTTAAGACTGCAGAAAACAAAAAAACAGGGGCGGGGAGATGTTGCAAAGCAGCTGCCCAGAATTAAAGACAGGTGAGTGGCTCCATTCCCTTGGTGTATTTTCCTTCTTTCTTTGTATGTTTTTTCCCCATTCATGTCTCCCTGGGTATATATTTACTTGTTATGCTGCCACTGCTCCAGTTTGTAAACTGCTCCAGTTTGTCAGCTGATTTTCCTTATGTTGTAGAAGTGGGCATTTCCTGGCCTTTCTGGCTGTGCAGATCCATCTCTTAGTCCCTAGCCCTCCCAAGAGACATGTCTTGCAACACGAAAGAACTAAGATCCAAGGAGGTCATAATGGATGCAGACCTACGGGCAGTATAGTAATGTAATTCTGTAATAACATATATTGTTATATGCTTTATGTACCGAGAACAACCATATAATAACCATACATGGAGCTTTGCAGCCCCGAGCTCTGTAATCTCACCTTGCATCCTTCAACATAGCATAACAAGGGCAGAGGTGTTTGGAAAGCTGCAGGACGTATGAGTTTAATTATTTCCCTGGCTCCAAAGTTTGCTTTAATGAGCGGCACAACTGTCTGGTTCTGAGTTCAGGGCTCAGGGATGGTCTAAGACATTTGCTGCCTGAGGCCATTTAATCTGCCTTCAAGCTCTCTGGGTGGCCTTGAGCCAGTTGCTGTCTGAGCCACATGTGTCTCCCATTCTCACTGCTTTCCCATTATCTTGCCCAAAGACACATATGCAGTCTATGTATGATTCGTTTCTTAAAAGATCCATACGGGAGTTTTCCCACCATTTCCTAAGATGTTTGTTGCAATTTTATACAAAAATGGCAGATGCTCAGTATATATTACATCCAGAATGCTTTTAAAAATCTTAAACTTCATAGCATTCTCCAGCCAATAAAAATGTAGGAGATTCTGGGTGGGTTTTGTTTTTTTTGTTTTTTTGCCAAAACAGTAGCTTCAGGTCTGCAGTTTCCCATTGCCTAGCTGAATTGGGAGATACCATTGGCCGAATGTTGGCTGTAGCCCAGCTCCAGTTTCTAATCTAACCCTGCTGACTCCAGATTCAACAAAATAATTGACTTCATTCATTGATGACAGATGTCCCAAAAGTTTCAGTCACATTGTCTTAAGATCACAGATGCTAAACTCATCACCACCGCAGACTGCATTAGACTTCTATTCAGAAGATTATGTAATATATATAGTCGGAAACAAGGCCTCAGCCACATTTCAGGGACACAAAAGGGTTGGTTTCCCCAAACTCCCTGCTGAACAGCTGCCTGTGTTTATTTAGCCTCTCTCCAAGAGGAAACCCCTCTGGAGTTCCCTGATTAAACCAGAAGGGGCCACAAAGGCTGCCAAGTGGCTCTGAACACCTGGCAAAGGACGGGCAGGAGGCCACAAGGTCATTTGCCTTGTTCGGCTCTAAGTATTCACTGTACCAGGATGCACACTTTGGATAACGTCCTCCTGGGAAGCCAACTGTCCCATTTCCTCCTGTGATGGCAACTGAGGGTTTTCGGCAAGTAGGGCTGTATGTAAGGATAGGCAGAGGGTAGCCCTGAGGCCAAAGGCAGTCAAAACACTTTTCTTTTCATCGCCAAACTCCTCATAACATATTTCTTCTGCTCCCATCCTCAGAGAAGTTGGTGTCCTTTCAAACAGGTTGTATCTTTTGAATAAAGTTCCCTGTTCCAACATTTCATGGGACACATGTAGCCAAGTGTAAAGAAGTGTGTTTTATTTTGATTTATAGATGTCATGTTTGGTTTCATTTTGAAGGTCATGTTTAACTATGTTTAAAAGGGTAAGTATTAGTTACCAGTGCATGGGGGATTGTAACCAGCTCAGCATCCTGAGGCAGGTTGCCATAGTAATGAGGGCGGAGCCAACCGCCGTTTGAAGGAAAAGGAGGGAATGTTTTAAAAAACAGTTTAGTCTGTGATTTTAGTCACAGGGAAGACACTGGTTCCAGGTTAGGGAAACCAAGGAAACTCAGATCTCTAGTGGTGTTAAATTAAGCAAGTTAGGTGACTTGTTTAGGTTTATTTGTAGAGTCTGAGTAGGAAGGGAAAGCAATCCCAGTTAGATCCAAAGTGATCAGTTAATAACTTTGCAACCATTATCTAAGTGCCTTTAAAGAAGTTACTGTAACCACTAAGCTCTGTGCCTGAATAAACTTTTTAGTGTTCTCCAACATCCAAGCCTCTGTCACCTATATTCAAAACTAAGTAACGCTACCATCTAAAGTGAATAAAGAACAAAGAAGAAATAAAAATTCCCCTCTGCCTGACATCTCCACAATTGGTGGCAGCGGATATATAGTTAAATATATAATAATATAATTAATAAAAAGATTCTTCCCTGCCTCATCTTTACAATTGGTGGCAGCAGTGGGATAAAAAGATTCCCCCCTGCCACATCTCCACACCAAGCAACATCAAATTGGCCAGGATTGCAGAAAGGCTAAGGATTGCAGCAGCGTACAGCGAAGAGTATGTTTTTTGCCCTCTCCTCTTTTCTGAATGCAAATGACTTGCATGTTGAACTCAGCTTGCAGGAGTTGACATTTTGGTGGAGGGGGGTATAGGTCATACTATCTGTGCAAATTAAGCCTGAGCTCTTCTGAGGAGCCAGGATGATGCCATTGAGACTATCATATCTTGGCCATATCAAGATGACAATAGTGCTTAATAAGGCAGAGAGCAGCAGGAAAAAAGGAAGGCTGCTTTACAGATTAATAGTTTCCACTTGTCTTATCTTTGGGTCAATATAAATACTGTACCTTATATTTTTACATGAACTTTTCTTTTAGTAGAGTGGTGGAAAGTGATAATTTAGGGTGGTTCCACACCGGCATTAAATTGCTGTTTTCCACCATAGAGAGAGGAAGTAGCCCTCAATAAGCCAATGAGTTGCTGCAAAGCAGGGGAGACCTGACAGCCAAGCATCTGGTACCAAGTGGTAAGAGATGTATTTAGCTAATTAGGTCAGGCTGCTCACATACAAAGGTGGAAGCCTGTACCTGGCTCAGCCAATGTCCTGAAATGCCAAATCCAATTAGCTCATCTTCAGAAGGCAAAGCTCTGCTCATAAAATTATCATTGCAGTCATAAAATTATCCATCCCTGTTTTCAAACTGAGCAAAAGCACTTAACTCTCTGCCCTTGCCTGGCTCACCGAGTACTCTAAAGCTGACTGGAATACAAAATGCTATAGCCCAACCATTGCTCAGCCTTAACTTTTGGCCAGGGATTCTGAGACTTGTAGGTAAGCCGGATTTCAAACTTGTATCAAGAATGCTAAGAATGAATGATTTGAAGTAAAACCCACAAGCCACTAGGTTAGCATTCTGTAATATGAACCATGTTAGATCAAACCAAAGGTCTAACTGGTTCATCATCTTGTTTCCCACTGTAGACAGCCTTTGAAAAAAGTTTACAATTTTTGGAAAGTCCACAGTTGAGATATGGATACAATAGCACCTGCCTGCTCATGTATTTCAGCATTTGGTGTCGCATGCAGCATCCCACACAGATACAAGAAATGCACATAGGGGATACAGTCATGAGTGCCACTTTTAAAAAGATGACCTCTTTTTGAAGAGATGTTAGAAATCTTTCTTAAATATGAAGGGCTTTCCAATCCAAGACCAGTTTAAGAGAAAGACCCATAAGAGTAGAGATCTCAAACCTTGAAGTTGCTCAAAAGCAACACCAGGACCAGACCTTGGAAAGTTATATTTTGAGAAGAATGAATCCTCTTGTTGACTTAGGTCCGGGTTAAGCAAGGATTTTTTTTTCAGACACCCTGCAAGGAGTTTATCCAGTTATCTTCTTGCACAATGCTTTCCCTTTGGCTCTGCAATGGCACCAGGGTGACACAAGGGTAGAGCTCTAATCCTCACACCAAGGAACAGGACAATGAGTGCCACTCTGGAAAACTTTCCATTTATTTACACAGTAAGGCCATACACACAATGGTTAGTAGCAGTGCCACAATCTGGCAAAATTAGTACAGCAGAAGTCTGAAAGGAAGAAGGCCTTTCCCACAACATGGAAAGTTCACTTGAAGAATGCAAAACAGCAAAAGGGGAAAAAAGTTGACCCAACCATCTTAGAAAAATAATTAGCCAGTCATCCCCTCAGCATATATTTTGGAGATAGTTTCTTCTCTCCATTTTTGAAGAGAAAAGGCTGTTTCCTTGTGTGCAGGACAGATTCCAATCCAACCCCTACGAATTCACAACCTTGCGTAATGGTTAAATATTCGATCAGAAACAGCGAGCTTCTCCTCTGCATCACAGAAATGCCCTTGGAAATTGGCAACCCAGATGGTGGCACAGACTGATGGATCCTGGGAGGGAAGCCAACAATGAAAAACCCAAAGGATTGTTCTTCATTATCCTGACACTGATCTCCACCTCAGAGGCGATTCTGATGATCAGGCCTCTGTAGAGCTGCCAGCCGACGAGAGCAAGAAAAATTAAAACTGGTCTGGCTTGCATTTATAGTGTGTTTAACATGCAAAAACCTAGAGATGATACTCTTCTGGTGCACAGCTACGGAGATCATCCATTTGGTGTTGCAGATCAAATTGTTGTGGGAAAGGCTACAGAAGCCTTAAAAAGGCATCAGCCGAAAGTGATGGAAATGTTAGAGAAAATAGTTGCCATCTCTGATAGTGACTGTCCAGTTCTATGCATATTTATCCAGTCATGAGAACTGAAATTTTTTTTAACTGGGGAATGTGTAATGCTCCAAAACAGAAGACATCAGCTGCTTTGCTGTTCTTTCCTCATTAATTGATTTTTTTTTCCTTCATGGAAGCAGTGTTGGGAAAATATAGGAAGATTATTAAATGAAGATGAAGACATCTGGGCATGGTGATTGCCTGGCAAAACATGATTTGGAAACACCCAACATCCCTCATGTTGAGCAGCTTACTTCTAGGTTCAAGCAGACTGGCTGTGTAATATAGTCTGAATTAGTTGCAAAGCTATCTAGCAGAAAGTGATATAGGCATGTTCCTTTTCTTGTGAGTACTATAAACAAGGTTAGGGAAGAATAGGAGAGAAAAGTTGTTTTTCTTTTTCCCTGCGATAAGGCAGTCACAAGAGAAGAGTCCAGTTGCAGTTCTGAGGAGTTAGTTCACTTTGCTGATGGGCATAGAATCAGTTGGAAAACAAGTCATTCCCCTTCCTGGCCCAGAGCCATCCACAGAAGTCCTTTGTAACTGGAAGAAGGAATGCAATCGAATGAGGCTCCTTGATTGATGGCAGGATAGCAGGAGATGTTAACAGTTTAAATCCTGGTTGGCTCACCCCAGCAAATCCCTTTTGAGGAAATACTGGAAGAAGCCTGCTTAGGGCACAATTGGCTTTGCTTTTTGTACACCATTACTACTTTTTGATCACTGCCATACTTTTCAATGTTTTCTTTCTCTAGCCCTTTATTTTGCACACTGAATCATTCCATTGCTTGGTCCTTGTTTCCATTCACAACGGGAAAGGTTTCTGGCCCACGATCCGGGATATTTGCTGGAGATGGCTGAGTGGCACCAGGTACCGTGGCTGGATAGTTGATCACATTAGACACACAGGTCCCTGAAAAGAACCAAATGGTTGCAATTACTTTGGGAAAGAGATGGGAGTCTTCATCCCACACAGAAAAAGAGCCCTTGTTCCTGCCCACTGATATGCCAGGACCAGGAAGAGAAGCTTCAGGCAAAACCAAAAGCTACCTCCTGACATTTGTAAGAGAGGAAAAATCCTTTGCTTACATACTAAGATCTTTCAACGCCAGATGTCCTTTAGGTCTGCTTCAAGGGCAGGGAATACGGCTTTCCTCTAGTTGAGGGTTTTGCGTTCTATTGGCCAATGGATTAGCCCTCCCAGAAGCATGGATTCCCTCACTCTTCGCAGAATAAAACCTCAAATTCCCAAACAATCACACCTGGTTAGGATCAAACGTTAGCACATCTTTTATTATTAGGGGACTAATAATATAATATATTGTATATGCATATAATATTAATGGGAGTCCCCGGTGGCGAAGTGTGTTAAAGCACTGAGCTGCTGAACTTGCAGACTGAAAGGTCCCAGGTTCAAACCCCAGGAGCAGAGTGAGTGCCCACTGTTAGCTCCAGCTTCTGCCAAGCTAGCAGTTCGAAAACATGCAAATGTGAGTAGATCAATAGGTACCGCTCCGGCGGGAAGGTAACGGCGTTCCATGCAGTCATGACCTTGGAGGTGTCATTTCAGCTTAGAAATGGAGATGAGCACCAACCCAGACATGACTGGACTTAATGACAAGGGAGACCTTGACCTTTACCTTATAATATTAATAATATTATAATGTAATACGATATAATAATAATAATAATAATAATAATAATAATACACTATTATAATGGTATATTTATATTACATGTAATAATATAATATATTGTATGTACATATGACTTGTAAGCCACCCTGAGTCCCCTTCGGGGTGAGAAGGGCGGGATATAAATTTCGCTAATAATAATAATAATAATAATAATAATAATAATAATAATAATAATAATAATAATAATAATAATAATAGATTATATAAAGCAAAGTGAAGAACCTGCTTTGATTGAAGTCAAAAATCAGAAACTCCTCAAAGCACAGCAGACAAAAAACCAGTACAAGAAAACCACACTACAAACTAGAGCTGACAGCTTGCACAACAAAACATTGCATGGAAAGTTCCTTGACAAAATTGAAGGAAAAGCTGATAAGGAGAAGACCTGGCTATGGCTCACGAATGGGACCCTGAAGAAGGAGACAGAAGGCCTGATCCTTGAAGCCCAGGAGCAAGCCATCAGAACAAATGCAATTAAGGCCAAGATCGAAAAATCAGCTGATGACCCAAAATGCAGACTGTGCAAGGAAACCGACGAAACCATTGATCATATCCTCAGCTGCTGTAAGAAAATCGCACAGACAGACTACAAACAGAGGCACAACTATGTGGCCCAAATGATCCATTGGAACTTATGCCTCAAGTACCACCTTCTAGCAGCAAAGAACTGGTGGGATCACAAACCTGCAAAAGTATTGGAAAATGAGCACGCAAAGATACTGTGGGACTTCCGAATCCAGACTGACAAAGTTCTGGAACACCACACACCAGACATCACAGTTGTGTAAAAGAAAAAGGTTTGGATCATTGATGTTGCCATCCCAGGTGACAGTCGCATTGACAAAAAACAACAGGAAAAATTCAGCCGCTATCAGGACCTCAAGATTGAACTTCAAAGACTCTGGCAGAAACCAGTGCAGGTGGTCCCGGTGGGGATCGGCACATTGGGTGCCCTGCCAAAAGATCTCAGCCGGCATTTGGAAACAACAGACATTGACAAAATTACGATCTGCCAACTGCAAAAGGCCACCCTACTGGGATCTGCACGCATCATCCGAAAATACATCACACAGTCCTAGACACTTGGGAAATGTTCGACTTGTGATTTTGTGATACAAAATCCAGCATATCTATCTTGTTTGCTGTGTCATAAAATAATAATAATAATAATAATAATAATAATAATAATAATAATAATAATAATAATAATAATAATAAGGTTGTTGTATGTCTTTCGGGCTGTGTGGCCATGTTCCAGAATACTTCTGGAACATGTCCACACATCCTGAAAGACATACAACAACCCTGTGATCCGGCCATGAAAGCCTTCAAGAACAACAAGAACAACAACAACAACAACAACAACAACATAATAATAATAATAATAATAATAATAATAATAATAATAATAATGATGATGTCCCCAAGTGCCCCTTATTTTAAGGATATCCCTTATTTAATGGTCAGAAACCTGCCCCTTAGAGACAAATGTTCCCTATTTGAGGACTGAAACGTTTTTCTTTTTACATATATATGTAATGTGCAAGTTGACATCATTTATAAGTCATGTGTTGTGGCCCAAATAATAGCTTTTCTTTGACTCACAGACATTGTAAAAGTTAAATGCATATAACAAGGAAATATTTTCGTTCCTTTAAAAAGGGCATAGTGGCCCCTTTAAAAAAAAATATCTATCACGATCTCTCTACAGAGAAACTTATTCAGAAAACCCACTGATGGACTTGCCTTGGTTCATGAAAGGAATCTCTCATCTCTACCTTCAGGTGTGGGAGGCCATCAAGGCCCCCATCAGTCAGTCAGAGCATTGGAAATCAATACCCCCATATGATTTGGAAGCAGCTTGCATATGCTGACTTAAAACCTATTGAGCATTTGGGTGTTCACAGATCTACATAGGCCATTTGTGTAAAAGGAATCCCTTTTGAACAATATCCAAGAAAGCCAAGTGTTGGCTGAAGTGATGACGATCCAAAGCCTTGAAAGCATCCCACTCAGAGGGTCTCCATAAAGCAAACTTTCAAATCTGGGTCAGGGAGGATAAGAAAAGGAGAGGCCACAGGAAAGAAATAAGCCCTCCCTTCAAAAGAAAGATATTTGAAGCAAAATCCCGATGCAGCAAGTGAAGGCGTGAAAATTACCTAGATCTCTATGAGTCCAGATAGGTCAGAGAGCCAGATTTCAGTTCTGGGTCAGACAAGGTAAAAGCTGTTGCAAGAGGCAACAAAGTTCATGGACCGGACCGTTAATTACCAAAGAAAAAGGCTACAGTTGTGTCAGCTTGCCAAGTCCCAGTGCTGTAGGGATTTGGAAAGTGCCACCTGCCACAGTTCTTTTGTTAATACACTTCCCAAATTAATAAAAATCTCTAATCCTGAGCGATTGATTATCCCAGACTACTGAGTGTATCAATGATGTACCAGGTACAAAAGAAGCCAAAGCAAATTATCCCAATGTGAGTAGATCAATAGATACCGCTCTGGCGGGAAGGTAACGGCGCTCCATGCAATCATGCTGGCCACATAACCTAGGAGGTGTCTACGGACAACGCCGGCTCTTCGGCTTAGAAATGGAGATGAGCACCAACCCCTAAAGTTGGACATGACTAGACTTAATGTCAGAGGAAAACCTTTACCTTTACCTATAGTTGAACAAAAGGATTTGTCTCCAAGCTCTATGACCTGTCAACCACAGGTCATTGATTGGTCTCAGGTGAGAAAGACTGGAAAATGTTTTGGATCCAATGAGCTCATCTACCCCAATATTATCCAATGTGAGTTACTAAAACCCACTGTCAGAAAAAAAACAATTATTTACATTGCCAACTATTAAATCATTTAAAAACTGGAGTGGTTCAGCTTCTGAACTATAGCCCTTCCCCAAAGTCAGACTATTTCTCTTTCTTGTCCAACCTCCTCTGCTCCTAGGCTGGATTGCCTATCAATGGGCTGCAACCCAATCCATACTCCATGAGGAAGGCCACTATTAGGAATGATGACAGTTATCAGTGAACCATGCATCCCTTCACCCCACATTAAAGCACACATGAAATGGGCTACTGCTGTGCAGAAGTAGTCAGAATTATTGGATATCTGAAAAAAAAAAACCCTCGCTGTCAAGAGAAGAAACAATACCAAATGACAGATCTCCCTGACCCTGCTGAAACATAGTCTGTTACTTCTGTCTATTTAGTTGCTTCATGTATTGATTTTTAACCCAACTAAGGTAGAACCAGACACATGCTGAAATCCCTTTTTCTACACTGGAGAAAGAACAAAGCAAATTCTCCATGGTGGAGGCGGAAATGCGCATACAAATGTGTAAATTGCGGGACCGTGTGTGCCCAGAAACACATGTGAATGTGCATACATTGTTGTGAGGAATTTTAAAAGCGTGGATATTGTTATAGGATAGGATGAATCTGTTCTTGAAAAAGAAAACAGGTAGATTTCTTCAACTTGGATATAGAGCTTGCAGAAGTCACTATAGTTGTTGGTGGTGTTCCTTCATTCCTTCCCAATCTGCAGTGTGTTCTCTTTCTTTACCAGAGTAACAGCACTTGAGGGCCACTCCCATGGGTCGGGGTGAGCTCCCACTGTAAGCCCCAGCTCCTACCAACCTAGCAATTCAAAAACATGCAATGTGAGTAGATAAATAGGTACCACTTTGATGGGTAAAAGGTAAAGGTTTTCCCCTGATGTTAAGTCCAGTCGTGACTGACTCTGGGGGTTGGTGCTCATCTCCATTTCTAAGCCGAAGAGCCAGCGTTGTCCATAGACACCTCCAAGATCATGTGGCCGACATGACTGCATGGAGTGCCGTTACCTTCCCACCGGAGCAGTACCTATTGATCTACTCACATTTTGCATGTTTTCGAACTGCTAAGTTGGCAGGAGCTGGTGCTAACAGCAGGCACTCATTCCGCTCCCGGGATTCGAACCTGGGACCTTTTGGTCCGCAAGATCAGCAGCTCAGCGCTTTAACACACTGTGCCACCAGGGTCGCCAACTTTGATGGGAAGAAGCAATAAAAATGCTCCAAGCAATCATGACGGGCACACGACCAGGAGGAAACAACACAGGCTCCTCAGCTTGAAAATGGAGAAGAGCAACTCCCAGAGCTAGTGATGAACACTTCCTCCAAAGCCGGAAATGAAAGGAGACGTCTATGCCTTTGTCTGCGTTGTGTGTCTCATTTATATATGTAACTAAGGCATTGAATGTTTGCCCTTGTCTGCTCTTTATGTACGATAATCCACTCTGAGTCCCTTCGGGGAGAAGGGCGGAAGATAAATAAAGTGTATTATTATTATTATTATTATTATTATTATTATTATTATTATTATTATTTATTAATTAATTACTTGCCATTTCCTCCTTGTACGGCAGAAGTGGTGAGGGGCTGGGCCTCTCCCAAGGCTGCCATCCTTCCCTTTACCAGTTTGGGAAGGCTGTTCCAGTTCTCAGCTTCCTGTGAATACTTGCTTTCCATCTCATCCACCCAATCTGTGCTCCACTCCCACACAGAAAGCGCTTGCGAGCCTGGCTTCTGTTGCACTTCCTCTGAGCTTCCTGTGGAAGTGTATGGATGCAGGAGTCCATTGAGAGGAGAGGCAGAAGGCAAAAAGTCTGCAAGAAAAGAAGAAGAGCAAGACTTGTCATTACTGTCACAGTGAAGCACGCCATTCAAATGGCAAAGACAGTCCCTATTAATTTTCTGCCATCCCATTTTTTTACTGCCTTTTTAATGTCCCACTTTCTCCCTTCCTCCCTCTTTTCTTCTGTCCTTGGCTTATTCTCATTGGGGTAAATGGAATTCAAAGTGTAAAAGTACAGTAGAGTCTCACTTATCCAAGCTAAACAGGCCGGCAGAAGCTTGGATAAGCGAATATCTTGGATAATAAGGAGGGGTTAAGGAAAAGCCTATTAAACATCAAATTAGGTTATGATTTTACAAATTAAGCACCAAAACATCATGCTTTACAACAAATTTAACAGAAAAAGCAGATCAATAAGCAATAATGTTATGTTGTAATTACTATATTTACGAATTTAGCACCAAAATATCACAATATATTGAAAACATTGACTACAAAAATGGCTTGGATAATCCAGAAACTTGGATTAGCAAGGCTTGGATAAGTGAGACTCTACTGTAGTTTGCAAACTTTGCATTCAGTTCAGTAAGGCCAAAATCTTGCCCTTGCTTGTATACTTGGACAAAAGCAAACTGCAGCAGCCTCTCCTAGCTTGACTGTTCTTCTTCATTCATTACCTTTGCCATCTTAGCACAGTAGGTTAAACCACTGAGCTGCAGAACTTGCTGATCGGAAGGTTGGTGATTCGAATCCGTGGATGGGGTGAGCTCCTGATGTTAGCCCCAGCTTCTGTCAACCTAGCAGTGAATGTGAGTAGATCAGTAGGTACCACTTCGGCGGGAAGCTAATGGCGTTCCATGCAGTCATGCTGGCTACATGACCTAGGAGGTGTATATGGACAACGCCAGCTCTTCGGCTTAGAAAGGGAGATGAGTGCCACCCCCCAGAGTAAGACACGAATCGACTTATTTCAAGGGGAAACCTTTACCTTTAACCTAATTTTCACATCCAGAATCAATACCGTATGTGGATTAGAATACATTTATCCTTTATATTGCAGAGACCTATCTGGAATATCATGGTGCAATATTTGGCACAAAAACATATGCACATAAAAAATACTGTATATTTGAGAAGAGAGTATTTTCAATTTAAATGTGCTTCCAATTCATGATCTTTTTTCAAAAGAGAAACCTGAAATTCATAGACTGTAGCTGGCACCCTTTACTGTAGTGTATAAATTTGTATCCTAGAACTGCAGCCCTTTAACTGCTTTGTATTTAATAATACTATGCTGGAAATGCACCCTTAATAGCAACTTAAATGCAATAGCCCCATTAAGCACCACCATTGAGCAAAGGAGATCTGTTCAGCTGCCAATGGGAATGCTCTGATCTGCGTCCCCTTGATCTGGTCATATAAGTGTTATTTATTGTTATAATTGTATTATTTTATTTTGCTTAATAATGTGTTATTATGTTGTTATGTAATGTTTGTGTTGTTTTTATGACTGGAAACTGCCCTGATCCCATCCAGGAGATAGGGTGGTATATAAATAAAGTTTTATTATTATTATTATTATCATCATCATCATCATCATCATCATTATTAATGCAAAGAGGAGAAAGTTTCCTATTCTCTCCTACAATTGGAAGAAGGACCCTGCTGCAAATTTTCTTTTGCTCAATATGGCCAATGGCCATTAAGGTTGGTTAGGAAGGCCCAAAGGATGTTACTTAGTTACATATTTATAACTAACTATGTAGCCAATGTAGAGTATCAATCAATATTTTATAAGAACTTCTAAATCAGGGGTCCCCAAACTTTTTCAGTTCACGATCCTTCGGATCATTGGAGGGTCGGACTATAGTTGGCTACCGAGCAATAATAATAATAATAATAATAATAATAATAATAATAATAATAATAAAAAAAAAAAATAATAAGAGGGTTGGAAGAGACCCTTTGGGCTATTGTGTCCAATCCCCCTTTGCCTTTGTGCACCGAAAGCACAAGCAAAGCACCCCTGACAGATGGCCACCCAGAATCAATGTTAATAATAATATTATTATTATTATTAATAATAATAATAATAATAATAGTAAAGAGGGTTGGAAGAGACCTCTTGGGCCATTTAGTCCAACCCCCTTCTGCCTCTGTGCACCATAAGCACAAGCAAAGCATCCCTGATAGATGGCCACCCAGCCTCAATGTTAATAGTAATAATAATAATAATAATAATAATAATAATAATAATAATAATAATAATAATAATTGTGCGGTTTTCTGGCATTGTATATTTTTGCCGCTTCTGTGACTGTTCATTTGGGTTTTGATGATTCCATAGCCCACTTGTCGATGGATGTCCAGAATCAGCAGCATCCACCGCGGTCCTTTTTATCCTGGGTGACGACCGAGCCAGTATAGACTTCGTTTGGGTTTGATTCTCCATAATGCTAATGGGTTAGGTGCTCTTGGTTGTGCTCCTCAGCTGAGGCCTCTCTGGCTTGGTTGGACCTGCCGGTAGTTACACTACTGCCAGCACAGCCCTCAGTCATCATTGGAGCAGCTAAGCCCCCCCCCACCACGTCAAGGTGGCACCTGCGGGGGAGCAGGTGTGCACAAATGCAGACTGTGCAAGGAAACCGACGAAACCATTGATCATATCCTCAGCTGCTCTAAGAAAATCGCACAGACAGACTACAAACAGAGGCACAACTATGTGGCCCAAATGATTCATTGGAACTTATGCCTCAAGTACCACCTCCCAGCAGCAAAGAACTGGTGGGATCACAAACCTGCAAAAGTATTGGAGAATGAGCACGCAAAGATACTGTGGGACTTCCGAATCCAGACTGACAAAGTTCTGGAACACAACACACCAGACATCACAGTTGTGGAAAAGAACAAGGTTTGGATCATTGATGTTGCCATCCCAGGTGACAGTCGCATAGATGAAAAACAACAGGAAAAACTCAGCCGCTATCAGGACCTCAAGATTGAACTTCAAAGACTCTGGCAGAAACCAGTGCAGGTGGTCCCGGTAGTGATGGGCACACTGGGTGCCGTGCCAAAAGATCTCAGCCGGCATTTGGAAACAATAGACATTGACAAAATCACCATCTGCCAACTGCAAAAGGCCACCCTACTGGGATCTGCGCACATCATCCGAAAATACATCACACAGTCCTAGACACTTGGGAAGTGTTCGACTTGTGGTTTTGTGAAACAAAATCCAGCATATCTATCTTGTTTGCTGTGCCATACAACGTTGTTGTGTTGATAATAATAATAATAATAATAATAATAATAATAATAATAATAATAATAATAATGGTTGTAAGAGAAGAAGGGGCCTCTTGGGTCATTTAGCCCAACCCCCTTCTGCCCTTGTGCCGTGGGGGCCGGATAAATGGCTTCGATGGGCCGCATCCGGCCCCCGAGCCTTAGTTGGGATCCCTGTTCTAAATATTTCACATTGTTTTGAGAAGATGAAAATCTCTGCACTTCTCACATTGCTCTTTCCAAAGTAGTTGTGAAAAAATTGGAAATGGTAGAGGGGCCAAAGGTATGTATCCTTGCCCCCTCCCCAAAACCTTCCTCAATGTGCTAATGCCTTGAAGGCCTTAGAAAGAAGTGGAGCCCGAGGTAAAGCAGAGATTTGGCTGAGGGCCAAAGAGGCCCATCTAGGTCAAACACACCAAGCCTTGTCCGACCTCAGTGTAGTGGCCTGTTTGGAGGAAAGGAGAGTCTGCCTCTCAGTCACAGGATTAGTAAGAACTCCAAAGGAATTGGTTGGGGCAAAGGAGGGAGCAAAAATAATATTGCGGTCTGGATGTTTGCTCTGGGATTCTGGGCATGTTTGTGCCTAGAAGATTTCCCTCCTTTCTGCATCTTTTAGCTCGCTCCATCAATTTTGTCATTTACGACTCTCAAAGTTTGCTATACAGGGAGAAAGCTGGAAACAAAAGCTTCATTCTAACGGCAACAGAGAATTACTGCAGTGATAAATCATGTTGCACTCTCCTGGCCCTCTGCCTGATTATGAGGAACAGAGATTGAATGGAAGTGCCCAGAACATGAGCAGCGGATACAAAATAAATCAATTTGTTTGTCGGGTCTGAAGGACAGGGTGCGGATTCTACTTTGGCAACTACTGGATTCCACTGTCCTGGAGACAGCAGTCAACTGGTTACATAAAATGATCTCCTACCATCATTTTTTGCAAGTAGCATACACTTTTGTGTCTTGGTGCGCTAATGTGGCTTCCCAGTCTCTCTAACATAGAACACATGGTTATCCTACTGTTGAACAATGCTGACTCCTTTCCAAAAAGTACATAGGTAAAGGTATAGGTTTTCCCTGACATTAAGTCTAGTCGTATCTGATTCTGGAGGTTGGTGCTCATCTCCATTTCTAAGCCAAACAGCCAGCGTTGTATGTAGACACCTCCAAGGTCATGTGACCGGCATGACTGCATGGAATGCTGTTACCTTCCCACTAGAGTGGTACCTATTGATCTACTCACCTTTGCATGTTTTCAAACTGCTAGCTTAGCAGAAGCTGGGGCTAATAGCGGGAGCTCACTCCGCTCCCCAGATTCAAACCGCCAACTTTTCGGTCAGGAAATTCAGCAGCTTAGGGGAGAGCAGTGGGAGACCTCTCCAGACCTTGTCAAAATACATTTTTGGTCAACAACATCAAGCGTCTTCTAAAAAAAAGGTAAAGGTTTTCCCCTGACGTTAAGTCCAATCGTGATCGACTCTGGGGGTTGGTGCTCATCTCCATTTCTAAGCCAAAGAGCCGGCATTGTCCATAGACACCTCCAAGGTCATGTGGCCGGCATGACTGCATGGAGCGCCGTTACCTTCCCTCTGGAACGGTACCTATTGATCTACTCACATTTTCATGTTTTCGAACTGCTAGGTTGGCAGTGTTTATTCAGCGCTTTAACACACTTCACCACCAGGGGCCCCTGGCGTCTTCTAACCCAGCCAAAAAATATTGTTTCTAAGAAGTGTCCAAAAGCACACTTTTCAATTATGTTATGTTTGGGTCAACTTCAAACATACTTCAATGTTTGCAATGGGCACAGTCCTGTTTTACATCAGGATTAGCTGAGGAAAGCAAAAGGCTGCTGTTACCTGTCAGTGCCTTGTCAACCTCTCTCTGAGTCAGCCCAAAACAGAAACTGTCAACCGCCACAGCCAAAGCCTGGGCAAAACTGGCATCCATGAGAAAGGAGCCATCGGAAGAGCTGATCAGGCTGCAGCGGGTGCTGGTGCCGTTGTCCTCCGAGACAGAGCCCCATCCGTTCAAGAGGGAGCCACCCAGTGAGGCTTCGTCTTCACTCAGGCTGGAAGAAGGCGTTCGGCAGAAACCGCGGAAGAACTTGGTGGCACGGCCTCCACCGCCCTCCATGTTGGGGTCGTCATCATCATTTTCAAGCAGCTCTGAAGCCAGTGGGCTGCAAATATAGCCATAGGTATCAGACGAAGCGAAGGTATGTGGAGTAGCAGGCATGCCGTCGTTGTGCTGCCTTGAGGGAAAAAGGACAATGCTGGCATTAAAAGTGAACAAATACAATTCCATTATTATCGTGATCCTTCCAGATAATTTAGTCTTGAACTCCAAAAGTCCTTGATCACTGGGTATAGTGATATGGAGAGAGCCACATTTGGAAATACCAGATCTAGACAACTTACGAGGCTTCCTCCAAATCTAAGATTCTAAGGCCCCTTCCACACAGCTGAATAAAAATCCCACATTATCTGCTTTGAACTGGAATATATGGCAATGTGGACTCAGATAACACAGTTCAAAGTAGATATTGTGGGATTTTCTGCCTTAAAATTCTGGGATAAAGGGCTGTGTGGAAGGGCCCTAGGACCGGGGCCGGGCTGTGGCGCAGCTGGCTAGTAACCAGTTGCTATAAATCACTACTGACCGAGAGGTCATGAGTTCGAAGCCCGGGTCAGGTTAAGCCTCCGACCATTAAAAAAAAATAGCCCCGGCTTGCTGTTGACCTAGTAGCCCCGAAAGACAGTTGCATCTGTCAAGTAGGGAAAATTTAGGTACGCTTTATGCGGGAGGCTAATTTAACTAATCTACAACACCATAAAACTGCTCACGAGGAAAAGAATGAGGAAGAACAGCCACCAATGGACGGTGAAGCAACAGCTCCCCCTGTGGCTGGAATCGTGAAGCTGGAAAGATGTTAAAATGCCTCTGTGTCTGTCTAAAACTGAATGTTGTTTGTCTGTTGGCATTGAATGTTTGCCATATATGTGTTCATTGTAATCCACCCTGAGTCCTCTTCGGGGTGAGAAGGGCGGAATATAAATACTGTAAATAAATAAATAAAATAGGACTATCTGATTAATCCCCATCTAAAACACTCCAAATGCTTAAAGCTTCTTCTGTTGGAAAGATGCTCCAGTCCCAACTATGTCGCTATTCTGGTTGTAAATGTCTGCATCTTCTCTAGTTTCTGCAGGACCCCCAACTTATGTGGCTCTCATCCAAGAAAGGATCAAGCAGAGGTCTTCTTAGGACTTAGCAAAGCAGCAGTAGCAGCAGGCATCCTCAAAGCATTTCTCTATGCCCATCTGTCTGCCTGGCCATTAAGCCCTTTTACAAAACACACATAAAATCCCTGACAGATGCAAATTTTCCTGTGGTGGAGCTCTGCCATGGATCTTTTTGGTATTTTGGGGCAAAGTGGAATGCTGCCATTTGTCAATGAGTAGTTCAAGAGGGAAGGGCTGCTGAAACCACCGGCTCTGTTGGAGACAGCCAGAAAGGGAAACCAGCAATACAGAGGGTTTCATTTAATTAGCAATTTGTTTGTGATTCTGCATTTCAGGGATATATTGGCCCAGTTAAATTGCTGGATCAACCTCAGCACTCATGTGCACACAAACCTCCAGTTAGCAAGTCTTGCTATGTTTTTTCCTGCTTCACCTTTCTCCCATTTTCCAGTCTCTGGCTGAACTGAATCAATTTAGAGTAGATCCACTGAAGCATGCCTTTCAAACATCTCAATTTAATAGGGACAATCCTTTCTTGACCCACCCTTTTAGGTGCTTTTCAAATGTCCAGTTTCTCTTTCCATATCACATTCCTCCTTTGTACTCAGCTTTCATCATTTGGTGCAAACTGAATTCAAAATGCAAAGTAGTTTGCATTCAATTCTGGGGGGGGGGGGGATAAAAGGAGAGAGTTTTGCCCCTTCTTATAGGCTCAGGAAAAAGAAAACTGCTGCAGCTTCTCCTGGCTTCTGCATTTTTCCTCATTTTGCTATCTTGACCACACTTTGATGTTGCTTGGACACACATATCCTAGCTTACATCTGAGTTGGAGGTTGTGTGGAAGTCAATGACATTCACACTGGTCTTGATAGAGCTGCAGTTGCACAATGGGTTAAATCTGGGCCGGGCTGTGGCGCAAGCTGTTGAGCAGCCTGCTGCAATAAATCACTCTGACCATGAGGTCATGAGTTCGAGGCTAGCCCATGGCGGGGTGAGCACCCGTCAATTAAAAAAATAAAAATAGCCCCTGCTCGTTGCTGACCTAGCAACCGGAAAGATAGTTGCATCTATCAAGTAGGAAATAAGGTACCACTTATAAAAAGTGGGAAGGCAAGTTTAACTAATTTACGATCTGGAATGAGGAAGTGCCATCAGAGTGGATGATGAAGCAGCTGCTCCCCCCTGTGGCCAGAATCGAACATCCCCTCAGAAGAAGGTTAAATTGCCTCTGCATCTGTCTATCTCTGTCTCTGTTTGATGTGTTTATGGGCATTGAATGTTTGCCCTATGTGTGTATAATGTGATCCGCCCTGAGTCACCTTCGGGGTGAGAAAGGTGGAATATAAATACTGTAAATAAATAAATAAAATCCTTGTGCCGGCTGAATTGCTGACCTGAAGGTTAGGTTGCTGACCTGAAGGTTGGCGGTTCAAATCCACGAGATGGGGTGAGCCCCCACCTGTAAGCTCTAGCTTGAGGGGACATGAGAGAAGCCTCCCAGCAGGATGGTAGCACATCCGGGCATCCCCTGGGCAATGTCTCTGTAGATGGCCAATTCACTCAGACCATAAGTAACTTGCAGTATGTTCTCAAGTTTCTTCTGACATGATAAAAAAAACTAGTCTTGATTAACAAAGTTCGTTGGTTTCAACTCCAGTTGGAGGCAAAATGAGTTACAGTTCTTCGCTACTCCACTAACAGTCGCTTACCATATTAGCAATGCCTTCTGCCCACATATTCCCACTCCCAATGCACGGTAATTTTAGATTCTGAACTCAATGGATTAAAACTCTCTCAATGGTAATATGCATTTTGTTACCCAAAATGTGGTAAGCCAGCCTTACTGTGCTTGAGGTCTCTCTTGCTAATTTTGTTGATTGGGACCCTGGACTTTTGCCCACAATCCTTCTCAGCCCTACTATATCCTTCAATTCTGGGCACTCACACCCCCCACACAATTCTGTTCCATTTTAAGCTCTATCAAATCCCACAAAATCCAAGCTGAATGCAGCAGTTTCTGATGGAGGGATTTATTGACAGAAGAGCTGAAGCTGGTGAATGAATCTTGGTGACACTCCAGAAGTATATTCGTGTGGTTTAGAAATTCTATTCCTTATATATCTATAGGGTATAATGTATACATGCATAAGTGCTGGTTCTTTGCCCCTCTTTAACCGCAGCTCATTCCAAATGTTCCCCCAAGGAATTAGAAACATTCTGCAGGCAGCCTAAATGCAATTGGCTCAGGATCAAAAACTGTGGTCAACCCACATCCTGCCCTAAGGCCTCAAGGTTTTGGGGGGGGAAAAGCAGCCTAGAATTAAAAGAGGGAGAGGCAAAATACCCTATGAAAGCCACCTCAGACATGAAATGCATTTATAAAACTTTAGTCGATTGGGGCTCCTCTCCACAGTGCAATGGGCCAGCAAAGCAAAACTTGGAAAGTTCCTTTTCAAAGCTACTTCCAGAAGCAATTTGCTAAAATGTAATAACACGTTTAAAATATGACTCTTGACTTTCCCAATTTCTAAAAGTAACTATATTTTTACTCCTGCTGATGCTAAAAGCTGCTAACACACAGTACAAAACACACTATCCTCTCATCCATTTCATTTGCTGCAACAACACAACAGAGTACAAAGCAACAGTGCAAGTCAATGCCTAGAATACATAATGGATGGCTGTGATGATTGGAGTTGCAGTTCAAAGAGCTTGCTGTTGCTGTGTGCCTTCAAATTGTTCTGTCTATGTTTTTAGTAAGTAAAACTGTTTTCTTCTTATTAATTTTAAACCCTGCCAATTCGCCAAATTCTTCAATTTTCCTAAGCCATTTCTGTATATTATCTCTTGGATTTTCAATTATACATATCACAACATCCACATAGGCTCTGATTTTATACTCTTGTTTATCAATCTTGATTCCTTTTCATTCTTGATCTTCTCTTACATTTCTTAATAGAATTTCTAAAGCAAAAATGAATATTAGAGGTGAAAGGGGACAACCTTGTCTTGTCCCCTTACTAATTACGAATTCTTCAGAAGCATGCTCATTTATTAGTATTCTTGCTGTCTGTCGTTGATATATTGCCAAAATTGCATTTTGAAACTCGAATCCCATATCCATTTCCTGAAAGAGTATTTTTAAAAAATTCCAATTTAAATTATCGAAAGCTTTCTCTGCATCCAGAGAAAGCAAGGCCAGTTCTTTTTGATGATAATTTTCATAATGTCTATGGCAGCTCTAAGGTATACCTATCATGGGATTTTCTTGGCAAGATTGTTCTCAGAAAATTTTCTTTTGCCTTCCTCGGGGTCCGAAAGAGAATGACCTGTTAAGTTGTCACGACCCAGGCTACAGAGCACCAATAACCATACGCAGAGACCAGATTCTATCTAATATCTTTATTAAGGAAATATATAAAGTTAATAAAAGCAAATGTAAAAGTTAGTCCAGAAGCAGACCTTTCAGGAAAGGTCAAAATTAGTCCAAGGAAACAATGTCCAATATGAAATATTAAGGTCCAAAGTTGTAATCCAATAACCGAAACACTCACTTTGCCAGGCAAAGTGAGGGGAGATGACAAGGTCCTTTAGTCCATGAACTTGAGCAAGGCTAGGAAATAACTTGATACTTGAAACAAGGCTTGAATCGTGGAACAAGGTAACGAGGAACAAGAACAAGGTCCGTGGAATAACTTGGTAAAATCCGTGAAACAAGGCAAGGTTTAGTCCTGGGAATCAAGGCAAGGTCCGTAGGTAAACAAAGGCTGGGAAACAGGAGCGAAGGCTGGAAACAAGGACAAGGCTTGAGCAGGAACGAGGCTTGAAACGGAGCGCGCTGTCCAGACACAACTCGCTCCGGAGGCTGACGAATTGACTCCGCGAAGTTACTTCGCGGGTAAAACACCTATATAGAGTCTAACTTTCCCGCCGAAGCAGTTCTCTGGGAACCAGAAACGAAAGCTAAACTCTGAGACCAGATGTTTGACTCCTTAAAGATTCTCACGAAAAGCAGGCTTAATTGGCTACATTCTTAGCTGCTATTCTAGCACTCCTGCGCGAAGCTGCTTCCAAACCCCTCTGTTGTTTACAAAACTCATGGCGAGAGAACACGGGAGATGTAGGCTCAGGATTTGTTTGACATACTTCTGGGACACAACTTTCTTGCAGGTGCAAGGTTCCCAGATCTGCCTGGGAAAGATCTGGCTGAGAAGATTCCAGTTCTGACTGGGAAGGTAAAAAACCCAAGTTTTCTTCTTCATCAGGCATTACAATGTCATGAGCAGGACTACAAGGCCCATGAGTCATCACACTATCCCCCTCCTCAAGGCCCCTCCCAAACTGGGACTCTCTCCCCGAGGCGCGAGGTCGCGGCTTGGCGGGATAGGTTTGATGAAAGCGACGGGTTAGATCAGGAGCATGGACTGTGGAGGCGTCTTCCCAAGAGCGTTCCTCAGGGCCAAAACCCACCCAGTCAATGAGATATTGTAGGCGGCGGCGGTGAAAGCGAGAATCCAAAATGTCCTCAACCTCGAACTCCTCCTCCCCATTCATCAAAACAGGAGGGGGGGCCGGCTGGTCTGTATCAGGACGCACACCATCCGCCGGAAGGAGCAGGGAGCGGTGAAACACTGGGTGAATGCGCATTGAACGCGGAAGTTGGAGTTTGAAAGTCACGGGGTTTAATTGCGCCACCACTGGATAGGGACCAATGAAACGGGCATCTAACTTCCGGCAAGGGCGATGGGAGGGCAAAAAGCGAGTGGACAGAAAAACCCGATCTCCTACCTTGATTTCGGGGCCCGGTTGGCGATGTTTGTCCGCGTGACGTTTATAGTCCTCCTTGGCTTGGTCTAGTTGTTGGAGCAAAAGTTGTTGCACCGCTGTGAGTTCCTGCAGCCAATCCTCTGCTGCGGGAACTTCTGAAGTTTCAATGACAGGGGGAAAGAAACGTGGATGGAAGCCGTAGTTTGCAAAGAACGGCGTTTCTTTTGTAGAAGCTTGAACTCCATTGTTGTAGGCAAACTCTGACAGTGGTAACAGAGAAGCCCAATTGTCCTGTTGGTAGTTTACATAACAGCGAAGATACTGTTCCAAAGTGGCATTGGTGCGCTCCGTTTGCCCATCTGTTTGGGGATGATGAGCTGAAGATAAACGAGAGTCTATGCCCAATAGTTTTTGTAGTGCCTTCCAGAAACGAGAGGTGAATTGAGATCCACGGTCTGTGACCAAACTCTTGGGCAATCCATGTAGTCTGAAAACATGTTGAAGGAATAGATCTGCAGTCTCTTTGGCCGTGGGGAGGCCTTCACAGGGAATGAAATGGGCTAACTTGGTGAAAAGGTCCACCACCACTAGGATCGTGGTGAATCCACAGGAAGGTGGTAGGTCAGTGATGAAATCCGCAGAAATTATTTCCCATGGGCGAGATGGGGTAGGAAGGGGGTGTAGAAGCCCTGAGGGCTTCTCCCTTCTTATCTTGGAGCGCTGGCATACTGGGCAGGTGTTGACATATTTTTCCACATCCTTGCGGATCTTGGGCCACCAGAAATCTCTTAGGATCAGATGCATGGTTTTAAATAGTCCGAAATGCCCTGCTGGTTTGCAGTCATGACACAGACGAAGTGCTTTTTCCCTGCCCGGTCCGGGTGGGATATAAACATGATTTCTATAGCAAAGCAGTCCATCTTTAAGCGAAAAGGGAAAATGCAATCCTTGACGAAGTTGGTCCTGCGCCCAGGCATCTGCTTGCTGACTAGCCCTGATTTCTTGAGCACAGATGGGTCCTGGAGTAGAGGGAGTTGAATCAATGGGAGTGGATTTGGTGTTCCCCACTGTGAGCGTGGCAAAGTTCTCGGGTTGTAGTAGTTGGGATTCAAAGGTCTCCTTGAGTCCTGCAGCGTATTCCGGTTTACGTGACAGGGCGTCTGCTTGCTTGGTTTGGGCTGGGGTCACATAATGAATCTGGAAGTTGAAACGTTCAAAGAATAAAGCCCAACGTTGCTGCCTCTGATTTAGCTTGCGGGCAGTTCTTAGATGTTCTAGATTCCGATGATCAGTGTGGACTTCAATGGGAAATTTGGCCCCTTCTAGCCAATGTCTCCAAGTTTCAAAAGCTGCCTTTATGGCTAATAGTTCCTTTTCCCAAATGGTATAGTTCCTCTCTGGTGCGGTTAGTTGACGAGAATAATAGGCACAAGGATGAAGGTGATCTCCCACCGGTTGTAGGAGCACAGCCCCAATTGCCACATCAGAGGCGTCCGCTTGCACCACAAAAAGGGTTTCAGGATCTGGATGCTGAAGGATTGGCTGGGACGTGAATAATTTCTTTAGTTGCTGAAACCCTTTCTCTGCTTGATCAGTCCAGCGGAAGGGCTGTTTTCCACGGATGCAGCTAGTGATTGGGTCAGACCAGCGGGCAAAATCTGGAATGAACTTGCGGTAATAGTTCGCGAACCCCAAGAATCGCTGCACCTCCTTCTTGTTAGTTGGCGCCCGCCATTCCAATACTGCTGAAACCTTGGCTGGATCCATGGAGAGCCCTAGAGGCGAGATACGGTATCCAAGGAAATCTACCTCTTGTAGATCAAAAGCGCATTTTTCCAGCTTGGCATAAAGTCCATGATCCCGCAATCGTTGTAACACCATTTTGACGTGGTTCTCATGTTCTGATTGTGATCTAGAAAACACCAAAAAATCGTCCAGGTAGATTATCAAGAACCTATCTAGATAGTCCTGAAAAATGTCATTGACAAAATGCTGGAACGTTGCGGGAGCTCCGCATAATCCATAATTCATAACTCGGGACTCGAATAATCCGAATTTAGTCTGGAAGGCGGTCTTCCACTCGTCCCCTTCTCTGATGCGAACTAGATTATAAGCCCCCCGTAGGTCCAGCTTGGTGTAGACCTTGGCTCCTCGAAGTCGGTCTAGTAGATCCGAGATTAAGGGCAGGGGATAGCTGTTCCGCTTAGTGATATTGTTCAATGCTCTGTAGTCCACCACCAAGCGTAATTCCCCTGACTTCTTCTTCACAAACATCACTGGGGAGGCGGCTGGGGATTGAGAGGGTCTGATGAATCCCTTGCGAAGGTTTGTCTCTATGAATTCCCTGAGAGCTTCTTGCTCTGGTTCAGTCAGGGAGTAGAGATGCCCTCGCGGGATCGGGGCCCCCTCCACCAAGTCGGCTTCTTTTTCATTGAATACATCCCAATACTCGGAGTACTTCTTTGGCAAGGTGATAATGGGCTCGGTGTCTGTGGCATGGCAGACCCTGGCTACGAGGCAATGGTTTTGGCAGTACTTTGAAGCAAACTGCAGTTCTCTGTTGGACCAGGAGATACTTGGGTCGTGAAGTGTCAGCCATGGAATCCCCAAAATCACAGGGAAATGGGGAACCTCAGTAACAAAGAAGGAAATCTCTTCCATATGTTCCCTTATCCACATCCTGGTGGGTTCCGACCACTGGCTTACGGGGCCCGTCTTGAGAGGACGGCCATCGATGGCTTGCACCACACGGGCATTCTTGAAGTCATGATATTGTAATCCCAGAGAGTCGGCATACTCTCTATCAATGAAATTGTTGGTAGCTCCTGAGTCTATCATGGCGTGGATCATGACGGGTCCCTTTTTTGCTGACCATAAGGTGACCACTAGAAGGAACAGGACCCCGGTTGGCGGCTCTTGAATGGGTTTCTTGACCGGGTTGGCGAGCCTCTCTACGCCCGGTCGTTGGCTTCCCCCGCCGGCTGTGTGCCAGCCGCCTCAGACGCCTTCGTCTCCGTGGAGGACGCCGCCGCAAGACGGGCGGCGGGCTTCCCTTTGGCTGGGCACTCTCTGGCGAAGTGGCCCCCATTCCCGCAATACCAACAGAGATTTAGGCGTTGGCGGCGGGCCTTCTCGGCGGCGTCTAATCTGGGACGCACATTGCCCAACTGCATCGGCACCTCCTCGCTCCCTCTGGGGTATGGGGATGGTGGTGGGGGTCTCCACACTGGGCGCGGCTGAACGCTGGCGGGAGCGGGGGGTTTTGCCCCAGCTCTACCGCTCTGGCCTCGTACCCACTGTTTCCTGTTGGCAATCATGACTTCAGCCCGTAAACATTGATCGATGAGTGCTTCAAGCGTTTGGGGAGGATCCACCTTGGAGATTTCCTCCAGCATTTCAATGTTGAGACCCTCCCGAAATTGTCCTCTGAGGGCAACATCGTTCCAGCCGGTGTTGTGGGCCAGCACTCGGAACTCGGCTATGTACTGAGACATGGGTCTGTCTCCTTGGAAGAGGCGGCGGAGTTTGTGCCCGGCTGCCTCCAAATTGTCCTCGATTCCCCAGGTCGCCTTAAGGTGGTCCAAGAAATGTTGCGCTGACCTTAGATGTGGGGAGGCTTGGTCGAACAGAGCCGTCGCCCAGTTAGCCGCTGGCCCGTCTAGGAGACTGTAAATCCACGCCACCTTGATGTCTTCCTGGGGAAACTCGGCATCACGGGCCTCTAGATAAGCTTGACATTGGCGACGGAAAACATGAACCTTAGAAGCTTCTCCAGTAAACTTGGTTGGCAACGCCATGGCCGGAAGACGGATTCCGCGTTCCTTCAAACCCTTTATTTCCCCATCCTGTGCATTGAGCTTATCACGGATTCGGTCCACCTCATCCTTGTCGATGGTGTAGGTAATCGGCTGGCCGCCCGGCACGGTTCCGGTAGACATTCTGGCCTTGGTTAATTGGTGCTTATGGGTGGCGGAGTCAAACTGTCACGACCCAGGCTACAGAGCACCAATAACCATACGCAGAGACCAGATTCTATCTAATATCTTTATTAAGGAAATATATAAAGTTAATAAAAGCAAATGTAAAAGTTAGTCCAGAAGCAGACCTTTCAGGAAAGGTCAAAATTAGTCCAAGGAAACAATGTCCAATATGAAATATTAAGGTCCAAAGTTGTAATCCAATAACCGAAACACTCACTTTGCCAGGCAAAGTGAGGGGAGATGACAAGGTCCTTTAGTCCATGAACTTGAGCAAGGCTAGGAAATAACTTGATACTTGAAACAAGGCTTGAATCGTGGAACAAGGTAACGAGGAACAAGAACAAGGTCCGTGGAATAACTTGGTAAAATCCGTGAAACAAGGCAAGGTTTAGTCCTGGGAATCAAGGCAAGGTCCGTAGGTAAACAAAGGCTGGGAAACAGGAGCGAAGGCTGGAAACAAGGACAAGGCTTGAGCAGGAACGAGGCTTGAAACGGAGCGCGCTGTCCAGACACAACTCGCTCCGGAGGCTGACGAATTGACTCCGCGAAGTTACTTCGCGGGTAAAACACCTATATAGAGTCTAACTTTCCCGCCGAAGCAGTTCTCTGGGAACCAGAAACGAAAGCTAAACTCTGAGACCAGATGTTTGACTCCTTAAAGATTCTCACGAAAAGCAGGCTTAATTGGCTACATTCTTAGCTGCTATTCTAGCACTCCTGCGCGAAGCTGCTTCCAAACCCCTCTGTTGTTTACAAAACTCATGGCGAGAGAACACGGGAGATGTAGGCTCAGGATTTGTTTGACATACTTCTGGGACACAACTTTCTTGCAGGTGCAAGGTTCCCAGATCTGCCTGGGAAAGATCTGGCTGAGAAGATTCCAGTTCTGACTGGGAAGGTAAAAAACCCAAGTTTTCTTCTTCATCAGGCATTACAATGTCATGAGCAGGACTACAAGGCCCATGAGTCATCACATAAGTCCACCCAGTGGGGTTGTTGTATGTTTTCCAGGCTGTATGGCCATGTTCCAGAAGTATTCTCTCCTGACTTTTCGCCCATATCTATGGCAGGCATCCTCAGAGGTTGTCAACCTCTGAGGATGCCTGCCATAGATGTGGGCGAAACGTCAGGAGAGAATACTTCTGGAACATGGCCATACAGCCCGGAAAACATACAACAACCCTGTGATCCCAGTCATGAAATCCTTCAACAACATCTCCACCCAGTGGGTTTCTCTGGCTAAGGACAGATTTGAACCCTGGTCTCCAATTGTACCCCAGTGCTCAAATCACTCCACCGCTTTGCCACTACAGGCTGGGAATAGACTATGAGAGGAATAATATGAACTATAAAACAGTAATTAAACCAAAATATAATCCATGTATTACTAACACACATACATACATAGAAAGTAAAACTCTATATTCAGAGTTTGTGAGTCCAATGCCCACCAGAGTTCATGTTCCACATGGAGGACTGTATAAATAACTAATTGTGAGTCCAAATTTAAACGTCCAAGTAAGTGAATCCTTTTATGAAATCCAATGTTTTAAACAAGTCCAAGGTTAGTCACCATCCATGATCGGTTTCGATTGTGTAGTCTTCTTCAGGTGGTGGTTATGCAGGTATGGAGAACCTAAAGTAGTCAATTCCTGCTTCTCCTGTGCTTGCCTAAGGAATCAAACCAGTAGCAGAGCACCTCTGTAGAAGAGTTTATGTAGGAGAGTTATGTCCACTCTGTCATTGATAATGACACATTGAAATTAAATACTTGAAGAATGGAATTGACTACTTTAGGTTCTCCATACCTTCATAACCACCACCTGAGGAAGACTACACAGTCGAAACCAATTGTGGATGGTGACTAACCTTGGATTTGTTTAAAACATTGGATTTCATAAAAGGATTCACTTACTTGGACGTTTAAATTTGGACTCACAATTAGTGATTTATACAGTCCTCCATGTGGAACATGAACTCTGGGAGGCATTGGACTCACAAACTCTGAATATAGAGTTTTATTTTCTATGTATGTATGTGTTGGTAACACATGGATTATATTTTGGTTTAATTACTGTTGTATAGTTCATATTATTGGATTACATTTCTAGCTATAGTGGCCTCTTGCCTGTGCATTTCAGGGAATCCTTTCTTTGTATTATGATAGGAATAAGCCAGTACTCCAGATGTTGCTAAACTACAAATCCCAGTATCCCTCACTGATGACTATGCTGGGATCTGCAGTCTGAAAAAACTTCAAGGCCACATGTTTCAAACCCACCCCTATTTGGGTCTGTGTAGGCAATCAACAGGCTGGCAAGCTATCCTAGGACAAATCAGTTTCTTCTGTGTCTAGTTGAGGTTAAAATTAATCCCAGATGCCGAGTCCCAAAGGAAAAAATAATTATTGTATATATTTTTGTTCGAATGTGGTTTAGGTCAGCTGGCATTGCTGGGCTGGTTGAGCCTTGTTAAACACCATGGGGAACATATTAAGCTGGCAAGCCGTCAGCCCGCCTAGGATCCGAATGGATCTGTAATTATCTTAGTGGGATCAATGTGCTTCCCGTAAAATCAACTACTCAGTGTCCCAGCCCCAATTACAAAAGTGTAAAGAGTCAGCCTTGAGGGGCAAGCCATCTTCAAACTGCAAAGGCAGCAGTTCAGGCACATTAGCTAATTGTGGCCAGCTATGCTTTTGCTGGCAGTGGGACAGACATGGAGCCCTGCGTTAAATATAGCTGAACAAGCATTGGGTGGAACACAAAAGAGGACTCCAGTCCACAGCGATCACTCATCTATCTCTGAGGGAGATGGTAAGAAGAGACAGCTGGGGGGGTTTGTCAGTTTGAACATTAGACTCATATTCCAGAAGTGGATCAAGATCTACCGAACTATGAAATCTACTGGACCGGTTACTCTCTTTCAGCCGGTCTTACACCATCCAACTTTTCACAGCTGAAAACTGGAGCTCATACAGCAAAGCAAAATTAGAGTGTAGTCAAGATGACAAAGGTTTTTAATGAAGGAGAACACAAACTGCAGCAGTTTTCTTTGGCCTGAGCATAACTTTTGTCCCCTTCTCTACCTTCTTGCCGAATTAATTGAGTGCAGACTACTTTTGGACCTTGAATTTGGCTTGCAGCCTCTCCTAAAAGATTGTTTTCCTTCAGTCTCCAGATTTCTAGGACTGGAGATGGTGGTAATGAAAATCGTTCACACCTCGAATGCATATTTACTGCGTTCATATTTCCTGAGTTTGCTCCTTTTCCTTGGATGCTTAAATTCTGTTTCTAAATATGCAGCTGAAGGTTTCAGTAAATGCAATGCAAAAAAAAAAATTGGGAACCAATGGAGAATTTAATGTAGGGAACTAACGTCTTGCAGGAAATGTCACATCCTTCAACTACCTCAATTTATGACAGTTCTGAGTCTGTTTCCCTTTTCTCCCAGTCCACTACTTTTAAAATGTCTCAATTTCTCTCTCTTCCTCCCACTTTTCCCTTACTTCACTCACCAAGTTAAATGTCCAAAAATATGTTGTCGAAGGCTTTCATGGCCAAAATCACTGGGTTGCTGTGAGTTTTTAGAGCTGTATGGCCATGTTCCAGAAGCATTCTCTTCTGAAGTTTCACCCACATCTATAGCAGGCATCCTAAGAGGTTGTGAAGTCAGTTGGAAACTAGGCAAGTGGGGTAACACCTCTCAACAAAGGATTCTCCCAGGCAGGAAGAAGCCAGGCTTTGAAGATGCAAAACTTTTCAATGTTAATCAAGCTTGCTAATTGCAACATTCACACTTGCCTCAAGCAGACAAGAGTTCTTTCTCCCACCCTGGACCTTACACAGACATATAAACCCCGCATGGCTAGTTGCAATTAGCAAGCTTGATTAGAATTAAAAAGACTTGTAGCTTCAAAGCCTGGCTTCCTCCTGCCTGCGGGAATCCTTTGTTGGTAGGTGTTATTTATTTATTTATTTATTTATTTACAGTATTTATATTCCGCCCTTCTCACCCCGAAGGGGACTCAGGGCAGATCACATTACACATATAAGGAAAACATTCAATGCCTTTAACATAAAACAAAGACAAGACAAACATAGGCTCCGAGCTGGCCTCGAACTCATGACCTCTTGGTCAGAGTAATTTGTTGCAGCTGGCTGGCTGCTCACCAACCTGCGCCACAGCCCGGATGTTACCCCACTTGCCTTCTTTCCAACAGACCTCACCTCTGAGGATGCCTGCCATAGATGTGGGTGGAACATCAGGAGCAAAAGCTTCTGGAACATGATTATACATCCCAGAAAACTCACAGCAACCCAGTGTCCAGAAATAGTTTGCACTCAACTGAGCAGAGTGGAGGGAGAGCCTTGCTTTTTCCAAACAGACTTGGATAAAAGCAAGCAACATTTACCTATGATGTTCTGCTTCCTCGCTGAGCTCCAGGTACTCTGCCACGTCTTCTGGGGTGAGGACTGTTTCTCTGTCTTCATTAAGTGATAGAGAGATGGAGGCGGAAGAAAGGTGGCTGTACGGCAGCGTGGGGATGGTCTGGCTTCCTTCCCGGGACTCACTGGCCGCTTTCTGGGAGACTTCGTCCTGGTGCTGGGATGCCCGATCCATGTCAGGATCCAAGTAGCAAGTGCAGGTACATCTGTCAACCACAGAAACATCCCACCAGGCATATTGTGAATGACTCAAGCAACAATGTTTCTCCTATAACTGAATCAGAGGATGGTATATTGTATCTGAAGCTAAATATCATCCAGGAGCAGCCTGTGCTAAAACCCTTGATGCAGGCTGGGTTGTGTTTGATCTTGGGGAAGAAGGTGTTGGGATTCATCCTGGACTACTCAAGTCTAAATGTAGTCAGATAGATGATAGAGTTAGATTAAGGGAATCCTTTCCCCGTTTCCAAAGCATGCCTAGATAGGATTCACCATTGTTTCCTGCTTCCTATCCTATTTAGGTCAGCCCACCCTTTGATGTTCCTAGAAATGTGATCTCTCCTAGGACTTTGACGTAACTTCCCCAATTTGGTCCTTTGGAATGTTTATGGCCCTAGAGAAGAAGCGACCCACGAGGCTGGTCACCATTCCAGCTTCCTGCTTTGTTCCAGAGAGGACGCACCTCTATTAGTCAAGATGTAGTTATCTATAGAGCTGTGTTATTTTAATCCGTCTATGTGTATTAGAACAGGATAGACTAGCTAGATAGGTCCTAACCCTTTCTATCCTTCAATGGATTTCTTTTTACCTCAATAAATGCTTTTGAACTTTAAAGCTAACTTTGCATCCCTTTTGCCTTCCTGATGACGCAGAGGCCTTCCAAACTCACACCCGTAAGTCTCACGCTGCTGCAATTCTTTACTCTGCTATTTTAATGGGAATTTACCTCATAAAGAGTGTAATTAGAGCTTTACGGCTCTTCCATTCCCAACAGAAGGAAGCTGGAAAAGATGGCCCTTGAAAGAGGTAGATGGCCCCTTTCTGGGCTGCCTCATGAAAAAAATATCTTTGCCAATTTGATTTGCATCCTCTCTTCTGTGTTTTCAGCAAAGACCTTCCTTCCTTTTTAAATAGGCCTTCGGTACAGGGGCATACAATGACAAGGGCTGTATGTATTATGTATTCCGTGTGCTTTTAATTGCTAATGTCTTCAAAGCCTTAACTCCATTGATGTATAATGCTTTTTAAAACTTTTGCTGTTCATATTGTTTCAGATGTTCTGTTTTGTACTGATATTGCAAGCTGCTTTGAATTCCATTTGGGAGAAATATGGGATGACAAGCAAACAAACAAATAACAAAAGGCAGTTACTTTATGGGCTTTAGAACTAACTGCAACACATTATTTTTAAACTAACTTTCCAAGTTTTGGTGGCAGACTATCTAGGGCCAACCCAATGTGTATTTCTTAAAAACAATGCAGAAAAACTTCTATCTTCTCCCTTTTGCTATAAAAGTATTTAATTATGCATTAGATTTTTGTATCTAATATTTTCTTAAAGATCTACTTCCACTTCTCCCCATTTTATCATCACACCAACATAATAAGGATGGCCAGGCTATACCTGTGCATCATTGGTTCAAGGTAACACAGTGAATTTCATATTTCAATTGGAATGAAACTCAGGTCCCTCAAATCCCAGGCCAATAAATTAGCCCTGACCACACAAAGGTCTACAGCAGGGGTCCTCAAACTTTTTAAGCCGAGAGCTGGTCCACAATCCTTCAGACTGTTGAGGGGCCGGATTATCATTTGAAAAAGAAATACAAACAAATTCCGATGCACACTGCACATGTCTTACTTGTAGTGCACAAACAACAACAACAACAACAATGAAAGAACAATACAATATTTAAAAATAAAAACAATTTTAACCAACATACATTGATCAGGATTTCAATGGGAAGTGTGCTCCTGCTTCTGGCCAATGAGATAGTCAAGTTAATTAGGGTTGTTGTTGTTGTTGTTGTTGTTGTTGTTATTGCTATTGTTGTTGTTGTTGTGTGCCTTCAAGTCATTTCAGACTTTGGGAGAGCCTAAGTCTAAAATTTATTTATTTATTTATTATTTACTGCATTTATTTACTACATTTGTATCACACCCTTCTCACCCCAAAGGGGACTCAGAGTGGCTTACAAATTATATGTACATACAATATATTATATTATTAGCATAGCACAATATTAGCATTATATATTACTATATTGAACTATACCACAATACTGTAATATTATTAGTAATATTATATGTAATATAGAATATATAATTAATATTATTATATGGTATTATTATTAGTTTTATATTGTATTACATTATAATATTATTATCAATGTTATATGTATATACAATATATTATATTATAAAACTGAGGGCGGGGGCCAGGTAAATGACATTGGAGGGCCGCATCCGGCCCCCTGGGCCTTAGTTTGGGGACCCCATGTCTACAGAATAGCCATGGTAGCTTACAACGTTTCCAGGAAAGTGCCTCTACCCTGCTGTGTCTCCACTTCAAGTGCACTAATGGAGTGCATCCTGGACTGGCAGGACTCCAGTTTCCCAAGTGACTTTCTCCAAGCTATGCTTCCATCTCTTGCACCTCTGCCAAAATGTCCGAGTGATTTCAACAAATGAGCCAAACCCATTGCTGTGCAGGGAGCTCTTTCATCATTTCTTCAGTGCCTTCTCTCATCTCCCGGCTCCCTCTTCCACTCCCAACTTTGGAGAGTTTCTGATAACACTTGACTCTTGCATGTCAATGGATGGTGCCTGCCTGCCACCTACACATTAAACCCATCTTTCTCCTCCAGTGACAAAGTGTGAAACACAAAAGGAGAAAAAAAAAAGTGCCTCCACATCTTTTGATGGCCAAAGGTGACTTTAGCAAGGTTGTAGCTCAGTAGCAGAACACACGCTTGGCTTTTGGCATGCCAAAAGTGTCAAATTCAATCCTTGGCATTTATGATGACAACAATGTACCCAGGAGCAAATATTTCTGGTGCAGATCAGTCAGAAGAAACTATTCTTGCTCAGATGTGGAGAAATAGCCTTGAATGGCCCATGGGAGCTTCATAAACGCCTGATTAATTTGGCACATTATGCACTTCATTTGTTCTTTGGAAGGATGTGATAAAATCACATCAGCATTCCCAATCTGGATCCTTAGTTTTAGATGACAGCTCCCAAAACCATGACTATTGCCCATTCTGACAGGAGTGACAGAAATTGTAGTATCAACATGTAGAAAAGGGTCTTCCTTCCCTTTTTGGGATCTGAAAACCATCCAGATGGTTTCCAGATCCCAACCTCAGCAATTACATTTCAATTTGGAGAGTTGCTGCCAATCACTGCAGCCACTAGTAAGGTATGCCAATTAAAGATCTAACTTTGAGTAAGGCAACTTCCAAATATTTAAAAATAATCCTTTTAGGAATCACTGCAAAGGAATATAGGAAGCTATGATATATCTTAGCAATATCTCCAATTTTTGGAAGTTACTGTCCATCATTAGGAGACAAAAGCTTTTTCCTGTCCTATTTGGATGACAAGGGCTGAACCCAAGACCTTCTATAGATATAGCATGGACTTTGCCACTGAGATTTAGCCCAGTGCTGTCTAATGTACTGTCCTTCAGAGACTGGGCATCACCTGTCATTGGCCTCATCTGGCATGGGCAATGACCAGGTTTCATGGAAGTTGTAATCCAAACATTCACATAGAACCAAATAGGAGAAGGCTAATATTATCTTCCTGAACAAGGGGAAGGCAGTGCTGTGACAAGAACAGTTTGCTGATAATAGTTTTAATTTGCAGATTTCTGGGCCCATCTTATACCCATTCTGATGTTGTGGATGTCCCACCAAAGGAAAGATATCTTTATCCAGGCAAACTGGCATTTAAAATATGAGATAGCAAAGGATATACAGTGTGACAAGTTCTCTTCTGCAACTCCAACCCCAGCCAGTCTTCTCTGCAACAAAATGCATTTTCAATTGAGGGACCAATTATTGTGTAATTGCCCATAAATTCAGAATGACACTGAAATTATTTCATGCACAGATCCAAGGACGTTTCCTCTCTATGAATGTGGAATTCAAGGGACAGCAAAAAGAGGATAGAGTGAGCTGATATTTCGCTAATGGATTGATTTACTTTCCTGGAATGATAATTGTCCATTTACTTAAATAGCTGGGCACTTGTACAGAGGCCTGCCCTATTAAGTGAAAAATGCTCCCTCCCTGCAAGGCACCAGAGTGGCAGCATGATTTGTAGCTTTTTAAGTGCAAAGTAGGTAGAAGGTACAGTTGGAATTCATTTCCCATCCAACCCCACCCCCTTAGAGATGATCCATCATACCACTGCCAGCGGATAATATGCAAAGTAGTAGGTCCTTCTTCTCAGTGCCAGAGGGGGCATTGGGCAATTTATTCTGAGCAGCTGGCACAGCTGGAATATGAGTCAGCATAGAGATAATGTGGTTGCCTAGTGTTTCTCATTGGAAGCTGTGCAAGTACAGGAAAGGATTTCAAACTATGGCAGAATGCCACTGCTGTAGATGAATGTGAACCTCAATCAATCTCATGAGCTCAGAGAAAAAGATCCAAACTCCAGCAAAGCATTACTCTCGCTAGACAGGGCTGAGAGCCTTCTCTACTATGAACAAATGAATATGACTGCACCATTTGACCAACAATACAACCTTGGAGAGTCATTGCCAGTCAGTGAGGGCACTATTAAGCTAGACCTAAGAGCATTCCAACTTAGAATCATAGAATCATAAAGTTTGAAGAGACCTCATGGTCCATCTAGTACAATCCCCTGCCATGCAGGAAAAGCACAACCAAAGTATCCCTGACAGATGGCCATCCAGCCTCTGTTTAAAAGCCTCCAAGGAAGGAATTTCCACCACACTCCGAGGCAGAGAGTTCCACTGCTAAACAGCTTTTCTTATAGTCAGGAAGTTCTTTCTAATGTTTAGGTGGAATCGCCTTTCCTATCGTTTGAACTCATGGCTCCACTGAGTCCTAGTCTACAGGGCAGCAGAAAACAAGCCTGCTCTCTCTTCTTTATGACATTCTTTCACATATTTCTACATGGCTACCATGTCTCCCTCAACCTTCTCTCCTGTAGGTTAAACATGCCCAGCTCTTTAAGATACTCCTCATAGGGATTCATGGTCTCCAGACCTTTGATCATTTTAGTTGCCCTCCTCTGGACTGATATTTAAAAGGTTTTCATAATTTAGTATGCTTTTAGATTCTTACATTATTTCTTATAGTTTTACATTATTTCATATTGTTTTCAGCTTATTTCATCTATATGGCACACTGAGATTCTATTATGTAGGGCTGAGATAAACATTTTGACAAATAAATATGCCAAATGGGGGGCAGGCTGTTTGTGGTTGGACTGCAACTCCCATCAGTTCCCATTACTTCCATGGTGGCTAAGCCAGAGAAAATGCAAGCCACAAGTTACATTCCTCCCTCCGCCCACGTGCATTATTTGCAAAGGAGAAAGAAGGTGAATGAAAGCAAACATTTGAACTGTGATAAAGTTTCTTCAGGTTCCCCCTCTTACTCTTGCAGGATGTTGTGCTCTTGGGGAGCTTGAAAGCCTGGAGGGATGGGTGGCGGTGGTGGCAACAGCAAACCAGCAATGCTCTTTGAAGCACTGTGCTGCAAAAACCTTGGGGAGCTGTGGTTTTTTTTCACTACCTTTTTAGTTTCCCCTAGGAAGAAACAAAGACATGGTTAGCTGCTTCCAATACATGCACAATTTCAATTATCACAATGACCCAGATGTGTCAGAAATCCCACTTCTCTAGTTAGCTGAATATCCCACCAACTCTTAAATACACTTCAATCTATCCATCTCTTACTCAAGACCTCACAACCTGATAGTAAGAGTGCTACTACACTTAGGAAGGAAGCTATACCCAGAAACAGAACACATTATTTTCATGCAGAAGGTCTTAGGTTCAGTCCCACCACCCTCAGATCTCCATGCTCCAATGTGATGTCTACTATAGTTCATTTTCCTCCTCTGCTCTCTTCATTGTCTCTATCCAACATTCAGTGCCATCTTTCCAGATTCTAGCACCTCCTCAAAACACAGCAGTTAGTACCTATGTATACCTGTAACTTTTTGTCTGGAAAGCTCACCTCTCCAGATTTCCACTTAACACTTGGATTGCGACATCTGTGCCACAATGTAATTATAGTGATAGAAGCTAGCACAAAAGACACATGAAATCTGGTGCCAGATTAAACTCTCTCACATATTACTCCGATCAATTTGCACAAAGTTTATGGAGGTGCTCAGATTCTGGTTTTTTGTCCCAATCCCGTGGCTACAGTGGGACTCACGAGACATCTGGTTCACCCAAAGCTTAGCATGACTACTATGTCCATATCCCCCTTACATTAGGTTTCTCTGCTTGACATGCACAAAAAGGGGAGTTGCGCCACCACTCATCTTGGTCTTGATGTGTCTGTTTTCCCTAGACTGGTGTTTGGTGCTTTTAATGGCTTTTAAAGGCAGGCTCTCTTTGTTTCTTGCCAGTTCTCCATCACTCCTCTGGAAGATCTGCATTCAATAGAATCATAGAATAGTAGAGTTGGAAGAGACCTCATGGGCCATCCAGTCCAACCCTCTGCCAAGAAGCAGGAAATCGCATTCAAAGCACCCCCAACAGATGGCCACCCAGCCTCTGCTTAAAAGCCTCCAAAGAAGGAGCCTCCACCACAGCCCGGGGGAGAGAGTTCCACTGCTGAACAGCTCTCACAGTGAGGAAGTTCTTCCTGATGTTCAGGTGGAATCTCCTTTCCTGTAGTTTGAAGCCGTTGTTCCGCGTCCTAGTCTGCAGGGCAGCAGAAAACAAGCTTGCTCCCTCCTCCCTTTGACTTCCCCTCATGCATTTGTACATGGCTATCATGTCTCCTCTCAGCCTTCTCTTCTTCAGGCTAAACATGCCCAGTTCTTTAAGCCGCTCCTCATAGGGCTTGTTCTCCAGACCCTTGATCATTTTAGTTGCCCTCCTCTGGACGCTTTCCAGCTTGTCAACATCTCCCTTCAACTGTGGTGCCCAGAATTGGACACAGTATTACAGGTGTGATCTGACCAAGGTAGAATAGAGGGGGAGCAGGACTTCCCTGGATCTAGACGCTATTCCCCTATTGATGCAGGCCAGAATCCCATTGGCTTTCTTAGCAGCCGTATCACATTGTTGGCTCATGTTTAACTTGTTGTCCACGAGGACTCCAAGATCTTTTTCACACGTACTGCTATCTAGCCAGGCGTCCCCCATTCTGTATCTTTGCATTCCATTTTTTCTGCCGAAATGAAGTATCTTGCATTTATCCCTGTTGAACTTCATTTTGTTAGTTTTGGCCCATCTCTCTAGTCTGTCAAGATCATTTTGAATTCTGCTCCTGTCTTCTGGAGTGTTAGCTATCCCTCCCAGTTTGGTGTCATCTGCAAACTTGATGATCGTGCCTTCTAACCCTTCGTCTAAGTCGTTAATAAAGATGTTGAACAGAACCGGGCCCAGGACGGAACCCTGAGGCACTCCACTCGTGACTTCTTTCCAAGATGAAGAAGACGCATTGGTGAGCACCCTTTGGGTTCATTCGCTTAGCCAATTACAGATACACCGTAGTTTTGTCTAGCCCACATTTTACTAGTTTGTTTGCCAGAAGGTCGTGGGGGACTTTGTCGAAGGCCTTACTGAAATCCAGGTACGCTACATCTATGGCGTTCCCTGTATCGACCCAACTCGTAACTCTATCGAAAAAAGAGATCAGATTAGTCTGACATGACTTGTTTTTGGTAAATCCGTGTTGGCTATTAGCAATGACCGCATTTGTTTCTAAGTGTTTACAGACCACTTCCTTAATGATCTTTTCCAGAATCTTGCCTGGTATCGACGTGAGGCTGACCGGACGGTAATTGTTTGGGTCATTCTTTTTTCCCTTCTTGAAGATAGGGACCACATTTGCCCTCCTCCAATCTGCTGGGACTTCTCCCATTCTCCAAGAACTCTCGAATATGATTGCCAATGGTTCTGAAATAACTTCAGCTAGTTCCTTCAATACTCTTGGATGTAGTTGATCTGGCCCTGGTGACTTGAATTCATTTAGAGCGGCCAGGTGTTCCAGGACAACTTGTTTCCCTATTTGGGGTTGGATTTCTCCTAATCCTTCATCCATTTCATGTTGCTGAGGTAGAAGATGGCTTTCTTTTTGTGAGAAGACCGAGGCAAAGAAGGCATTAAGCAGTTCTGCCTTTTCCTGTCATGTCCCCTGTCGCCATCACCCCATCTTCTCCTCGCAGAGGCCCTATCACCTCCTTGTTCTTCCTTTTTCTACCAACATAAGCAAAAAAGCCTTTTTTGTCATTTTTAATGTCCCTGGCAAGCCTGAACTCATTTTCCGCTTTAGCCTTGCAAACCTTTTCCCAATGGTAGTCACTTTGCCATTGATTTTTTTTTCTTGGCTACTTCTGTCTCTGCTTTGCCAACTTTGTAGACAACCCTTGCTATTGCTTGATGAACATCACCATTTGCTTGACCATTCCATTTCATCCCATTCACCAGCAACTCAAAATATTATTTAAATATTATTTCTCCCCAGGCTTCGCCCCTCTTTCTTCCTGATACTGGATCTTTTGGAGGAATGATCTTAGCAGATCCTGGCTAGGTGTTCATTTCCCATACATCTGAGAATGAAAAACCAATCCCTCTTCCCAGCATCACCAGCTGTATCCCATCACCCAGTGTTACAAAGCACATGCAAAAGCACAATAAGGCAGAATGGCAGGACTGTGACCCCGATAAATCCTGGACTTGATCCTAACTAATATGGAGGAGTTGGCACTTAGAGTATTGAAGTGCTTGATGAAAGCTATAGACTTCATGGTGCTTGCATACCATATGAATTAGAAGACTTTGTGTGTGTGTGTGTGTGTGTGTGTGTGTGTGTGTGTGTGTAATGTGTGTGAGAGGCTGTCAGTGGCATCGGCCTTCTTGTAGGAAGCCAGGAATAATGTTCTCCTTGAAAGTCTCATTAAGTGGCATCTCATGACCCCTGCATATGACAGCTAGATCCAATTCAGATTAGAGTAAAACTTAATGCATGCATCAGAAAAGGCAGGGTGGGGGCGAGGAAGAACCTAGATAAACATTAACTGCCTGACAGAATCTCAATGGACAAATTGATCAGGCACTTAAATTTCTTCAGCTGCGGGGATGTGGAATGGAGATTAGAGCAATAATGCTCCCCGGCATCTATCACAAGTCACAGCAGATAGAGTTGTTCCTTCAGATTTAGTGGCTTTCTGCAGGTCAAAGCACTGAAGAGGGTATTCGGGTCAGCATTTGTTTGTGAGTCCTGATAATGTTATTCATAGACACTTGACGTATGTAGGTGCTCCAGCACCTGCAAGAGTGAGAGCAATGTGTGCTCCATGCTGCAGAGCTGAATGCTGGTCACTGCTTTCTTCCTGCTTGCTCCAGAGTCACTTATTAAATTGACTTCTAAGACCTCTTGCATATTTGTTTTCTGCACCATATGTGACACGGAGCCAACCTTATAGGTGTGTTATGCAGAAGAAGAAGAGGACCCTTCCTTTGTTAAGAGAGTCTTTGTTTAATGCGCAGGGAGTGCCCTCAGCTTTCACAGTGGAAGAATTGGGATGGATAGATCAGTCTATTGCTTTGCCACTCCATGCCAAATGTATATAGTCACCATCAAGCTTGTTCTATCATCTTCCTCAATTCTTCTTCAATCTGCCATTAAAAAAAAAGTCATGCATGTAATGTGTGAATATTTGAAGGGGCCCCAGTGGTGCAGCAGGTTAAACCACTAAGCTGCAGAACTTGCTGACCAGAAAGTCGGCAGTTCGAATCCACAGGATGGGGTGAACTCCCATTGTTAGCCCCAGCTTCTGCCAACCTAGCAGTTTGAAAACATGCAAATGTGAGTAGATCAATAGATACCACTCCGGCTGGAAGGTAACAGTGCACCATGCAGTCATGCTGGTCACATGACCTTGGAGGTGTCTATGGACAATGCTGGCTCTTCAGCTTAGAAATGGAGATGAGCACCACCCCTCAGAGTTGGACTCGACTAGACTTAATGTCAGGCGGAAAGCTTTACCTTTATGTTATGTGAATATTTATTACTGAATACAGTAGAGTCTCACTTATCCAACACTCGCTTATCCAATGTTCTGGATTATCCAATGCATTTTTGTAGTCAATGTTTTCAGTACATCATTATATTTTGGTGCTAGATTCATAAATACAGTAATTTCTACATAGCATTACTGCATAATGAACTACTTTTTCTGTTAAATTTGTTGTATAACATGATGTTTTGGTGCTTAATTTGTAAAATCATAACCTAATTTGATGTTTAATAGGCTTTTCCTTAATCTCTCCTTATTGTCCAACATATTCGCTTATCCAACATTCTGCCGGCCCGTTTATGTTGGATAAGTGAGACTCTACTGTATATGTTATGATAGTCTAATCTTTGCTATTTGTTTTAGTAGGGACTTATACTGTGAAACCTTGACCTCCTGCATGCAGATCAGAATGGAAGTTCTCTAGGAAATGTGCACTTCACTAAATTTTGCAGGTTGAATAAGATCACTTTGAACTACGAATGGGGGGTAGGGAAGCATAAGACTCAAACTTCTCTATGGGAGAGCATTCAAACCAAGCAAGTTCCTTCCTGCAGCCTACTATAATCCAGAAAAGCTTCACTGTTTGCTCCCATCTTAACTTCCAAGCAGTAGAACAACTCATGTAGCAACAGCCACTAACAACCTCCCTGCTTCGTAATCCATATCGAGGCAGAAACCATCCAATTCTCTTTCCCCCCAGAATGTCCAATTTAGCCACACAGCGCCTTCTTTGCAGACACTACCTCATGAATAACTGAGAAGGATTTATGGACATAGGGCACCAGGGAGAGGTGTGGTGGAGGCCGAGGCGTGCATAGTTTACAAGGAGAAACAAGGAGAAACGGTCTCGGCAGCAGCAACACTGCCTCATTAGGCCTTTGAAAGAGCTTCAAAGAATCACTGCCATTCCAGAGCCAGGAATGTAATTCGGCACAATTCAATTCCTTCTCACCGACAATTCAAGAGCCAAGCTTACTATGACAATTCAATATAATGTACATCAGTGTAATTGTTTCTAAAAGGACTGGAAACTAAACCTTATTGAGTGAACTGAACATGTTTACCATGCAGAAGAGAAGACCGAGAGATGATAGTAGAATGATATTTAAGTACATAAAGAGTTTAAATGTGAAAGGGAGAATAAGTTCATTTTCTGTTGCTCTGGAAACAAGTGTTTCTCAACCTGGGGGTCAGGACCCCTGGGGGGGCGGTCCTGAGGTGTTGCCAAAGACCACCAGAAAACACATATTGATTCACAGTGTCCTCCAGAGGTAGGTGAACTACATCTTCCCTAAATCACTGTCAATTCCTCCCAGATCCTTCCAGTATTTTCTGTTGGTCATGATGGTTCTGTGTGGGAAGTTTGGCCCAATTTTATCATTGATGGGGTTCAAGGGGCTCTTTGATTGTAGGTGAACTTCACTTCACTTCACCTCACTTCACTTTATTTCTTAATTAGTCGCTCTCCACCAGAGTGTTCCGAGCGACTTACAATTTAAAATATCATTCCACAATATAAAAAACATTCAACATAAAAACATTCAACATAAAAAACTATACATCGCAGCAACTACAATCTCAAATGTTAAGGCCTATTTTCCGCCAGTGTTCAAATTTAGGCATATTGAGTATTCGTGCAAAGCCTGGTCCAGATTCATCATTATTTGAGTCCACAGTGTGCTCTGGATGTAGGTGCACTACAACTCCAAAACTCAAGGTCAATGCCCACCAAACCCTTCCAATATTTTCTGTTGGTCACTGGGAGTTCTGTGTCCCAAGTTTGGTCCAAATCCATTGTTGGTAGAGTTCAGAATGCTCTTTGATTGCAGGTGAACTATAACTCCCAGCAACTACAACTCCCAAATGACAAAATCAACTCCACTAGCTTTCAAATTTGTGTGTATTGGGTATTTCTGCCAAATTTGGTCCAGTGAATGAAAATATATCCTGAATATCAGATATTTACATTATGGTTCATAACAATAGCAAAATTACAGTTATGAAGTAGCAACTAAAATAATTTTATACTTGGGGGTCACTACAACATGAGGAACTGTATTAAGGGGTCACGGCATTAAGAAGGTTGAGAACCATTGCTCTGGAGGGTGGGGCATGTGTCAATAGATTCAAATTACAGGGAAAGGAAATCCCAGCTAAACATTGCAAGTTTAGCCCTTCCCTCCCTAATCACAGTCATAACAAAGATCCATGTTTTTATTAGTTCTTGTCATTTGTTTTTATTGGCTAATGTTTAAATTTTTATAATTGTGCATGTTTTTTGTCTATTCTTGTGTTTTATATTGCTATTGTTTTTATTCGGGCTTGGCCCCATGTAAGCCGCCCTGAGTCCCCTGTGGGGAGATAGAGGCGGGGTATAAAAAATAAAATAAAAATAAAGTTAACAAAGGCCATCCCCACATAAGCAAATGCACACAATGGCATCACCCATGAGGATCACAGATTGGAGTGACACCGGGGAACATCAAAAGAAGCACCAATGCTGTGAAATGCCTCCTGCTCCCAGGAGGACAGTAAAGGATATGTGGTTACACTACATCCCAATGCCTAGGAAAACCCAAGTCCTTTCAGGATTGCTGAGCATCAAAAATGTTTAAAGGGGAAAAAACCCAGGAATAGTTAGAAATTAACTATTCAGGCAGCAAAACATTCTGTGCTCAAGACTTAACATGATGTTTTGATGCCCTCTAGTGTTAAACAAAGAAATGAAATGCCATTTGAAGTAGAAACAGCAAGAATGTGAAAGAAATATGGAATCTATCAACTTCAAAGTTTTTTTAAAGAAAATAACTCCTACTGAATAGCATTCTGACATTATCATTTGGCCGTAGGCTTGTGAAGAAGCAAGTCCTTCTCCTACCATGGAGTCTTTGTTGCTTTCTTGAGCTGGGACTGCTGCCTTGGATGCCTTGATGGTTCCAGTCTCCTGAGAAGCTGGGCAGTGGCATGGGAGTGCTATGCACTTGCTGCAGCTCTGGAGGAAAGGGAAAAGGACATTCTCAAAGACTCATACAAGTTAGATATGCTCTGCATTTAAACTGAACCATACATATGGGGGGGGGGGGCACAAAAGGACATATCCAAAACTAGGTGATAAACAAGTTGTTGAGGCAAAGGGTCTCTCAGTCCCAAATAACAAGACTTGGATGTCTCTTCCTAGCCAAAAGGAATGGAAACAGCAGTCATGAAAGCAGAAAACAACTAGGACTTGGAAGGATAGCTATTAGGAAATTAGACAAGATCTTGAAGTATCAAGATATTTATTTATTTATTTATTATTTACAGTATTTATATTCCTCCCTTCTCACCCCGAAGGGAACTCAGGGTGGATCACATTATACACATATAGGGCAAACATTCAATGCCCATAAACACATCAAACAGATACAGAGGCAATTTAACCTTCTCCTGAGGGGATGTTCGATTCTGGCCACGGGGGGAGCAGCTGCTTCATCATCCACTCTGATGGCACTTCCTCATTCCAATGTCGTAAATTAGTTAAATTTGCCTCCCCACTTTTATAAGTGGTACCTTATTTCCTACTTGATAGATGCAACTATCTTTTGGGTTGCTAGGTTAGCAACGAGCAGGGGCTATTTTTTTAAAATTTTAATTGACGAGTGCTCACCCCGCCACGGGCTGGCCTCGAACTCATGAGCTCATGGTCAGAGTGATTTATTGCAGCAGGCTGCTCTAATACTAACATTAGAATTGTCCATGCCATCGTATTTCCAATTTCTATGAATGGTTGTAAAAGCTGGACAGGGAAGAAAGCCAATAGGCATAAAATCAATTCATTTGAGATATCCTGAGTTACCATGTCCATTCTCCATTCATTTAGGATATACTGAGTTATCATGCCCATTAATTTGCCTTTTTAGCAGTCCATAGTATTCATAGTATATGGCATGGTAACTCACCCCATAACAGAGAGAATGAATTATTTTTTGTACGAGCAGCTGGAATGTAAACACAGAGACCCATGAAAGTGATTCATTCTAATGGACCTTCTGTGTGTATTTTCAACCTTTCTAGGAACCAGAGAGCGTCTTCCCCTAATTGGCTGCAGAGGCAGGAGCCCTGACCGGAATGCAAAGCGAGGAGGAGCGCGGGGACCGTGGTTGCGAAGGAGGACCCTGCGGACAGCGGGTGATGGCGGGGTGCCCTTCTGAGCTGCCAGCCTTGTTTCCCGGCAACCCAGCCCCTGCCGTGTTTCGACGAGGCAGGCGCCTCACTCTGCATCACTCCCGGCAATTAGCAGCTTTGGCAAGCAAATTAGGTTTTCTATTAGATTCCACAAAAGTCATGGTATTCAATTTGTACCTGAACTTGGAAGTAATTCAATTACGTCCTCCTGTGAACCCCTGCCTCCCTGGTGCGATGGAAAGGGGGAGGCAATGTCGCCAATTGGAGGGGAGGAGGGGAGGCACATGGAGACTGAGCTATGGTTGTTCCCTCTCTTTCTGACTCCGCTTAACTAACTGTTTCTGAATACATAGTTGAACCACATAATTCATTTGTTCCCAATCAAGGTAGGGCTCATCAATGTTATTTTTTTCTGGCAAAGCTCCGACAGCTTCGTGACAAACTGTATCAGGTAAGATGGATCCCCTTCTTGCTGCCTGCACACTTGGATTAGGTCCAGCTACTAAATTTCTTACTGCTATGTAGCTATTAAAATGGAAAAAAGGTCACCAGCCTTACTTTCAGAAACTTATTCAGGCTACATATCATTTTCAATTCCTTATTGAAGCTGTAGAGGCATCTTACCTTTCTTGCTGTATTTATCCCAGGGTCCCTGGATTATGAGATTTGGGGGCAGAAGAGCAGCTGTCTTCCAGGACTCTTTTTGAGCTCTTCCCCTGACATCAGTGTTATTCACCCCCAAGTTCGGGGCACAAAGTGTGGTGAGGCTCTGGCCAGCAGCTTGTGTTGTTTCCATAGTAGGCAGGCTGGAGCTGGAAAGGGGAGGTGGCAGCGAAGTGCCATAGAAGGTTTTGGGGTCTTTTGCTGGAAGGTCCACATACAGGGCTCCATACAAGCTGCTGTTCCTGCTGTCAGGCACCAAAGGGACTGTCTGGCTGTGAGAACCTTGGCTCTGTCTGTCAAAGGATACTGCTGTCAGGGGAAAGGGAAGGTCAACTGTGAAAAGGATGTTGAGAGGAAAGACATCACCTTTCCCCCCAACGCTGCCTTGAGAATCACTTCTCAAGATCTAATTTATACGTGATGCTTCGCAAATGAAGTATTGCTGAGAAGCCCTGAGCTGTTGCCAGGATTTTCTTACCATTAGAAAGTGTGAGACAAATGTTTCAAGTGACGAATGCTAAGAGGGAAACAGTATCAGCTGGCCAAACATTCCTCCTAAGTCCTCTGGCCATTTCCTTTTATTGGAGGATGAATTTGTTCTGCGCCCCTTAAACCAGAGTCAGCTCGTGGTGTCCATATCAATTGGATGAAGAATTAATAGCAGGATTTAGGCCAGTGGTTATCAACCTGTGGGTCCCCATTTTGGCCTAAAACTCCTACAAATCCCAGCCAGTTTGCCAGCTGTTAGGATTTCTGGGAGTTGAAGGCCAAAACATCTGGCGAACCACAAATTGAGACCACTGATTTAGGCTGACACTCAAGGAGCTATCCAAAGTTCTGAAACCATTTTGAGGATAGGAGTGGTACTTGGAGAGGCTTTTTTGAAGTTCAGACTAAAACTGAGCATGCAAAATTGACTTGGATGCCATTGTTTGCAGGGTTCCACACTAATCCACTGTCCTCAGAGGAGACACAGTAAAATCCAATGGGCAGTCTGGTTTGTTTCTGTATGTGGAATGAGGTCTGGTGCAGGAGCAATCCACTTTGTCCATTGCATCGGACAACAAAAAGGTTTGACAGTGTTCCACACGGCTACCATGACTTTGGAAAGGCCATTTACCATATTTATTTATTATTTATTTATTTACAGCATTTATATTCTGCCCTTCTCACGCCAAAGGGGACTCAGGGCGGATCACATTACACATATAGGCAAACATTCAATGTCTTTTAACATAGAACAAAGACAAGACAAACATAGGCTCCGAGCGGGCCTCGAACTCATGACCTCCTGGTCAGAGTGATTCATTGCAGTGATTCATTGCAGCTGCTCTCCAGCCTGCGCCACAGCCCAAGCCCACTTATACACTTTGATGTATTTACACTAGAACACTATAGCAGTTTTATGGCATTTTAACTACAATCACTTCATCTTGTGGAATTCTGGGATTTGTTGTCATTGTTATGCCTTCAAGTCATTTTCTGACACAGGGAGATCCCAAGGTGAACCTAGCACTGGCTGCATAGTGTTTTAATTATTTTAACTCTTTTAATGTATTTTAAGTGATTTTAACTAACCAGCAAGTTTCATTTTTATATGTTGTAGATTTTAAATTGCTTTTAAAATGTTCTGAGATATGTTGTGTCTTAATCAAGAAAGAAAAATGGGGTGTGAATGAATAAATATAATGGGGATGATGATAATAATAGCCAGCATCACCACCATTCTAGTATCCCAAAACCCTAGTCCAACAATCAAACTTTGACACCACACTGGCTCTGGATACTTACTAGATTTGTGCAATTCCTGGCTGTCTTTGGGCTCTGTCCACAGAAGCTGGCTACTCAAGCTGCTGCTGGTGCTGTAATTCTTAGAACCTGATGTTGATTTCCAAGTGTTTGAAAGCCAAGGAGAATCACTGGAATCCACCCTATAGGCAAAGGAGAATAAATATGATTCTACGGGTAGAGATGTAGTGATGGCAACCGGGAGGAAATGCAGAAATGTGTCCAGATCCCTACTAAGAAATGGGCAAGAAGAACCTACATGCAGAAGACAGTAGAGCAGATCATGATCTAAGGCAGAGGTGATCTAAAGTAGAGGTGGCCTTCCCCACAGCAAACCTAAATGCCTCACAACCTCTGAGGATGCCTGCCATAGATGTGGGCGAAACGTCAGGAGAGAATGCTTCTGGAACATGGCCACACAGCCCGAAAGACATACAACAACCCTAAATGCCCCTGTTTTTAATTTGCAGTCTCTTCCAAAATAATTGCATCAGGTGACATCTCTTCATCACTTTGAGAAAAGCAGAGGTATCTGGGAGTAACACAAGGTTCTGGAGAGCCTGTTGTGGGCAAAAATATTTTCATATTTTGAGGAAATTTTCTGCATAGCTTGGGGGCATAAATGCCACTTTGGGTCTCACTCCTAGGAGTAAAGCAGGACGATGATGACAACAACAAAAACAACAACACATGTGCACAGAATAGAGAAATTATGGCTTGTTACTACAGATCAAACCCATCATTATTCCTAGACCCTTGGGAACAGCCCGATGTTCAGAGACAAATCCCAGACACTTTGACCTAATGTGCATGTGTGCTGTGTTGTTATGTACATGTAATCTGACTAAATAATAATAATAATAATACCCCCAAATTCATGCCAAACCATTTTAGATAGAGTGTGGGAAGTTTTTGGTGTCAAGGATTTCAAATCTGAATCCAGCAGCTGCACTTAGGTCCATAAACTGCAGTACATCTAAACCCCAGGACCTAACAAGATTAAATCCAGCATTTAAACTTCTTTTAGAGTGAGAAATGGACTGTGAAATCAAGGAATGGTCTCTAACAGCTCTGTTGCAAGCTTGAACATTCATGTCCAGAATATGTCTTCATTTACACACACAGGATTACTGAGCTGCAGAATTTTATGGCTTGGTGCTACAGTGCGTATCCCCTCTTATTTTGCAATAAAAATAGCACCTGTTTTGATATCAGTGGAAACTTATGGAGTACTTTGATGATTTTATACCAGTATCACATTCCAAAAGTGTGACATAAAGGGTAAAATCAGAACACTACTTTTCTCTAGAAATGGTGATCGATTGCCCTCCACTCACCTATCCAAAGGTAAGTGAAATGGGCACCCGCCCTAAGGTTCTAGGAGACTACAACATACCTGTGTTTGATGATGGTGTCATCACTTGCATTCCTATATAAACCTGAAAGGAGTGAAATGTATATTTACTTTTTAATTGTGCTTTTATATTTAAATTAGTACATACTAGTACTATGATGAAACCAGCAGCAAAACTGTAAAACATGCAGCAATGTCTATTTTGCCTTCCCCATAGTTACACCTCTGACATGCACTTCACTTCATTTTGTGGAAAAACTGGACAAGACCTCAGGGGAAGACCTGACATTCTACATAGAAGAGTAGAGGATGTACTCCATTAGGTAACCTGGACTTAATAGAACACAGTTAGATGTTACTGCAAGATATTATTCCCTTGTGTGTCACAGCAGCCAACAAGATATCTTCATAAGGGAATATAAACATTATATATTGATCCAGTTAAATTTTAAAGGAAACAGGCTGCTTGTATGAGGTGACCACAATGCAAAAAACCAACCAGGATAGGGTATGTTTCTCTACTGTTGTCCTCGTGGACAACAAGTTAAACATGAGCCAACAATGTGATGCGGCAGCGAAAAAGGCCAATGGGATTCTGGCCTGCATAAATAGGGGTATAGAGTCTAGATCCAGGGAAGTTATGCTCCCCCTCTATTCTGCCTTGGTCAGACCACACCTGGAATACTGCGTCCAATTCTGGGCACCACAGTTGAAGGGAGATGTTGACAAGCTGGAAAGTGTCCAAAGGAGGGCGACTAAAATGATCAAGGGTCTGGAGAACAAGCCCTATGAGGAGCGGCATAAAGAGCTGGGCTTGTTTAGCCTGCAAAAGAGAAGGCTGAGAGGAGACATGATAGCCATGTACAAATATGTGAGGGGAAGTCATAGGGAGGAGGGAGCAAGCTTGTTTTCTGCTGCCCTGCAGACTAGGACACGGAACAACGGCTTCAAACTACAGGAAAGGAGATTCCGCCTGAACATCAGGAAGAACTTCCTCACTGTGAGAAGGGCTGTTCGGCAGTGGAACTCTCTGCCCCGGACTGTGGTGGAGGCTCCTTCTTTGGAGGCTTTTACGCAGAGGCTGGATGGCCATCTGTCGGGGGTGCTTTGAATGCGATTTCCTGCTTCTTGGCGGGGGGTTGGACTAGATGGCCAATGAGGTCTCTTCCAACTCTACTATTCTATGATTCTATGATTCAACACAAGGGCCATCCAGTCCAACCCCATTCTGCCATTCAGGAGCACACACTTAAAGCACCCCTGACAGATGACTATAGCTTCTGCTTAAAATGCTCCCAAGAGGGAGACGGCCCCATTTATCAGATACCATGTGTTGCTCTGCCCGTTGGTCATGTGTGCACCCAAGTCTAATGTAACACCATTGAATGTTACCTTTTTTTATCCCTACGTTCAGACTCTGTAGCTGTCTCACCTTCACCAAGGGCATACTGCCGCCTTGCACTGTATTGCCTGGCTTCCTGCTGGCAAACGTAAACAGCCAGCACCATCAGCATGATCCAGAGAGCCGAGCCCATGCTGGCAATGAAGACAGGCTGGCGCACCACTTCCAGGATGTAATTGCTGGCCAAGGTGTCTGAGGTCTTTGCCATCTTCCCCACTGAAGACTCTGGATGGGAGCAAGATGATGGGGCCATGAAAGCTTCATAACAACAATGCACTCTGAATATACTGAGTCAGATTTCCCATTCAGCAGGAAGAAGGACCTTGGCTCAGAGGTAGAACATTGTGCAAAACCCCAACGTGATTTCAGCATAACTTAAAAATCCACTAGTGGAGTTGCAACCCCTATACTGAACACCAATGGACTACGGAATATGTGGATCAGTGTTCGATGAACTTGGCTACTCTATCTTCTTTAATGTCTTGTGCATGTTCCATGTTTCTGAATGTGCAACTCTGCTTACAGCACAATCAGTTAGTTATGACTATTAAGGTAAAGGTAATTTATGTGACTATTACACATTGGATAAAAAGTTCACTCTGCATGTGTAGCACAACTTAGAGCTGTGTAAATCACAAAGATGATGCCCTCGCAGACATGACAGGCCCACTGTATCTTTAATGAATTAATTCATAAAAATAACATGCAATGGATGTTATAAAAATAACATGCAATAGAGCCAGGCTGTGGCGCAGCTGGCTAGTAACCAGCTGCAATAAATCACTACTGACCGAGAGGTCATGAGTTCGAAGCCCGGGTCAGGTTAAGCCCCTGACCATTAAATAGCCCGGCTTGCTGTTGACCTATGCAGCCCCGAAAGATAGTTGCATCTGCCAGTTAGGGAAATTTAGGTACGCTTTATGCGGGAGGCTAATTTAACTAATTTACAACATCATAAAACTGCCAACAAAACACGAGGAATTGAATGAGGAAGTACAGCCACTACTTGACAGTGAAGCAACAGCTCCCCCTGTGAACGGAATCGTGAAGCTGGAAAAAAATGTTAAATGCCTCTGTGTCTGTCTATATATGTTGCTTGTCTGTTGGCACTGAATGTTTGCCATATATGTGTTCATTGTAATCTGCCCTGAGTCCCCTTCGGGGTGAGAAGGGCGGAATATAAATACTGCAAATAAATAAATAAATAAATAAATAATGGATAAGAGGCCTCTGTTTTTACTTGTGATTTATATTGTCCAATAAGGAAGCTGTAAAGGAATTTAGTGTATCTGAATCCTAAGAGATTAAGTACAAAATACCATCTCTGACCTGCTGCACTGCATACTGGATTACTAGCCATGCCAATTCCTGCTCCGTTGACTGCTGCTACTTGGACGCAGTACTTTAGTCTGTTAATCAGTCCCGTTGCTTCCAGGCTATGTGTTCCTGCATCGACTGTCTTATTGAATCCATGATGAGTTTCATTGCCCAAGACCCAGACCTGTAAACAAGGAGCAATAAAAAATCACTAGATTTTAAGCACTCAGAGCAGTGCAAAACAACATTTCAACAAAACAAAGAAAGAAAACCAATATTATTTTTGAGGGCATGCAGCTAAAAATGTTGTAGCACGTAGTAACAAAGCCAGCAATGGCTGGAGGCACCCATAATAATGGGATGGTCAGCCCAGTATTGGTTTAATTCAAGTCTGAAAGAAACTCTCCAAGGTGCTGAATTTATCTGGGGGATGTGAGCTCAACTTGCTCACCTAAAAGTAGACAGGCGTTAAATCCCAGGTTTTCTGTTTTAAACTGGATTATATGAGTCTGAACTGCCAGATAATCTGGGATAAACAGAAAACCTGGGATCACATCCTGGGATATAGGGCCCATCTGGAAGAGCCCTAAAACTCAGAATCAGTTCATTGCTTCACTGACAGTCAGGACTGTATAAAGCTAGTTCAACACTAGAACACTAGAACTTTAATAAATTCAGTCAATCCACTGGATTCATATGTGTAATATAGACATAACAAAACTGAAGGACATTCACTGGCTATCAGTTGAAGTGCTGCAACTTTGGTTTGCTACATTTCTCCCATCAAACTTTCTTTCTCACCTGCCTTTGATTTTGTGCTGTAAATAATCTTCCTAGAGATTCCTTCAGTTCTAGGTGAGGGCCAGAATTCCCCAAAGTGAAGCAGAATAAGCCCTAGTTAGTACTTGGATGGGAGACAGCTAACTAATACTATGTTAGCTGTAGACTGGAAAAAAAACTATAGACACAGTTGCTATAATTTTCCTACTACTTCCAGAGTCCGTACCGTGGTGTTTTTCTTTTTCTTTTTACGTTCTCCCTTATAGTTGTATAGATAACCATACATTTGCATGAACATGAGTCAATGGGAGGAGTTATGGATAAAGAAATTAGGATATGTATATTCAGTAGAGATCAAGGAGAATTGGTATAAAATGTTCTACATGTGGTACTTGACTCAGAAGAAATTGGCATTATATAATAAAGGAAAAACGGATGAGAAGTGTTGGAAATGTGGAAAGAAGACTGGCACTTTCATCCACATGTGGTGGGAGTGCAAAAGGGTAAAAAAAATTGTACGAAGTGTATAAAAAATGATGAACATTCTACAAAAACAATTTGAATTCAAACCTGAAATTTTCTTATTGGGAATTACAGATCACACATAGATAAAAACACAGATAATGTTATATTCTATTTTACGACTGCTGCTAGAATTATATTGGCACAGAGATGGAAACTTGAGGAAACTCCCAATACTGAACAATGGATCTCTAAAATATTGGACATTATGAACATAGACATTCTTACACAAAAATGGCCCAGTACAGAATAGCAAGTAATAGAACGAATTGGAAACCACTGATAGATTACTTACAAAAAGAAAAAATAAATATGTATATAAAGTTGGATTATCGAGAACCCCAGGGCGATTCTAAAAGGCAAATGTATGCTTATGGCAAAAGTGTTTCTTACATTTCAAAACACCCCTATGAAATCCATGGGGGTCATCATAAGTTGATAAGTGACTTGAATGCACATACACACATACAAAGTGCTTTCCAACTTGTGATTTGCACAAATGTCTCTTTACCTGGTAGGCTTTAATGATGCCATTGTGTGTTTCATGTGGAGGAGGTGCCCAGTGAATTATCACCGTCCCATTCCCATCTTGAAATGTAGTGATGCTGATGCTTTGAGGAGCACCACTAGGCACTAAGAAGAAAATAAATGTTCATTTAAAACTTTTCACAGGAAAAAAAACCAATTGCTACATAATTGCTGGAGTTACAGCTGACCCTAATCAATCACTTGTCTTATATTCCAGCTTTTCTCCAAGAATTTGGCTCAGTGCAGCTTACGGGATGAAAACAATATGTGCAAAAGCACATATTGGTAAAAACATACAAAAAGTTAAGATTAAATTTGTTCCTGCACTGTATAACCTTTGCAAGTGTATATTCCATCGGCTTAGTCTTGAGAGACTGCATCCGAACCCAAAAGCTGCCCATATATCCAATAATGGGACCAGATTTGATTGATAACCAAAACTAAAAGAACCTTTGGAAAGACCTGGAGCTACAGAAATCTTCGGGAGATTTTTTAAAGAAAATAGGCTGAAAACAGTGCAAATAAGCAGTATGAAGTGTTCTTTTTTGCTAATCACATACAGTAGAGTCTCACTTATCCAAGCTAAACAGGCCGGCAGAAGCTTGGATAAGCGAATATCTTGGATAATAAAGAGGGATTAAGGAAAAGCCTATTAAACATCAAATTAGGTTATGATTTTACAAATTAAGCACCAAAACATCATGTTTACAACAAATTTGACAGAAAAAGCAGTTCAATACGCAGTAATGTTATGTTGTAATTACTGTATTTATGAATTTAGCACCAAAATATCACGATATATTGAAAACATTGACTACAAAAATGGCTTGGATAATCCAGAAACTTGGATAAGCGAGGCTTGGATAAGTGAGACTCTACTGTACATGGCTTTTAGATTCACTATGCTACTTCAAGATAACTTTAAATGTGACCTACGAAATACAGTAGAGTCTCACTTATCCAACACTTGCTTATCCAACGTTCTGGATTATCCAACACATTTTTGTAGTCAATGTTTTCAATATATCGTGATATTTTGGTGGTAAATTTGTAAATACAGTAATTACTACATAGCATTACTGCTTATTGAACTACTTTTTCTGTCAAATTTGTTGTATAACATGATGTTTTGGTGCTTAATTTGTAAAATCATAAACTAATTTGATGTTTAATAGGCTTTTCCTTAATCTCTCCTTATTATCCAACATATTCGCTTATCCAATGTTCTGCTGGCCCGTTTATGTTGGATAAGTGAGACTCTACTGTACCCTCAAAAGCATTTAAATCAATTCATGAAGGTTACACTCACATATCTAATTGGTCTATCATCCTTGAATTTGTCTCAATCTCCTATTTAAAGTTTCCTGATACAATGACCATTGTGTATCTTGGAGCAGCAAAGTCCACAAAATAAATTACTTGCTGTTTCATGAGTGCTTCTGTGAGCCATGATAAGAGAAAATATAAGCGACAGCAGCTGTGATGGGCACCGAAAGAAAGATTGTCCTTACAGACACTTCACAGTTCTTTTTTGGGTTGGGCACAGACAGCGGAAGATTCATCCTTTTAAGAAGTGAGAGATTAGGGTCTGCATTTGCAGCACAAATTATGGACCTTTTGGCTTTTCCGTCAAGCAAGACCAAAATGGGGGAGTCTTCTGCCGTCCCATTTTGGTCTTGCAAAAAGCAACAGCAGACAGCAATTCCATACAGTGAGATGGGGAAACTTCAGCTTATTGGACAAATATCATAGAATCATAGAGTTGGAAGAGACTACATGGGCCATCTAGTCCAACCTCCTGCCATTAGAAAAGGCACAATCAAAGTATCCTGAGAGATGGTCATCCAACCTCTATTTAAAAGCCTCCAAGGAAGGAATTTCCATCACACTCCGAGGCAGAGAGTTCCACTACTGAACAACTCTTACAGTCAGGACGTTCTTCCTAATGTTCAAGTGGAATCTCCTTTCCTGTAATTTGAACCCATTGCTCCAAGTCCTAGTTTCCAAGGCAGCAGAAAACAAGCCTGCTCCCTCTTCCTTATTATATCCTTTCATATGCATGGTTATCATGTCTCCTCTAAACCTCCTCTTCTGCAGGCTAAACGTGCCCAGCTCTTTAAGCCGCTCCTCATAGGGCTTGTTCTCCAGACCCTTGATTTTTTGAGTGGCCCTCCTTTGGACACATTCCAGCTCTTTAAAAACGCTCATCATAGAGCATAGTCTCTAGACCAGGGGTCCCCAAACTAAGGCCTGTGGGCTGGATGCAGCCCTTCAAGGTAATTTAGTTGGCCCCCGCCCTCAGTTTTATAATATAATATTTTTATATCAGTTTTAATAATATAATATTGTATATACATATAATATTGATGGTAATATTATAATGTAATACGATATAATACTAATAATAATACCATATAATAATATTAATTATATATTATATATTACATGTAATATTAATAATAATATTACAATATAGTGGTATAGTTCAATATAGTAATATATAATGCTAATATTGTTCTATGGTAATAATATAATATATTGTATGTACATATAAATTGTAAGCCGCTCTGAGTCCCCTTCGGGGTGAGAAGGGCAGGATATAAATGTAAATAAATAAATAATAAATAAATAAATTTTTGACTTAGGCTCGCCCAAAATCTGAAATGACTTGAAGACACACAACAACAACAATCCTAATTAACTTGACTATCTCATTGGCCAGAAGCAGGTCCACACTTCCCATTGAAATCCTGATCGGTTTGTGTTGGTTAAAATTGTTTTTATTTTTAAATATTGTATTTTTCTTTCATTGTTGCTGTTGTTGTTGTTTTTGCACTACAAATAAGACATATGCAGTATGCATAGGAATTTGTTCGTTTTTTTTTTTTTCAAATGATAATTCAGCCCCTCAACAGTCTGAAGGATTGTTGACCGGCCCTCTGCTTTAAAAGTTTGAGGACCCCTGCTCTAGACCTTTCATCATTCTACTTTCCATCTTCTGGATATGGCCCTTAATCTTCCATACCTGACCCACAAGCAGTTTCTGCTGTTGTGAATGGACACTATATGACTAAATACGCTCAATCATCTCAGTTTAAGAACTTCCATGGATTCATGTGTGCCTTGTTGCCTAAGAAAAGTAACTGACTGTTCACCATCAAGTCATTGTCTTAAGCATATTGAATTTACTACAGTTAAACAGAGGAGGTATTGGAGTTTTCATACCTTCTTCTGGGATCCAGAGGTGTCTCATGTTGCTGTCCAAGCCATGGCCTTTCTCTGAATATGGTCGCACCTTGAATTCATAGGTATAGCCTCTCTCAAGTCCTGCAACAATAGTACGGTGGTCTCTTGGCACATTCCATTCAGCCCAATCTGTGATCAGAGGCAGCAGAGAGCGGTAGAAGACCACAAAACTTTCTACATTCTTGATCTGGCTGGTAGGGATGAGCTTCAAAGCAATAGATAGGAAATGTGGTTTTATGTCTAAAGTTCGAGTAAGAGAGAATACAGACTACAAGCCACTGAAAGATCTGTTACTCAGCACCATATAATACAATCTGAAACTGCATTACATCTTCAGTATAGATTCATATAATGCAGTCCAATGCAGTTTAACTGCATTATATGAGCCTAAGGTAAAGGTAAAGGTTTCCCCTGACGTTAAGTCCAGTCATGTCTGACTCTGGGGGTTGGTACTCATCTCCATTTCTAAGCCAAAGAGCCGGCATTGTCCGTAAACACCTCCAAGGTCATGTGGCCGGCATGACTGCATGGACCGCCGTTACCTTCCCGCCGGAGTGGTACCTATTGATCTACTCACATTTGCATGTTTTCGAACTGCTAGGTTGGCAGGAGCTGGAGCTAATAGCAGGTGCTCAAGCCGCTCCCGGGATTTGAACCTGGGACCTTTCGTCTGCAAGTTCAGCAGCTCAGCGCTTTAACACACCGCCACTGGGGCTCCGTATGAGCCTACACTGACCATATAATACAGCTTCAGACTGTTAAATGGCAGTAATAATTGGGACCATAGTCTCTTATTTCATTCAGCTTCTCATTTTGCCACTATGAAGGTCTTTCTAAACTTTTCTCTAATAGATTCAGAATAATTATTTGCATTTATTTTCCCTATCCAATATGGTTACTAATCATACTAACTGGGAGAGTCTGAGAAGTTTTGTACAAGCAATAACTTTTATATGCTCTGGTTAGAACTGGGTGCAAGATAATTGCTCGCCTTCAAGATTCATTTTAACTCAGTAAAAATTCAGGATAGTTTAAAAAGCAATTAATAGTTCTTGTTAGATCTAACACACCTTCCAGTGCAGATGGGCTGCTGGAGCAGAAGGGACGGCAGTGACATTAATGAGGTAAACTCTGGCACCCGTTGCTTCCTTTGGGGCATCTTTTGATGCATCCTGCTCCCTCTGACCGGTGTCCAGTGGATCTAGAGACCAAGAAACAAATCGTAAACGTATCCTTGGAGAACCTGATTTTTCTTCTAGTTACATACGCTCCAACATTTCATAGATGTGAACTATGAAGCTGCTTTCAGTCTCTTTTGTGGAGAGAAAAAGCAGAATATAAATAAACATCATTATAACAACAACAGCAACAGCCAGGGCTCCTATGGCTCAACAATTTCAAATTGTGATCAGATGGCAAAAATTATTAAGGAGGAAGACCATACAAGCTGGACGAGGCTAACTGTTAAAGTGGAATCATAATACCGCACTTTTCTATGCTATACTATATTATACTTAGAAGAAGCAGTAGCATAATATTTACAGCCCTCTGCTGGGACACATATTTTGACAGGTGCCAAACAATGCCAAATCTTAGTGCCAACCTTTTCGAGAGTTAATACTGCCTTAGTTAATCCTGTAAATAAAGTTTCTTACCCTCAACTGTTAAAGTTGCTTTGGCAGAGATCATTCCTGCATCATTATGAGCAGTGCAGATGTATTTGCCTGCATCATTTATTGTCAGCTCGTGAATCTGAAGGATGTTTTCTTGGCTTACTTCATACCTGCAGGTAAAGATACAAGATGCTTGGTTGTCACATGTCCACCCAACACTGCAGTGATTGGGGTTGTTGTATGTTTTCCGAGCTGTACGGCCATGTTCTAGAAGTACAGCCTGGAAAATATACAACAACCTTGTGATCCCAGCCATGAAAGCCTTCGACAACAAACTGCAGTGATTACCTAACAGAAATGCATATCTTTACACTTTTGGGGGTAATAGAGCAAGCATAGGTCATATGCCACATCAAATACTAAACTCTGGGTTCAATAAGCTAATACATCATTTTCTAGAGCCCAAAATTCCCATAGTCTCCAACCACTGATGATGCTGACTGGGGCTGAGAACAATGGTTCAAACCATATAGAGCAGTGATGGCCAACCTATGACACACGTGTCAGCGCTGACACACCTAGCCATTTTTGCTGACATGCTGCTGCATGCAGATTGATTGGATTACTATGTCTTTTGTAGCCAAAATTGGTGTGATTTGGTCCAGTGGTTTTGTTGTTTACTCCATGGGAATTATGCACATTACACACACACACACACACACACACACACACACACACACACACACACACACACACATATATATATATATATATATATATATATATATATATATATATATTCTATTATTATTTTATTATTATTGTAGTATATTATCATATTATTACTATTATATTATTATATTATTCATTGCTCATGACTACATTGAAACTAGAATAGAGAGAAATCAGCATGGAAACTGCAAGAGGTACCATAGATTGTTGTAAATGGAAATAATGGTAGTAAATAGTTTTTGATTTATTGAATACAGCTATATATTACAATTATATATTTTTGTTATTTAAACTATACATATTGCGAAATTATGGGTTTTTTCTCGAAGTGACACACCACCCAAGTCATGTTAGGTTTTTTGGTGAATTTTGACACACCAAGTGCAAAAGATTGCCCATCATTGATATAGAGGCTTAGGTTGTCCAACCCTGTTCTGTGCAGAGATTATAGTGAGTGCTCTCCATCTCCTCATCAATATTCCTAATCCATTGTAGAAACCAACTAAGTGAATGCTTTGACCATTCTGTGGCATCTAAAAATTTTATATCCAGTTTCTGCTTTCACAAGTCATGCAAAATTAGTAGCTGCACAGAAAGAGAAAGAAATTAAGAATGCAACAAATTATGCTCACCTTCCTGCAGGCAGGTCTCCATCCTCCTTGTGCCATTGTGCCACTGGGGTTGGGTCTCCATGGATCCCACACATGAACTGCACCGTGCTGCCAGGTTTGGCTTGAACATCATTAGGTCGTCGGCTGAATGTTGGTTTTTCTAGAAAGGGAGATTGTTTCAATTCAAGCAAAACAAATTGTGTCTCATCTTGATGGCAGTTCTCAATAATGTAGGAATTAAATTGAGTCCCTTTTCATGGATCTTAACCAGCAGAAATCAAGATGAATCAACATGGATTGTTGTCGAAGGCTTTCATGGCCAGGATCACAGGGTTGTTCTATGTCTTTCGGGCTGTGTGGCCATGTTCCAGAAGTATTCTCTCCTGACGTTTTGCCCACATCTATGGCAGGCATCCTCAGAGGTTGTGAGGCATGGATAAACTAGGCAAGGAAGGTAAATATATATCTGTGGAGAGTCCAAGGTGTGACAAGAGTCCTTTGTCAGTTGGAAGCCAGTGCTAATGGGTGACTAACTGAAACATTAGCGCTGGCTTCCATCTGACAAAGGACTCTTGTCACACCCTGGACTCTCCACAGATATATATTTACCTTCCTTGCCTAGTATATCCATGCCTCACAACCTCTGAGGATGCCTGCCATAGATGTGGGCGAAACGTCAGGAGAGAATACTTCTGGAACATGGCCACACAGCCCGAAAGACATAGAACAACCCTCAACATGGATTCATTTTCATCCATGTTGCCACCTGGATAGTATCCTCTATTTTTTTGTTTCTGGGTCCACTAAAACAATGGATCCTCTGGAGATGCCAGCCACAGATGCAGGTGAAATGTCATGCTACAACATGGCCATTCAGCCCAGAAACCACACAACACCCCACTGTTGCTGTTGTTATTGACCATCATCAACTGCTCTGGTCAGATTTTGCAATCCCCATTTAGTGCAGTGTTGCTCTTTTCCTACTGCCTCTCATTCTACCAAATATTATAATATTACCCATGCATTGTTTCATCTCATGATAGGTCAAAAGTTTGCAGAAACAGAAGTGAGCTAAGGAGAAAGAGGAAAAGTAGGAGGAGGGAAAAACTAGGACATTTTGGCATCTGAAAAAAATGTGTTGACAGAAAATGAATTGGGGTAACAATTTTTGCCAGTCAGTCCTAGATATCTACTACTGTTTGATAAAGCTACTGTTTTAGATTACAGATCCCATTATGGACTTGTTGGACTCTGGGAACTGTAGGAGTTGGAGTTCATTGCAATCTCTTGTATTCATTTATGGTTCATTTATGGAAAGCGTAGAAGGAAAAGATATGGGAACAATCATTGGACTGCTCACCCCAGACAGAGACCACTGCTTCTCTGCTAGCTCTCTCTCCTGCTTGGTTGCTGGCCATACAAATGTATGTTCCTGAATCACTCCTCAGAGCATGGGACACCAGAAGCCTTCCTTTGGCAACCTATATAAATGGGGAGAAAAGAAAAGTATGGATCTCCAGAGGGGCTACTTTTGTTTCTCTGGACAAGTGTATTTTCTCAGAAGATAATTTAGCTCTGATTTATCTGTATCCTTCCAATATTTTTCAGCAACAGTACCCAATGCAGCTGTTTTGTAAAGAGATAACAGAAGATGTTTGGGTGAAAGAGTACACATGGAACCATTTTAACCAGTGTAAAAAAATTAAAACTGGTTAACAACAATTAAAATAATTTAAAAGCATGTACATGAGAGGGCTTGTGTAAAACCAAGTCTTTCGTGAACAGCCGCATTTTCAACATTGCCATCACATTGCCAGTGTGATGGCAATGTTGGTGCTAAATGGCCTGCAAAGGGAAGGTATTCCACAACTGTGATGCCAAATGTAAAGGCTAGATATAAGTATTGTTATTCATTATTACCTCATAATGACCACTTTCCACATTTATTGGAACTCCATTCTTCTTCCATGAGATGACTGGCTCAGGATGTCCCTTTGGGGGCATGCACTCTAGCAAGAAACGTTCTCCAGTTGTTACCGTCAAGTCACTGGGATGAAGCCGAAACTCTTCCTGAAGTGCTAAAAGGCAAAACAAATACTCTAATCAAACAAAAATTTTGATGGGAGGATTTTCACTTTGCCATCATATTTCTTTGGTGCAGCGGATTGAACCGCTGAGCTACTGAACTTGCTGACCAGAAAGATTGGCGGTTAGAATCTGGGTAGCGGAGTGAGCTCCTGCTATTAGCCCCAGCTTCTGCCAACCTAGCAGTTCGAAAACATGCAAATGTGAGTAGATCAATAGGTACTGCTTCTGCAGGAAGGTAACGGCACTCCATGCAGCCATGCCGGCCACATGGCTTAGACAATGTCTATGGACAATGCTGGCTCTTTGGCTTAAAAATGGAGATGAGCACCAACCAATTTGGGAGAGCTTTGATTTTTAAGCACACTGCCTTTGAACATAGAGGTCTCATATAGACTTCAGAAGTTAGGAATTTTTAATTTTGTTGTTGTCTGCCTCTACGTCACTTCCAATGTATGGCAAACCCTATCATGGGGATTTCTTGAACATTTATCATTGCCTTCCTCTAAATCTGGGAACATGACTTGTCTAAGGCCACCCAATTGATTTCCATGGCCAAGAAGGATTAGAATATTTCAGAGACCTAGTCCAAAATTCAAACCACAACATCTTGACGGCTGTCGAAGGCTTTCATGGCCGGGATCACAGGGTTGTTGTATGTATTCCGGGCTGTATGGCCATGTTCTAGAATACATACAACAACCCCATCTTGATGGCTCTCTGATGTGCACTTTCCCATCCTTTATTAATTGGCCAATTGTGGTTTTCCCAGTGTTGTTGAGCTACAACTCCCATTAGCCCTAGTGAACACAGCCAGTGGCAAAGGATGAAGGGAGGCCAGCAATATCCAGAGGGTATGCCCGATGCGTTCTTGCAAAATGACCTGCCACATACTGCGCCAGTGAAGCAATAACATGTGGCTATATATGGGAAGCTGCTTTAATTATTTCTTCTCCTTTGAACATAACAATTGCCTTGACAGCCTTAAAATGGAAACACAATCAGATAGGAAACCCCGCAGAGAGCAGAGAGGGCCGTCTTTTCCCTTCCTATACAATCCACTGCCTGTTTCCTGCACCTATTCTGCCAGGAGGATGTGGCTCTATTTCTGATACAATCAAAACTCCAGGAGATGAGTCAAGTGCTTACATGTAGCAGCTACAAGATCATAATATAGGATGTTATTGCTAGATATTTTTAGACTTTCTGCTCCTCCATTTTAATGGTTTCCACGGAACTGTATCTATCACATTATAGTCCAGGAGAAACGATTTTGTGATTCTCTTACAAAGCAATACAACTTGCTTTGCCCCCAAGAAAGAAAGGTGCTATAGGATTTTGCTACAGTGATTATCTCTTACTGCAGACCAGATTTCTAAAACTTTGGTTAAAACTTTTGACAGTCCACGGATGTTCCCAGGAGCAGAAAATTGCCCCCAGGTAATGCTGGGAGTTGCCGAGCACCTGGTCTGCAATACAGATGTCTATCACCTCATTTTGCCTATTTGGCTGATCGGCTCTTAGACACATTTATGCTTGAAGCAAAAGGCCAGATCATCAGTTCCCTGCTGACTTTGCTTTTGTGCTCTGTAGAAATGCAATGCATCATGGAAGACTAAACTCAGTTAACCAGGCTGAAGTATTCTATGTACAGTTGTGAAAACGGGATATTGGCGAAAGTTTATAGAGAAAAAGTAGCAACCCATGTCCATACTTTTAAATATTTTAGCACAGCAGGTTAACCACTGCAGTAAATCTTACCAACTGAAAGGTTGAGTTTGAAGCCCGGGTCGGGGTGAACTCCTGGACTTTAGCCCAGCTTCTGCCTACCTAACAGTTCGAAAGCAAAATGTGAGTAGATAAATAGGTACCGCTTAAAAGCGGGGAGGTATCAAGGCACCCATAGGGAAATGCCAGAAAAAATGCTGGCGATTCAATCAAGGAGGAAGTTTACGAACAAAAGCTCTTTGGCAGGGAGATTGAGTGACAGCATCCACTGTGGCATGAACCGAGCACAAGTCTCCAAGATGTCAAAGATGGAAAAAAAGCCGATATATATACCTCTATCTATGTACACACCAGGTTCAAATCCCGGGAGCGGAATGAGTGCCCGCTGTTAGCCCCAGCTCCTGCCAACCTAGCAGTTCGAAAACATGCAAATGTGAGTAGATCAATAGGTACTGCTCTGGTGGGAAGGTAAGGGCGCTCCATGCAGTCATGCCGGCCACATGACCTTGGAGCTGTCTATGGACAACACCAGCTCTTAGGCTTAGAAATGGAGATGAGCACCAACCCCCAGAGTTGGTCACGACTGGACTTAACGTCAAGGGAAAACCTTTACCTTTTTATCTATGTACAATTGTCAGTCTTGTCAATGTATAAACAGCACTGAATGTTTGCCATATATATTTGTATATATATATATTTATATATATATAAATATATATATTTCATCTCGGGGTGAGATGGGAGGAATATAAACACTTTAAATAAATAAATTGACTGCCAAAATGCCAATAAATTGATTCAAGATCAAATCAACCTGGGACTCTCAGAAGTAATTGAAGATAAATAAATTGTGTCTGCCTGATTTTGCATATATCATGAGAGGATATCACTCATTAGAAAAGATAATAATGTTTGGTAAGATAGAGGGTAGTAGGAACAGACTCAATCAAGAAAACCAAAACCTGAAGTTTGGAAGACCTGAACAGAGCTGTTGAGCACAGAGTGACTTGGGGGTTTCTCATTTGTAAGATTGCTGTAAATCAAAGTCAACCTGACATGAATTAACAACAGAGCAATAGAGGTGGGCTAGAAATGGAGAAACCTCTCTGTGCATCCTTCATGGCACTTCATGGCAAGGCCAAGGCAAACAGACTTCCAAGGTAGGAAGGAAACTATTTGTAAGGAAATTCTTGAAATGCAGTGTATGGTATACTTAATTTAGCACTGCCAATAGAAACATTTCCCAAACCCCCTTTTTTCTTTTATGAATATTTATAGCTGCCAAACAACATCACAGGCATTTATGCAAGGCCAAGAGAACTGAGCAGAGCCTGATCATTAATGAAGTGTTAATTGCAGAATCTCTGGGCCTGCATATTAAAAAGGATTTTTAATTGTATCAATAATTAGTGCTGTTCAGCCTTACAAAAACAACACTCTAGATTCAAAGCTGGAGGAGGCAGCGCTGTCTTGGGACACCTCGTGGGACGTGGCATTTTGCATCCCAGCATCCCCCTGGAAACAGAGTGCATGGGGTTTGAGCCAGGCAAGTCGGAAGAGAGCAAAGGTATTCATGATGCAAAACAACAATACAAAAGATACAAACCAGCCTCACAGGTATGATCTTAATGAGCACTCTCAAGCAGCAAATTTGCCATTTTTTCTTGCTATTTTTTAATCTCTGTGTCTAACATTTCATTTATTTATACCATGTGTTATATCTTTGATTTTCAAAACAGGGAGAAGGTAGAGAGAAAGAAGAAGGTGGTTTACACAATGTAATAAGCCTTGCTATGCCTACTTCTGTCCCATCATTTGCCTTTTGGAAAGCCTTCTTGAACAAAATATTCAGCTTGTATTACAGTAGAGTCTCACTTATCCAAGCTAAATGGGCCGGCAGAAGCTTGGATAAGCGAATATCTTGGATAATAAGGAGGGATTAAGGAAAAGCCTATTAAACATCAAATTAGGTTATGATTTTATAAATTAAGCACCAAAACATCATGTTATACAAAAAATTTGATGGAAAAAGTAGTTCAATATGCAGTAATGTTATGTTGTAATTACTGTATTTACAAATTTAGCACCAAAATATCATGATATATTGAAAACATTGACTACAAAAATGGCTTGGATAATCCAGAAGCTTGGATAAGCGAGGCTTGGATAAGTGAGTCTCTACTGTACTTTCTCATAAAAGTGCAAGTATTAAAGTCCGGGTCATTCATTTTTCATGCATTTGATGGAAAGACAACTTTCAAAAACTCAAATGTGGGAGAAAGCTCAAACAGGACACCGTTATAATTCCTTTCCTGTGCTGCAAATGAAGCTACTTTCTAAACATTTGATGAGTTGAGATGATCCCAGAGCCTTACCTTCTACATAAAGTGAAGCATTCTTACTCACAGCTGTACCAAGATGGTTTCTGGCCAGGCAGCTGTATATCCCTTCGTCCGATTTTCCTTTCTTCTGGCTGAGGCGGAGGAAGAAGAGGGATCCATCGAGCAGGAGAGTGCGCTGGGAGGTGGCATCGTCTTTGTTGGTTTTCACATATTCCCCATTGCGATACCACTCAATCGTGGGCACTGGGTTCCCAGCGGCGCGGCAGCGCAGGGTTGCCGGCTGGTCCCAGCGAACCACAAGGTCAGATGGGTGATCGAGGATCTGCGGCAAAAATTCCTCAGAGCGAGACCTTGAACCTGAGAGAGTGGGATAAAACAAGACAAAACAAATTATCTTACTTTTGTCCTTACTTTCCATCTTGCCCAGGCTCAGGTAGAAGCAAACTGTTGCTGCCTCTCCTAGCAAGCACATTCCTCCTTATTAAAAATTGTTTCCACCTTGATATTGTGTAGTGGGAGAAGGCATCAAAGCTTGAAAAGGCCACCTTTTGGAGTACAATTCCCAAAATCACTGTTGTGAATGGGTCTTTTGAGGCTGTGAGTGATAATGGAGGGATCAGGAGAGGAAGGAAGAACCCTCGCAAGGAGGGCTCACTGGAAGATTTACACAAGAAGAGAATCAGGGATATTGATGGGGAGTCTTCCGAGGAGGATTCATGTGGGGACTTGGGAGGGGATCTTGAGGTGGAAATGGATGCTGAGGAACCGGTGGTGAAAGGGGAAGTTGGCATAGATTAGGCACGGACTCCGGAGGATCTGGGGGAGGAATCTGGGTCCATGGATGCTGTGGATGCTGGAGAGGCTTGGGTATCTTCAGAAGCAGATCCCACATGGTCTGCATGGAGGAATAAGGGTAGTTCCACAGGTGCAGACAGAGTTGGGTGTGGGCAAGATGATGTTGATTCTGATGAGGAGCTTGGGACGCCTGATCCTAGGGCGTTGGCTGTTTAGAGCTCAGATTCTGATGAGGAACTTGGGACACCTGACCCTAGCGCGTTGGAAGTTTGGACGCCCAAGGAAACCTAAATAAATTGGGGATTTTGGGCCACTATTCTTTGCATGTGGCAAGGTGTTGCTGGGCGCCATTGGGTTTCCTGTACGTGATTCTGAAGACTGGCTTGGGAATTTGCAACAGATGTAAGTTTGATCCGGGTTATTCTTCAACAGAGGGCTGGAATTGTGTGGGTTTTCCTGGACTGCACTGTTATTGCTATTTTCCATTAGCTGCTGTTCGCCTTTGTTGTCTTGGTTTTTTGTGCCATCCCATGACGTGGACCTTCTTGTGACAACTTCACCCTTTGGACCTTGGACTGAATCTCGACTTGGCTTATCTCTTCGCTCCCAAACTCGGCTTGGCTTCGTCCTCATCTCCATGGTTGTCTACTGTTGCTGACTACTGGCTTCGTTCCTGACCCTGACGCTGTTCCCTTATCCCGGCTTCGGACCGGCTTGACTTCACTACAACACTACGTTCCTTTGGCTCCTGGCCTGGTTTTCAACTCTGCAGCAGCTTGCCGCTAATTCCTCAGCATTTTCCAGTTTCATTTGTTTGTGCTGCATTCGGCGAAGAGCTTTTGGCTCAGTTTGGGTTTTTGCTTCAGTTTGGAATCGCTGCTGGGTTTTGCGGAAGCTTTTGGGGCTTCGTAGTGATTTACCTTTGTTTTGTCATTTTAAGCCCGTTTTGTGCTTTTGGGCTGAGTTTAAGTACTTCATATGTTAAATCCGGATTATATCTCTGGTTAATCTGGATTATATGCCAGTTTATGTTTTTGGCGTTTTTTCTGTTTTAACTGCTTAATAACACTGAAGAATAAGTGTTTTAAGCCTCTGACAATTTACTGAGCTGTTTTTGAGTTATTACTTAAACTATATTTTGCTCTCAGTTGGCGTCTGACCTTTGACAATCACACTGGCCATACTGGGAATAAATGAGGATTGTAGAGCAAATAAAGTAGTGCAAAAAAGCGTTTCCAAACTCTGAAAATAAACCATGTAGTTGCTTTGTTTTTCTGTCCTACTGGAGAAATGATCAACTAGGTCATATAAAGCACATAAATATAAATCTATGCTGATGATCACCACTCAAGCACAGAGCTTTGAAATGGTTGAACAGAAGCTCTTTGAAGCTTTAGGTGCTCTTACTGTCTATTACCAGGAAAACCAGCTGATTCCTAATCCATCTAAAATACAGACAGTATGATGCCAAGTTTTTAGCTTTGTAGTTTTTCTACACATTTTAACTGTATTCTCAATTTCCTTCTGACACAGTAAGTAAATAAATAAATATAAAGCACAAGTATCTAAGTCATCTTTATAGTCTAAATCACAGGGGTAAGTTGTAAAAAAATGTTTTCTGAACACTAGTTAATCTGAGGGTTGTTGTATGTCTTTCGGGCTGTGTGGCCATGTTCCAGAAGTATTCTCCCCTGATGTTTCGCCCACATCTATGGCATGCATCCTTAGAGGTTGTGAGGTTCCTTGCTTAGTTTTTCCATACCTCACAACCTCTGAGGATGCCTGCCATAGATGTGGGCGAAACGTCAGGAAAGAATACTTCTGACGTTTTACACAGCCCGAAAGACATACAACAACCCTGTGATCCCGGCCATGAAAGCCTTCGACAACACTAGGTAATCTTATCACATCTTAGAAGAGTTAATTTGGGCCACATTCCCCTAGACTGCATGGCCAAGGAGGCTTCTGGGCGTTATTATCTATCATCCATTTTTTGTCTTTCAAAGCTTTGCAAGTTATTTGTCTCAGTAAGTGACAGCTTTCCTTTGAAGTCAGAATAAATGGGATAATCTTGTACAGAGCTATTTATGACCATGTCTGTGTGTGGTGACTATTTACTATTCTAAAGTGCTAAACAATGATGGTAATAATTCAGGATCTATTTGCCAATATATGTTAAGGACGGGTATTCATTTTCCTGTCTTCCTGCTCAGTATGAGAATCAGATTTCCCAGACTACAGGCATGTTTTAGGGTTTAATATGGCAAAAGGCCACCACATCCTCTTATTGAAATTTAATATAATGGCTTTCTCCTGATCTACACCTCCGAGAATCCAACTCATTTTTATTGTTGTAATGCAGAGTCATTCTTCCAGAATTTCCTGTGCAAAACTTCCTGACATTGTCTGCTCATATGAGTCAGAATGCCAAAAAGCTTGAACTGCAAGGAATGGAATCTGCAGACCAGTAAGTCCCCAAACAACCCTTTCATATATCATACCCCTATTTCCCAGTGGCAGCCTTGGTTTTCTTGGCTTTCCCCTCTCTGTGACTACTTCTGTCCCTTCATCTGGCCTTTTGGGAATCCTTCTTGAACCAATAGTTACATACGAATTACATACAAGTTACATACAAATAGTTGTATACAAATACATACACAACCTATCGTGGGTTGTTGTGAGTTTTCCAGGCCATATTCCAGAAGCATTTTCTCCTGACATTTTGCCCATCTCTAGGTACCTTACAACCTCTCAGGATGCCTGCCATAGATGTGGGTGACACATCAGGAGAGAATGCTTCTGTAACATGGCTATACAGCCCAGAAAACTCACAGCAACCCAGTGATTTTGGCCATGAAATCCTTCAGCAGCACATAGAACCTATCTTGTTCGTAACTTGGCGACTTCCTGTATACGGCAATCAATTGCAGAAGAAATGAAAAATAGTTGTCAATTTTTTAACCAACCCGTCATTCTGCCTTCACCAGCAGCGTTGAGCACAGACACACAAGAAATGTCAAGGAAGCACCCAACCAGCTAGGAAGGAAACTACATTCAAAAGACCAGGCTTCAGTTTTCAAAAACTTTTCAAAGGCAGTCCCAGGTAGAGTACATTGCAGTAGTCAAACAAGATATAACGAAAACATATAACATTGTGGCTAGGAATGAATGCACTTCAAGTTCAGATTTGAGTCCAGGAAGCCACCCTAACTGCGAATCTGTATCTCTTGGGAGACTAGCCCCATCTAACAAGGGCTGAATCCCTATTCCCTTATTCTGGGAATTAAATCCGGAGAACCAAAGGCTCCTCTACCCTATGAGAATAGTGCTATAACTGTAACTGTGTAGTTTGAAGGGGGCCCTTGAGCCTGGCTGAACTCACAGGGTTGTGGTGACATGAAGTGGTGAGAAAGAAGAGAAGCTTCTATGCTGCAACGAACTCAGAGGAAGAAAGGCAAGATATAAATATAACAAAACAATCAAAGAATTCTATATAAGAAATACCAAAGAGCCAAAGAAAATGACCCCAGAATAAAACCAAACAGGTTAGTTAGCAATTGACTGAAGCAATTCCATTTTGCATCAGACTGAGTAATCTTTGAAGCGTGAGGTCTCAGATGGTTTGTAACTACTTGCACTAAGGGAAATTCTCAAGACTAAATGATGAGGATGAGGATGACAAGGAAGGTTAGTCATTCTTTCAAGGTATCTTACCAACTGACCCCTTCCAGTTTCTAACAGACAAGTTGTATAGAGCTCTAACCTAAATAAAATATTCTTCCAATCCAAACTGTTCACTCACCTTCCATTAACAGAAATGCTGCCCAAATCAAGATCCTCCGGTGCACTAGCTGAATTAATCTTCCTCCTTGCATGCTTATCTTGTTGCTGAAAGTTCTTCTTTCCAAGACTTTGGAACTAAAGAGACTGACCAGACTCCATTTGCTTTTCTCACTGTTCTGTCATTCAGTATCACAAGGGCTTTTCATCTCTCTGCTCCAATGCTTACACGAACTCCAAAGAGTTTCCTCAAGGCAGCCCCAGCCCCCTTTGTGTCTGTGCGTATTTTCCTGGACTGTGCACAGGATACGGGAAGAGGTGGGTGTGAATTTCAGCTGTATCCCCTGATTCCAAAATGAAAACACAGCGGTCTAAAGGTTCACCCCTTTCACACACAGACATGGTCAAAATAGGGGGCTGTGTACAGCATTCTCTAATTTATTCTGGCTTCAAAGGAGAGTTGTCTCTTCCCGAGCAACACAATAACTCCCAGAAACCTCCTTGGCCATACGGAGTAGGGAAATTGTGGTCCAAAATTAAGTTTCCCAAGCTCTGATAAAATTAACAATTTACAACTTTCCCCAATTATTCAGACTACAGAGATGACTTAGATACTTGTGCTTTATATAACCTAGTAGGTTGTGACTGGTTTCATGGGAAGGCTCAGACTAGCTGACATTATTGTGTTTCTGCATACCTTAAGGTCTTCCTAAATTTTTCAACTTGTTCATAGAGGGTTCTGTTTTGGTGACATAAGGATCCATAGTCAAATACAGTAGAGTCTCACTTATCCAACACTCGCTTATCCAACGTTCTGGATTATCCAACGCATTTTTGTAGTCAATGTTTTCAATATATCATGATATTTTGGTGCTAAATTCGTAAATACAGTAATTACAACATAGCATTAATTGGTAATGAAGTACTTTTTATGTCAAATTTGTTGTATAACATGATGTTTTGGTGCTTAATTTGTAAAATCATAACCTAATTTGATGTTTAATAGGTTTTTCCTTAATCTCTCCTTATTATCCAACATATTCGCTTATCCAACATTCTGCCGGCCCATTTATGTTGGATAAGTGAGACTCTACTGTAATGAGTTTGCTCTTGGTCCACAGGACTGCGGAAATGTCAATATGATCATCATGTTATTTTCATAAAACAACATGGCAAGTGGTCTGATTTGTGTGCCAACCTTGCTTTCATAAAACTACATTGCAAGTGATTTGTGTGTCAACCACTGGGTGTTTGGCATGATTGATGGTAGTGGTGGTGAAGGTAATGATGATGGGCAAATACGTAGATATCATTGTCAGGTTAAAACTATGCCAACCCTTGAGATTTCAGTACGCAAACCAGAGACTGATGGATGTAACAGATGTTGGTTTTAGATCAGTGTTTCTCAACCTGGAGGTCGGGACCCCTGGTGGGGTCACAAAGGGGGTTCAGAGGGGTTACCAAAGCCCAGTATGTTCTGTTGGCCATGGGGGTTCCGTGTGGGAAGTTTGGCCCAATTCTATCATTGGTGGGGTTCAAGGGGCTCTTCAATTGTAAGTGAACTATAAATCCCAACAACTACAACTCCCAAATGTCAAGGTCTATTTTTCCCAAACCCCACCATTGTTCAAATTTGGGCATATTGAGTATTTGTGCCAAGTTTTCTCCAGATCCATCAGTGTTTGAGTCCACAGTGCTCTCTGGATGTAGATGAACTTCAACTCCAAAACTCAAGGTCAATGTCCACAAAACTCTTGCAATATTTCCTGTTGGTCATGGGAGTTCTGTCTGCCAAGTTTGGTTCAATTCCATCTTTGGTGGAGTTAAGAATGCTCTTTGATTGTAGGTGGACTATATATCCCAGAAACTACAACTCTCAAATGACAAAACCACCACCACCACCACCACACCAGTATTCAAATTTGGGCATATTGGGTATTTGTGCCAAATTTGATCCAGTGAATGAAAATACATCCAGCATATCAGATGTTCACATGACAATTCATAACAGTAGCAAAATTACAGTTATGAAGTAGCAACTAAAATAATTTTATGGTTGGGGGTCACCACAACATGAGGTCATGGCATTAGGAAGGTTGAGAAACCACTGTTCTAGATGATGTTGCAAGGATGCCATTAGAAAGGTAGCCCAAGCATAGAGTGTGACATGGAAACAAACAAGTTATTTTAGCGTGGGGATATATACTTTTTTTCAAGGCAATGCTCTTACCTTGAGATTCTTCTTCCTTACCCATAGAATCTGAGATGAAGGTCCCAAGATTTGGGATCCCTATAAACTGAAAATGCCCATGTAATGTGCTGGTATATGTAAACCACAGCATTGCTTTTACAATTCTCTTCAGTTGCAAAAGTAGTTTATCATGTACAGTAGAGTCTCACTTATCCAACAAACGGGCCGGCAGAACGTTGGATAAGCAAATATGTTGGATAATAAGGAGATATTAAGAAAAAGCCTATTAAACATCAAATTAGGTTATGATTTTACAAATTAAGCACCCAAACATCATGTTATGCAACAAATTTGACAGAAAGGGTAGTTCATTACACATTAATGCTATGTAGTAATTACTGTATTTATGAATTTAGCACCAAAATATCACAATGCATTGAAAACATTGACTACAAAAATGCATTGGATAATCCAGAATGTTGGATAAGTGAGTGTTGGATAAGTGAGACTCTACTGTACTAAGTATAGTTAATGACTGAGAAACACATGTCCCATTTTCCCCAGCAAGGCAATTTTTTCGTATCTGGAGTTTGTTGGATGAAATTATTTTCTCTAATTCAAGCACTTTGAGCAAAACCATAGTGCATCACGTTGGAATATACAATATTACAGTCTACTTGAGTTTGCCAAAAACATGCAACTGGACAATAACAGGATATTGCGAAAGCAGCAGGATGTGCTGTGAAAAATAAACCTAAACAACAAAGGCAACACACTAAATGAGAATACCATGAAAGGCCAGCATCGCCCAGGCATGCTGAGATGGAGGAAAAAGATTGGAAGTGAGCATGACCATGACCACAGCCAAAATGTGGTCCCTCTCGTACCAGGTGAAGGGCAGACCTCTGGAATTTCAAACACATCTATATATATAAAAGAGTGATGGCATCATGGCGACCCACAAAACAACAAAACTACAGGCCCCCCCAACCTCGAAATTTGACAACACAACCCATCATCCATGCCTCTAGGTTGATACAACAAAAAGAAAAGAAAAATGAAGTCCTAATTAGAGAGAGAGGAATAATTGCTTTTATCCAATTGCTGCCAGTTAGAAGGCTAAGCTCCTCCAACTTGGTCTCCTAGCAACCCAATAAAAAATAATGGAGCCCCCAGATGGCGTAGTGGACTAAGTGACTTGAAGGTTGGGTTGCTGACCTGAAAGCTGCCAGGTTCGAATCCCACCTGGGGAGAGTGTGGATGAGCTCCCTCTATCAGCTCCAGCTCCATGCGGGGACATGAGAGAAGCCTCCCACAAGGATGGTAAAAACATCAAAACATCCGGGCGTCCCCTGGGCAACGTCCTTGCAGATGGCCAATTCTCTCACTCCAGAAGCAACTCCGGTTGCTCCTGACACGAATAAATGAATAAATAAATAAATAAATAAATAAATAAAAAATAATAAAAAACACTAAAATTAATACAATAAATTACTATAATAACAGAAATAACTAAAAATAATACAAGAAAATAATAAAATATAATAAATAAAAATATAACTTACAATAAAATTAATAAAAAATTGCAAATAACGTCAAATAAAAATTACACAACAATTTTTAACCAATACCACCACCACTTTGCCACAGCAACGCGTGGCCGGGCACAGCTAGTATGAAAATAAATGTTGGTCTTGAACACAGCCCAGTATTGTCTACAACTGGCAAATGCTCCACATCGTAGGCAAAAGTCTAGTTAACAGTGTTCCACTAAAGTGGTAATAGCAAAATTTGGCTTTTTTGCAATGTGGAGCAGCTGTTCTGCTATTGAGCACTGGTCCCTTCCTAAACATTAGAGGAATAATTTCTCATGTATTGTTTGTCTCTGCAGGAGTGGAAAATTCATCACCCAGATACCGCTTGTTGGGAAGGTCCCAATTTAAACTTAACTTCCTGCCTTTTGGTTCCAATACAGAATAGTCTCTGGAAAATGAAGAAGAATATTATCCCACAATTGACATAATAAGGTGGGAAGAAATAAAGCTTGTGTCCTGGATCAAACAAGGCATGGTCCCAAATGGCAGTTGGAAGCTCTCATGCCAGTGAAGCAGTGACTCTGCTAGGAGCCGTGGTGGAGCAATGAGTTAAACCCTTGTGAACTGCTGACCTGAAGGTTGGGTTGCTGATCTGAAGGTTGCCTGTTTGAATCCCCTAGATGGGATGAGCTTCCATCTGTCAGCTCTAGCTTGCGGGGACATTATAGAAGCCTCCCAATAACACCTCCGAGCATCCCCATGGCAACGTAGATGGCCAATTCTCTCACGCCAGAAGTGATTTGCAGTCACTTCTAACATGATAAAAAGCAACCCTACTCTGGTTTTTAGTCTGAACTTTAAAGAAGCTATTCAAGGTTTTGAAATCTTTTCCAAAACAGATGAATTATTTGGATAGTGGCTTGAAAATTCAGGCTGAAACTTGGAGTGGATTCGCAGTCACATTAAGTTGGGAGCCACAATCTACCACTGATGGTCACTCTGATCCCTTTTTTTTTAACAAGAAGACTTGTCCTCTGGTTGAAAGAAGACTTTAATCCATTCATTCATGGAGGACGGGAGCCTTGACAGTCACCTTTATGTGCTGTAAGTGTAAAAGAAATCATAAAGTGAAGCGGCAGAGTGGTGGGGACATGGAACATTATCAAAAGTATTAGCTTTTACTTTGGGGGTCCAAATAGTGATAAAGGACATTACCGCACACTTGCTAACTATTTTTCACAGTTCCAGCAATGCAGGTTAGTGGTAACTTATTGTCAGAGTGATGGGTAGATTTGCATGGCCATTGGCATCAAGAGATTACGATGCAATGGGTATCACATGATGTTGTGTGACAGGGATCATCACCAGACGTGACAGTCCTACTATTGCGCTTGTTGGCCACCTCCATGCAAAAAATTCTCCCAAGAGACAGAATGTTCTACACTGCAGTTTGCCTAGGAAGCCACCAGATGGCATTTTGGAGTTGGCGCAGAAACCATAGAATCTCCCTTTGGTTCTCATTTAAACAAATCCACAAGAGGTTTCTTCTTACTTATCAATCACCTGGCTCTATGGATTCAAGAGGTTTTTGCAAAGTCTGCAAAGATTTAGAATATAGGCCAGTTTAAGAATGTAAAATTAACTTACCACATGATTGTTTTAGTTGTTGCAAAATCAAATTTGTTGAGAAATCCTGATGCATCTTGCTACAATTAAACTTATACCAGAATTTTCTCCTTCCCATTTAGTCTCAAAAGGGCCTCGGGGTTCCTTTATGTCTTTTAATGGAAAAGTGCACTGTAAGCATAGCAATGTTCCCATATTCTCCTGATATCGGAATCCACATCTAGACTTGTCAGTGCCAGATAGTAAACATTTGGTGTTGGACTGCACAATCAAACAGCTGCAGAATTGCAATGCCTTGTTCAAAGTCTCTGAATATAACTTTGAAACCAGAACCATGGAGCCCAGCTATTTGATCCTGTAGCATAGAGTAGGTTTGGAAATGGTTACCTGTAGCAAAGCCATAGGTAAAAGATAAAGGTTTCCCCTGACGTTAAGTCCAGTCATGTCCGACTCTGGGGGTTGGTGCTCATCTCCATTTCTAAGCCGAAGAGCCGGCGTTGTCCATAGACACCTCCAAGGTCATGTGGCCAGCATGACTGCATGGAGCGCCGTTACCTTCCCGCCGGAGCAGTACCTATTGATCTACTCACATTGGCATGTTTTCGAACTGCTAGGTTGGCAGGAGCTGGGGCTAACAGCAGGCACTCAAGCCGTTCCTGAGATTTGAACCTGGGACCTTTCGGTCTGCAAATTCAGCAGCTCAGCACTTTAATGCACTTCGCCACTGGGGCTCTAGCAAACCCATGCCTATGTGCAATTGAGTGGAAATAATGACTACAAATTTGGGAAACAGGCTGGCTGTGCATTCAGTTCATCAGTGAGTTGGTCCAGATTTTAGTCCACACTTTAAAGATGTGCAAGATATAGAACCTGTTTTGGGGAAAGAGTTCAGCATTTTAAGCACCTCCTTTCAAAAACCAGTCTGGAATCTGGAGCGGATTGACCACTGATTTAGGAGCCTCCAACTGGTACTGCAATAGACATTATTTTCCAACTTCCTTAAGCCAAGATGAGCAACAGCTAATCCTACAATCTCTCATGCATAGGAATGTCCACTATTTCTATGAATTAGGCTTGCAAATTAAGGCTCTCAGTATCTGGATGCGAGGCCCTGTCTTTGTTGCATTCTGTCATTCAGGCCTGGCTCAATGGCATGCCTTCGGCAGCAAATCTCAACAAGAGGCAGAAGGCAGAGTGTCCAGAGGAGCGGCGCATCCATGGCCTTTGCTCTTTGATGCACGTGACACGACACTGATTTCTGAAGGTTAAATGTGAGAGAATTAGGTTTCTCCCCAGAAAGTCATGAGTACTCTTTCTATGGACATTGCTTTCATCCTGTGTTTCACAAAAGCCGATTCTATACTTGTTTTTCTGTACTGATGATCATTGTGTTGTTGAAAGTTTTCATGGCCGGAATCACTGGGTTGCTGTGAGTTTTCTGGGCTGTATGGCCATGTTCCAGAAGCATTCTCTCCTAACATTTCATGCACTTTATTTACTGTCCTGATTTTAGAGGTTTTTTTTATTACTGGTAGCCAAATTTTGTTCATTTTCACAAATAATAGAATAACACTCAAAAAACAGGGGAATTCCAGGCAGGACGCAATCAGGGCCAGCTAACACCTCCCAACAAAGGATTCCTCCAGGCAGGAAGCAGCCAGGCTTTGAAGCTGCAATGCTAATCAAGGTGGCCAATTGCAACATTCACACTCGCCTCAAACAGATAAGAGTTCTTTCTCCCACCCTGGACCTTCCATAGATATATAAACCTCACTTGTCTAGTTTCCAACAGACCTCTGAAGATGCCTGCCATAGATGTGGGCAAAACGTAAGGAGAGAATACTTCTGGAACATGGCCATACAGCCCAGAAAACTCACAGCAACGCAGTAATCCCAAACATGTTTTAGTAAATGCAACGGCTTACCTAGATGGGATAATTTGCAAAGCAAAACCAAACTGTTAAGTCAGACTCTTATGCTTGAACATGTCTCTCAAAGGACACCCCTTCACATAGCTCTCTCCTTTTCCTTTTCGCCTTCTTTTTCTCTCAGAGAAAGAATGGAAACTAAATTTATTCTGCTCATATTTTCACATGAGACAACAGAATGTGCATTTCCTGAATAAATACATTGGTAATGCATGTCTCTACAGTGAAAAAATGTGGGCAGAAATATGTAAATCAGACACATTTGCATAGAAAAAGTCACCCATTAGAGACAAGTGCTTACCACGAACACATATATTAGGCAAAACCATGTGCAAAACAGCATACACATTTCCGGGCAGATCGGAAATGAGATGGACCAAAAGAGAATGAAAATGTAGTAGAAGGTTTTTTAAAAAACCAGTCTCTGAACAAAGTAACCTGACTTCAGGTAGGATCAATAACTGAATGAACGTAGAGTTTTCAAACATCTGAATGCACATAGCTCAGGAGTGAAGACTCGCTTCTATTTGTTTGCATTCGTTCTTTATGCCTGTTGAATACCTGAAAGTGGCTTATGTTATCCAACGCAGGCTGTCAGTCTCCCTTTGTTGCAGTTTTTAAAAATCCCACAAAGGGCTATGGACCTACAGAATGCAAAGGTCAATTTCAATGACGTTATAAAAAAAGGAAAAGGGGGAAGGAGGGATGTTGCAGCACTTGGCATACGCTTTCATGGACTCCAGTCTAGTTCCTCAGATACAAGCAGTTTGTCACAATAGAAGGAAGCTAAGCCCAAAGGGGGAAAGAGCGAGGAGGAGGAGGAGGAGGAGGAGGAGGAGGAGGAGGAGGAGGAGGAGGAGGAGGGCAAAATTAGAACATCCTCAAAGCAGCTGAAAATGTATTCTTAATCGGAGAAGCATTGCCAAATTGGGGCAGTTGGAGGATAGGCAAGTTGCTGAAGGAATTTATAGATATATCTTCCAATGTAAGAGGCATAAGTTTGGGAGGAGCCATCACAACTCAAATCTCAAGAGAGTCAGGCGAAACTCAATATTCCCTAAGAAAGGAAGAGGAACCCTGCTGGATCACATCCAGCTAGTCCAGACAGTATTGTCTTTCCATACCTGGTTGATCAGGGTACATATCCTATCCTCCAACTAGCAGAAATTATCCTGATACGTACCATGTTTCCCTGAAAATAAGACAGTGTCTTATATTAATTTTTGCTCCCAAAGATGCTCTAGGTCTTATTTTCAGGGGATGTCTTATTTTTCCATGAAGAAGAATTCACATTTATTGTTGAACAAAAAAATGAACATTTATTGCATTGAATTGCATTGGTGGTTGTTTGATATTATTACTGTTGTATAAACCTTTTTTTAACTTCTGTTTTATCATCTTCTTGTGTTTTAAACTGTGTATATTGTTAATGTATTTGCGCTGTTGCTTTTGTAACATTGTGAGCCGCCCGGAGTCCCCACGGGGAGATGGTGGTGGGGTATAAATAAATTATTATTATTATTATTATTATTATTATTATTATTATTATTATTATTATATACTGTACAGTAGTTATCATAAACCAGCATAACCAGACAAACTGTGAATCCTATCAAGAATTTCTTGTTACTACCAATATTTCCATGTACAACACTCTATGGTACGTACATTTACTGATCCTGCATGCTCTGGTGTTCTGTTTGGCAGGCATGCTTCCAAACAAAAACTTTGCTAGGTCTTACTTTCAGGGGAGGCCTTATATTTAGCAATTCAGCAAAACCTCTACTAGGTCTTATTTTCTGGGGATGTCTTATTTTAGGGGAAACAGAGTAGCTCATATGTTGCCCCATTTTCTAAGCAACTTGCCAATTCTAGCCTTCTAAGTTTCACCAATTTCCAAAGGAAATGCGTTCAGCTAACTTAGGATGGATCCATTTCATTTCCCAGTGCTTATGAGATAAGATAAACAATGCTCCACACATACAAAGGAAAGAAACAAATTCAAAGCACTTCAGAATTAGTATTTATTCTAAACAGACATAGGCAGGAAAAAAATAAAAATACACAGCTATTCTCTAGCTGTGTAAATATGTAAATATAGTAAATAGTAAATCCCCACCCTCAACATACTTTTTCGGTTGGCTCTACCTGCCAAATACAGTAGAGTCTCACTTATCCAAGCTAAATGGGCTGGCAGAAGCTTGGATAAGCGAATATATTGGAAAATAAGGAGGGATTAAGGAAAAGCCTATTAAACATCAAATTAGGTTATGATTTTACAAATTAAGCACCAAAACATCATGTTTAACAACAAATTTGACAGAAAAAGCAGTTCAATATGCAGTAATGTTATGTTGTAATTACTGTATTTACAAATTTCACACCAAAATATCATGATATATTGAAAACATTGACTACAAAAATGGCTTGGATTATCTAGAGGCTTGGATAAGCGAGGCTTGGATAAATGAGACTCTACTGTAATGCAGTTTCAAATTGGAAGTTAGCATTAAATTGGATTATATGGTAGTGTAGACTCATATAATCCAATTCAACTGCATTCTGAAACTGCCTTACTTGGCAGTGTAGATCCAGCCTCAGGACAGACAAACAAAATCTACTCCACATCACACAGCTCTCTTTCTGTTGTGAAAATAGTACCTTCCTTACCATGTCCTTTCCTCACCAGTCATTCCTCCCTTAATTATATCACTGAGATACCTTTTTTAAAAATGTGCTTGAGGGAAATGCTGTTTGTTTGCAAAACTGCCCTAAAACAGAAACAACCACAACAGGATTTCTGCCTAGAAAAGTTAAGAAACAGATAAAGGATCTGACTGTTCTCCAGAAAAAAAAAACAGTGATGGCAATGTTCTCAATGAAAACCCCTTGTAAAATCTGCAAGTTGTGAACTGGCCCTATCCTTTGTGTTAATACTGTTCTGTCAGAGGGTACAAATCTTGCATAGTTCTGCACAATATCACTGGGAAGCTTCCCTCCGGAAAAAGAAACACACACAAGAAAATGAAAACCATCCAAGTTGGTCCAAGAGATCTTGCTGCCTGAAGCAGAGGAGCAAAGGAGGGCACTCCTCACCCCATCCCACTTCCCAAGTCAAGGGGCAGAACATGCAGAATCAGGCCAGTTTTTTGGGCACATGCAGGAGAAAATCCAGTGGCCACCTGTAACTGTCTCTAGCAAGGAAAATGCAATGGGAGAGAAGAAATAATAGCCAGTTAGGGTGCCCTTTCATGACATCCAAAATGTGCAGCCTCTTTTCAAAATGAGGGTAGGTCCAAATGTAAGAACTCTCGCAAGCTCATTGAGGGTGCTGCTGAATCAACTCGCTCCTCTACATTTGACTGTTCTAACTGAATATTTCCTTTTTGTTTCTGCCCTGAAGACCTTACAGCCTATTTCAAATCCTGCAGGACAACCAGAGACACATGCAAAAAAATATGCCTCCTCATGCCATTCTTAGTCACTCTCTTGGGGCAACATGTATTTCTATATTTTCCTGATTTTGAGTCAAAGACGCCTCTGCATTAGAGTGCAAGATCAAGGTGCAAAACTCAAGTCCACACACTGAATATCACTCTTCACAGAGCCACAACGTCTCCTTGCATAGAATCATAGAATAGTAGAGTTGGAAGAGACCTCATGGGCCATCCAGTCCAACCCCCTGCCAAGAAGCAGGAAATCGCATTCAATTCCTTGCCACCAAAGCCATCGTTTTTAGAAAGTGCCAACTGAATGAAGGTCAAGTCAGTAATATAGATTCAACCTTGCCTCTTATCTTGGCTTCCAAGCGGAGCAAGATGTGAAGTGAAACGAAACAGGTAGAGATGCCACCGTGGCAAGACACCTCTGGGCTCCCCATCATTATGACATGCATCTTAATAATTATTTTGAAGAGATGTTTGGGGTGTTTCTTACCTCTCAGCCTGTGCCTCTGCCTAGGTGGGTGGCTGTGCCGCAGGTGCCGGCTCTGCCTGCGCGGCGAGACCTGCAGGGCCTTTTCGGCGGGCTCCGGGAGGCAGGTGCAGCGGCATTGGCACCTCGGAGAGCCCCAAACCCACGGGAAGGACGCAAAACCCAGCAGGAGGACCCCAGGCAACATCCTGCGGTGAAAAAGGCGCCAAGGGAGAGGTGGCTGGCTCAAAGGGGGGGAAAGCCCAGCTCCCCTCTGGTAGTATTCAAGGCATCGAAAGAAATTCTTGTCCAGATGCCCAAGAAGCCTTGGGGGCAGGTTTGGCCTCCCCCTGTTTCTTATTCTCTCTCTGTCTCCCTCTGTGCCTGCACAGCTCTCCCTCTCTGCTTAGCTCAAGCCCTTCTGTTTGGGAAATTATTTGGAATTTGTTATTAAGCATGTTTTCCAACTGCTTTTGTACTTTCTCCCTTCTTTTTTAAGGGGGCAAACAATGGGGGAGGCAAGCATATAGGCCCCATGCTGTGAGCAGGCTGCTCCTCTGCACCATCTGTGACATCAGAAGGTGGGGAGGGGGCATCGGTGGGTAGGGTCCCCCTCTTTCCACCCCTCACACGCACATACACAATATTGTGAAAACTAGACTCAGTGATCAATGGAGAAAAGAGAAACTTTCTTTGCAGCTTCATTCTTGAAGGCCAGGCACTTTCTCCGTTCATGCCTTCTTGCCTCATTCTCCTTTCCTTCTTTCTCTCTTACATGTATCTACTTATTTTAAAAAGCTTCTCATGAAAAATACCTTCTCTCACACACTTTATCCCCCCCCCCTTTTTTTTTTTTGAGACCAGGCAAGGAAAAAGTTGAGTTCCAGCCATCCTGGTGAGGGGAGATTGACTGCATAAAAGAAAGCTCGCTGCTTTGCAAGGGGTTCTGGGTGGGGATGGAAGGGGGAGAGAAAAGAGTGTTTTCAAACAAAATTGACCATCCCCTGATAGATTTAACCGCTTGTCGGCTGCTCCTTTGTCAACCTGGCCGAGGGAAACTGCGCGCCTTGAAGGGGGCCTGCGACATTTTCATTTGTCACAAAGGCACAATGTGCTCGGGATGGTTACAATTACATTTATTGCACTTGGTGCCAATTATTTCATCACTTTGGTGCAGAAAATCCCCCTGTCTTTATTGCTGCCCTCCTTGCTGCCGTTTTGCTGTCCTCTTGTCTCCCGCCCCACTGCGCTCCCCACTTTTCTCCTATTTGTTTCCCTGTGCTTTTTTTAATTGACTCAAACAGATTTAACAAACATCATTAGCCCTGAAGAAATGTGTTCCCATTGAACTGGTGAACACACCAGCCATCTATCATTCCTACTCCTTGTTAGTGGTGCTGCCCATTTAGCATCTCCTCCTCATTAAGCACAGCCTCTTTCCCATCCACCAAGCAGCTAACACACATAGCCAGAGCAGAACTGAGAACTCTCCATTTCCAAGAAAGCACCTCCATTTCTTCTTCTCCTTTCTGGCTGGCAAAGAAAGTAAAGACATAAAATCAGTTGTCAAAGAGAAAGTCATTTAAATCTGTTGCAGCAAAACAAAATTGGAGCCCTCAGTGGTGCAGCGGATTAAACCACTCAGCTGCTGAATTTATGGTTCAAATCCGGGGAGTGGGGTGAGCTCCCACTCTTAGCCATGCAGTCATGCCAGCCATATGACCTTGGAGGTGTCTATGGACAATGCTTAAGCGGCTGAGAGGGGAAAAAGAAGGGGCTTGAGGCTGTTAGGAATTGTGGGAGTTGAAGTCCAAAACACCTGGAGGGCCAAAGTTTGCCCATGCCTGGTCTTCCCTCTAAGATCTTCCCTCTTTTCCTTCTGCAAGGACTGACAGAGAGGAGTCAAGTGCACCAAGGTGATCTGCAAGAGAGGACGAGTTGTTCAGTTGTTTTGGCTTAAATATCCTAGACCAATGATGGGCAAGCTTTTGCGCTTGGTGTGTCAAAATTCACCAAAAAATCTAGCATGACTTGGGTGGTGTGTCACTTTGAGAAGAAACCCATAATTTCGCAATATGTATAGTTTAAATAACAAAAATATATAATTGTAATATATAACTATATTTAATAAATCAAAAACTATTTACTACTATTATTTCCATGTACAACAATCTATGGTACCTCTTGCAGTTTCCACGCTGATTTCTCTCTATTCTAGTTTCAATGTAGTCATGAATAATGAATAATATAATAATAATATAATAGTAATAATATGATAATATACTACAATAATAATAGAATAATAATATAATTTATATATGTGTGTGTGTGTGTGTGTGTGCGTTGCTGTGGCTTATGGGAATCCTTTGTTGGCCAGGTGGAATAGCAGAGAATAGCCTTGCAGTCTCAAAGCCTAGCCGTTTTCTAGAGTTGCTGGGGCTTTTTGTTATATGAACGTAGAGGCATGGATGAGGGGTTGTGCTGCCAAGTTTAGTGTTTCTGGGATGTGTAGTTTTGTTGTTTTGTCCTAGGCCGAAATTTCATTACCCTTATATATATATATATATATATATATATACCCACACACACACACACACACACACACACACAATAGAGTCTCACTTATCCAACATAAACAGGCCGGCAGAATGTTGGATAAGCGAATATGTTGGATTAATAAGGAGGGATTAAGGAAAAGCCTATTAAACATCAAATTAGGTTATGATTTTACAAATCAAGCATCAAAACATCATGTTATACAAAAAATTTGACAGAAAAAGTAGTTCATTACGCAGTAATGCTATGTAGTAATTACTGTATTTACAAATTTAGCACCAAAATATCACGATGTATTGAAAACATTGACTACAAAAATGCATTGGATAATCCAGAACCTTGGATAAGCGAGTCTTGGATGAGTGAGACTCTACTGTATGTAATGTGCATAATTCCCCTGGAGTAAACAACAAAAACACTGGACCAAATTACACCAAATTTAGCCACAAAAGTCATAGTCATCCAATCAATCTGCATATGGCAGCGTGGCATCAAAAATGGCTAGGCGTGTCAGTGCTGACACGTGTGTCATAGGTTGGCCATCACTGTCCTAGACATATATCTTAATGTGTAGAGAGGCCCTTTGGAGCAAAAAAAAGGTCAAGCATTATGTCTTCTTCCAAGGAAACTTCTGTAAGCCCATTGTAGCCCTTGTGAGATGATGACCATTTGTTCCTGAAGAGCTTCACCACCAGCCATACCCATCATAAAGAAGCATGGATTCCCATTGGAGGTAAGAGAGTTGCCACAGTGTGTTTTGAAGCCTCCTGACCGGCAGCCCCAGGCCCTGCTTCTTCCTCAGGGACCCTCCCAATTGATAGATGTGGGAACCGAGGCTGCGGTTGTGGACAGGAGGTGACCCCCTCTCTTTCATGCAGCACCTCTCTGTCCAGCTGGGTCGCATAGAGGGAAAAGGTCAACATGAAGGCAGGGTTTCTGCAGCTCCGGGGCGACCCTAGGGGCAGAGGGTCAGGTGACAAAGAGGTGCTCAGAAAACCCAGGAAAGATTAAGGGCTTGAGCCTTTTCTCTTGCTCGGGTTCAGCTGTGGGGTCAATGTTACGGCAGCAAGCATGAGGCAGCAACAGAGATACCAAACTGACGTTCGATTTCAACTTTGGACATTTTCCAGACAAATAATTCTCACATATTTTCCCAATAGTGTTGTTTATGCTAGTTTATACTAAATTTAGGTCTGATCGGGTGTGTCAGGACACAGACCCCTTTGAAAAGGCCACACACAAGAAAGTAGGTTAACAAATGTTTATTACATTATATTCTGAACCTAGGAACACTTAACTTCAGTGTTTCTGGTAAAAGTAAATATCTTTAGCTTCAAGAAAGGTAAAAAATGCAGGAACAGAAAATAATCCAGATTATCTTGCTTGATAATCGGTTTTAACTTCAGCCAAGAGTTACTACAGCTGCGGCTATGCCCAACTGCATTGTGGGAAGCCAAGAGAGAGTCAAAGGCACACCCGTAGCAAGAGCAAGCATCGCCAATGTCCAAAAAGCCAAGCCAAATTCAGGAACCACAAGAACGCCAACCAGGAGTAGCAACGCCACCGTCAGGAGCCAAACCGAATTCAGGAACCAAGAGGAAACTGACCAGGCGTAGCGACGCCACCGTCAGGAGCCAAACTGAATTCAGGAACCAAGAGGAAGCCAACCGGGAGTAGCGTTGCCGTCGTCAGGAGCCAACCGAATTCAGGAACCAAGAGGAAGCCAACCGGGAGTAGCGTTGCCATCGTCAGGAGCCAACCGAATTCAGGAACCAAGAAGAAGCCAACCGGGAGTAACGTTGCCATTGTCAGGAGCCAACCGAATTCAGGAACCAAGAGGAAGCCAACCGGGAGTAGCGTTGCCGTTGTCAGGAGCCAACCGAATTCAGGAACCAAGAAGAAGCCAACCGGGAGTAACGTTGCCGTCGTCAGGAGCCAACCGAATTCAGGAACCAAGAGGAAGCCAACCGGGAGTAACGTTGCCATCGTCAGGAGCCAACCGAATTCAGGAACCAAGAAGAAGCCAACCGGGAGTAACGTTGCCGTCGTCAGGAGCCAACCAAATTCAGGAACCAAGAGGAAGCCAACCGGGAGTAGCGTTGCCGTCGTCAGGAGCCAAACCAGATTCAGGAACACGAAGTTGTACAGCCAGGACCCAAGCTCAACAGAAGAATAGGCAACGACAACCCAATGTCCAAAATGACACCTTGCCTTCTGCAGAGTCTTTGCTTCCAAAACCATTTTATCTTACACATCGTTATCTGATGATGATGATGAGGCCTCCGCCCTGTCATCATTATCCACAGCAGATCTTGATCTCACACGTGAACCTTGCCCATCATCCCTCCAGTCCCTCCATCTTTGTTCAAGACTTAGATCTCTCCATGTCCCTGGTGTATCAGTAGCTTTCCAATCCCTTGATGCATCCCCAGAAACTGACTCTGCATCCACCTTTACTTGAGTCCAATCTGCAACACTTTCCATCTCACTCCCAGACCCATCATTCCCAGAAAAGCCCTCAAATGTTTCATCTTCCATGGGAGCAGTGAGTAGATCCCAGATCTTCTTTCTTTCCCTTTCCTCATCTGACTCTTGCTCCCGAGTTGTCCTTTTAGTACCTCTACTCTCTGTTAACCCATCTTCTTCCATTATTGACTCTTCATCGCTAGGGAACCCTTCAAACGTTTCATCCTCAGAAGGAGCCATAAGTATTTCCCGGAGCCGCTTAGTTTGCTGTTCCTCATCAAACACCTGCTGACCATTAGCTCTTTTCCTCCTACTAGCAACTCTACTACTAGTAGTAGCATTGTTCCTTGGCCCAACTACGACAGGGTGCCAGGGGAAAATAAGGGCTGTAGCTATAATGTAAAGCATGGCTGCTCATGCACCACCTAGAAAAGGAAATACATTACCAAGACGGAGGCCATATTTGCAGAAGATTTCCTTATGTTAATGTGATGTGGTGGAGCTCTCTGTGGCACAATGGGTTAAACCCTTGTGCCAGCAGGACTGCTGACCAGCGGCAGTTCGAATCCAGGGAGAGTGGGTGAGCTCCCTTTGTCAGCTCCAGCTCCCCATGCATAAGAGAAGCCTCCCACAAGGATGGTAAAACATCAAAATCCAGGCATCTCCTGGGCAACATTCTTGCAAACGCCCAATTCTCTCACACCAGAAGCGACTTTCAGTTTCTCTAGTCACTCCTGACACAGAAAAAAAAACATTTGGTTGTGTTCCTTCAAATAATTCCAGCATATGCCTTGGGTTTAAGTATAAGTTGGAATATGCCCAGTGGATAAATATCAAGAGGCTCAAAAGTTTAGAAACAATGCCCTATGAAGAAGAACTTAAAGAGTAGTAGAAAACAGAAACTAAGACATGAAAAAATGGATTCAGATTTCAGGAATAGTAATAATGGATGTTGTTGTTTGACAGTGAAACAACCTGCTTCGCAGGGTGATGGGCTCCCCTTCTTTGGAAGTCTTTGGACACAGGGTGAATGGGTGTCTTTCAGGAGTGTTTTGGTTGTGTGCCTGGCAATGGGGTGAACTTGATAGTCTTTGTGATCCCTTCCAGCCTTATGATTCTGAGATCCACTGGGTTCCTGTACTGCTTCCTAGAGGCAACTAGTTGCATAAACAGAATGCTGAGTTTGATAGATCTTATTATAGTCCATCGGGGCTCTTTTTATGCTGCAAGACAACCATAAGCGCAAGTGCATTTTTAAAGGCTCTCAAAGTGTATTCCGATTGCTATGTGATTCTCATTTGGATGTAGAGCTGTTTTATTCCTTCAAAATTTGTCTGAGTCCGCATTTCTGGGATATAACAAATGTTATTACTGTTGTTGTTGTTTTTTACAGCTGACCTGAAACCCATCAAACCTCTCCCCAACACAGGGCCTCCTTTAATGACACATAATATGGCCATTTTCTATAGCAAACGGAGGTCAGTCCAGTAAAGGATTTACTGCCTTTGTGGGAGTTTTACTGCTTTTTCATGCTATTGACAAAAGCATTTACATTTCTTTGGCCTCCGTTTTAGTATGAGGTGGTTCCCTGGATTTATTTTCCTTTTTTGCAGCCCTTGGCTTCCCCTTCTGCTCATCTCTTACAATGTCACCTGCATTCACAAGCATTTCCCCCACCAGTTGCCATTTGCCCTCAGCATTGTGCAAAATGACTCATCTTCTAGATTCGGTGAACAAGACTTCACCTGATGTTCCAATAGCTGCCCATAAAGCCACTGCTTCTATTTCCTGAAGACTCTGCTAAAACGTTTCTGCAAAGAAAAATAATTTACGTTTCCTTATAAGACAAGTCGGGAAGCACATTTTCACATTTTGAATCTTGTAAATTATTGGCATTATTTTTTGAAATCAGCTAGGTTCATCTCCTTGTTCAGGAATAGTGCATGACACCGACAGTACAACTCTATGAACAGGCAATTCCACACCATACAATTATAGTGCTACTATTGCACTTCAACTGTCATGGTTCTGTCCTATAGAATCCTAGGATTTTCAGTGTATGGAGGGGAATTTAGAATTCTTACGAGCGTCCCACCAATCTACAAACCTTAGGATTCCATAGGATACTGTCATGGAAGCTAAATTGGAATATAGTATTATCACTGTCACAATGATAATACACAATGACACTGTGCAATGTGAGAGCAGCATCTTTATGAATAGGTCAGTTGAAGGGCTATAGCAAGCAGAGTGCCAGGATGGCCAATTGCGGAGGATTAGGGAACTGCATTAACCTGGAAAACCCATTTTGCCCCTGCATTCTGATTTTTTAAAATTCCCCCACAAAATGTTAAATAGTACACTGTGATGGCTCCATAGTATGTTAAGTCACAGTTCCCCAACTGATTGCTTTCTGGATGTTTTGGGTGACTACTCACCCAATTCTTGACTGCTGGCTATGCTGATAATGGTGGGAGTTTGTTACTTTGTTGACTTTGTATCCTTCCTTTCTATTTGCACAAAATGATACTCACAGCATTTAAAAAGTACCATCTACATCAGTGGTTCCCAAACTTATTTGGCCTACCTCCCCGTTTCCAGAAAAAATATTACTCAGTGCCCCTGGAAGGGGGGCATGGCTTAGAGGGGTGGGCATGGCTTCTGCTCAAGAGGGCGGGGCTGAGCCTCTCCCCTAGTCCAATATGAAAGGCTGGGAGGGGGAGGGGGCGGGGCCACAAATGGACGGCCAGGACTGGGATGGGTGGAGTTATGAGCTCTGAGGCAGGGCTGAGCTTCTATCCCTATCCTGCAGCACTTGCCAGGACACAGGGGGTGGGGTTAGAGGAGGGGCGGGGCCTCTTCCCAAGTGCCTGATGGGGCTGAACCTCTACAGAAGCTCAGCCCTGTCTTGCGCTCTTGGGAAGAGGCCCCGCCCACACCCCTAACCCTGGCCTTTAGTCCTAAAAGGCCTCTCAGGAGCGGTATTGAGGCTCAGCCCTGTCTCGGGCTCTTGGAAGGAAGCCCCACCCCCTTCCCTAGCTCTGCCCTCTGTGTCCCAACAAGCGCCTCAGGAGAGGTATAGATTCTCAGCCCTGTCTCAGGCTCTTGGGAAGAAGGCACGCCCACTCCTCTAACTCCACCCCCTGTGTCCTAAAAGGCGCCTCAAGTGCTCAACCCTGTCTCTGGCACTTGGGAAGAGACCCCGCCCCTCCCCTGGCCCCTCCCCTGGCCCCACCCCCGTGTCCTAATAGGTGCCATCACCACCACCCTGGATCGCTGCAGCGCCTACTAGAGGGTGGTAGCGCCCACTTTGGGAATCACTGATCTACATAGATCACTTTCTTCAGGACCAGTCTGGAGTGGCAATACTCAAGATTGCTCCAGGGCTAGCTATACTGCATGCCTCCTTCCTGCTGTGCCCATGGAATAGAGCTATGGATGTCTAGTTAAAATAACAGTGGTTGTTGTAGTTCAGCCCATGATTGTACCTGCTCCTAATGCCAATGATGAAGTGGATCATGGGATTTCTGGGCTTGCTGGGCCTGCGAACCAGCAGGAGATTTTAAGTCCTGAAATTGAGCAGTCTGTGTCTAGCCACATTCCAGAGAGGGGCCCAACTGCTGAGAAGTCTTTCTCTAGGGAAGCAAAGTCAGAGGCTGAAATGAGCTCAAAAAATGAGATCCCAGGTGGAGAGCATAATAAGCGGATAGATAGGAGACTTTCATAAACTCTGGGCCGCGCAGCAAAATCTTTGAAGATCAAAGCGCTTGTTAGAGAAAAAGCCATCAGGTTTTCAGGGAAAACGTCATGATTTCATGTCTGTATTAGTGAGGCCAGAGGGATTTTCCAGCAGTCTGGTCCACGTTGGTTATTGAGGCTACATCTCTGGCCAAGTCTTAATCAAGGCTGCTAAGGGAATATCTATGTTTGTTCATGTTTCATGCTTCCAATCTTGAAGGATGGTTCCTGGATTTTTGTACTGGATATCCTGCCTTGTTCTTTTGTATTCTTGTGTTTTTTAATCTACTCTTGTGCCTTCTCTTGTGGACTATTCCATATATTTAGACTTTGATGTTTTTACTATTTTTGATGAACTCCCTTTTATATATAATCTTCAATAAACTGATTTGCTGATTTACCTTGGACCTTGTGGTGGTGAAGTACAGAGGTATGCAACAGTGCTGGACATTTGAAGGAAACACCTCTTCCTTACAAATGGAAGTAAGGCCTTTCCTTGGCTGATTTTTACTTATACCCTTCTCCTTTCCTCCACAGCTCTGCAATGGCTGTGTCTGCAAACTCTGTGCCTTCCCTTGCTTTTCACCTGTGAACCCCAGCCCAGTGGGAGTTGGGGCGACACACTTCTGCCTAGCAGGCAGGTAGTTGCGGCACAACTGTGAGCAGCGTGGGCCTTTTTTCCTGCCAAAGTGACCTTTAAATTGGTCCCTAATCATCCCAACAGGAGGACGGGGCTTTTAAAATGCCTCCTGAGGAGAAGCCATTTTCTCCTCCCACCACGAAGACCTTTGTTTGAGTCTCCTTTTTCTTCTTCTTTTTTGCATTCCAGGACCCTTTGAAGCCAACAAAGTGGGAAGTGGAGCACAGCAAGGCCTGTAACCTAAAAAAAGGAAAGGAAAGGGGGGGGGGGGAGATCCCCTCTCAACTTCATGTCCCCATCCACCCTCCCCACCTCCTCTGTGCAGGTGAGCCATGGCCTTCTCTGTATTGGGGTCTCTCTCACACACTGACAACTCTTTGCATGACCTCATAGCAACCCTTGTACCCTAACCACCACCACCTCCTTTATCCAGACCCATCTTTTCCTCCCACCTTCCCATTCCCCCTTCAGCACTTTCAACCTCTTGGCTGCCAAGCCAAACTCCCATGAAAGGAAAGATAGAGTCTGCGGATGTTTCCCTGAGTTAGTTAAAGCAGAAAGTACATCTCATTTGCCGGGCTGGCCCAATGAAAGGGAAGCCCATCAAGGTTTGGGGAGTGGGTTTTGTTGTGTCACATTAAAGGGGGAAAGAGAGGGAGGGAGGAAGAAGAAAAGAAGAGGGCTGAGAGACGAGAGCCGGCTTCTGCTTGACTGCAGCTCAATGGAGGGAGCCTGGCTGCAAGGGAAAGGGGGTTTCTCTTTGTAACTCATTCCCAGCTGGCAGTGGACAAAAGCAGAGCTGCCCAGAATCCCCCTCAGTCTAATACTGATCCAGGCCCGCTTTGTTCCAGTTATTTTCCCACTCTGTGAGGAGTGATTCGGGGTGGGGGAGAGATAAAGAGAAGGTGGGAGAAGGGGAGAGGGACTGCTTTTCAACACACTCAGTGGAAGATGGAGGAGACTCTAGGAAGAGCTTAAAACATGCTGTTGTTGTGTGATTTCCTTCACTGACGAGGGTCCTGTCTGTGTCGGAAGCAGAGCACTCTGCCAGCTGTTTCCTTCTGGTTGGGGGATTCTGGGAATTGTAGTTTCCACTCAGACATTGAGTGACCTTGGGCAAATCCCATTCACTCAGGCTCAAAGGAAGACAATAGTAAAACCTCATGTGAACAAAGCTTCCAAGAAAATCCCATAACAGGTAGACATTGTTTGTATATATGTGCCTTCAAGTCGTTCATCGACTTATGGTGACATTATGAATTTCATAGGGTTTTATTAGGCAAGGAATATTCAGAGGTGGTTTGGCCTGTTCCTTTCTCAGAAATATAGTCTATAGCACCTGTACTGATTGGTGGTCTCCTACCAAGTACTTTCAGAACCACTGGCAATAATCTTGGAGAATTCTTGGAGAACAGGAGAAGCCCCAGGAGACTGGAGAAAGACAAATGTTGTACCTATATTCAAGAAAGGGGAAAAAAGGACCCCACCGATTTCCATCCAGTTGGCCTGACATCAATACCAGAAAAGGTTCTGGAGCAGATCGTTTAGAAGGCAGTCTGCAATCACTTAGAAAGGAATGCTGTGATTACTAAAAGTCAACATGGATATCTCAAAAATAAGTCATGCCAGACTTGTCTCTTATCTCTTCTTCCAATAGAATTACAAGCTTGGTAGATTCAGGGAATGTTGTGGATGTAGCATATCTTGATTTCAGTAAGGCCTTCTACAAAGTCCCCCATGATTTTCCTGTAAACAAACTAGTCAAATGTGGGCTACGTAATTCTACTATTAAATGGATCTGTCATTGCTTAAGTAATCAAACCCAAAGGGTGCTCACCAATGGTTCCTCTTCATCCTGGAAAAAAGTGACCAGGGGAGTGCCACAGGGTTCAATCTTGGGCCCAGTTCTGTTCAGCATCTTATTAAGGACTTGGGTCAAGGGTTAGAAGGCATGCTTATGTTTTCAGATGACACCAAGTTAGGAGGGAAAGCTAATACAACAGAAAGCAGGATCAGAATTCAAAATGACCTTAACAGATTAGAGAACTGGGCTCGACAATAGTGCATGTAAAAAAGTTCTTGGAGTCTTTGTGGACAACAAGTTGAACATGAGCCAATAGTGTGATGCAGCAGCTTAGCCAGCAGAATTTTGGGCTTCATCAAAAGGGGTACAGTGTCTTGACTGAGGGAAGTCAGGGTGCCTCTCTATCCTGCTTTGGTTGAACCTCACCTGGAATACTGTGTCCAATTCTGGGCACCACAGTTTAAAAAAGATATAGACTCTACACTGGAAGGTGTCCAGAGGAGGGCAACTACAATGATCAAAGATCTGGAGACCATAAATAATCTCTCTGAGGAGCATCTTAAAGGGTTGGGTCTGTTTAGTCTGCAGAAGAGAAGGTCAAAAGGAGACATGATAGACATGTATAAATCTTTGAAAGGGTGTCATAAGAAGAGGGAGCAGGCTTGTCTATGGACAACACTGACTTTTCGGCTTAGAAATGAAGATGAGCACCAACTCCCAGAGTCAGAGACAACTAGACTTAATGTCAGGGGAAAACCTTTACCTTTACCTACTAATTGATGGGGACCTCCATCATCATAGTTACAAAGAGAGTGCAGGATTTCAACCTCTCATTCAAGTTTTCCTTGAATTCCCCAGGGGGAAAGTGGCATAAAAAGAAGGAATCAACTAAAGTAAACCAAGTATCTGTTTACGTTAGTCCATAAACAACAAGGGTTTGCCCAAACTCTCCGCTTTACTTGAAAGTTCACTTAAGTTTAACATGCATGTTGCTTTTAGCATATCAATCTGCCAAAATCCAGAATAATTTTTGGTCCAATACAGGGATTTTTTTTTGTTTCTTTGGGGCACAACTGGTCTGACAAATACAGAAGCTGAGATCTGTGCCAGGACTGTACTGCCAAGAGACAGACGTGCTTCCCAGCCAGATCCTGGGGGATCCCAGGGGACATATGTCTGTGAAAGCGGACATGCCTGTCTTATCCTATCACCACGGCCATGAAATACAACTCTAGCTAATGTTGCCCCCCTTCGTTAGACCACCCGGCTGCCATTGAATTTGTACTTCATCTTGCAGATGGAAAGCTGCTCAGCAACATCTCAAGGCTCCTCAGGATTTCTCTAAAGCATAATAGCATAAGGACAAATATATTACTCTGTTGAGTTGGATCCAGGTTCCCTTCGTTGAGCTTGGTTCTATTGAAATGAAAGGGGCAAGTCATGGTTTCAATAAGACCTACTCACTTAGAACATACAATTGAAGTCCTGCATTCTGTCGATTTCTGTGAGCAACTGGCTGGATGGTTTTTCAAAATTGCATTGCCATCTTCTGTTACTTAGACTAATAGCTGAGCACTGGTTAAAATTGGTTCTCCATAAGGACGTTCTGATTAAGTAACCTCTCTAGTTGTGAAGGAAGCATGAAATTGTGTATATACATGTATCAGCAGTCAAGCAACCACAGCAGCTCCTGTTGTAGGTTCTTGCAGTTCTTCAACAAACAAAACATCGTGAGAAAGAGTTCAAAGATACCACCATATCAGTATACAAAAGGATCTTGTCACACCTTTGAGACCAACTGAAAGAGAAAAATTGGTATCATAAGCTTTCATAGACTAAAGGCCACAAAACTTGTAACTGTGAATTAGTATCTAGAGCAGGGGTCCCCAAACTAAGGCCCGTGAGCCGGATGCGGCCCTCCAAGGTCATTTACCTGGCCCCTGTCCTAAACTTTAGACTTAGGCTTGAGCTAAGTCTACCTGGTCTTTGGAGGTCTCTTTGCTTACCTATGGTCTTATGAGATCATCTAGATAGTCTTTGAAGGTCTCTTTGCTTAGCTATGGCCTTATGAGACCATCTAGATGGCTTTTGGAGGTCACTTTCCTTACCTATGGTCCTATGAGATCATCTAGATGGCCTTTGAGGGTCCCTTTCCTTATCTATGGTCTTCTGACGGCCTAATGAGATCATCTAGATGGCCTTTGAGGGTCTCTTTGCTTACCTATAGTCTTATGAGATCGTCTAGATCAGGGGTCCCTAAACTAAGGTCCTCCAAGGTCATTTACCTGGCCTGTGTCCTAAACTTTAGACTTGAGGTTGATCTAAGTCTGAAACAACTTGAAGGCACACAACAACAACAATCCTAATTTTGGACTATTTCATCATACTCCGGGCCCCCAACAGTCTGAGGGACTGTCAATTGGCCCTCCACTAAAAAAGTTTGAGGACCCCTGATCTAGAGATTTGGGGCTTTAATCTGACTTTGTCCCACTTTAGACAACACCTGTCCAGATGGAAACCTCTGCCATCATCCTTTCCCAGAAGTGAGCTGAGCAGGAAAGAGGATGGTTTGTTCCCTCTTGCTGCTCCTCCCCATCACCCATGAAGGTCCATTTGAGCACTTTGCTGTCGTATCACATTTGCTGATGTGACAACCAAGTTGTCTGTGCAACCAGAGGAGAGATTGACCCCATCCTAGTTAAATGGACTCCCTATTCTGACTTCAGCACATGTGAAGGCAACAGCCAGGTGCTCAGTCAGAGCTCCATAGCAAGCTGGATTGGCAGCACGGCATGGAAAGGTAGTCTTGACAACAGCCCCAGATTCAACACTGCTCTGGGTCAGGTTTACACTGCTCAGTGTAGATGCAAAATCATAGACTATCAATATCATCAGATGTTGCATATGAAGTAGATTCCCCTATGGAAGTGCATGCTACCAGATTCTTTCAGTTAATCTCAAAACTGCATGATATATTATTCTTCTATATCCCTCTGTTAACCAAATGATGCCATACTGCTTGGAAATCCTGACTATTAGTATTACTACTACTATTATTACTATTATTATAATATATTCCAACTGTTGTACTGGAACAACAATGATTGTTTAGTTTAACTTTAACAGTTTTTGGCAGTTCTTTGTTAGAACATTACCAATGTCAGCTGCTTCTAACCTAGCGATTTTACTCAAAGTGTTTAATGCCAGTGCTAATGCTTTTTTGCTTTTGCTTTTTGGTGTGTTTCTTTGCCAAGTACTTTTGCATTTTTATATATCACCATTTGTTCATATATGTATGTGTGTGTGTGTGTATATATATATATATATATATATATATATATACACACACACATACACAGACACAGACACACACACATATACAGTAGAGTCTCACTTATCCAAGACTCGCTTATCCAACATTCTGGATTATCCAACGCATTTTTGGAATCAATGTTTTCAATATATCATGATATTTTGGTGCTAAATTCATAAATACACTAATTACTACATAGCATTACTGAGTATTGAACTACTTTTTCTGCCAAATTTGTTGTCTAACATGATGTTTTGGTGCTTCATTTGTAAAATCATAACCTAATTTGATGTTTAATAGGCTTTTCCTTAATGCCTCCTTATTATCCAACATATTCGCTTATTCAACATTCTGCCGGCCCGTTTATGTTGGATAAGTGAGACTCTACTGTATATATGTATACTTTATTTTTGTTTTTGGTTTTTGTTTTTTTTTCTCTCTCCCTTTTTGATCCTTTTTAATCGCAGTTTTCCTACTTTCTATACAATCAAATGTTCTCCCTTTTTTGATGTTAATTTACTCTATCTTATAAGGTAAAACTTCAATAAAAAATATATTTTTAAAAAAGTGCTACAAGTTCCCTTTGCATGGTGAGAAAAAAAATATAGAAACTTGAAATTAACTGTTGTGTAAAACTAACATGGAAGTACAGGATGTGCCAGTTGGTTGGCAATACTACCTAACAAAGGTGTGTATATTACTGAAAGTTAAATGACTTACGTAATGCTCCCCAATGACTCAGTGTGAGATGAGCAAAACCAAGGGTGCATCTGCATCTACACTGTAGAAATAAGGTAGTCTGACATCACTTTAACTGCTATCATGGTGATTCTAGTTTGGTGAAGTACCAGCACTATTTAGCAATAGTGAAGGCTAAAGAGCATGTAAAATTACAGCTCCCATGATTCCATTGCACTGAGCCAAGGCAGGTAAAGTGGTGTCAAGCTGCATTAATATTCTACAGTGTAGATGCACCCAAGACCTTACCCACTAGACCATGTTGCTTTTCTGTCCCATAGCATCAGCAAATGGCTCTGCTTTCCCGCATCCCCATCTCATTGCTGCAAATGCCTCCTCCCTTTTTCTGCCTCTACCTCAAAGCCATACAGGCCGGAACTAATAGGATTGACTCTGTTTCATTAATTCCCTTTCATGTGGTCTGGTTGGATTTCCACCACACATAACACCATCTTTCCCAACATTTATCATGGATTAAGAAATGCAATGAGCTAATGTGAATGCCAATACACTCCTCAAACCCAGGCACAGGAAAGGAGGCACTCAAGTTTGCAAAGACATTTTTTTTAAAGGAAAAGATTAAATACTCCACCGCCTCCTCCCCCTCCCACCCTGATACTCCCTTCTCTCCCACACAACAGTCTTTTCATAAGAAGTTTTAAAATCCCCTTGTCATCCATGCTCTCCACAGTGGAGCATTTTGTAAAGCAGGCAGGAAATTTTGAGGAGATGAACAGCAGGTGAGATGTGTCAGCCTCACAGATAAGCAGGGACCCAAAGCAAGCACTTCCTACCCCAGCATCAAGGAAGATCTGAAAACAAATATTGTTTTCTAAAAACCAATAACTTGGTTTTTTTTTGGGTATGTATTTGCATGCATACATACCATAATATCTCAATTCAATTTCAAAGGGACAACACAGTTTGGATGGTTTGGGACCATAATACCCACAATCGCTTACCATGAGCCATGAAGACTGAGACTTCTAGGAGATGAAGGCCACAACATCTGCAGGACTAATTTATCAACAGTTTATTTGCTCTAGTGGTCAATATTTGTTGGATAGTATGCCTCGGTATTTCGTATTTGGCTGTACTGGATGGCTGACATGCAATGCTAATTAGTTTTCGTCCATATGATATATAATGGTGTTTACTGTTTGGGAGATGACACACAACACATCCTTGCATCTGATAATTGTTAAAATATTATGCGCATAATATTCACATAATATTTTAATAATTATTTGAAGGAGCTTTAAGTGTGGTTTTATATAATGTATGCCTAATGTCTTTATGTACGATGAAAGTTAATTGGTAGGCTATGTCATTATTTAATTTTTATAATAATTTTGTTATAGATGTTGCTTCTTTTTTGAGTGGTTTGTTACTGTACTTTGTATTTTTGAATGTATCTGGCATTGACTGTTTGCCATTTATTTGTATTCCACCCTCGGGGGGAGAGGGCAGAATACAAATAAAGTGTTTTTTTTAATTATTATTATTATTATTATTATTATTATTGATGCCAACTAAAATCAAAACATAAAAACTCTGATATTTATTGTCTTCTATGAATCCCTGGGATCTGTAGCTCATGGGAGTTCTAGTTTTACAAGGCCTTTAACCTTCTCTCCAAAAGACTGCTGATGCTTCACCAAACTACAACTCCCAGGATTCCATTTCATGGAACCCTGGAAGTTATAGTTGTATCATACTGTATTAATTCTACAAGGCAGATGCCTCTTAAGAGGCTGAATAACATTGAGCATCACTTTGTACAACATTGCCACCTACTGTCACCAACACTGACTTTGCAAATAGGCCAGAGTATATGTTTGTCTAAATACATTTAGAGCTGGAAAAACAATTGGTTTGGACAACAGCTGCTAAAATCCTCCAGCCAGCATGGAGTTGTAGACCAAAAAAGCAGTTATTTCAAGCTATGGAGAAATTAAATTGAGAATCCTACTTAAGCATCTGTGCAAGAAGCTAGGAGAGACAAAAAGGGCTACATTTGACAAAGAAGGTTCAAAATTCATAAAAACATGTTCCAAAACAGATCTATTAGTCTTTAAGTTGCCCTGTGACTTTTTACAGTGTTGTTTTCCTGTAACAGAAGACTGGATACTGTTGTGTAACTGGCCACTGAGAAACAAAGGTTCCAAATAATGGATTTATTGTGCAATTGTCTTGCCCATTTCACTGAATTTTATCAGGGGTCCAAACAAGTGGTATCTTCCATATGTAACTTTCCCGCATTTTCCTTACCATTAAAGAGCAAAAGACAAAAAGCTCCACAGTGCCTTTGACTTATTTTTAACTTTTTTTAAAAAAAAATGTCATACTGGGTTAAAACAAACTGACCAGGTGGGCTGATTTTAAAACTATCTGGTTGTATTATGAGCTTAAAGAAAATGTTCTATGATAATCTCCAAAATAAAATCAAAAAGTATCAGAACAAAATTTGGGATTTTATGGGCTTTTTAATAAATCTGGATATGCCAGTGGATAAGCCTTTAAAATCAGCCTTTAAAATCTTCAAAGAGATATTGATGTTGAAGACAATCTTGAAGACCACTGTAAGCTTTGGGACAGATGAATTCCCACTGGGTGCATTCTCTCACTCATGATGGACAGAAAATACTGGGCTTGATAGGAATTAGTGGGGCCTCACTCTCAGAAGGAAAGGTTTTAGTAACACCTGTGTGCTACTTCTTGGATGTTACAACAATTGCAGGTTAGTGCCTTTAACAATGTACAGAAGTAGGAGCATTGAATCTATAGTAAACCTTGCAAAGCGGGTCCAACCAGCCAATAGAATGCTGTGTGATGCCCACCTTTATCTACAAGCGGAGCCCAGGAGTCTCCCCTATAACATGCATTTGCATGTGCAAAAATGCCCAGGGCCAACCCAAAGCTACCCCCAGAAACATTCACAGGCACGGCAAGGCTTCCTTGCTATATACACAAATGTACACAGTAGTACAAAGACTGCAGACAGCCTTCATGCATTGATTTCCACTGTGCTTCCCTCCCCTTGCTGTTCCCGGACGATATGAACCCCAGCAGTCCGCACCATACGCGTGGTGTTTGGGGTGCGTCCCGGTGAGTTGGGGGACCGAGTGGGGGATATGTGTGTTCTGGAGCTGGCTGGAGACCGGACTGGGGAGCGGTGGTATCTACGCACAGACCGAACGGGCAGTCCGGGCGACCTCCCAGGAGGAGGCGGAGAGCTTGAGTAGCTGGGAGGAGAGGGTTCGGCTGCCTTTGGGGAATCAGGACGGGGTTCCTCGTCACCTTCTGGAGAGTCCTTTCATGGGAAACAGAGATCAAACAAAGAAGTCAGGTGCTGGGAGCAAAAATCATAGTCCATACCAAGACATTTCAGTGACCACTGAAAAAGCACAAATGGAAAAGTAAATGTTATTGTTTTATGGACTGCGGTCTATTTCAAATTTTCCTTTCAGAGTTTTGACAGGTGCTCTTGTTCTTACAACTGTTGCTTTAAATGATCACTGCATGAACCACTGTTGAGACTATATACTACAGATACAGGGTAGAATGAAAATATTTTAACAAACTGGTCTAGGGATGTGGGGACATCATGCCCTCTTGCGGAGACACTAAGGCAGTGGTTCTCAACCTGTGGGTCCCCAGATGTTTTGGCCTTCAACTCCCAGAAATCCTAACAGCTGGTAAACTGGATGGGATCTCTGGCAGTTGTAGGGGACCCACATGTTGAGAACCATGGCATTAAGGGGTGACTCTGTCTCTGGAGTGCTGCTGCAAGGTTTGGACTCTCTTCTGACAACAAATCAGCTTTGTATCAGAAATGTGGCAGGTCCTACAAGACTACCATGTTTCCCCGAAAATAAGACAGTGTCTTATATTAATTTTTGCTCTCAAAGATGCACTAGGTCTTATTTTCGGGGATGTCTTATTTTTCTATGAAGAAGAATTCACATTTATTGTTGAACAAAAAAAATGAACATTTATTATATACTGTACAGTAGTTGTCATCACAAGCCAGCATAACCAGACAAAATGTGAATCCTATCAAGAATTTCTTGTTACTACCAATATTTCCATGTACAACACTCTATGGTACGTACATTTACCAATCCTGCATGCTCTGGTGTTCTCTTTGGCGGGCATGCTTCCAAACAAAATATAAGGGGGAGGCCTTATATTTAGCAATTCAGCAAAACCTCTACTAGGTCTTATTTTCTGAGGATGTCTTATTTTAGGGGAAACAGGGTAGTATTTTCACAGGAGTTTCATGGCCATAAATACTCTTCTTCAGATGCAGTGATGAAATAAATAACTAAAACTAGTCTGCAGTGACTTGAAGGCACTCAACAACAACAAACATATGAAAAAGGCAGTCCATCAGTTCTCCTGAACCCAAACCATGTAGAGCTTTACAGGTCATGACCAACACTTTGAACTGTATTTGGAAGCAAATTAGAAACCATTATAGTTCTTATAATGCAACTCTCATGTGGTCCTTACAAGGTGCACCTGATACCAAGGTGCCACATCTCTTACAAGTTCAGTACTTGGGACTTACTTTGTCTTTCAGGATGTACAAAGCCACTGGATTTTTGCGCTCGTGTTCTCCACTTCGAGGAACAATGTCAACTGCATCAAAACAAGAAAGGTCAGTGTTCTGCTCGTAATCCAAATAAAAAAAGATCCTGAGCATGGAAGAGACAAGGATGCTGAAAGAGTCTGTCAGGCTCAAGGGCCTAACTAGATTGGGGGGGAATCTTGTTTGCTTTTTCATTTTGTGAATTCTATATTTTTGTAAGAAGAGTTTAAAGCAGTGATTCCCAAACACTAGTCCTCCAGTTTTAGGGCTTCAGTGCCTAGAATCCTGAGTTGTCTTGGCCAATTATAAATAATTCTGGGAGCTAAAGTCCAAAACATCTGGAGGACCAGTTTGGAAGACCCTGTAAGTCAGAAACAGCACTGGGGAAAACACATTCTCCATTCTCTTAGATGAAACCAGCAGTTGGATTTAGCCTGGAATGATAATAGCTTAGGAATGAGGGGTCCAACATTGGCAAGAATGGTTTACCGTCATGTTTTAAATGTTCTTCGTTCTGATCCACATATTCCAAGGAGCTTTGCTTCTCCATTTTCCGCTTGTTCCTAAAATAAAAAGCCCCAAAGGGTGCGTTACTCTACCGAGTTTTGAAAGCCAGTTTGTACAAAACACAATCCTTCCATTTTGGATCAAAAGATATTACTACAAGGGAACATTGTTTTGGGGATTTGTCTTGGTTTGGTTTTGCATGTTTACTTAGAAGTGAGGAGCGGGGCACCGGAATTGACAATGACATCATTCATGCAGAGAGAGAAAACATTTAAATGATGGCATCAAACTGTAAATGTGAAAAGGATGTGATAGAGAATATTAAAAAAAAAAAAAACAGTTACTCTCACAAACCCAGTAAGCCAAGAAAAGTCCATTTTGAAAGGAATAAAATGGCTTAAAAGAGATCAATGACATTTTGACTGAGCCAGGCCACACTAGCCAGGGAAGTTATAAATCCAAAATTAATGTTTTCAAGTTCCAAGCTAACCCTCTTGTCAGAATCATTCGTCCTACCAGGTTTCCAAACATGCTGTGTACATGTTTTGTGTGTTAGATAATGGAGCATGCCGGTCTTTGATAGAACTGGAATTGTTTATTGTATGTTACGAGATTTATAGCCAGGTGTATAGGGAGGAAATGACTGTCATGGCTAGAATCTGCTAAAGCCATTCTGGTGAAAGAAAGCGTATGGAGGAGGAAGAGAGATCATTCCTGTAAAAGCTGAATGTTTTTATTTGCTAACAAATGGGAGTAAAGCTTGCATTTAAATATACTTTATAACTGTATAAACCTTCAGTCCTAACAGCACATGTGTTGTGATTAACTTTATTTTCTAAATTTTTCAGAGCTTTTTATTTGTTTTGAACTGGAGTTGGTTTTTCCATTGCTCCTATAGCGAGAGTAGCAGTGACCAAATAAATACTGATTAATGAGGCCCTGTGCTATCTAAACTGCATCTATGGATGATAATGGGGCACCTCTTTGACTTTGCAGGTACTCAACTTGGGGACAAGAACCACTATGAGTGTGATACCTCAGGCACCTTTGGCCCCTGACCCTGTGGCCATTGCTGACCAGGACGAAGAAGACTTTGGTTTTCTTCCACGTCAGCAAGATTCAACTCCTTTCCAGATGCCTTCTATTGACATTGCTGAGCCAGTGCCAATTAAGGATGCCCTTGAAACAGTGCCGGCTCTCCCAAATTCTCCTGACGGGTTAGTGTTTGATCGCAGGGCTTTTTTGAAAACAGAGAGATCGCAGAGACAAAGCTTGAGGAGAAGCGCCAGATTAGCGGAGCATGGTGACTATGGCTAAGCTTAGTTCTCTTAGGAAGAATTAGGGAGTCAGGTACCTGGCGCGGTGACTATGGCAAGCTCAGTTCTCTTGGGAAGAATTAGGGAGTCAGGCACCTGGTTTGGTGGAGCTTATGGACTTCAATAAAAGTATTGCGCTGGGAACTTTCCTTTGCGGTGTCAACGTTACTTCTCACTGAGAAACATCATCATCTCTAGCTCCTGAATCCCAAGTGGTCTGATGCCGCGCTTACTCCTGAGTAGACTGGGCTCTGGTCTACCTTCTTGCCCAAGTTTGGACTGCGTTTCAGCTCCAGTACATCTAGCTCGTGCCTTGCCTTGAAATCTTGCTTTTGGACATTCACTCCAGAGAACTCATCTGTGCTACCTTGCTCCTTTTCCCCACTTAATCCTCAAATTGAGGTTGAATGTGTTTCGGTTTCTGGACTTTGGACCTTAATATGGGACATAAGACTTTCACTTATTGGACTAATTTTGATCTTTCCTGAAAGGTCAATTGCCTGCTCAACTTTTCTGCTTATTTTCTTTTGGAACTTTATTTGCTTCAATAAAGATATTATATTGTATTGGTCCCTGTGTTGGTTTTCAGTGCTCTCGCTGCCAGGGGTGTAACAATGAGTAAGCTCAATGGCTTAACCCATTGTCGTGGCAGCGCAATGGATTAAACCATTGAGCTGCTGAACTTGCTGACCGGAAGGTTAGTGGTTTGAATCCACAGGATGGGGGTGAGCTCCCACTGTTAGCCCCAGCTCCTGCCAACCTAGCAGTTCAAAAACATGCACGTGTGGCTGGCTATCAATAGATACTCCCTCGGCGGGAAGGTAAACAGCGCTCCATGCAGTCATGCTGGCCACATGACCTTCGAGGTGTCTACAGATACTTTCTTTGCCTCTATCTCTAAATAAATGGGCTGTATTTTTGATAGCAGATTGACACAAAAATATGTTAAAGCTCTTACTTCTTTGATGGCTTCCAACAGGCACAGACAGTCACTAATGTAACTAGAAGGAAAATGCCTCCAGTAGAGAGGATTATGTAGAGGGAACTCCTTCCTAGAGAAAAGAAAGAACAGAGAAGTCTTAGAGGATAGGGAAAACCTGTTAGCGGTGTAAGGTTCTTGCTTAAGTTTGGTCCTGATTTCAGGATTTAATCTTTTCCTTCCCAGTTGGCTTAGGCAAGAGGAAGCTGCTGCATCCTCCCCGAGCTCATCTTTATTTCCTCATTAATAACGTTTGCCATCTTGATTACATTATGACGTTGTCTGACCACAGACGTCCTAGAATCTGTGAAATGTTGAACAGTATGCTTTTTCTAAGTGAAAAGGCTTGGAATATTTTAAGTTCCGAAAATCTTAGCATTACAGAGCTAGTAAGGTTCAACAACTGTGTTTATAATAATAATTTTTTTAAGGGATGCAACACTCAATAACTTTCAGCTAGCAATAGGTCTGCATTGACTTTGCTGGCTGAAGGCTCTTGGTGTCATAGTCCAAACTTTTGTGAGCATTGGTCACAACTACTTCATAATGTTATGAAAAAATTCCTGCAGCAACCAGTAGTTCACAATGTGGGGAATCGAGGGAAAACTACTGCTGAGCACCATCTGAATACATTCTGCACAGACAGATTCAGCCTCAGCCGGCCCGTGATTGATAACTACAGCTTGAGTTTTATAGGCAATATTTCAAGTGATTGTTCTGAAGGATGCCATGGAGATCCTTCTACCTTCCTTGGCATTGCCTGCCCCTTGCCAGTCGGAAGGGCTTGGAGCTTCCAAGTGCAGCTGAGCTGACCCATTTCACATGACCCTGCCCAAGATCAAATTCAAGCTCTTGAGCCAGTGGCAGAAAAGACATTGGTCCTGACATTGGCAGAGTGGGGTGATTCCCTGACTCCAGGAAGTGGAGTGCGAACAAATGAAAGAGGGCTGCAATGAGCTGAACACCCCACTGATTTCAACAACATGTGGGACAGTCTATCATGGGCTCTGTCTCTTTTGGCCAAGGCAACCAGATGGCCATGGGATATGTGCCAAAGGAAGGTGATACAGAAAACAGCATTACATTTGAATAGACATAAGGCTTCAAATGCAGTCAGTGGTGCAGCGGATTAAACCACTGAGCTGCTGAATTTGCTGACTGAAAGGTCAGCGGTTCAAATCCATGGAGCAGGATGAGCTCCCACTGCTAGCCTCAGCTTCTGTGTACACATGCAAATGTGTACTGCTCCGGTAGGAATATATATATATATATATACATACAGTATATATATACAATAATTTATAAATATACAATATATTGTATGTACTTATAATATTCATAATAATATTATAATGTAATACAATAGTATACTAATTAATAATATAATATAATATTAATTATATATTAAATGTAATATTACTAATAATATTACCATAAAATGATATAGTACAATATAGTAATTTAATTGCTTATATTGTGCTATGCTATTAACATATTGTATGTACATTTGATTTGTAAGCCGCTCTGAGTCCCCTTCGGGGTGAGAAGAGCGGCATATAAATGTAGTAAATAAATAAATAAATAAATAGGAAGGTAATGGCGCTCCATGCAGTCATGCCAGTCACATAACCTTGGAGGTGTCTGCAGACAACGTCGGCTCTTCGGCTTAGAAATGGAGATGAGCACCACCCCCCAGAGTTGGACACAATTAGATTTAATGTCAGGAGGAAACCTCTACCTTTACCAAAGGCTTCAAAAAGGCATCTATCACCAGGCAGCAATCATTCTATCCATTGCATCAGCGCCGGTGAAAGACCAGGGGTATCTTCACAGTTGTTAATTTTATTTATACCTTTCCTTTCTTCCAGTGTGCTGTCCACATTGAAGTTACAGTAGAGTCTCGCTTATCCAACATAAACGGACTGGCAGAACGTTGGATAAACAAATATGTTGGATAATAAGGAGAGATTAAGGAAAAGCCTACTAAACATTAAATTAGGTTATGATTTTACAAATTAAGCACCAAAACATCATGTTATACAACAAATTTGACAGAAAAAGTAGTTCAATACTACTTAGTGCCATGTAGTAATTACTGTATTTACGAATTTAGCACCAAAATATCGTGATGTATTGAAAACATAGACTACAAAAATGCGTTGGATAATCCAGAACGTTGGATAAGCGAGTCTTGGATAAGTGAGACTCTACTGTATATCCATATGGTTCCACTTTAACTGCCATGGAAATACCCCAGGGAATGTGGGGATTTGTAGCTTTGTGAAAGATCTTTAGAAATCCCAGTGACTCACGAAGCTACAAACTTTTGATACTCTTCAAATAAATAAAAATAAATGATTGAATAGTGCTATCAGCAATGCCAGATAGGTTTGGGTTTGCAGATTTCAGAACTTTTCACACCACCCAATAGTTAATAAGCAAAGAAACCCCAACTTTCCCACCAATCCTAGTTTCCAACATTGGGCCCCATATCGTCATTGGCTATACTTACTGTATACTGTCAGTTTTACAGGGGTGCTGCGCCCATAACTTATGGGATTCTCCACCAGACAACTGTACGTGTCATCGTCAGCCATGAGGACTCTGGTGAAAGTCAGTACCTTCTGGTCATGCGAAAGGATCAGTCGGGAGTCATTGCTCAGGGGCTTGTTATCCTTCAGCCAGGTGTAGGTGGGCTTGGTGCCGTTCTCATGGGTGCAGTTCAGAGTGAAATATTCACTGAGTTCCAGAACAGTAGAAGACGCCAGGGCAACGTGAGGCCTGGACACTGGAACTGCGAAAATAAAGAAGCCAACTAAATTCCTAGCAAAGGGAACCATAGGATATCATTTGATGCTTTTCTAACAATAGCACCCTATTGGCTTCCAGCTAAAGTCCACAGGTATGGTTTGATTAATGCAATATAACAGTAACACTATGTAACACGATTTTTGTTCCTGGGTTATAAATGTCATTTCCTAATTGGCTCTATCATAAAAACATAAGAAATGTTTCTTAAACTATACATCTTTGTTTTGCAGGACATCCTAAAACACATTTTGCTATAGTTTTTCAATGACTATTTCATAGAGTCTCAACCAATTCAACATAGTTTGTGGCAGCCACAAAAACGAAGTTTCTGGAGTAGAACGTCTGGAGTAGAATGAAGTTTCTGGAGTAGAAGTAAGGACCACACGGTAAACAAGAAATAACACTTTCAAACCAGGAATAATTTTTTTCAAATTTTGTTACCTAGTGTAATTTAGTGAAATTTATTGAGACCATCATGATTGGACTTTAAAAGAAAAAGATTTATCAAGATAAATGGTATTAAAATTTAGAGCAAGGCTGTTCACACAGGCTTTTCAATAAGTACCACCCACTTGAATGTTAAATTCTTGTACAAATTGTTATCCTTGATCGGTTGCATCCACATGGGTAATTTCTCTATATAGCCTCAGCGTTCAACTCACTTTTGGGTTCTCCCCCATGTTCTTATAGCACTTTTAACTTCCTCCATGTTTACAAGTCTCACTTAATGCACTTTGATCAGCCCATCCTTATGTTTTATTGCTGCGTTTTAACTTTGTCTTATTAATGGTTTGATTTTAATCGTATGTTTTAATTTTTCATTTGTGCGTTTTCGGTATTTGATGTTTTTGTATGCATACTCTTTTGCATTTGTAAGCCGCCCTGAGTCCCTGCGGAGAGATAGAGGCGGGGTACAAGAATAAAATTATTATTATTATTATTATTATTATTATTATTATTATTATTATTATTATTATTATTGCATCACAGCCATCTACCAACAGAGGAACCTTTGAGTGGGCCATCATTGCAATTTTTTACATGGCTGTGCCTTGTGTTAGTGACATAGCTTTGTCATTGTGATGTTTTGCCTGCAGGACGATCCCTACCAATGTTTGAGACATTTCCAAAGCCACACTTACCATCCACTGTAAGGTTAATGTTCATCTCCCCTGTAAAAGTGTCATCGGTGATGGAGATCTCCACTTCATACGTCCCCTCATCAGACAACTGCAGCTCATGAATCAACAGGGAGCCATTCTCAAAGACTTTAATCCGATCTTTGTACTCTGGACGGAGGTTACCAATGATCCCAGTGCCGATGGACTGCACCACAGTCACGGCCTTGTCACGTTTCACCTGCCATTTGATCACAGGCTTATCTCTGCTGGTGCTGGTGTATCTGACGGACAACAGGGCAGGCTTGCCAACTGTCCCATGAATTAGCAGCACTGGGCTGGTGATATTGACTCCTTCAAGCATCTCTAGTAAGAAGCAAAATGATGGGGAAATCAGTGGATAAATGCTCCAGATTAAGCAGCAAGGGATGCATCACATGTAGGAACTAGTAGTCATGCTGCCAACTGAGGCATTGTCTGAAACCAACACTAGCCTGATCAAAATGTAGTTGGGCATGTTTTAATCCCATTGTAACCATGTAGAAAGTTCACAATAATGACTAATAGTGGGCCGGGCTGTGGCGCAGGCTGTTGAGCAGCTGCAATAAATCACTCTGACCATGAGGTCATGAGTTCGAAGCCAGCCTGTGGCAGGGTGAGCACCCATCAATTAAAAATAAAAAAAATAGCCCCTGCTCGTTGCTGACCTAGCAACCTGAAAGATAGTTGCATCTATCAAGTAGGAAATAAAGTACCACTTATAAAAGTGGGAGGCAAGTTTAACTAATTTACGACTTGGAATGAGGAAGTGCCATCAGAGTGGATGATGAAGCAGCTGCTCCCCCCTGTGGCCAGAATCGAACATCCCCTCAGAAGAAGGTTAAATTGCCTCTGCGTCTGTCTGTCTCGGTCTCTGTTTGATGTGTTTATGGGCATTGAATGTTTGCCCTGTATGTGTGTATAATGTGATCCGCCCTGAGTCCCCTTCGGGGTGAGAAGGGCGGAATATAAATACTGTAAATAAATAAAAATAAATAATAGTGGAATCCTAACGATCTGATAAATAATATAATAACATGGGAACATGGGAAATTATAATGAAAAAAGACCAAAAGTTAATAAAAATATTATATCAACAACTACTAAAATGGGCAACAGAAGAGGAATACATAAAAGAATGTATGATAAAATGGGCAAAAGATTGGAAAGAGAAACTAAAATATACAGCTGCAACGGATATTAAAGAAAACTGGTACAAGATGCAATACAGATGGCATTACACCCCAGAAAAATTATCAAAACTTAATAAAAAGAAATCTAATATATGTTGGAAATGTGGGAAAAAATTGGGACATTTTATAATCAATGGTGGACTTGTGAGAAATTAAAAGAATTTTGGAAGACAATACATCAAATAACACAGGAAATCATAGGAATCAAATTTAAATTAGAACTTGAAATGTATTTACTAAGCTTTACAAATTCAAATTTTTTTAAAAATGAGAACAGAATATTTTTCTACATAAGCACAGCAGCCAGACTAACAATAGCGAAAGTCTGGAAAGGGAAAAAACGTCCTACTCCTGAGGAATGGTTAATCAAAATCTTGGACATGATACAAATGGATAAGCTAACATAAAAAATAAGAGAGGGTAAAAATAAAACAGACTGCACAAACTTCATAAAATTCATGATAAAAAGAAGAATGGACTTCACAATAGACTAATCTACAATATAAAATGGTTCAAGCAAAAAGAGACAACAGGAAAATACCAATATGTAATCAACGAAAAAGAAAACTCCGAGGTCAAGATGGGAAGTCAACCAATTTTTTTTCTTTTCTTTTTTCTTTCTCCCCCCCCCCTTTTTCCGGTTTTCTCTCTTCACCTATTTTCAGAACCCTTTCACCTCCCTCACTTTCCTATCAATATATTGTTCCACCACTTTCAATGTATTATGTTTCTTTATAAAATAAAAAATAATGACATTAAAATAATATACTTTATTTATATTTCATCTCCCCGAGGGGACTCCAAGCGGATTACAGGTACATATATGGCAAACATTCAGTGCTGTTATACAATTGACAGAGACAGACAGTACATAAACAGAGACAAGGTGCTATCAAGCTGTGCTCGACTCAGCCATGGGGAGGTGCTATTGTTTCATTTCCCACACCAAGGAGCCTGTTGTCCATTGTCGGATTTTTGCCAGCATATCTGTCAGGGTGCCTTTTATCTCCCCGCCAAAGTGGTACCTATTTATCTACTGACATTGTTGTTTTCGAACTGCTAGGTGAGCAGAAGCTGGGTTGATGACAGGAGCTCACCCTGACCTGGGCTTGAACTGCCAACCTTCCAGTCGACATGGATGGCGTTACCATGGATAGTGTTATCATGGGTGGGTCACAATAACACTCTGGGACTGATTTGGTGTGTGGCATGCTTGATCGGACCCAGTATGGGCCATATGGGGAGAACTTCCAACTCCCCACCCCATCCCCATGGAGTTTTCCTGGAAAAGAGTGAGTTTGACATTGCCTTCCTCTGTGGCTGAGAGAATATGACTTGCCTAAGGTTACCCAGTGGGTTTCCGTGACTCAATGGGGATTTTATTTATTTATTTATTTATTTACAGTATTTATATTCCGCCCTTCTCACCCCGAAGGGGACTCCGGGCAGATCACATTATACACACATAGGACAAACATTCAATGCCCATAAACACATCAAACAGAGACCGAGACAGACAGAGGCAATTTAACCTTCTCCTGAGGGGATGTTCAATTCTGGCCACAGGGGGGAGCAGCTGCTTCATCATCCACTCTGATGGCACTTCCTCATTCCAGGTCTTAAATTACAGTAGAGTCTCACTTATCCAACATAAACAGGCCGGCAGAATGTTGGATAAGCGAATATGTTGGATAATTAAGGAGGCATTAAGGAAAAGCCTATTAAACATCAAATTAGGTTATGATTTTACAAATGAAGCACCAAAACATCATGTTAGACAACAAATTTGGCAGAAAAAGTAGTTCTATACGCAGTAATGCTATGTAGTAATTACTGTATTTATGAATTTAGCACCAAAATATCACGATATATTGAAAACATTGACTCCAAAAATGCGTTGGATAATCCAGAATGTTGGATAAGCGAGTGTTGGATAAGTGAGACTCTAGTGTAGTTAAACTTGCCTCCTCACTTTATTTATAAGCGGTACCTTATTTCCTACTTGATAAATGCAACTATTTTTCGGGTTGCTAGGTCAGCAACGAGCAGGGGCTATTTTTTTATTTTTAATTGATGGGTGCTCACCCCGCCATGGGCTGGCCTTGAACTCATGACCTCATGGTCAGAGTGATTTATTGCAGCTACTCAACAGCCTGCGCCACAGCCCGGATTCAAACAGGCCCGGGCTGTGGCGCAGGCGGGAGAGCAAACCAGCTGCAATTAACTGCAATGAATCACTCTGACCAGGAGGTCATGAGTTCGAGGCCCGCTCGGAGCCTATGTTTGTTTGTCTTTGTTCTATGTTAAAAGGCATTGAATGTGTAATGTGATCTGCCCTGAGTCCCCTTTGGGGTGAGAAGGACGGAATATAAATGCTGTAAATAAATAAATAAATAAATAAATAAATAACATGGGTCTCCAAATGTCTTGGTCCAACACTGAAACCACTATGCCACTCTGGCTCTTATATCACACTGGATCAAACACACTGGGGATGATGTTATTACTCCACTTTAACTGTCATGGTTCGATCCTATGAAATTTGGGATTGACAGTTTAGGGAAGGTATCGAGAATTCTCTGCCAGAGTTATACTGCCTCACCAATCTACATCAGAGTTGAATAATGAGCTCAAGGGAACCCATTTGGGGCTGGGACCCACAGTTTAAAAAGCAGTGACCTGGTTCACTGCACCTGAAAACAGCACAGTTCAGCTGGACTGATTAAATTATTCAAACCCTAGTTCTAAATGGCACAGGTTCAAGGAGGATGCAGGCTTTACATTAAAAAGACACAGGCAAAGTGATGGGAGTACAGCTTTCTGACCTTTCCGTTCCTTAGCACCAGAAGACTGAGAATGTGAAGGGCTGCTATAGTATCACACTGTTAATACAGAAACATGTCTCTGCAAAAGAATGAGTTCATTGGCATTTAGATTAACACTCGAACAATGAAAAAACAGGGCAAAATAGGGCAGCAGGATCAGTCTTGGTTAAAAGCAGCAACATTTCAACTCTCAGCATTGAGAGCCCAAAGAGCCTACATACAGTAACCTGAGGTTGGGTTTGCAATAGCAAATTCTAATTAGCCCCAAAGAAACCAGAAAGTGGCACCACACTCTCAGAAGAATGGGCTTTTTTATCTTACAATCCATCATATGCCTAACAATTGTCTACACCCCAAAACAAAGTAGACCGTGTTTATATTTAAATTATAAAAATCACTTTTCATTGTGCCTCTATGCATATAAACTAGTACATGTGCAGTATTTAATGGAGGTCAACATCATCCTTTTTTTTAAAGAAATCACCTCTTTAACCTAAAGCAGTGGTTCTCAACCTGTGGGTCCCCAACTGTTTTGGCCTACAACTCCCAGAAGCCCCAGCCAGTTTACCAGCTGTTAGGATTTCTGGAAGCTGAAGGCCAAAACATCTGGGGACCCACAGGTTGAGAATCACAGACCTAGAGGTAAGATGCTGAGATCTGTCCTGCCTCTCAGGTTAAGAAGTACTCTCTTATGTATAGAGTATAGAGTATAAAGTATTTCCCTATAGGCACCAGACACATACATACAAGCAGTATGATCACCAGCCATGCTGTCAAGGAAATTGTGGGAACTGTAATCCAAAACAGTTGTTTTAAGTGTTTTCGAAGGCTTTCATGACCAGAATCACTGGGTTGCTGTGAGTTTTCCAGGTTGTATGGCCATGTTCCAGAAGCATTCTCTCCTGATGTTTTGCCCACATCTATGGCAGGCATCCTCAGAGATTCTGAGGTCTGTTGGAAACTAGGCAAGTGGGGTTTATATATCTGTGGAAGGGCCAGGGCCAGCTAACATCTCCGAACAAAGGATTTCCCCAGGCAGGAAGCAGTCAGGCTTTGAAGCTGAAAGGCTTTTCAATGCTAATCAAGGTGGCCAGTTGCAACATTTACACTTGCCTCCAACAGACAAGAGTTCTTTCTCCCACCCTGGACATTAGACAAATATATGCCTTGTTTCCCTTGCCTAGTTTCCAACAGACTTCACAACCTCTGAGGATGCCTGCCATAGATGTGGATGAAATGTCAAGAGAGAATGCTTCTGGAATATGGCCACACATCCCGGAAAACTCACAGCAATCCAGATGTTTTAAGCTCTGCTCCTGCAGCCGAATTCTTGTAGATGGGGAGTTCTTGTTATGACTTCGCAATCCGAAGTCAAGAAGGTGGGCTGTGTGAATGCCAAACCAGGTGCAAAATAATAATAATAATAATAATAATAATAATAATAATAATAATAATAATAATAATATAGGATGCGCGCTTTTGGCAGGAAGGTTAAGAGGAGAGAACAAGTCCTCAGTATCACAGAAGCTGCTTCCAAATGACTTTGGCCTACAGCCTGAGTGCTGAGATCTGAACAACACTAGTATTGACATGCTGCAGAGGGGAGCATGAATCAGCTGGGTGATAATTAAATGTTAGATGTGGAGTCGTACACAGAGCCACAAGAAAGAGCTTAAACAAGCCCCAAAGTCATGAGATCTATTAGTATGCAGACCATTCTCTTTCTCCATCCCTCTTGTTCACTTTCCTTCCCTTCTCTTGGGACTGGTGCAAATGGAAGGGAAAACATACCATCAAGAATGACGAGGTAATTTTAATAGAATTTTTAATTTAACTTAACATAATATCTGAGTCAAGATGGATGTAACATTGGATATATGTGGCCTTGTCATTCTATTAAGGTAAAAGCAGCCCTACATGGGGATGAAGGGGTTTTGGGACACAGCTGGCAAACATCAACTTTCGTTTGCAGCCATGAACACTGTCTCTTCACATTCTCCATAATGTAGCTTCCACTCCGACTAATCTCTTCCTCTCAAAGTTCTGATGTTTTGTCTTCTTATCCTTATTAAGGATGCATTGGCACTCACTGTGAAGGAATGGCATCCAGCTTTGTCAATGCCACCATCGCAGAATGCCTGTCATCAAATTTCTGTTACCAAAACAGACATGATAATTAGGGCACCAATTCCATCCTTTCTCCAAAATGGGCTTCAGCCTGGTTCATAACTCTATCAGAGATATTTGGAGTTTTTCCAATTTTGCAGAAGATCTACACACCTAATTCTCATAAAGGGGAGGAACAACTGTAGTTCAAGACACATAGAAAAGATTTTCTTAGCAGAAAAATATTGACATGAGTGGGATATGTGCATTTTTCTATACACACATGCCCACAAACAGGTAGGCAACTTAGAAATGTTACATCTCCCAGAGTTATGTTAGATGGAGAAGTCTGGGAATTGCAATACAAAAAAAAAACTTTTTCAAGTTCTGTACAGTTAACAAAGCCTCTGCTAAAGAAATGCCTTTTTATAAAGTATTTTAATGACCACAGCCTCCTTTCCTCCTTCCCCTGTGTGGCTATGACAACCTGCTCTTCCAAGTAACCACAACACCCTTGTGGCAACAGTGGGGGTCCCGGGCACTGTGGAAAATCCGACATGGCAAGCCCCAGGCAACACTGAAAGGGAAGCTTTGTGGGGATTCAAAATTGCAGCTTACAGACCCAGGGAAAAGCATCAATGCCGGTGAGTCCTGCTGGGGTACCAAAAACCCAGCCATCAGCTGAACAAAGGCCTGCTAGAGTTGCAAGGTCTGTCTGAAATGGCTAAATCTGATGGGGAGGGAAGAGAAGAAAGATGGGTGGTCCCCTCTCACAGCAGGTGGGTTAGACTAGATGTTCTTTTGTAGCCTTTTCCAGAGCTAGGGCACTATGAATAGCATCCCAAAATCTCTTGTTCCTTGCTAAGGGGTGGGTGGGGGAGTAGGCATTGGCAGCTAAAGGTTGAGTTCCTTTTTAAAGTACATTCTGTATCTAGGGTACAGTAATTCCCTGCAGGAAGGGGGTTGGGGGTGAGTGGGAATTGGTCTCCTAGGCACCGGCTCCAGCTCTTGGGGGGCAGAAAGGAGACTGCCAGGAGCCAAGGACAAAGCATCCAGTTGCTGGCCTTAGTTCCTTCCTGGCACAAGTTTAAAAGGCCACGGTGTAAGGAACATCAGTGTTTGTGATTCAGCAGGCTCCATCAAGGGGCTGGCAAAGAGAGGCAGCAGCAGCTGGACAAAAGCAGCAAGAGACAGTGGAGCCTTCCCAGTCTTGGTTAGTGGGGCTTCTGGTTTGGCACAGAATCAGTGGAACCCAGAAGATTTCTTTGGGATGGCCCTCGCCTTGGAAACTCAACCCAGCTATCGTCAGACACCACTGCTGAAAATGTAGCCCAGGGGTCCCCAAACTTTTTAAACAGGGGGCCAGTTCATGATCCTTCGGACCGTTGGAGGGCCGGACTATAGTTGGCCACCGAGCAATAACAACAACAACAACAACAACAACAACAACAACAACAACAACAACAAAGAGGGTTGGAAGAGACCCCTTGGGTCATTGAGTCCAATCCCCTTCTGCCTTTGTGTACCGAAAGCACAAGCAAAGCACCTCTGACAGATGGCCACCCAGCCTCAATGTTAATAATAATAATAATAATAATAATAATAATAATAATAATAATAATAATAATAATAAGTGTTGGAAGAGAAGAAGAGACCCCTTGGGTCATTTAGCCCAACCCCCTTCTTCCCTTGTGCTGTGGGGGCCGGATAAATGGCTTTGATGGGCCACATCTGGCCCCCGGGCCTTAGTTTGGGGACCCCTGATGTAGCCATAGTATTGGAATGTCTAAATCAGGAGGTGTCTGCAATCATTTAACACTTTAATCTACTTTTAGGGATCTTGACAACTCCTTCATACACTGACTGGGACCCTGGTGCAGAAGTCAGGGACCCTGGTGCAGAAAATGATCTTGACAGACTAGAGAGATGGGCCAAAAATAACAAGATGAAGTTCAACAGGGATAAATGCAAGATACTTCACTTCGGCAGAAAAAATGGAATGCAAAGATACAGAATGGGGGACGCCTGGCTCGATAGCAGTACACGTGAAAAAGACCTTGGAATCCTCATGGACAACAAGTTAAACATGAGCCTACAATGTGATGCGGCTGCTAAAAAAGCCAACGGGATCCTGGCCTGCATAAATAAGGGTATAGTGTCTAGATCCAGGGGAGTCATGCCCCCCCCCTCTATTCTGCCTTGGTCAGGCCACACCTGGAATACTGCGTCCAATTCTAGGTACCTCATTTGAAGGGAGATGTTGACAAGCTGGAAAGCGTCCAAAGGAGGGCAACTAAAATGATCAAAGGTCTGGAGAACAAGCCCTATGAGGAGTGGCTTAAAGAACTGGGCATGTTTAGCCTGCAGAAGAGAAGGCTGAGAGGAGACGTGATAGCCATGTACAAATACGTGAAGGGAAGTCATAGGGAGGAAGGAGCAAGCAAGGAAACTACAAGAAAGGAGATTCCACCTGAACATCAGGAAGAACTTCCTCACTGTGAGAGCTGTTCGGCAGTGGAACTCTCTCCCGCAGAGTGTGGTGGAGGCTCCTTCTTTGGAGGCTTTTAAGCAGAGGCTGGATGGCCATCTGTCGGGGGTGCTTTAAACGCGATTTCCTGCTACTTGGTAGGCAGTTGGACTGGATGGCCCATGAGGTCTCTTCCAACTCTACTATTCTATGATTCTATGATTCTATAAGTCTCTGCAGGGTTGAAGCATCAGGGCTTTTTGAGAAGCAGGGATAATAATAATAATAATAATAATAATAATAATAATAATAATAATAATATACTTTATTTATATTCTGCTCTATCTCCCCGAGGGGACTCGGAGTGGATTACAGAATTCATACATGGCAAACATTCAATGCCATTATACAATCAACAACAAAGACAGACAGTACATAGACAGAAGCAAGGCTTCCTTCGTTTTCATCTCCGGCATTTGGAGGCTGTGCTCGACTCGGCCATGGAGAGGTGCTGTTGTTCTATTTTTCCATGCTGAGGAGCCTGTTGTCCATGGACGGCTTCCTGATCAAATTGCCGGCATGTCTTCAGGGCGTCTTTTACCTCCCTGCCAAAGCAGTACCTGTTTTTGAACTGTTAGGTAAGCAGAAGCTGAGGCTGACGGCGGGAGCTCATCCCGACTCGCAGCTTGAACTGCTGACCTTCCGGTCAACAAGATTTTCTGTAGCTAACGGTTTAACCAGCTGTGCTAACCGTGACCCCTAATCGTGATTGGGAGTATCATCGGCCCCTGCCACCCTGTGGGAGATGAACATGAAACATGGATTTTCTTAGCAACTATGAGTTGTATAACACTTGCATAAGCCCCTTCTACACTGCTATATAAAATCCAGATTATCTGCTTGGAACTAGATTATATGGCAGTGTAGACTCATATAAACCAATTCAAAGTTGATAATGTGGATTATCTGCTTTGAAAGTCTGGATTATTATTTTTTTGTATATATTTTTTATTATGAAGTTTATAAGCAACTTGCACATTTCTTGTTACAATAATAATTCTCTTTTTCTCAATATAATAAAATACATACATGAAGTCAGGGTATTGGGGGGGGGGGGAGAAAGAGTAGGTAACTTCGACATAAAGGAATTCATTGACATAAAAAGTGAATGACAATATTGAAGCAACAGAAAGAAAGAAAAAAGACCCACAACAACAGCTTGGGATATACATGTATACAGTTGCTTTAATGTCCTTGTTACTTCTGGATTATACGACAGTGTAGAAGGGGCCCTAGACACATTTTTACATATAGATGCAATTTTTTTGAAATAACGGCTATAATAGTGAAGTATAATATATATGAAAAGAACTGTGACTGAAGGTCGGCATGTGTCCTGCTTCTGTCTCCTAATCGGGCCAACCTCATAAATCAGACTGTTTTCGTGCAGTTTTAGAAAAGTTTCAAAAATGTACATGTAACTTCAAAGTTCAGTTTGCCATATGCATGTAAAAAACTTGTTCCTTCAAACTGTTTTTTACATTTGAACAACAGGATTGTAGTGGTTGTTCTTGTTCAGAGGGTGTGGCTTCCCCATGGTAACTCAATGGGCTTTCATGTCTGAGTGAGAATTCGAATCCTGGTGTCCTGTGTAAATTTCAAAACTACAGTAGAGTCTCACTTATCCAACACTCGCTTATCCAATGTTCTGGATTATCCAACACATTTTTGTAGTCAATGTTTTCAATACATCATGATATTTTGGTGCCACATTCATAAATACAGTAATTACTACATAGTATTACTGCGTATTGAACTACTTTTTCTGGCAAATTTGTTGTATAACATGATGTTTTGGTGCTTAATTTGTAAAATCATAACCTAATTTGATGTTTAATAGGCGTTTCCTTAATCCCTCCTTATTATCCAACATATTCGCTTATCCAACATTCTGCCGGCCCGTTTATGTTGGATAAGTGAGACTCTACTGTATACCGTAAATATTTGCAAATGCGAGTGGCATTGAGTTCTACCTGAACATTTCCCAGCCTCATCACTTCTCTGTAAATATTCCATGGACAATGATGATGGCACACGCTTGTGGCTTTCCCTCCTCTCAAATCTGAGTGCAATGAACTGCCACCCCAAAAGATGAATGGCTCTATTCACCAACAGCGCATTGGCTTGCATGCGTCTTTATGGCAGGGCCCAAGGAGTCTTAATACTGAGTGGCAACCATAACGCATCTGGCCGCACCTATTCATGACTTCATGGGAACGAACAAACAAGGGGAGTACCTTGAATAGCAACAGTGGCCACAGACCAGGCATTACCGAGGCAACAGTAAGCCCTGGAAGGCAGAGGATGTAGTAATGGGGAAACAAAATACTCTAAGGCTAGAGAAGGAATCGGATGGATTGGCAATACAATGTCCATTCCATTGTTCGTTGTTGTTATACTCCCCACTATTACGCTGGCAAGAAAAATTCAAGAGGGTGTTTTGGGATAAATACTTACAGAAGTAAATCTACAAAATACTTGTGAGTGCTCCAGTTACATTGCCTGCCAGTAGAAACGTTGTTATACAATACAACTCCCATATCTGTGGGAGATACATTGCAAGAACCCTATGGACGTTTGAAATTGCATATACAGTAGAGTCTCACTTATCCAAGCTAAATGGGCCGGCAGAAGCTTGGATAAGCGAATATCTTGGATAATAAAGAGGGATTAAGGAAAAGCCTATTAAACATCAAATTAGGTTATGATTTTACAAATTAAGCACTAAAACATCATGTTATACAACAAATTTGACAGAAAAAGTAATTCAGTACACAGTAATGCTATGTAGTAATTACTGTATTTATGAATTTAGCACCAAAATATCATGATGTATTGAAAATACTGACTACAAAAATGCGTTGGATAATCCAGAATGTTGGATAAGTGAGACTCTACTGTAATAGCAAACTCTATATTTTGGGCTATACCAAGCTAGAAGCATACCATAAAATAGTACTGGAGGACCTAGAAAGGCCCACAGACATTCCCAGGAAGGAGAATATTTATGGACCATGGGTAAGTAAAACCTTGGATATCGAGTCTGTGGATAAGGTGATCATACTGCATTGTTTAGGTGTCTAATTTTTTTATCATGTCAGAAGGGACTTGAGAACATACTGCAAGTCACTTCTGGTGTGAGAGAATTGGCCGTCTACAGAGATGTTGCCCAGGTGACACCCAGATGTGTTACCATCCTGCTGGGAGGCGTCTCTCATGTCCTCACAAGCTAGAGCTGACAGACAGGAGCTCATCCCGTCTCGTGGATTTGAACCACCAGCCTTCAGGTCAGCAACTCAACCTTCAGGTCAGCAGTTCAGCTGCCACAAAAGTTTAACCCATTATGCCACTGTGGCTCCTGGGCGTTTAATCAAAGCCATTGAGTGGCATCTCTGAGCTTTTTGCATATTAGATTTGCTGATTTTATAGACTTGGTCAATATGTTCAGCAGGACATTATGGCAGAATAGACTCCAGATTGCAGGAGAGATTAAAAAAGCTACAACATTATCCTATAGATAGAGAAATAATATAGAAAACAGGCCTGAGACAGAGGTTTTCTCCCTAATGTACTATTTTGTTATTTGTGTAGAATTTTGCAGATGGGCTTGTGATGTCTAGATATCTCATGTTACATGGAAGATGACATAACTAGACATCACAAGTCCCTATACAATAATAGGACTTTGATCCCACTTTGGCTGCAAAGTCTCCATAGCTTGGAGAGACACTAAGTCTCTGTAGCATAGAAACAAAAATTAAAAAACTACAAATCTTAGCATCTCAGAGGATAGAGACATAGAAATGAAAGTGCCATTATTATACTCTAACATAGTGCATTCCACACCGCTCTTGATCATACTCTGCTCCTGAGACAGTTGATTTAGTAGCTGTTTTATACATCCCATAATTCAGGTAGAATTCACACCTAAATTAATATAAAGCAGGCAATATGTAGATTAGCATGCATAGGGCAACAACATTATTCATAATGGAGGCAGGGTCATCTCACAGAGTATTTGAAGTCTTGTAAACAAAGGGGAAAGTTCACATAAAGGTTTCCCTCTTCTAACTCTTCTGATGAATTCTAATTAATTCCTGGACAGAAGCACCAACCGGGTAAGAACTGCATTCTCTGCAAAGTAGTTTTTGCGTGAAAGGATTTGTAGAGATAGTTTTGAAATCAAGGAGGCACTAAAGACGTCCTGTTCCACAATGAGAAACATGGCTTCTTTCAGCATCAGGCAGCTGAAACGCCGGGGACAGAGTGTCCCAAGTATGCTCACTGCACAATTGCTGACAAACACGCACAGACTGCTGCCACTGCCCTGTGTTCAGTGGAGAGAAAACACTGGCATGAGCGCAGCACTGTGCCACGGGGAGCCCTCTCAGAGGTAAATCAAACGAGGGACTAGAAAACCCGGCAGCTGAACTTCTCCAAGTCTGTGAACAATGCATAGTAAGGATGGGGAACCTACAGATAGTTCAATGTGTTGTCGAAGGCTTTCATGGCCAGGATCACAGGGTTGTTGTATGTTGCATGAAGTATACTTCTGAAACATGGCCATACAGCCCAGAAAACATACAACAACCCTACAGATAGTTTGTACTACCCTTACCACAGTCTATTACCATTCAACACACTGGATAAGGCTGAGGAAAGCTACACACAAAAACAACTGGCAAGTCACAGGCTCACCATTGTGGTATATAATGACAACATGCTCTCTGAGCCGAACACAATGAATTTCAACAGGGAGAAATGTATGATATTACACTTAGGCAATAAAAATTAAATGCACAGGTATAGGATGAGTGACACCTGGCTTGAAAACAGTCCATGTGAAAGGGATATAGGGGTTTTAGTAGGCCACGAACTGAACATGTGTCCACAGTGTTATGCAGCAGCTAAAAAAAACAATGTGATTCTGGACTGCATCAAGAGGGGTGTCAAGATCAAAGGAAGTTATAGTCCAACTCTATTCTGCTTTGGTCAGAATTCATCTGGAATACTGTGTCTGGTTCTGGGCACCACAATTTCTGACTGATATTAACAAGCCAGATGGTGTCCAGAATGGGGTGACCAAAATGGTACAAGCTTTAGAAACCAAGCCTTTTGAGGAACAGCTGTGGGAGCGGCTGTGGGAGCTTCTTGGAGAAAAGAAGGTTGAGAGAGGATATGACAGCCATTTTTAAGGATTTGAAAGGATGTCACATTGATGAGGGGGCAAGCTGGTCTTCAGTTGCTCTAGAAACCAGGACACAATGGAGCAATGGATTCGAATTGCAGGAAAAGATATTCCACCTAAACATTAGAAAGAACTTCCTGATGGTAAGAGAGCTGTTCATCAGTGGAATAGACTGCCTCGCAGGGTCGTGGAGTTTCCTTCTCTGGATTTCTAAGCAGAGGCTGGATGAGTATCTGTTGGGAGTGCTTTAATTGTGTGTTCCTGCATGGAAGGCGGTTGGACTGGATGGTTCTTGGGGTCTTTTTTCAATTCCATGATTCAATGGCTCCTTCCACACAGCTGAATAAAAACCCACATTTTCTGCTTTGAACTGGAATATATGCAGTGTGGACTCATAAACTCAGTAAAACGCAGATATCGTGGTATTTTCTGCCTTGATATTCTGAGTTATCTGGCTGTGTTGAAGGGTCCTATGAGGTGATGATGAGAACAAGAAAAGGGGCCATGTAGGTCCGTTTCAGACACATACCCACTTTGCAACCTGGGACCTTATAAGATGGAGGTATAGACCCCAAAAATGCTCCATTGTAGTCTTCAAAATTAAGAGAAAAAAGGAGAGCCAATAAAGTATATTCTGCCACTGGAACCTGCAAACCAAGCATGCCAGTGTGCATGAAAAAAATGCGAAAGATGCACCACACACTGCAGGTTGCTTGGTAAATCCCATCATATCTTTGGGAACTGACTCCTCAGGTTCCACTACTAAAAACCTTCAATAGGAAGAGCAAGCCCCTCCTGCTGGACACCATAGATGTCAGTTCTGAGTAATTAAAATAAAACTTTAAGTACAAAATGAGTATTTTATGAGCATCTCTTTACCAAAATACCAAAATCAGAAATCTAACTGATTAACCATTTTGTTTATTTGGGTTTTTTATTTCTAGCATCCAGGCCATTCCATTTTCACTACTGTCAAAACAAAACAAAAAGTTGTGTAATATATTTAAGCAATCAGCTTCACTATAAGGAGCCCCCGGTGGTGCAATGGGTTAAACCCTTGTGCCGGCAGGACTGCTGACTTGAAGGTTGGGTTGCTGACCTGAAAGTTGCCGGTTCGAATCCAGGAAGAGCCCAGATGAGCTCCCTTTGTCAGCTCCAGCTCCCCATGAGGGGACATGAGAGAAGCCTCCCACAAAGATGGTAAAAAATCAAACATCCAGGTATCCCCTGAGCAACATCCTTGCAGACGGCCAATTCTCTCACAACAGAAGCGACTTGCAGTTTCTTAAGTTGCTCCTGACACACAAAAAGCTTTACTATTAGGTACAAACTAAACCCACCCTGATACTTTGTATGCACCAAGGGGCAATCCATATGCAAACAGATATTGTTGGAGAATCCAGTCCATGTGAAATACAGTATAGTCTCACTTATCCAACCCTCGCTTATCCAACGTTCTGGATTATCCAACGCATTTTTGTAGTCAATGTTTTCAATACATCGTGATATTTTGGTGCTAAATATGTAAATACAGTAATTACTACATAGCATTGCTGCATATTGAACTACTTTTTCTGTCAAATTTGTTGTCTAACATGATGTTTTGGTGCTTAATTTGTAAAATCATAACCTAATTTGATGTTTAATAGGCTTTTCCTTAATCCCTCCTTATTATTCAACATATTCGCTTATCCAACATTCTGCCGGCCCATTTATGTTGGATAAGTGAGACTCTACTGTATATGGGAAGTGGTTATATCTAATGGCATAAACCAAGGCACAATGGGAAAAAACTTTTATATTGCAGCATAACATGCTAAATCATAATGGTGGCAATCCGCAACCTGAGAGTAACCTTTTTTCTAACCCAAGTGGAGCTATGCAATAAAAATGAAATAGTGAGAAAAACGCAGCCCTCCTTGCGCCCGAACCCTGAACAAATAACAGAGAATATTAAAATATTCATCCAGTTTTACAGAATTGCAAATCCTCAGATGCAGCAGGATGTTTTCGCTAGGCAGGCTGCAACTGGCACACAATCACTTACAGAATGAATGAGGTACATTACATAACAGGAGCAAGTAAGAAGTAACCATAACTATCTGTACAATCCTATATGTGTCTCCTTAAATGTATGTTCTACTGATGTATGTTCTAAAAACAGGCATGGGCAAACTTCGTTCCTCCAGGTGTTTTGGACTTCAACTCCCACAATTCCTAACAGCCTACCGGCTGTTAGGAATTGTGGGAGTTGAAGTCCAAAACACCTGGAGGGCCGAAGTTTGCCCATGCCTGCTTTAAAGCAATGGTTTAAAATGGCAAGTTTGCTTTCAGATCTGCTTTAGTATGTCAAACCTGAGCCTAAAAATTAGGACCGGCATTCAAAGCACAGGCTCTTTTACTGACATGTTAAGCATTGCAATGCTTTTCTGCAAAGCACCATGGAATGATGCGCCTCTCTCCTCTGGCTCTACTTCTCTTGCCACAAAGATGTTGGATTAACTTGTGCCTTGTTTTAAAAACTTAGCAGAGCAGAACAAGCAAGCACTTAAAAGGCACAAGGTTCAAAGGGCTCCCGGGATTTCGGAGGCACACCGATCAATAACCTGCTCCATAAAGAACGGCTCGGTTAAGTCCTTTCTCGCTACATTGAAATGCAGTGGAAGGCTTTCCTCTCCCAGTGCCAGAGAGACCCTGATATAGAAAGTATTTGAGGTCATTGCTCGAATGAGTCTCACCTCTTTGCCTAGGAAATAGGCAGCTTGCAGATAGGCATTCGGCACCCGAACCAAACCCTCATCCTTTCGCAGAATATCTCTCTGCCAAGCCTCAAATGCTTTGAGGAGTTCACTTTTCCTACCTGTATAGTAGAGTATAAGAAGGCAAGCGACGTGCACAAAACCCGGGATGCTGAGAACTCTGGACAAGACTTCCCTTTCTCTCTTCATTTTGGGTTTAGTTTTAGATCCTTCTCGCACACAATTAGCATGATTTGTCCACCCGGGGCACGTCCCTTCGTGCCGCTTGGAGTGGTTCCGCCACCACCGATCTCTGCCAAGTCCTCTTTCAATAGACAGAGCTCTGTGTGTTGTTGTTGAGAGTTGTTTCGCTTTGTTTTTCTCCTCTCTTTTGCTCAGACCTGATGTTTTCTGGCTTCATGAGCCCTGCGTCCTGTGTCAAAGGATTAGATCACTGCCCTTGGAGATACAGCAATATTTCCAAACTTCCCAAGGCAACCTTGCAGCAAAGGTCTGGTTTGAAGCTCCTTGGACGAGGCGGCTCTCAATTCCAGATGACTTCTTTGTAACTTCTCCCACAGTTCCTAGGGAGATTGACGCCTGCCACATCATACCCACAATTCCCCAAAATGAGTGATCTGCCAGGCAAGTGCTAGGAATTATGGGAGCCTTCCTACATTTCCGGGCCTTGAAAAGAAGTTCTGTCCTTTACAACGGCAATTCTGGCTTCCAATTCGCTTCCTGGGTTTTTACTGCTCAATGGAAACATTGCTTCTGTTACCATAGCATTGGGAGGAAGGGAGATTTCTGGAGAGGATGTAGAATTACAGTGTGTGTGGTTTCATTATAAACATCCCAACAAAGGATGGTTTTCTCCCTATACTTGTGTGTTTTTCCTTCCCTCCAAAGCAGTGATTCCCAAGCTTTTTTTGACCAGGAACCACTTTGATCAGGGACTTCTTGACCAGGAACCACTTTGACCAGGGACTTCTTGACCAGGAACCACTTTGATCAGGGACCCTTTGACTAGGAACCACTTTGATCAGGGACTTCTTGACCAGGAACCACTTTGATCAGGGACCCTTTGACTAGGAACCTCTTTGACCAGGGGCCACTATCCAACATTAGTACCAAAAGGGTTATGAATCAGTTTTTGGCCAACTTTAGATTTGGTTTGGTTATCTGGGGTGCTGATTCAGAAAACTACATTGGATAGACCACATGAGCTTTAGTTTCCGATACACATGCCATCCAGTAGTCGCCATCTGCTCGCCCACAGAAAATCATATTTAATAATCTAGAGCCGATGTGGTCTATTCAATGCAATTTTCTGTATCATCACCCAAAATAACTCCAGGAACAGGCCTAAAAATGAAGACATCAAGTCACCCCCACTTCCAGGCACCACATGGAACGGCTCTGCTCAGGGGGAGAGAAGGAGGAGGAGGAGAAGCAGCAGTCAGGAGGCATGTTGTGCCTTTTTTGAGTAGTCAGCCTCTCTCCTCCCAGCATCCCCAAGATAGATAGATAGATAGATAGATAGAATAGATGGATGGAGAGATAGATAGATAGATAGATAGAGTGCACCTACACTGTTTCTGGGTGCACCTACACTGTAGAACGAATGCAGTTCAGCACTGCTTTAACTGCCATGACTCCATGCTGTGAAATCATGAGAGCTGCAGTATTACATGGTCCATCAGGAGAAGTGAGTAATAAATAAAATTTATTATTATTATTATTATTATTATTATTATTATTATTATTATTATTATTATTTTATGACACAGCAAACAAGATAGATATGCTGGATTTCGTATCACAAAATCACAAGTCGAACACTTCCCAAGTGTCTAGGACTGTGTGATGTATTTTCAGATGATGTGCGCAGATCCCAGTAGGGTGGCCTTTTGCAGTTGGCAGATTGTGATTTTGTCAATGTCTATTGTTTCCAAATGCCGGCTGAGATCTTTTGGCACGGCATCCAATGTGCCCATCACCACCGGGACCACCTGCACTGGTTTCTGCCAGAGTCTTTTCAGTTCAGTCTGGAGGTCCTAAGTTTTTCCTGTTGTTTTTCGTCAATGCGACTGTCACCTGGGATGGCAACATCAATGATCCAAACCTTTTTCTTTTCCACAACTGTGATGTCTGGTGTGTTGTGTTCCAGAACTTTGTCAGTCTCGATTCGGAAGTCCCACAGTATCTTTGCGTGCTCATTTTCCAATACTTTTGCAGGTTTGTGATCCCACCAGTTCTTTACTGCTGGAAGGTGGTACTTGAGGCATAAGTTCCAATGAATCATTTGGGCCACATGGTTGTGCCTCTGTTTGTAGTCAGTCTGTGCAATTTTCTTACAGCAGCTGAGGATATGATCAATGGTTTCGTCGGTTTCCTTGCACAGTCTACATTTTGGGTCATCAGCTGATTTTTCAATCTTGGCTTAATGGCATTTGTTCTGATGGCTTGCTCCTGGGCTGCAAAGATCAGGCCTTCTGTCTCCTTCTTCAGGGTCCCATTTGTGAGCCAGAGCCAGGTCTTCTCCTTATCAGCTTTTCCTTCAATTTTGTCAAGGAACTTTCCATGCAGTGTTTTGTTGTGCCAGCTGTCAGCTCTAGTTTGTAGTGCGGTTTTCTTGTACTGATTTTTTGTCTATTATTATTATTTTTATTATTATCGTCATCGTCGTCATCATCATCATCAGTATTATTAGCCTTCTCAGCAAAAGAGTGGTTGGTGCCTCATTAAACTACAACTCTTACGATTCCGTAGCATTGAGCCATGGCAAATTAATCTACAGTGTAGGTTAGGCATGGGCAAACTTTGGGCTGTCCAGGTGTGTTGGACTTCAACTCCCACCATTCCTAACAGCCTCAGGCCCTTTCCTGAGGGGCCTGAGGCTGTTAGGAATGGTGGGAGTTGGAGTCGAAAACACCTGGAAGGCCAAAGTTTGCCCATGCCTTGTGTAGATACACCCAAAGACCACCATAGCCACAGTCTGCTTGAGATGCTATTATAATTGACTGGGCATTTGCCAACTCCAGATTTAAAGTCTGATGGAACAGCAAACAATCCCAAACTGGTTTCGGCAAATTAGCAGTTCCTTCCGTTGACTCTGCTCCCTTTCCATTTTCGCGGAGCCTTCCTGCATTGGATCCCAGCCCTCCGGCCCTGTCCTGTCCTCTCCCTCCTCCATCCGCCTAACTAGGCCAGCATTCCAGACTTGAAGTGCCAATTAGTTTGCTTTTGTTGTCCTCCTGGACCTTCTGAATAAGACACGGTTTACCAGGCAGAGCCAATAGCTGAAACAAGCTGAGTGCTTTTACATTACAGTTCCAGCTCGGCTGCCATTAATAAAATCCAATATTTACAGTCAAAGTTCCAGTTGTTCTCTAACATGCAATTACAGCAGTGGCAAAGTGCATTGTTGAAATACCCCCTAAATACCCTTAATTTCTTATCAAACGGTCATATTGCCTTTCTTCCAAAAGCTTGACAGTAAAAGCTCTTCTTATTGGATTTTTAGAGCGGGCCAAGGTCTTTGATGCTTCCTTAAAACAATTTTGATGTGTTTTGATCAATCCTTGTGAAGCCTTTGGGAGGCGGCTTGGCAAGCTTTGTTTTCTTCCCTGAGAATTTCCTTTTTCTAAACTTTGCTGCTGCTGAAGATTTTGGCTTTGCTTCCACACAGTGCAGACTCACAAGCAAAAGCTTTGTTTTCCATAAGAGAAGCTGGTGTCTTGTTGAACGCTGGAGGACTTTGATTATTTTAAACAACCATTTTTATTAATTCACTAGCTTGGGTAACCAGCATTGCCCAGGTTATTGTGATAAAGATGTATTGGGAAAATATAATACTTGTATTGGAAACTATATATTGAATGTAATCATATTAAAAATAGGAATAGGAAAAATGTAATCACAAGCAGAATTGTGTGCATATAGCCCCAAAATACACTCTGCTCAGCAAATAACTGTCTTCCCATAAGCAGAAGACCAAAGTTCACCCTAAGTGCCAGAGACATATGTTAAGTGTCAACAAGAATAGATAAGCTAATGGACAAGAGACAAATTAAGGCTTTTTGGGATGTCAAGATAAGACCTGGTGACAAGCTAAGGTAGGGAGGAATTCCTTAATTAATGGATCCCTGAGAGCCTAGATGAGAATTCCAGAGATAAGGCCTAATGGAGGGTCAGAGGTCTTGAAAGTAGTCTATATTTTAGGGAAATGCAAAAGTAGCTTTTAGTAAAGTGCAAAGTAAGACTTTTTGACACTAATTGGTGATGGATAATGCCTAGATGACGTAGGTAGATGGAGGGAAAAGGGTATATAAGAACCTGTGTTTCTTTGTTCCGTACCTTCGCTTTCCTGATTACAGGAGGTTCTTTTTCTTATTGCTTATTCTCTATGACCACTGAAAATAAACGTCTTTTTTTCTACAGCCACCAGAACTCTCTTTGTCTCATTACCTCAAACCTTTGTCTGCCATTTCAATTGAAAAAGTCAATGTTTTAATTGTACAAAATGCATTAGGTTTAACTACAACTCACATCATGCCAGGTTAACCCCCAGAAACTCCATCAGCACTTAAAGTTTGTTATGTTGGGCAAGTTTGCTCTAGATGCATCATCGGTGGGGTTCAGTGTGCTCTCTGGCTGCAGGGTAAACTACAACTCCCACTATGGTGACTCAGTCCCTTCAAATCCCTCCAGTAGGTTGAGTTAGTCATGAGGGTTTGTGTGCCAAGTTTGGTCCAGGTCCATCATCAGTGGAGGTCACAGTTTCTCTGGTTATGGGTGAACTACAACTCCCAGAAAAGAAGGTCATTTCTCACCAAACCCTTCCAGTAATCAAATTTCAGCATATCAGGTCTGTGTGCCAAGTTGGATCCAGATCCATCGATGTTTGGGTTCACAGTGCTCTCTGGATGTAGGTGAACTACAACTCCTGCAAATCAAGGTCAATTTCCTCCAAGGACCTCTAGTATTTTTTGCTGGTCATGGGGACTCTGTGTGCCATGTTTGATCCAATTCCATATTTGGTGGCGTTCAGAGTGCTTATTGATTGCAAGTGAACTATACATCCCAGCAACCCTAAAACGCCCAGGCCAATTCCCCTCAAAACCCACCAGCATTCAAATTTGGGCATATGGGTATGCATGCCAAGTTTGGTCCAGATCCATTGGTGTTTGGGTTCATAGTGTGCTCTAGATGTAGGTGAACTACAACTCCTCTAATCCTTCCAAAGACCTCCAGTATTTTTTTTCTTGCTCGTGGGGGTTCTGTGTGCCAAGTTAGTTTGAGGTCCAACGTTGGTGGAGTTCAGAGTGCTCTTGGATTGCAGGTGAACTATATATCCCAGTACCTAGGTAAAGGTAAAGGTTTCCCCTGATGTTAAGTCCAGTCGTGTCCGACTCTGGGGGTTGGTGCTCATCTCCATTTCTAAGCCAAAGAGCCAGCGTTGTCCGTAGACACCTCCAAAGTCATGTGGCCACTGGCATGACTGCAGGGAGCGCCGTTACCTTCCCGCCAGAGCGGTACCTATTGATCTACTCACATTGGCATGTTTTCAAACTGCTAGGTTGGCAGGAACTGGGGCTAACAGCGGGCGCTCACTCTGCTCCCCGGATTCGAACCTGCGACCTTTTGGTCCGCAAGTTCAGTAGCTCAGCGCTTTAACACACATCGCCACCGGAGGCCCCAATACCTCCAACTCTTATAAATCATGGTGAAATCCCCAAAGCTTTCCAATATGTTCAGTTGCTGATTGATTCCTCTGTTTGCTTTGTGCCATAGAAAATAATAGGAAAGGGTTAAGGGAGAGGCAGTGGGCGGGATCATGCAAATTTCCCAGCAATGGAGAGAGTCGAAACACTGAGATGTCTGTGGTGGAGGAAAAACAGAAGTCTGAGACTTCTGACATTCCTAATACATAAAATGCTTCTCTACTAATCTTTCTTTCCCATTCCTTCTTTTCTTTTCTTTTCTTAGTTTCTTTCTTTCTTTCTTTCTTTCTTTCTTTCTTTCTTTCTTTCTTTCTTTCTTTCTTTCTTTCTTTCTTTCTTTCTTTTCTTCTTCCTTGCTTCCTTCCCCAAAGGGGTATAAAGGGCTGCAGTCTCCCGATTTGGCCTTTAGGTGGCGGCAAAGGACTGTATATTTGGAGCCGCGGAATCCTGGGCTTTAAGGAAGGAGCTGAATTTTAGAGGGTGCGATTTCCGATGTGTCCACAGGGGGGCGGCAAGGGGACCGGCCATAACGAAACGTATGGGAATACAGTATAAGACAAAGACAGAGCCAAATCCCGCCTTCTGTCACATCAAGACGTCCGATTGGCCAGCTGAGGGTTAGAGGGGCGTGGCCATGCGTTAAGGGTAAGAGAAGTACAGTACCAAGCGCGCCTGGGGGAGGGACGTGCTCTGTGACGTCATCGCCTCTTCCTCGCCTGGATTGGCTGCCTGGCCGAGGAGGGGGTGGGGCTACAAGGCGGCGAGGGCGGAAGAAGACAGCCGCGCGGCATTTCAAAAACGGCGGTTGGAGACGAGACAAGGGAGTGGATTGGCTCCTTCGTGTGCTTCCTGGGCCAAACACGGATGAGGCCTGGAAGGGTTGCCATGGCTACGCTGCCCTTCGCGTGCGCTAGGCCTCAGTGAGGCAGGTATCCACGGTTACCATGGCTACAGAGCCAGGCTTCTGGGCCTTTGCTTGAGAAAGCCGGAAGGAAAGAAGGAAGGCAACTAGGACTCGAAGGGCTCCGTTGGCCTCTGAGGAAGGAGCGATTGGAGCCCTTCTCTCCCCCCTTCTCCGGGTAAAGCCCCCAGAGGTGCCATTATTATTATTATTATTATGTATGTTATTAACCCAATTTCGTCCTACTCTTAACTGCCATGGGAACTGTTGGGAACTAGGCAAGTGGGGTTTATATATCGGAGGAATAATGCCTAGGGTGGGAGACCTCACAACCACTGAGAATGCCTGCCATAGATGTGGGCGAAACGTCAGGAGAGAATGCTTCTGGAACATGACTAGACAGCCCGGAAAACTCACAGTAACCCTTCTACACTGCCACACAATGAAGGAGAACTACAACTCCCAGAATCCCATAGCATTTAGCCATGGCAGTTAAGAGTAGGACCAAACTGAGTTAAACAGACACATGGCCAGACAGCCTGGATGAAGGTGGTGTAGTGGGTTAAAGCCTTGTGACTAGAAGGTTGGGTTGCTGACCTGAAGGCTGTCAGGTTCGAATCCAACTCAGGGAGAGAGCAGATGAGCTCCCTCTATCAGCTCCATGCGGGGACATGAGAGAAGCCTCCCACAGGGATGGTAAAAAACATCCGGGCGTCCCCTGGGCAACATCCTTGCAGATGGCCAATTCTCTCACACCAGAAGCAACTTGCAGTTTCTCAAGTCGCTCCTGACACGAAAAAAAGCCTGGATGAAAGCCTTCGACAACACATAGAATTCATCTTGTCTGTAACCCAAAGATTGCCTTTACACACTGATTTCATCTGCAGTTATTTTTTACTACAGTTGTTGATACTATTTACTACATGGACAAATAACTTCTAAATGTTTAGTTTCTGAGTTTGCAAAAGAAGTTGCAATATATACATTGAGAAGGCATATGTCTCAATGATGGCAACAGCAGAATAATAGTAAAGAACTGGATCCACACTGCCATATAATCCAGTTCAAAGCAAATAATGTGGATTCAGAAACTGAATTATATGGCAGTGTGGATGGGGCCATGGTCAGTAAACATCTCCTTGTATTCCTCTGCTAAATGAAGCAGAAACAAAGGGAGGTTGTGCCTGCTGCTTCTTTTCTCTTCCTGTAGTTCAGCAGAGATTCCTTCCAGAGCCTTGTCTGTTGAAGAGATGTTACCACCCAAGAAGGAGCTGCAAGAGCAGCATCTCCAGAGAACAGCTAAAGTGAAAAGGAGACCACAGTCAGTGGTAGTAAACTGGAACGTCTTGGCAGAGAGGAACCAGCAGGTGACTCCTGTCGGAGCTTGGGTGGAGAGTACCCAAGATGATGCCGAGCAGGAGGAGAGCCCGGCTTTTGTAAGTACAGTACTAAGAAGGAAATGTTTCTACTCTCTACAAAACTTTAGTCGTACCTCTGCTTGGTTTTTTTTTTTCCTGCTGAGCCATCAAGTTTACCCAGTCTCATCTACTGGCTGGTGTCTCTGTGCTTTTCAGACATCTGGAATTTTAGATGCTAGTGATTCAGTCTGAAACTTGACATCTGAATGGAAAACATGCTCTCTTCCTAAGCTGTAGATTTTGTAACTTCAGAGTTTGTGCAAATTAAAATTAAAAAATAGAACCCATAACTTATTGCACTATTTATCTGATATTTCATTTAAGAGATTACCATACTAAACTTTACAGAGTAGGTGTAAAGCGTCATAGGCTATTGCTTGTGACTGAGTGCGATTGTCTTCCAAGTGTGGAGTCTTGGTGGTGGGTCCATAAGTGACAGTAGAGACCTATTCTGGATCCGCATGGTTTTTTGCAGTGAAGACATTCATTTCCATATGGAATGCAATCCCAACCAGGGTTTGCATGATACACCTCCCTCTTTGCACGTTTCTCCCCACAAACCCCAGAATTCTGCAGAGGTAGCCACAGGATTTAAAGTGGGATGCACACTCTGTACCAGGCAAACTGAGGCCCGGGGGCCAGATGCTGCCTCCTGGGCACTTACCTCAGGTCCTCCTCATTTTCCCTGTTCTCTCAGCATAAAGACACAGTTGCTCACTGCATCCTTATGCAGAAAGGGCAAGGGAAGAAGGCACACAGCAATTGAGAGCCCTCTGGAGCGCTCTCAGCCACAGTATGTCTCGCCCTCCTCCCAGCATAAGGGTGGTGCATAATTGGGCTATCCTTATGCCAAGAGGATGGCCCGAGGCTAAGAGCCCTCTGAAGCACTCTCAGCTGTCGCTTGTCTCGCTTTCATCCCGGCATAATGCTAGCCCTTTTCGACCTGAAATTGGCCAGTGGTTAACAGATGCATTGTAGTTGATGATCTACTACTTCTACCCTGAACTGTTGGGTCTTTCTTATTTAGTCTATAGCAGCTCAAGTTGAACAAGAATACAAGGAACAACAAAAAGAAAAAGAATGGATGCTAAAACGTTTTCAGGAAGAAGTGAAACACAGGGTGAACCAATGTGTTAAAATGCGGAGAAAGCAGCAGCTGCAAAAGTCCTATGAAGCAGTAAGACAATGTTTTTGAATATTTGGTCTCACTATTTGGAAATGTACAGCTCGCCCTCTCTGCTTGTGTAAACTTTTCAACCTCCAATGCAAAGCTTTCCATTAAAACCTTGTGAGATAATCTTCTCTTTTCACATCTTGTTTTTCTCATCTGCCAGGAAAACAATTTGCTATCAGAATCAGAAATTTATTGTAAATAAGAAATTATTTTGACTAATTGTGCAAACTGCCTCATCTCTTAAAGGAAGTTTTACCTTCAAAGGTTTACTTCATTGTGACCAAAACCATTGTCTTCCGACAAGCTTTCAGTGGATGAAAAACTCGGGGCTATGTCTGTTTTTATTGTGCTTTTATTGTTGTTTTTATTGTTATTTTAAAGCCAAGTGTATTGTTTTAATCTATTTTTGTAAACCGCTCCGAGCCAAACTGGGAGTAGCGGTATATAAGTTTAATAAATAAATAAATAAATAATTTTCTTTATTGTGTTGAGTAAAGCTTGGCTGTATCTATCCCTCTTATTGCCCCTTTCTTCTTCTTTTGCAGGCTCTAAAAGAAGGTTCTGTGATGACAGGATTTTCAGAATCTGCATTACAGTTGACCCCTAAGAAAAACACATGTTTATACAGAAGCAACACCGATTCTACCATCTGCAGGTCTGGTAGTAGAGTCCCCTCTGTGGAAGGAGCTAGATTTATGGTAGAAAGGGGAGAAAACCCACAAGCCAAAACTGTGAGTATTTCTCATGGTAATGTATGATTTTGAATATTTATTCTTAACTGTCAGCAACATCATATTTCCCTCAGTTGGACCTCAGGATCTTATGCTTAGCATCCAAGAAAGAGCAGAGACTTTTACTAATGCTCAACTGTTACATATGCAGTCATACTTATGAAAATATATTGTTATGAAATAGAGGAGGAAATCCAGACAAGGTATAGAAGTGGTGGCATAGGATTTGGCTTTTGTAGTTTTAGGGTAACAATATAAAACATTAACATGAAATGAAAATTCTCTAGGAAATAGGCTGCGCTCATATTGCAGTTGCCCAGCTATTATTTCGCTTTTATATGCGTTAGTCCATTTTGTCCATCCACACGAATTAGTGTGTATATATATTATATGATCAGACTCACACCAAGTATGGCATGTTATCTAATGGGACCTAGACAAATTTGTCAGCTACTCCTGGCATTAGCAAACACTTTTGATTTCTATATATTTTAAAAAAACATTTTTACCTTAATTACTTCACATATATATGCAATCTTCAGCATAAATAGAGGTAATAATGGATCTGTTTCCTGGATACTTATAACTCATCAACAAACCTCTTAGTAGAGTCTTCCTGATGGCAAGTTCATTTATGCCACTTGAAGAAGGCCATATCCCTATGTAAATTTGGCCATTTCATTTTGGCACATCAAGTCAGCAAATAATGCAAGTGGGATATTTTTCCACAGGTTACAAAGACTGTGCAGCAGACTATCCGTCACAAACTTGCTTCACGAAAGGCTGCGCCAGATGCGATTCCTCCAGAACTTCCAGGAGGTCCTTGGGAGAGCTGTCCAGATAAAGAGGTGATGATAAAGACAATTTTCTTCATTTGCCTTTCTTCTGAGCTCAGATGCCTACTATGGTTGGATAGTCTGTTTTGCTTTTTTTCCAATGGTGGTGCTTCTAATCTTCTAGTCTGTTAGTTTTGAATTTGTTTCATGTTTGAGAAGATTGGGCATTATCTACAGAAGGGTTTAGCTCTCCAAGCTTCCTTATGACTTATTTATTTATTTATTTATTTATTTATTTTTCAAACTTATATGCCGCCACTCCCCTAGGGCTCGGAGCAGCTTACAAGAACCAGCTAAAATCAACAATTTAAAAAACATCTTAAAAACATCTTTAAAAACATCTTAAAAACATCCTAAAGCACCTTTTAAAACATCAACAACAGAACTCAAAAGCCTGTCGAAACAGGTGTGTCTTACATGCCCTGCGGAAGGCCAACAAGTCCCGCAAGGCACGAACTTCAGGTGGCAAGGTGTTCCAGAGAGATGGCGCCACTACTGAAAAGTTGCTGTTAGACGCAAGGTCTTAAAACTGGGGACCTCCAACAGGTCTTGGTCCTCAGAACGGAGGGATCTCTGGGGTTTGTAGGGGGTGAGGCGGTCCCTCAGGTACATCAGCCCTGGACCATGTAAGGCCTTGAAGGTAAGCACCATCACTTTGAAAGTGATCCGGTGCTCAATTGGTAACCAGTGCAGCTGCTGTAAGATTGGTGTTATGTGGCATCTTATCAGGACTCCCGCAAGGAGCCGGGCAGCTGCATTTTGCACCAATTTGAGCTTCCGGATCACTGACACAGGAAGGCCAATGTAAAGGGCGTTACAGTAATCCAGTCTTGAGATGACTGTAGCCTGGATCACTGTAGCCAGGTTGTCCCTAGACAGATAGGGGGCTAGCCGTCTAGCCTGCCGAAGATGAAAAAAGGGGGTTTTGCTAACGGCGGAGACCTGGGCCTCCATCGTCAATGAAGGGTCCAAGAGGACTCCCAGACTCTTTACCAGTAAAGACGGGCGTAGCACTTTGCCATCCAGGGTTGGCAACTGGATATCCCCACTGCCCGGTCGGCCCAGCCATAGGATCTCCATCTTTGCTGGATTCACCCTTAACCTACTGGAACGCAACCATCCAATAATGGCCTCGAGGCATTGATGAAAACTTTCGGGTACAGACTCTGGTCGGCCTTCCATCTTTAACACAAGCTGAGTGTCGTCAGCATATTGATAACACTCGAGCCCGAAATCTCGGACCAGCTGAGCAAGTGGTCGCATATAGATGTTAAACAACAGAGGGGGGAGAATGGCCCCCTGAGGAACCCCACAATGTAGAGGGGACCTCTCAGAGACCAGGCTTCCCCTCTCCACTCGCTGTCCACGGTTGTGAAGAAAGGAGGCCAGCCAATTTAAAGCTGTCCCCCTAACTCCAGCAACGGCAAGGCGGTGGGTCAGAAGATTGTGATCAACTGTGTCAAATGCTGCTGTGAGATCCAATAACACAAGCAACACCGACCCGCCCCGGTCAAGCTGGCATCGGAGATGATCCGTGATGGAAACCAATACAGTCTCTGTCCCATGCCCCTCACGGAAGCCAGACTGGAAAGGATCCAGTCCGGCTGTGTCATCTAGGAACTGCTGCAGCTGCACCGCTACTGCCCTCTCAATCACCTTGCCCAGAAATGAAAGATTCGAAACTGGGCGGTAGCTGGAGGGAACCGAACGATCTAAATCTGGTTTTTTCAGCAGAGGAGAGACCACCACCTCTTTTAATCCCTCTGGAAAGACTCCTTGCTCAAGGGAGCTGTTTATTATCTTCAGCAGCGGGTCACGTAATCCCTCCAGGCAGGATTTCACCAACCAAGAGGGTTCACTTCTTTGGGATTTTTTTTAATTTTGGGGGGTGACTTGTTATATGGATCTGTTGTCAATCTACACCCCAAAACAGAGGCAAGATTCAAGTCCTGTCTCCTGTTACCTTGTCTTTGTATTTAGTTTGCATATGTATACATCCTGTTTTGACACATTCTTGAAACCATTTACATACTTTAACATGGCTTACACATGTGTCTCAGGAAAGCAAGCTCCCACAATACACAGACTTTGGAAATAATAGCTGTATCTGTCTTAGTTGCCAGAATCTTGCAAGACAACTTCCGTAAATGCAGAAGATGAAGATTTCCTTCTTACAGGACATCATGACCTCCCTGCAGAACTGCAAGATCAAGAACAGGAGCGGTGGAGAAAGGATGGGGATTATATCATAGAGTTTAAAAAAGTAAGACTTCTCCAACCAAATGGGTCTAGCTGGACAAATATGTTTTTTTTGGATTAGTAGCATTAGTCGTATGTTCCCATCTCATGCATTATTGACAAGCCTTGTTTCTTGGTGTCTTCACCTTGTGTAGGTTAATAGTGAGATACTGAACGGAACCTGCCCAGAGGACTATGCAGCATCTGGCACCAAAACTTGGTCTCCTCAGATACTTTGGCCTGGAAGAGAGAGAGAAGAGTCGAAGAAGCAGGTATGACCCTTTAGGGTAGGCATGGGAAAACTTCAGCCCTCCCTCCAGGGTTTTGGACTTCAACTCCCACAATTCCTAACAGCCATGCCTGCTTTAGGGAATCTGGTGGCTAGATAGGTAATTCTGTTGTATCACATACAGTGTAGAAGACATTTAATGTTTTAATACTGAAAGGCAATTTTACAGCTATACCCTGATATACCTGATTCCTCCAGGACACAACCTGAATTACTAGGCTTGTGGCTCTCTTTAGGTGAGGAGGCATCAGCTTAACTGCACAGCTGGATTTACTGTAATCAGGCTCGGCATGAATTTAGCTCTTTAAAAGTTGTTTATGTACTGTAAAACATATCCAGAGCAAACAATGAGATGGTACTATATAGCATCTCAGTTGTGATATTAAACAGTAGCCATTATAAATTTCATTCAATTGTAAACAAATGCACAGTGATGCATTTCTGAATGTTTGTTTTTCATGAATTGAAGTTGAGCAAAATACATAGTAGCGACTTAATCACTGACTAACAGGGATTTCTGTTCCTTCTTAGTAAAGTGTTACAATGAATTGTAATGTTATTATTCCAATTGCAGCATGCAGAGAAAATGTAACAGTTTTTCCTGTGATGTATAAGTATGTCTTGTAAGGATGGAAGACAGAAAATAACGCGCTCTAGCAAATTCTCAAACTGTGAGATCGTGTGATACAATGTACAGGAGGAATGCAAGAGGACTCTTCCCTCATTGACATAACAGACTGTTTGGAACCCCAGACCATTAACACAATCAAGTGATTTGATTAAAACTTATATCAAGTGATTGTGGATTGGTTAATCTGTTAAGGATTTGAAAAGGGCTTTAGGCATTACAACAGATAAGAAGTTAAAGTTCAGGCCACAGGTGTACAACCTGATAGACATGGATACTTCTCCCCTAAAAATCCCAATGGATAGAGGGAAATGGGGAAATGAGCAGATTTGTCACATATTAATATAGCTGTGTCAGCTCACTACAGCCGCTCCTGAATGAACACACGAGACTCTCTGTGATATCACCAGAAACTTTACTGCAGGAAACATAAACATCAGAAAAGCCAAGAATGGGAGGCTCCGGCCAACCATCCTTTATATACCCTCCCCCTCATTTGAAAAGTCTCTTCCCGCTCAGCAAAACCCCGCGCAGATTCCCCGCCAAGTCCAGCAGCCGTTTCTTCTCCGAGTCCTGAGACGCAGGTGTCTTATCAATGTCAGTGACCCTGAAACTCAGAGCCACATCCAGGCTCTAGTAGCAGGGTTCTGACAGCTGTTTCGTGTGTAGATGAAACAGCCAATTGCAGGTGAGTATTCTGGGAAAGGGAGAGTGAAGTAGTGGCTGGTCTAAGATGAATCAGTGATAAGGGAACTGGAAAGGCATTGCTGTAGTCTGGTGAAGCAGTAGCCAAGAGATCCTGTGTAGCATTTTAACAGTGATACTTTTCAGTGCTAATTCCAAGTTTTACCTAACACTAGTTTAAAACTCCTTTTTTCCTGTAGCGTCAAAGTCAGTACCTAAGATACCGGCGACTATTCATGGATATTGAAAGAGAGCAAGTGAAGGAGCAACAAAGACAGAAGGAATGTCAAAGAAAAATGGATAAGTGTGTATTCTATGTATTGCCATCCTTTCGTCTTTAATTTATTAGAGACAATAATTTAGAAGAATTTGCTGAAACTAAAAAGGTAAAAAAATGAACCTAATTTTTCAGGGTATGTAGTTCAATAGAAACTCTTCGAGCATTTCAGGCAGCCTGGTGAACTATTTATTTATTTACAGCATTTATATTCCGCCCTTCTCACCCCGAAGGGGACTCAGTGCAGATCACATTGCACACATAAAGGCATTCAGTGCCATAACATAGAACAGAGACAGAGACGAGACGCAGGCACATGCTGGCCTCAAACTCATGGCTTCTTGGTCAGAGTGATTTGTTGCAGCTGGCTTGCTATCCAGCCTGCGCCACAGCCTGGCCTATCCACGTTCATACATAACAATGAGTGAGGGAACTGCAGATCATTTCATCTTGCATTCAATCCAGTCTTCAGAGGCAGTTTATTTTCATGTTTTTTTTTTCTTGGAAAAAAATAAATTATAAAAAAATTCCAGACATTTTAGTACAGAAGCTCATTGTACTCATAAACAGCTGTGATTTCAGATTCTTCTCTCATTAGAGATACTTGCTTTCCATAAGTTGTTCGAACTTACTTTGCTGTTGAGTTCTTCACAAACATGGGAGCAAGGCAATCTTCTTCAGGTTGTACTTTAGTATCAACTTGTCCTTGCTCCCACAGACATATCTTAGTGAAACCTTTATGGTGCTGTAGTAAAATCTGGACAAATATTGAATTTCAAGGAGATTGCTGGAGGGGGAGAAGAGAGCTATCAAGTGGATGTCACATTTCTTTGGCACTGTAGTTTGGTTAAGTAAATATGCTTCCCTTTTTAAAAACTCCTGTACTTTTCCTCTCAGTTTGAACAGCTTTTGTCTCAGAAACTAGCAAAGGTTATATGGTAGTATCCTGTATTTCAAAGGAGGCAGTCCTATTGGATCAGACTAAAAGTCCCATCTTATCCTAAAATGCTATCCTACAATGCATGGCTCGAGAGCTATAGCTATCCCTGTGAAACTTGTATTTGGAAGCATATTTCTTTTATATATTGACACCTCATTTAATTCTCAAAGCTAATAGCTTCTATAACACACCCCATAAGCGTATTTAATTTTTTCCTGGAAGCAATTAGAAATCTATTTATATTTGGTGATATATAATACCTGGAACACCCTGATAGGAGGATTTAGATTCACACCCTTGTGAATAGTGTTGTCTGGTTCATTTCTCTTTCTAATAAGCTTCTGTTTTGTACCTTGTAGATGTCTATCTTTCTAATTTTGTGTTACTTTCTTCTTTTCTTGAATGTTTATTTTAAAAATATTGTTTAACATTTGCCATCTATCTTATTTTCTTTTACTGATTTCACACTAAATGTTCGCTTTATGGAGCTGTTTTTCTCATTCTTGAAACAATCAACAAGTTATTTAAATCAGGTTAATAACTTTCGATGGTATTATCTCACTCATTTCTCTTTCCAGGAAGCTTTTGTTTACTATTCTTCTTAATTATATATTTCTCTCCTGGTGGATACCTTTCTTGATAGTTATTCTTTAAGCTTGCTTACTGTTTCATATTTTTATTGCTAAATACTTTAAAATATTTGGTGGTAGAAATCCTACTTGTAAATTAAGTAACATTATGCAGTTTTGAACAAATCATATTCAAACTGTGCTGTTTTTAATAATTGAGAAATATTATCTCAGTCATCTTTAATCCTCTCTTCTAAGGTAATGTTATCTCAAACAGTGGAGAAAGGATGTGTTGTGTATGAAGAGAGGGATGGAATGAGGTATTGCAAGAGTAGCTTGCATAAAGTCTAATTAGAAATTAACTAGCTTCCTAGCTCACGGTGTATTTCCCTAGCTCCCATCTTATAACAGTCTGGATCTGCATTTTTCTTTTGGAGTATAACTGTTAAAAATCTGAAGCTCAGGTGAGACTTTCAACTATGTTTTATTAATAGGTGTTTTGCTGTCCTACTGTAGATTGCTAGCCAGAAAAAATAATAAATTAACAATACATAAAGATGTTATTTTAATGTGCAGTATAGTATTACAGTACAAAATGTTGGGTTTCTATGGTCAGACAGTGACCGGTTCCCAGAATTGGAGCTCGGTGTTCAAATCACCGCCCCACTTTGTTCCCTACCAGGATTACTATGCTGAAACCATAAGAATGCCCTTTGAACCACTGTTTACAATCATCAGTTTATTTCATAGGGTACTTAACAGCAGGATTGAGCCTTTATTGTGGTCAACTTCTAATTCCTTTTAAGTAGTTTAAGCAAGTGGCTTTTTAAAAAAAAGATTGAACAAAATTCCTCTTCTGCCTACAGAATAAAGAGAGAAAAAGAGCAACAACGTCAGAGAGAGGAACAGAAGATCACGGAGAATCAAAAGGCAAAGGAACCAGCAACACAGGAACGGCTCTCCCAGGGGGGTGCTAGTTCCAGGGAAAAGGAACATCTTAAATTGGAACATCTTAAACTAGAAGACACAGAAGAGAGGAAAGGGATCATGGAAAAACAGCAACGGTGTAAGGAATATGCTCGGTAAGCTTGAATGTTCAAAAATATCAGATGTAGGAACTAAGATCACAATTTATACATCCTGTGGGGTCAGATCAATGTACATTTGCCCCAGTCTCTTTTGGGAGATACACCAGGAAGGCAAGAGCCTTCCCTTGTTTGTCCTAGACATTATGTACAGAAATAAGATACACTGCATTGAAACACCACAGCAAAAGCAGCTTAACTGTTTTAAATCATGTTTCTTAACAGGTATTATCCCACCAACACTTAGAAAGAGCCTCCAGTGGCCTAGGGGATAAAAGCCTTGTAACTTGAAGGTTGGGTTGCTGACCTGAAGGCTGCCAGGTTCAAATCCCACCCAGGGAGAGCGCGGATGAGCTCCCTCTATCAGCTCCAGCTCCATGCGGGGACATGAGAGAAGCCTCCCACAAGGATGGCAAAACATCAAAACATCCGGGTGTCCCCTGGGCAACGTCCTTGCAGACGGCCAATTCTCTCACTCCAGAAGCAACTCCGGTTGTTCCTGACACGGAAAAAAACAAAACCAACACTTAGAAAAATAGACTATGTGGAATGAGAGGACCTTATCAGCACTGACAATATAGTTACATATGCCTTCCACTGATAGGTTGAGTATCAATTATTCGGATGTTTTTCCAATTTTTTGAAAACCACTGGTTATTGGCCTGTTGCATTTGTTTGATTTACTTGTTCCTTTGTGGTTTTAATTATGTTGGAGATTCTTTAACTGTGTTACCATGGTTTGCCTGCCCTTAACAGGGACATCGAAGCGAGTTCTTTTTGCCTGTGTTTTGTTTTTCAGATATGCAGAAGCACTACGCGCCCAGATGCGGGAGAAAATCAAAATGTACAATATCAATTTGCCTCCATTGTGCTTCTGTGGGTCAGATTTCTGGGACTCTCATCCAGATAGTTGTGCCAACAACTGTGTGTTCTATAAAAATCACAAAGGTACCCAACTTCCCTCTTGAAGTTCACATTAGTCTCTTCTAAGCTAGGAAGTGCCAATAGTATTCTGCTTATGAATATTAAAGGTACAATTAATTGTGGAGTCTGCAGAAAATGCCACATGAAGAGCTTTAAAAAGTTACTTGTTGCGCCAAATTCCCAGAATCCACCAAAGAGCATAATAAATTCCGAGAGCTAAGATTTTTTAAACATCCTTTTCTAAGCTGCAACTATGAGTGCTTCATTCTCAGACGTACCATTCTAGTGTAATTTTCTATCTTTAGGGATTTCCCACAGATTCTTGACATGACAATTGTTAACCTGGTGTCAATACCTATCTTCAGAAATCTTTTAAGTACAATCCCTGTATCCACAGGGGATACATTTCAATTCATTTTGTGGATATCTGAAACTGTGGATAGTAGCAAACTCTATATGTTAACTACCTGAGCTAGAGACATGCCATAAGTCTGCACTAAAGAGGTCACAGCAGGTGGGGGATATTTTTTGAAGCATGGGTAAATTAAACTGGATATTAAATCTGTGGATGTCACAGACAGAACGCCACCAAATAAGGTTCAACACAGTTTATTAAAGTTACAGAACCAAAAATGCCCGTAAGAAACAAAGGGCTAGGCAAACACTTGCCTTCAATGTGAAAAGATACAAAAAGACTTTGCTGGAACTAAAAACGGTTTAAAAGATAAACCGGATTAAACAGGAGTTTAATCCGGGTTAAATCAAAAATGCTTACTTCAGCCTGGCACTTTAAACAAACAAAAGTTGATAAACAAAGGTTCAATGAAACACAAATAACTGGCAGCAGATTCCTCTCTGCTACTCAAAAGCTACGATTGAGTAACTAAGTTGTTACTCCTCCGTGCAACGAGCGAACTCCGGGTCCAAACACATCAATCAGGGTAGCAGCGGTCAGCAGGGTCCCAATCCGGTCCAAGGTCGAAAGCCAGGTACAGACGTCTTTAGTTCACCAGTTCCACCGATAGCCACAGAAGGGATAGTCCGAGGTCGCAGTCAGTCAGTCAGTCCAGCGTCAATCCAGAGTAGACAATTAATGTCCGTCAAAAAGACGACGGAGGTCCAAGCTATCAAGATTAAACACAGGTTGCACAGCAAAAGCCCACACAGTTCCTCCCGCCGTCTATGCCCAGTGTCCTTGGTAACTTACGTATTCAGCAAACGAATCACACCCGTCTTCAGGAATTTCCCCAACAAGAGCCCAAGCGTTCGTCCAGATTACCTTGCCCAACGCAATTAGCCATTGATTCTAAACCCCATTTTATGCCAGTTCATAACTCCTCATCACTATCAGCTGCTATCCTAATTCCAGGTGCCTCATCATCATCATCCTCATCAGAGCTAAAACACCTTTGACTACGCCCCACAGCATCCCCAGCTGTGGATCCCGTTCCATCCCTCCAGCCCGTCCACGGGTCCGATCCTGCAACCCGCCAGTCGCCTCCCATGCTATCATTGCCGGTGACACCCAAATCCTCCCTCACACGAGTCCATTCCATGTCATCCTCCTCTGAGCTAACCATCTCTTCCTCCATTCCCTCGGTAAAACCCTCAAAGGAGTCTTCGTCTGTTGGTTCTGCAAATAAGTCTCGGAGCTGTTTCCTTTCGCGCTCCTCAAGAGAGTCTGACTCTCGAGGAGTCTTACGACCTCGTCTCCCAGTATCGGAGCCATAAGGCTCAACCATAACAGTGGATAAGGGTGTAGTTTCTTTTAAACTGAAAAGTTCTTAATCTACAGTGGCTGGAGAGCTAAATTTTTTTGAAAAGTAACTGGATATGTTAATATCTTTTAGATTTGTTAAAACGACATAAAGAATGTCTTCAAGCAGCAAGGATTTGGTTTCCTATAATTTCCAGACATTTAACACTCAGTGGCAAATTGTGGCCTATCTATAAGTATTCAAGCTCTGTGAGCAAGAAAGCTTGAAAGTTAACCCTGGCTGGTTGTAAACAACTAAGGAATGTTGCTATTCAGAGAATCTGCAATTGGAACACAAGACTACAAATCCTCAGTCTGCAAACGTTCATTATAGACAAAGATTCTTTTATGAAACTTGTTTGTGGGTATTCTTCATTCAGAGCATGGTAAAGTAGTTACAATACCTGTACTTTAAAAAAAAAAACAGAGGCCAAATTATCATACTGAATCAATGACTTATGTTAATGACAGGCAGAAAAAAAAACGTTTTCCCATTACATCTGTTTTGAAGCCTGTTATTCTATTTCCATCCCTTGTATATCCCCCCCCCCCCTTTTCCCGGCCACCGCAAGTTAATACAGAACCTAACACTGTTTCCTTCTTTTTCTCAGCATATGCCCAGGCGCTGCAATCTGTCATCTCATCTTGTAATGTTCTTGATGGTGGTTCAAACACAAGACTTGCTGTTCATACTTTTGCTACAGTATACGCTCGTTCAAAGAATTCATGAAAAATGACTCTTAAGATTTTTGAAATACTTCCCAGAATCTCCTGGTTGCTGGATTGTATCAAAGGTTTCCCTCCTCAAATGTTGGTCATGCAGGAAAGTTCTTTCAAAGACTTGAAGTGACAGGACAGCATTATTGGTAACAAAGCTGCTGCTAAAATGCAGAATTTGTTGAAATTCTTACGTTTAAGGAACTTATGTGAAATTATGCATCTTAACACATTCCTGGGTGAATCCTAGTAAATACAAAGAAGTCTATATGGGAGAGTTTTTTTTTATTGTACCTGGACAATTGGAAACCTAGAAGTATGCAATCACATCTTGAGAGGGTAACATTTTCTTTCTCATTAATATGAATTCGTATTTTAAGCAGGAATGCTTTTGAGCACCTTCTCTATTAAGAGATAACTCTAAAATGTAGCTGTTGGCAAAGGGTGGTGTTATGAGATACCAGATTCATTTGACACTCAACTTTCCCATATGTAAATGCTAGTATTTATAGTTAAAACCATATTGTTTTGAGTAAGTTGCAGGAAGATTGTTCATTGCAGTTGACCAATTCAATAAAGATGTTTAATTTATATATAGATATAGATATAGATATATATATATATTTGTCAGCTCTGATGGTCCGGGTTACACAAACGTCATCTCATACACAAAATTATTTTTAAAATATTATATAAAATTACCTTCAAGTGATGTATATATGAAACATACATGGTTTTCATGTCTAGACTTAGGTCCCATCTCTATGATTATGAATGTATATGGAAATACAGCTATTCCAAAATCCAAAAAATTCCAAAGCATTTTTCAGCCAAAGCACTTTAGATTAGAGCTACTCAAGCTGGCCCTGAAATGTGAATTCTGTTGTGTCTGTTTTTAATGGATTCATTTTGAAAAGTGTGAAATGCTTTGTGGTATCTTAAGGCTGGGACCAGCCTAAGGGATTGCTGTGGTTGATATATTCAGATACAGAAAGGTGAATGCATAGTGTACAATAAAATTGATGGGAGTGCACAATCCAGTGACCATTAAGCAGCTTGAAACATCTACAATGTCCAGGCCTTATGTTTCCCTGGACATCAACTTTTCTATTTGTTACCTTGTTTGGCTTTAAACAGCATAAAATCTTAAACTGTGTTTGAATATAAGTGTGGGAAAATGTAGGCTCCCCAAGAAGTAACAAGAACTATAATGTTTAAAGAAGACTAGGTTCAAGATATAGAGGAGCTGGAAAAAACTGCTATAGTGCCTGTATAACATAATAGACAACACAAATAACACTGGCAATACTGTGTTTAAGATGGAGATATATGGAAAGTTCATGTTACAGTGTATGGGATTTATGGTTCAAGTACGTTTTCTAAGAAATGGGCCTATCCCCAATCTTAGCTTACCTGAGATAGCCTTACTGGGTGCGGCCAGGACCTGCCTGTTTTTCTTCATCAGCGTAAATGGTCACTTGATTCAGCATGTAGAAACTTTGGCTAAAGTTATATCTTAACCTGCTAATGAAACCGATATGTGCTCGCTCATTAATAGTAGTGTCCAATAAAAATAAGGCTATTTTATTCTTTGAGGGGCAAAGGTGTCTTTTTCATTACATAACCTATAATTTTCTTAGAATTGCCAATCTGCTGTCATATTTCTTTTGTGTTTGGACAGAATAATATGGTCTTTCAAAAACACCTCATCTTATTTCATATAGGGCTCAATAAATCACAGCTGCTTAATCTGTGGGTCTCAACCCCCAAATGGGGTTCCCCTAGCTGAATGTTGGGGTTCCTAAAAGTCGACAACAATAAAAAATTCTGAATGCCCCCTAGTGACTGTTTTGGACATGTACATGAACCTGTTGTGCAGTTTTTGCAGTGGACACTACAGAAGATGTTTCAGCTGTACTTCATCAAAAGGAAAAACAGTCTGTTTAGCAAGCTTTGCAAATGCTAATTAATCATTAGAAAATGTCTGGCTTTTATACCTATTTATATACAGTACCTATATATGCAGGGTCACATAAAAAAATCACCTGGAAAGCAGTTGTGAGCGGAAAGGTTTAAGAAGCCTTGCTATAGATCATCACCAGTGCTTTGAGTTGCATCCAGAAACTCAATAAAACTGTGGTAATTAGTGAAGTTATTTTTATCTTCATTCTGGTTAGTAGTCTGGCATTCTCGCCAAACAAAATCTCTAAATGCTTTGCCAAAGCAGGCCAACCTTACCTGCATCCAAATTGATTGTAAAGCACTTGTCAGCTCAACAAAATATATACTGATTATTGCCATCTAGCTCCAGTACTGAATATATGCTAGTTAAAAAATCTCAGTCTTCAGAGAAAGTGTAACTCCATCCAATACAAGCTGAATTACTCGTCTGTGATCTCCAAACAGATAATCCATCATGCTGCTTTCGACTTGGGTCCAAGCATATAGGCAGGCTCCTTTTATGAGCCTCTCCAGACCCTTTGAGGACAAGGCTTTTAAGAAAAGGGCTGTAAGATGGTGTTCTGTTGTTTTCAATTGTTTTGGAGTTTTTTTATCTTTGAAGTATATGCTATACATTGTTTCAATATGGTTTAATAAAATAGTTTAATGTTGACTTTTCGTAGTCAAACTTTGAATAGTCAATCAAACCTTGAAGTTTTGCAGTAAGCTGTATAAGCCAGTGTTCCGAAAAGTTATTTTTTTTGGACAACTTGGAAGTGGAAAGTTGTTTTAATTCTCAGCCAAACCAGACTCAGAACTGTAAAATATGGGCCATTCCTAACTGATGGCATTTTACATGTTCCCACTTGTATGTTTGGGGCTGTCTGGTTTATGTACTACTCTTCTGACTCTTCCAAGTAATATGTCATATGTTTATATGACAAGCATCAACAGGCAAGATTGGTGAGCCAGCATACTCTTAAGCCAATTTTATGAGTTTTTACTGTAACTATGTTGAATTTGATGCTGTTAACCTCGAGTTTCCTTTGCGGAAATCACAGATGAGGATTAAATTGGATTAAGAAGATGAGTTTCTACTGCAAAATGCTGTTCACATTTGATGTATCTGATTTTAACACTCTACCTTAAATGTTCAGGTTTTCATAGAGAAAAGCTTAATCCACATTTATTATTTGTTGCCGAGCTTGAAGAAATTACTTTGTTAGATTACATCTTCCAGAACCCTTTAGTAAGTATGACTGCTAGAAAAGGTAGCCGTGACATTCTAGGCAATGTAGCCCAAATGCCTTACTTTTCCAAGGTCTGATTTTGCTCTATTTTTACATGAAAGGGAATGAAATGCCTCTCTTTTCTTAAACAGAGTCCAAAGGTAGCTACAGGTATCCTTAATCAAATTGTAATTTTCCTTGTAACCCTTTTTGAAGCTTGATTTCGATTGCTCTGTTCTCGTGTTCAGTCCGACACTAAGAAATCATTTATCTCTCTAATAGGGTTCCTGAGTGCCACTAATTAGCCGATAACTTTGGCGATTTGCGTCAGTAGAAGCAACAAACAGCTAATAAAGTATTTAAGGTACACAGGGACAATCCTTTTCTTATGTAGGGACAATTCTATTAAATCTTGCCTTGTTCAGGTCACACACTTGACAACAAAAAAGGACTTTAGCGCAGCCTGGAACACAGAGACATGCTTTAAAGAATTGTCATGACAAATTGATTGGTATCATAGTTCTAAGAGTTCACATACTTATAATGAGTTTTAGATACAGTATTTTCTGTTTTGTTTTCAACAGACCCTTGATTTATTGAAGTGTCTTCATTCAAACTGATAAGTGCCATAATAAACCAGTCAAGTTGAAAACATTTTTTTTTCAAATATACTCCAGTATATAACTTTTTAATTGTTCATCAAATAGCTTCCAGGAGGCACTGTTTTTTATAAGCCATGTGATAAAATTGGAACGGCTACCCCTTGCAATGAGTTATAGAAGGCTTTGTTATTTAAAATTTGATAGGAAAAGCATTCAATGTATTTTTTTAAAGTCATGGCTCCTGGGATTAAATGAAGCAATTACTCTTATCTGTATAGGTCCGTGTGGAGTTTTAGTAAAATGAATACCCATTAAGGATGGAGAACATGGCAGACTGCCACTTTCCTCATCCAATGTTGACTAGAGCCAATGAATATTGGAGCATCCAGAGAGTAAACAAATCTCTATCCATAATGGGTATTATGTAGTGGCCAGAACTGGTCACACATCTCCTCCGCAAATGGATGCACATTTCATCCATACTGGAGGCACACTTTTCAAATAAAAGGAATAATGGGCACATGCAACCACACCTTGTGTTTCGTACAAAATTGTGATGTCTTAGGTCTGACAGTTACAAACAAAGCCTTCTACAGCTAGGTATAGTCATGTTTCCTAAATTAAGCAATGCCTCACGTGTCTATGTGGAATATAGAAAGATAAGAGGATCTGGGAAGAGGGCATGTAGTGACTTTCAGTAGGGTCACTCAAAACTATATTACTCAAGTTATTGCTGAAGATTATGAGTGTGATTTCATTTGGTCTCTGAGGAACAAAATAATAACTTGGTCACGTTATACAACCAACCTCCTGTCCTCATGAAACCTTATAAATTTAAGAGTTACAGTAGGCTAAAACAAAAGAAGAGCTATAAAGATAATATGCCAGTACTTTACTTTGTAGATAGAATAAACATTGTTACAATGGGAAGTTCCGCAGCCAGCACTTTTTTTTTCAAGTCCTCAACTTCAGGTGGCTATCATCGGGCCAGTGGTTCCCAAACAGTTTCAGTCATGGTACCCTTAAGAAGACATTTGAACCCTATCCCTAATTTGTTTAATCTTTAGGCAGAGTGAGGCAATCCCTGATAATGTCAAATGCAACATGGTAACAAGCCCAGCAATCATTCTTCCTTAGCCCTCTGGTCATTGAGAGAAAGAATGGAAAGTTACTTTTACAATCCACCGTGTTGTAAATTCTAAACCTTTTTACAACACTCTCATTCCCTATTATGATGACTGTGAATCTTGAAGACAGGTATTGAAATCTGATTTGAACATAAAAGTTTGTGGTATTCAGATAATTCAAGGCCAAATTTTCTGCTGCTGCAGTATGATATTAATAGCCCAACAAGGCTGGAGAACATTATAGGCAAAGATGTTTCTGCTAAATAGCCAAAAATGCCACCTGTCACAGAAAGGGTTGTTAGAAAAAGTATATATTTTGGCCAGCTTGGTGAATTTTGTTAAGATTATTGCTTTAAAATTATTATTTTTGGTCAAGATTCATATTGATATTTGGTGTTTGCATTTCTGCATTTCCCTAGGGCTGCTAGAGGGCATTTCCTAACCTTTGCCATGATGTCTACTATTGAGATCCAATCAATTTGTTTCTTTCTTAAGACAATTATCGTCTTGACATTATCGGAATAGTTTCACTGTGCAGCAGGCGTTATTGACTAGAGTTTCACACCATCCATACCCTCTTTCCCCAAAAATAAGACATCCCCTGAAAATAAGACCTAGAAGAGGTTTTGCTGAATTGCTAAATATAAGGCCTCCCCTGAAAGTAAGACGTAGCAAAGTTTTTGTTTGGAAGCATGCCCTACAAACAGAACAACAGAACATGCAGGATCAGTAAATATACGTACCATAGGTTGTTGTACACAGAAATAATGGTAGTAACAAGAAATTTTTGATAGGATTCACAATTTGTCTGGTTATACTGGTTTGTGATGACAACTACTCTACAGTATAAAATGAATGTTCATTTTTTTTTTGTTCAACAATGAATCTGAATTCTTCTTCATGGAAAAATAAGACACCCCTGAAAATAAGACCTAGCATATCTTTGGGAGCAAATAATAATAAAAGACACTGTCTTATTTTTGGGGAAACACGGTATGTTCCCTGTTTCCCTGAAAATAAGGCCTCCTCTGAAAGTAAGATCTAGCAAAGTCTTTGTTTGGAACAGGGTGCAGAAGAGCTATCATAGCACTGCATGCCACAGATTTAGTGCTGCTAGAATAGATGTGCAAGTACCTTGTTGCAATGTGTGTGCTGTGCTGGCAAATTTCTCTTTGTCGTCAGTAATAGCAACTTTAAATCTTACATTTAAAAAAATAAACCCTGCCCATATAACTTTATTGGAGCTTATTAAGAGTACCTGAATGTTCTCAATAGCCTAAGATAACGGAATAAAAGCCTTGCTTATAAAAATCTGACCCCAAGCACACTCCTCATGGGATACCCATGCTCAGTTTTACATGGCCTGATACCTTCTAGATCAGTGGCTCCCAATCTTTGGTCCTCCAGGTGTTTTGGACTTCAACTTCTAGAAACCCCAGCCAGTTCACCAGTTGTCAGAAATTGTGGGAGCTGAAGTCCAAAACACCTGGAGGACCAAAGGTTGGGAACCACCGATCTAGATGCATAGGAGTGCAATTGCTAACATATATGGTTTCATGGAAATGGCCTGTTGCACTCAACTGCTAAAGTGTGTTCACTTGGAATCCGAAGGAAACCCAAGAAGAAAGCCATCATAGGCTCCTTAAGGAAGGAGTCTCAAGTCAGGAGCCACCAAGTGTACCTGGGGATAATGGGCTTTGTTGCTAGACTTGCTCCCTCCTTGTTAGCAGCTACATGGGTTGTGAATACAAAACAATTCCTTCTGCATTTGGCATTGCTGCACACATTGAATTTGGCCTATGCAAATGGATGGTTTTTGCTTTGGTGGTTGTTATTTGGCCTGGTGCAGATTTTTGGAGGTTTTGTTGTTGATAAGAATGCACTAAATTTGACACATTTATTATAAATATGAGGAGCCCCAGTGGCGAAGTGCGTTAAAGAACTGAGCTGGAGACCAAAAGGTCCCAGGTTCAAACCCCGGGAGCGGCGTAAGCGGCCGCTGTTAGCTCCAGCTCCTGCCAACCCAGCAGTTCGAAAACATGCCAATGTGAGTAGATCAAAAGGTACCGCTCCGGTGGGAAGGTAACGGTGCTCCATGCAGTCATGCCGGCCACATGACCTTGGAGGTGTCTACGGACAACGCCCGGTCTTCGGCTTAGAAATGGAAATGAGCACCAACCCCCAGAGTCAGACATGACTGGACTTAACATCAGGGGAAACCTTTACCTATTATAAATATGATTCCAACAACTTCTATATTTTTTAAATGAATGTACAAGAAAGAGAAACAGACACGTTTATTAATCCGTCTCTTCTTCTTCATTCACACAGTCGTTTCCAACTCTTCATGACCTCATGGACCAATACAAAAGGGTTCTCACCCTTTTCTGTATCCATTACAGGCAACTATAGAAAAAATGCATATTTCTTCATGTCTCCAAAATGGAAACACAATTGTATTCCTCTTCTATAAACCCAACAGCAAGGGCTTGAGTTTCTTTTTCAAGCTAGTAACATTGGATGATTTATTTCCAAGGGTGACTGAGATGTAAGAAAATGATACACCAATGCATTAAAGATAAGAAAGTCAAATATTGTTTCTTTTCTTTTTCTCAGGGAAGGGGTGATGGCAGTGGTGTGCATCTGGACAAAGAATGGGGCCAAATGGGATCCAATCTAGCTGTCCACATGGTTACTCACACTCCAAAGTATTCAACAACTTTGCATACTGTGAGGCAAAATCTGGTTAAAGAGGAAAAGGTCTGAAATCTGCCCAGAAGTCACTGTGCATTGTGAAAACTATTAGCAGCTTTGTGGTGAGCATGGTATGTTTATTCACGTAGACTTGCTTTCACATAAATCTCATTGATGCCAGTGGGTATGGCTAAGGATGCATCAACAACGACACGTGATATTATGTTATATAAGATAACATAATTGCACACACATTTTTGATCACATTCACTTATATACAATGACATTTAAAGGATGAGTGACTGAATGAACTGTGCCCTGTTGAGTCTGGCAAATCTGGCAATCTACGCTGGCAATTCATTTGTTCTGATAAGCAGAGAAGAACAGCCTTGAGAATGGGAGAATAACATGGTAGCAAGCTAAAGATTACATGGTAGCAAGCCATTTGATCTCTTTAAAAATGTAATACACAAAAATAAAAAAGTAGCCAGGATTCTTTTACTTTGATTTTCAGTGCTTTTTTCAGTGTGTATAAAAAAAATGCTCGTTCTGACTTTACATCCCAATAAAACATGAATATAAAGCCTTGGAAAAACAATGTAAAATCAAATGAGCCGCAAATAAAAATTGGAGGAAAGACTTTATGTCAAATCAGGTGTGGACCTGGAATCCACTCAGGTGGATATGCTACAGGTAGCACTAATGTTCTTGTTGCTTAACAACAATTTCCTCTGCTACTGAACTATGCCCTTTACCCTTTTGTTACTTAATCATCTTTTATCGGTATTGTTATCACAGTGTTTGGGGAGATTCAGGTGAGCTAGCCTGCCTTTACCCATGGCCTCTTGCCAGTTACTTGTGAGAATAAAAAATGTTTTCTCCAAGATTTATTGTGAGCTGTGTTTACCTTTTTTTTACCAGGGTCTTCCCAAACTCTGGTGTTATCCTTTTCAAGTAAAGTTCAGCCCATGGAAAGGAAAGGCCAGTGTGCAGGAAGGAACCAATTCACCACAACTTCTCTAAGATTATAGTCAGATATATCTGCTGAATTTTTCAATACTTTTGGATGAGGTTCAAACAGGTACTGGAGATCTGAGTTTTCATTTAAAGTAGCAAGCTGTTCCTGTTCTTTGGCCTGCAGCCCCTTCGCTGTGTTCCTTATGCTCATCTCATCAGGCTGATCACTATTTTCCTTTGGCAGGAAGACAAAAGCAAAGCAGTTGCTGGGCAATTCTGCTCCCACCATCACTCATGAGTAATTGCCCTTTTCTTCCTCTTGCAAAAGCTGCCCATTAATTATTTTTAACCTCTCTCAAAAGTCTGGGCTCAATATGAGTTTAACGCATACACTGTCAAATCAATGCAGTTTGACACCACGTCACCTGCCATGGCTGAATGGAATCGTGGGAGTTGTAGTCTAACAAGATCGCCTTTGCCAAGGAGTGCTGGTGCCTTACCAAATTACAACATTTTCTGTGTAAAAATACATTTTTTCCTGTGCAGTCTCATTGCAGAGAATGCTTATTTACTTGTGCACAGACAAATACAGTAGAGTCTCACTTACCCAAGCTAAACGGGCCAGCAGAAGCTTGGATAAGCGAATATCTTGGATAATAAGGAGGGATTATGGAAAAGCCTATTAAACATCAAATTAGGTTATGATTTTACAAATTAAGCACCAAAACATCATGTTATACAACAAATTTGACAGAAGCGATTTCCTGCTTCTTGGCAGGGGGTTGGACTGGATGGCCCATGAGGTCTCTTCCAACTCTACTATTCTATGATTCTAAAGTAGTTCAGTACACAGTAATTGCTGTATTTACGAATTTAGCACCAAAATATCACGATACATTGAAAACATTGACTACAAAAATGGCTTGGATAATCCAGAAGCCTGGATAAGCGAGGCTTGAATAAGTGAGACTTTACTATACTCTCAAAAGAATCTCACTGGCTGCCTGTCTTCTTCCCAACAAGGTTTACGGAGCATCAGGAAACCCCTTTCTTGGTAGAGAAATGAGCAGCCAATAAATATTTTTTCCATTGCTAATCTCAGATCAGTGGGAAGATAGTAGGCTTGATCGATCCACGAAAAATTTGATTCTAAACTCGTTTCAAAACTAGAGGGGGGCAGAATTTCGTTTCTGAAGGTATTTCCGAATTTTGCCCCCCAAAAAATTCGAAATTAACGAAAATTTGTTATTTTCTAAATTAATTCGTTAATGGCGGACGCGCATGCGCAATTCCCAAAAACAGCACAGAGGGAGGGGACTTTACAGGACTCTCCCACCCTCATTTTTTGAGTGATCTTCTTCAAACTTGGTACAGTGGTAGAACACATTTAACACTGCTAGCTCACCAAAATTTGGAACGTTTCCCTTATCCTCTGATTTTTGGCGAATTTTCATAGCTTTTATAATAAACCATTTTTTAATAATTGCAGAAATCTGTTCCTGGTTTGAAAGTCTTATTTCCTGTTAAATTGGGTTGTCTTTACTGTGAAAGTCATTGTTCTACTTCAGAAACTTTGTTTTTGTGGCTGAAACTTTGTTAAATTGGTGTGTGTGTGATATATACTGTGTGTATATATATATATAGTCCCTGCATATGTGTGTGTGTGTGTGTGTGTGTATATATATATATAGGTAAAGGTAAAGGTATCCCTTGACGTTAAGTTCAGTCATGTCTGACTCTGGGGGTTGGTGCTCATCTCCATTTCTAAGCCCAAGAGCCAGTGTTGTCCATAGACACCTCCAAGGTCATGTGGCCGGCATGACTACATGGAGTGCCATTACCTTCCCGCCAGAGCGGTACCTATTGATCTACTCACATTGGCATGTTTTCAAGCTGCTAGGTTGGCAGAAGCTGGAGCTAACAGCGGGCACTCACTCTGCTCCCGGGATTTGAACCTGGGACCTTTCGGTCTGCAAGTTCAGCAGCTCAGTGCTTTAACACACTTCGCCATCGGGGCTCATGTATATATAATATACATACACATACACACAATGTGGAGAATATGTGGAAAGGTAGATAGATAAGTTGGGAGCCACAGCGAAGGCACCTTCCTGGGAGCAAGGTCTAATAATAATAATAATAATAATAATAATAATAATAATAATAATAATAATAATAATAATAAATCCCTTACAATATCCAAGATGGCTCACTGCTACAGAATCTTGGGAGGTTTAGTTTGGTATGGTACCATTATTGGCAGAGAAAGCCAAGCTGTAGGAGTTGAAATCCAATCATTTATCCTCCCTATAGAATCAATTTTATATGCATTTTTAGCTACAGAAAAGCTAAAATCAGGACAGTAAAAGAACAACACCCAGAAAATGGGAATTCCAGACAGGAAACAATCAGGGCCAGCTAATACCTCCCAACAAAGGATTCCCCCAGGTAGGAAGCAGCCAGGCTTTGAAGCTGCAAGGCTATTCAATGCTAATCAAGGTGACCAATTGCAACATTCACACTTGCCTCCCACAGACAAGAGTTCTTTCTCCCACCCTGGACCTTCCACAGATATATAAACCCCACTTGCCTAGCTTCGCACAGACGTCAAAACTTCTGCGTATGTCTGCCACAGATGTGGGTGAAATGTCAGGAGAGAATGCTTCTGGCACATGGCCATAGAGCCCGGAATACATACCACAACAGTGTGATCCCGGCCATGAAAGCTTTCGACAACACAACCACAGTATCCATTCAAGTTCATGTAGCGTGGTATGGAGACCTGTATTGGGGGGAGGGAGGGTGCGAATCTGGGCCCCTGGGAGTCGTAGTCCTCCCTCCCTCCCTCCCCGGGAGCAGCCGAGGACGGGCCTGGCCCACACCCCCTCGCATCCCGGGCCTCTTCCTCCTCACCGCCGGGCCCCTCTCTGTCTCTCTCGGTCTCTCCATTCCCGGCTCCATCCGCCGCCTTCTCGCCTCACAGAGAGACACCAGGCCTGAGCTGAGGCGAGGCGGCGGCGGCCATTTCCCCCCTCCATCTTCCTCCTCCTCCTCGGCCTCCTTCCCCCTCGCCCCCTCCCATTGGCTGAGCCCGTGACGCCCCTTTTGCTGAGGGGCAAAAGGAAAGGGCCTGAATGGTGGGAGTTTGGGTGATTTGCAAAAGCTTTTTTTTCCTAACGAAAAAAACGACGAAATAAGAAAAAACGGCCTCTCGCGATTCGAAACCGCGATATCCAGACGTGTGGACAATCAAGGCCGTATATTGCTTCAAAACTAACGAAAATAACGAATTAATAATGGGTAACGGGGAAATCGAATTATTTGAGCAAGCCTAGAAGATAGCAACCAGGTTGAGCTGTAGATCTTCTGATTGGTTGGTTTTGAACCAAGGTAAAGTAAAGGTAAAGGTTTCCTCTTGACATTAAGTCTAGTCATGTCCAACTCTGGGGGGTGGTGCCCATCTCCATTGCTAAGCCAAAGAGCCGGCGTTGTCCATAAACATCTCCTAGGTCATGTGGCCAGTATGACTGCATGGAGCACTGTTACCTTTCCACTGGAGCAATACCTATTTATCGACTCACATTTGCATGTTTTCAAACGACTAGATTGGCAGAAGCTGGGGCTAACAGCAGGAGCTCACCCCACTCCACAAATTTGAACCGCCGATCTTTCAGTCAGCAAGTTCAGCAGCTCAGCAAGTTCAGGAGCTTGCCACCGGGAGCTCCTTTGAACCAAACAGTCATTCAAATATAGTATCAAGCCTTCAAACAGGGTTATGCAAACACAGTTGGATTGGTTCATCCCCAAATGTTTATAACATTGTAAAGGGGGAAACAAAGCATTCTAGTTCATTTATCCTCTTGCACATAAACCAAGCTGAGGTTCTCCGAAATGGCTGGGGATAAGTTGAAAAACTCTCCTTTATCCTCAACTGTCTACGAATGGAAGAAATATTTGCAAATAGCTTACCAAAGAACAGAATGGAGAGCATTCACTTTATCTCCAGATCTGCACAGAATGCCTATTAATGGATCAGAGGGGATGTTAGGACACTGGAACATGGCAGCATGAGACTTATAAATAAAAGGAAGACGGGAATTAGAATAGCTAAGAAAACAGTTAAGGGAGGGGGAATCGCTCAGTTAGGGATTGCAGTCTTGGTGTCCAAATGTTCACTTCCTTATAAAGTGGAGGGCTCGTATACTTCTCTCTAAAATATATCGGATCAATTTTACGATCTGCAGATACCCATGTTCATGTTCATTCCTTCCTAGCTTTAAACATCAATACTTCCAATCAGATGCTATTTCAGTTCTGTTAGCAGTGCTGATAACACAATTGTTATTTTTGTCCCATAAGATCTTCCATACGGAGTAAAAGAAGAATTAATGGATTTAAGGGAGGTCATGCCATATAATCTCCTTTGACTGAAAGCCTACAAGACATGCTTATTTCTGAGGACACACTTATTGGAGAGGATACACTGATGAATGCTGGAGGTTTAGTCAAAACAGTGGAAAGGGCTATCCAGGGTTCTGACCCTAGTTGGAGCATTGGGTTCAGCATCTTGGATTTAGTTCAAACTAAAACCCAAGGTGGGTTCATTTCCTCAGTGACATTTGGGACACCAGCTGCTACTGCTTCTCAACAAAGGGACATGGTTGTTGTGATGACAATGATTAAAATGGCCACACACCCGGAAAACTCACAGCAACCCGATAATTCCAGCCGCAAAAGCCTTCGACAGCACTATGATTAAAATTATCATGAAAATATTTATCACACCCTCTGTCTACAGATTTCAGGATAATATCAAGTTGATACATTACACAGCCCAACAAAAGCATTCTTATCTTGATGTCTTGGTTTTTAGGCCTGTTCCTGGGATTATTTGGGGTGCTGATTGAGAAAAATCCATTGGATAAATTTATTTATTTATTTATTTATTTATTTACAACATTTATATCCCGCCCTTCTCACCCGAAGGGACTCAGGGCGGCGTACAAATTGGCAACAATTCAATGCCTGCACATAATTAAAACAGCAATGAAAATCCAATAAAACAATTAAACAATAGAAAAATATAAAACATATGATTAAAATCCATTCCTCCAAAATCCTCGTGCTGTAGCCGTAAATCAGTCCAGGGTCGTCTTTTATCATTTAATCTTTGAAAGCCTGGGCACATAGCCATGTTTTCAGGGCTTTTCTAAAACTCAGAAGGGTTGGGGCGTGCCGTATTTCTCTGGGGAGGGTGTTCCACAGCCGGGGAGCCACCACCGAGAAGGCCCTGTCCCTCGTCCCCACCAGCCGTGCCTGTGAGACAGGCGGGACCGAGAGCAGGGCCTCTCCAGATGACCTTAGGGATCTTCCTGGCTCATAGGAGGAGATACGTTCGGACAAGTAGATTGGGCCAGAACCGTTTAGGGCTTTATAGGTCAAGACCAGCACTTTGAATTGGGCTCGGTAGCATATCGGCAGCCAGTGGAGCTGGCTTAACAAGGGGGTGGTATGCTCCCTGTAAGCTGCCCCAGTTATTAATCTGGCTGCCGCCCGTTGTACTAGTTGGAGCTTCCGGGCCGTCTTCAAAGGCAACCCCACGTAGAGAGCGTTGCAGTAGTCCAAACGAGCTGTAACCAGAGTGTGGACCACCGTGGCCAAGTCAGACCTCCCAAGGTATGGGCACAGCTGGCGCACAAGTCTTAGTTGTGCGAAGGCTCCCCTGGCCACCGCCGAGACCTGGGGCTCCAGGCTCAGCGATGAGTCCAGGAGGACCCCCAGACTGCGAACTTGTGTCTTCAGGGGGAGTGCGACCCCGTCCAGCACAGGCTGTAACCCTATTCCCTGTTCGGCCCTACGACTGACCAGGAGGACCTCTGTCTTGTCTGGATTCAGTTTCAATTTGTTCACCCTCATCCAGTCCGACACAGCAGCCAGACACCGGTTCAGGACCTGGACAGCCTCCTTAGTGACAGGTCTAGTTTCTTGTCATGATTTTCTATGGGCCAGCAGATGGTGATTGTTAGATGGCATATGTTCTGTTAGACACCTTTGCTTCTGTCTGCTTTGAGGAACTCTGGGTTTGTGTGGTTTTTATTCCAGGTCTTTTTTTATTCTGTTTGACTTCATGAAGAGAGAGAAGGAGAGAGCAAGAGAAGGAGGGAGGCTAAAATGAGTACAGTATGAATAAGAAAAGGTATGGTTCCATTATATGGGCAGAGGCCACTAGGGGGTGCTAGAGAGAGAAAGATAGTCCGTTTTATGGGGCGGGGTGAGTTGAAAGAGGAAAACCATTTTCCAAGTTTTCACTGGTTATTCTCCTTCCTCCCTTCCCATATTATAAATGAGGGTTGTTCCCACAACAGGGGACATAGGTGAGGGGAATAACAAGAGCAGCCTGCTGCAATAAATCACTCTGACCATGAGGTCATGAGTTCGAGGCCAGCCCGTGGCAGGGTGAGCACCCATCAATTAAAAATAAAAAAATAGCCCCTGCTCATTGCTGACCTAGCAACCCGAAAGATAGTTGCATCTATCAAGTAGGAAATAAGGTACCACTTATAAAAGTGGGGAGGCAAGTTTAACTAATTTATGACTTGGAATGTGGAAGTGCCGTCAGAGTGGATGATGAAGCAGCTGCTCCCCCCTGTGGCCAGAATCAAACATCCCCTCAGGAGAAGGTTAAATTGCCTCTGTGTCTGTCTGTCTCTGTTTGATGTGTTTATGGGCATTGAATGTTTGCCCTATGTGTGTATAATGTGATCCGCCCTGAGTCCCCTTCAGGGTGAGAAGGGCAGAATATAAATACTGTAAATAAATAAAATAAATAAAAACAGGGGGAAGCTGTTTCCTTCAACTCCTCCTGCCCCATAAAATGGACTATCCATCTCTCTCTAGCACCTCCTGGTGGTCTACGCCCGGAATTCAACTTCACACTGTCCAAGTCTGCAATCCTCAATGAGGAGTAGTTATTTAGCTTAGGTAGTAGCATGAGGGTGCCTCTTCCCCCCCCCCCCCAATTTTCTGAATGACAGTTGGTATGGATCTATTTCTTCTCTCTGTTTCTCATTCTGATTGGTTATGTAGAATGGATACTTTGCATATGCTTGCCTTTTGTCTTTGACTTCTACCTTTACATCTTGGTGTGTGCTATGTGTATTGGTGAAGTGATTGGAGATTTTCTCCTCTCTTTTGAACTCTCGAGCAGTGCTTCCCAACTTTTATTTTTTCTAGTGCCCACTTTGACCAGGGCTCACTTTACAACATCAGTACCAAAAGGGTTACGAATCAGTCTATGGTCAACTGTAGATTCGATTTGGTTATTTGGGGTGCTAATTTAGAAAATTGCATTGGATAAATCACATCAGCTCAAGTTTCGGATACAGAACATATGCCATCCAGGAGTCACCATCTGCTCACCCACAGAAAACCATATTTAATCATCTAGAGCTGATGTGGTCTATATTTAATATAGACAGATTTAAAGATGGGCTTAAAGCCAACCTTAAAAACTGTGGCATAGACACTGAGAACTGGGAAGCCCTGGCCCTTGAGTGCTCTAATTGGAGGTCAGCTGTGACTAGCAGTGCTTCGGAGTTTGAAGAGGCACGAATGGAGGGCTTAAGGGAGAAACGTGCCAAGAGGAAGGCCTGACAAGCCAACCCTGATCGGGACCGCCTTCCACCTGGAAACCAATGTCCTCACTGTGGGAGAACATGCAGATCAAGAATAGGTCTCTTCAGCCACCTAAGAACCCACCCTCAGGACCCCACAACTGGAAGACAATCCCTTGAACTACGAGGGATCGCCTAAGTAAGGATGTGGTCTATCCAATGCAGTGATCAGCTCTGCAGAAAGGAGCGGAAATAAAATAAAGGAGGTTCGCAGTCCGAATTTTTATCTGGGCCCTGGCCCACAGGTTGAGAACCACTGCTCTGGAGAGATAGATGGAAGCTCAGACTTAGTTTTTACTATTAAGAAATGTAGACAGGGAGCTCTGGTGGAGACTGGTCCATGAGGTCACGAAGAGTTGGAAACATCTGAACGAATGAAGAAGTTATTATCTATCTATGGACCCACAAAGAAAATCCAAAAAATGCTCTCTCCTCTGCAGGAGTCTACCGGATACCATGCAGCTGTGGACAAGTCTACATAGGGACCACCAAACGCAGCATTGCCCAAACAAGAGTCAAAGAACATGAAAGGCACTGCAGACCAATTCAAACGGAGAAATCAGCCATAGCAGAGCATTTGATGAACCAACCTGGACGGAGCATATTATTTGAGAACACAGAAATGCTTGGCCACTCCAACAATTATCATGTCAGACTACACAGAGAAGCCATTGAAATCCACAAGCATGTGGACAACTTCAACAGAAAGGAGGAAACCATGAAATGAACAAAATCTGGCTACCAGTATTAAAAAACTCAAAAATCAAAACAGTAGATGGGAAGCAACAGAGGAGCCCCAAGGACGGCTAATGACTCTGAACAAAGGATGCCCCCCAGGCAAGAGAAAACCTTTCCAATGCTAATTAGGGTGATTAACGGAAACATTAACACTCTTGTCACACTCTGGACTCTCCATAGACATCCCCAAAAAATAAGTCCTAGTAGAGGTTTTGCTGAATTGCTAAATATAAGGCGTCCCCCGAAAGTAAGACCTAGCAAGGTTTTTGTTTGGAAGCATGCCCAGCGCCCACCAAACAGAACACCAGAGCATGCAGGATTGGTAAATGTACATACCAGTTGCATATGGAAATAATGGTAGTAACAAGAAATTCTTGACGGGAGTCACAGTTTGTCTGGTTTGGTTATGTTGGTTTGTGATGACAACTACTGTACAGTATAGAATAAATGTTCATTTTTTTTGTTCAACAATAAATGTGAATTCTTCTTCATGGAAAAATAAGACATCCCCTGAAAATAAGACCTAGCACATCTTTGGGAGTAAAAAATAATATAAGACACTGTCTTATTTTCGGGGAAACATGTTATATATTCCTTGCCTTGCCTAGTTTATCCATGCCTCACAACCTCTGAGGATGCCTGCCATAGATGTGGGCGAAACGTCAGGAGAGAATACTTCTGGAACATGGCCACACAGCCCGAAAGACATACAACAACCCTGTTATTATTTTTTGTAATTTTAAAGAGGGAACTCCTAAGCTCTAAATTCTTTTCCAACACATGACACTTCACGCGCTGCTTGCTGTGAGCTGAATGCTCAAGGGTGAGTATCCTGTTTTTGGATGCTCTGCTGTGTTTTTTTTTTTGGGGGGGGGGGAGTCTTTCTTAACCAAGTGGCACAGGACCCTGCTTGGTGACAGGCCCCGCCCCCTATGTCCCTCCCCCCTCCCTTTGCGGGGGGGCCCTGATTCAAACAAATGGCACAGGACCCTGCTTGGTGACAGGCCCCGCCCCCTATGTCCCTCCCCCCTCCCTTTGCGGGGGGGCCCTGATTCACGGGCGGCACGTGCCGCATCCCGGGGCATTTAAACGCCGGCCGGCCTCCCGCCCCAGGAAGGGACTAGACCCGCCTCCTTCTTGGCTTTCTCCCTTCTCCTCTCTCTCTCTCTCTCTTTCTCTCTCTGCTGGAAAGGAAGGGCCGGCTCCGCCATGAAAGCCATCCCTGCGCCCGGGATCCGCTTCCTCCGCTCCTTCTCCAGGGACAGCTGGTAAGCAAGGCTTTGGGGCGGGAGGCGGGCATCTCCACCATGGAATTAACGCGCCCTGGCTCCTTGTTATGGGTTCCACGGAAGGCTCAAGCATCGAGTCAGGGCAGGGGAATGGCTAACCAGCCTTAGCCATTGTCAAAACCCGGTGTCACCCGGTCCACTTCGGGAAACAGTCTTTCTCTGCTTCTTCCCTGCAAACCCTCCCTTTTGTTCTCCGCCAAAACAAAGCGCTTCTGTGCGGGGGATGCTGCCGGCGGTGGGAAGCGCCTCCGCCGATCCTCTCTGCGCATGCGCCGCCAGGGCCAAATGTGGGCCATCTCCAGGTTTGGGCATCTCCAGTCTGCAGTGTTTTGGGCTGTTTGATTCTCTAATCGTGATTATTGCTGAACGTCCATTCCAATGGAGACCTAGAATCATAGAATCGTAGAGTTGGAAGAGACCTCATGGGTCATCCAGTCCAACCCTCTGCCAAGAAGCAGGAAATCGCATTCAAAGCACCCCCGACAGATGGCCGTCCAGCCTCTGCTTAAAAGCCTCCAAAGAAGGAGCTTCCACCACAGCCCGGGGCAGAGAGTTCCACTGCTGAACAACTCTCACAGTGAGGAAGTTCTTCCTGATGTTCAGGTGGAATCTCCTTTCCTGTAGTTTGAAGCCTTTGTTCCACATCCTAGTCTGCGGGGCAGCAGAAAACAAGCTTGCTCCCTCCTCCCTATGACTTCTCTTCACATATTTGTACATGGCTATCATGTCTCCTCTTAGCCTTCTCTTCTGCAGGCTAAACATGCCCAGTTCTTTAAGCCGCTCCTTACAGGGCTTGTTTTCCAGACCTTTGATCATTTTAGTTGCCCTCCTCTGAACACATTCCAGCTTGTCAACATCTCCCTTCAACTGCAGTGCCCAGAATTGGACACAGTATTCCAGGTGTGGTCTGACCAAGGCAGAATAGAGGGGAGCAGGACTTCCCTGGATCTAGACGCTATTCCCCTATTGATGCAGGCCAGAATCCCGTTGGGTTTCTTAGCTGCCGCATCACATTGCTGGCTCATGTTTAACTTGTTGTCCACAAGAACTCCAAGATCTTTTTCACACATACTGCTGTCGAGCCAGGCATCGTCCCCCATTCTGTATCTTTGCATTTCATTTTTTCTGCCGAAGTGAAGTATCTTGCATTTGTCCCTGTTGAACTTCATTTTGTTAGTTTTGGCCCATCTCTCTAGTCTGTTAAGATCATTTTGAATTCTGCTCCTGTCTTCTGGAGTGTTAGCTATCCCTCCCAGTTTGGTGTCATCTGCAAACTTGATGATCGTGCCTTCTAACCCTTCGTCTAAGTCGTTAATAAAGATGTTGAACAGAACCGGGCCCAGGACGGAGCCCTGTGGCACTCCACTCGTGACTTCTTTCCAAGATGAAGATGACGCATTGGTGAGCACCCTTTGGGTTCGTTCGCTTAGCCAATTACAGATCCACCTAACCGTAGTTTTGTCTAGCCAACATTTACTAGTTTGTTTGTCAGAAGGTTGTGAGGGACTTTGTCAAAGGCCTTACTGAAATCTAGGTACGCTACATCCACGGCAACCCCTATATCGACCCAACCCGTAACTCTATCAAAAAAAGAGATGGAAGACAATAGAAGAGATGGAAGACAAAAAGACAAGAGGGATCCTCTCTCCTCTGCAGGAGTCTACCGGATACCATGCAGCTGTGGACAAGTCTACATAGGGACCACCAAACGCAACAGCATTGCCCAAACACGAGTCAAAGAACATGAAAGGCACTGCAGACTAACTCAACCAGAGAAATCAGTCATAACAGAGCACTTGATGAACCAACCTGGACACAGTATATTATTTGAGAACACATAAATGCTTGACCACTCCAACAACTATCATATCAGACTACACAGAGAAACCATTGAAATCCATAAGCATGTAGACAACTTCAACAGAGAGGAAGAAACCATGAAAATGAACAAAATCTGGCTACTAGTATTAAAAAAACTCAAAAATCAGAACAGTAGATGGGAAGCAACACTCTGAGGGCAGAGGAGCCCCAAGGACGGCTAATGACTCTGAACAAAGGATGCCCCCCAGGCAAGAGACAAACCTTTCCAATGCTAATTAGGGTGATTAATTGCAACATTAACACTGGCTTCCAACTGACAAAGGACTCTTGTCATACCCTGGAGTCTCCACAGATATATATTTACCTTCCTTGCCTAGTTTATCCATGCCTCACAACCTCTGAGGATGCCTTCCATAGATGTGGGCGAAACGTCAGGAGAGTATACTTCTGGAACATGGCCACACAGCCCAAAAGACATACAACAACCCTGTGATCCCGGCCATGAAAGCCTTCGACAACAGATCTGGGTTTGTCTTCTGGCCTCTTTCATGGTAAATCAGGCTGAGCTGGAAGAGGGGGTTTACCTGCTTTTATAGTGCTGCCCCATGCAAGAAGTTAAGAAGGCAGGCAACCGGGTTGCTGTGAGTTTTCCAGGCTGTATGGCCATGTTCCAGAAGCATTCTTTCCTGTCGTTTCTCCTGCATCTATGGCAGGCATCCTCAGAAGTTGTGAGGTCCGTTGGAAACTAAGCAAATGGGGTTTGTATATCTGTGGAAGGTCCAAGGTAGAAGAAAGAACTCTTGTCTGTTTAAGGCAAGTGTGAATGTTGCCATTGACCACCTTGATTAGCATTGAATAATAGCCTTTCAGCTTCATCAGGACAGTAAATAAAGGATAATACTTAGAAAACGGGAATTCCAGGCATGAAACAATCAGGGCCAGCTAACACCTCTGAACAAAGTATTCCCCCTGGAAGGAAGCAGCCAGGCTTTGAAGGTGCAAGGCCATTCAGTGCTAATCAAGGTGGCCAGTTACAACATTCACACTTGCCTCCAACAGAGAAGAGTTCTTTCTCCCACCCTGGACATTAGGTAATGTAAAGGTTTCCCCTGACATTAAGTCTAGTCATTTCAGACTCTGCGGGTTGGTGCTCATCTCCATTTCTAAGCTGAAGAACTGGCATTGTCCATAGACACCTCCAAGGTCATGTGACCGGCATGACTGCATGGAGCGCCGTTACCTTCCCGCTGGAGCAGTACCTATTGATCTACTCACATTTGCATGTTTCTGAACTGCTGGGTTGGCAGAAGCTGGGGCTAACAGCGGAAGCTCACACCGCTCCCCGGATTCAAACCCCTCACCTTTCGATCAGCAAGTTCAGCAGCTCATCGGTTTAACCCGCTGTGCCATCGGGGGCACCTTTCACACTTTCCTCCAACAGAGAAGAGTTCTTTCTCCCACCCTGGACATTATTCCACAGATACATAAACTCCACTTGTCTAGTCTCCAACCCATAACCTCTGAGGATGCCTGCCATAGATGTGGGCGAAATGTCAGGTGAGTAATGCTTCTGGAACATGGCCACACAGCCCGGAAAACTCACAGCAATCCACTTCATTGGACACTTTTCCCCATGGTAATAACTCTTCCAGGAGTGAATTTCCCTACCTAGAGATAGATTTCTCTCCCTTCTTGTTGTCTCAACCTCGTTCTTAACTATGATTTGGTTGCAAGACAAATGTTTTTAACTCAGGGACTGCTTGTAATAGGAATCTTCTGCCCAAAGGCCAGATGCAGTTGCGAAGCCTCCCTGTCTGGCTTGCCCTCCTTTTTCCAAGACTGTTTTGTGCTCTCAACCCTCACTTCCTCCTTGCTTCTCAGTTTAGCAGCAGGAAAATAGCTGACATATAGAGGGAAAGGACCCACTTTCCTGAACGTTGTGGTTGCTGTCATGTGAGTAGAGCATGAGAAGGATTGCCCAGGGTGTGCTTCTGGATTCAGGGAAGAATTTGACAGCAAAAGGCAGTTCTTTCCTTTACCCAGATCCCTGTTTCTGTTTCTCTAAGGGCCTTTCCAGACAGGCCCTATATCCCAGGATCTGATATCAGGTTTTATGTTTTAAACTGGATTATATGAGTCCACACTGCCAGATAATCTGGGATAAACAGACAACCTGGTGCTGGGATATAGGGCCTGTCTGGAGGGGCCCTTAGAACTGTTTCCAGCACTATTAATTGCAATCCATAATGCATTGATTTAAATGCATTAAATGGAGCCCCCAGATGGCACAGTGGACTAAGTGACTTGAAGGTTGGGTTGCTGACCTGAAAGTTGCCAGGTTCGAATCCCACCTGGGGAGAGTGTGGATGAGCTCCCTCTATCAGCTCCAGCTCCATGCGGGGACATGAGAGAAGCCTCCCACAAGGATGGTAAAAACATAAAAAAAAAAACATCCGGGCATCCCCTGGGCAACGTCAATGCAGACAGCCAATTCTCTCACTCCAGAAGCAACTCCAGTTGCTCCTGACACACACACACACACAAAATGCATTAAATCCTTCATATTTCGATTCACACGAAGGAAATACATATTGCACACATGTTGCTCTGAATCCATCCATCTATCACGTTATTTATATGCCATCTTTCCTCCAAACTAGGAATTTATAAAAGGCAGAAAATGCTAGAAAAACCCATATATGTGAACTGCAAAATTCAGGTTGCAACAACATTAAAAAATGTCAGCATCCAAACCATTTCAAATTTTATATTTAAAACAAAGATTATCAAGACAGCACCATAAAGAGCCATTATATATTTTAACGTCCTTTGATTAATCTCAGCAAAAATCAATTTATTAGGAATAGGGTATTGGAAAATACAGTAGTGTCTCACTTATCCAAGCTAAACGGGCCGGCAGAAGCTTGGATAAGTGAATATCTTGGATAATAAGGAGGGATTATGGAAAAGCCTATTAAACATCAAATTAGGTTATGATTTTACAAATTAAGCACCAAAACATCATGTTATAAAACAAATTTCACAGAAAAAGTAGTTCAATACACAGTAATGTTATGTTGTAATTACTGTATTTACGAATTTAGCACCAAAATATCACGATATATTGAAAACATTGACTACAAAAATGGCTTGGAAAATCCAGAGGCTTGGATAAGCGAGGCTTGGATAAGTGAGACTTTACTGTAGCTCTACAGTTAGAATGGATTGTCAAGATGGCTTATAGAGCAAATTAAAATAACTCAACCAAAAAGCCAAAATGACTCAAAACTGTTTCATGAGAGATATACAACAGAAACACAATCTGACAACCTCTGAGGATACCTGCCATAGATGTGGGTGAAATGCCAGGAGAGAATGCTTCTGGAACATGCCAGACAGCACGGAAAACTCACAGCAACCCAATGATTCCAGCCGTGAAAGCCTTCGACAACACATTGAATTTAATAATGCTTGGTAAAGTATGAAGCAATCAGAAAAAAAGGAAGAATTCATTACAGGCGGATAGACTCAATAAAAGAAACCTGGATATAAGGCTGCTGATGACTGAGTGTCTTGGAAGTTTATGGTTCATAAGTTGCATCTGACATGATGGCAATTAATAACAGAGTAAATGCATTGAATCCTCCTAGGTCTTACTTTCGGGCGATGTCTTATATTTGGCCATTCACCCAAACCTCTACTAGGTCTTATTTTCAGGGGATGTCTTATTTTCGGGGAAACACCGTAGCAGTCTGCTTCCTGCTCTGTCTGAATCTTGCAACTACAGAGGGAAAGTTGTGACACACTAGCATATTTCAGTGTTTACAAGACTGAAACCTTGCACCTCCTGTCTATCATTATATAGTATCCAGGTCATCTCATCACAGCACGGTTCAGTGTAATTAATGAATCAAAGTTCTAATTAATGTATGTGTGTTTACGTGCCTTCAAATTACTTGTCACCTACGACAACCTTGTGGATTTCATCTGATTTTTCTTAGGCAAGGAGTACTTAGAGATGGCTTTGCTATATTTCTTCTGAAATATAACATACAGAACCTGGTATTCCATGGTGGTTTCCCATCCAAGTACTAGCCAAGATGGATCCTGCTTAGCTTCCTAGTTAATAATTCTATGATCTTATATGTGTAAATGAGCACTGTAAAGGAAGCATCACAGAAAGTACTTCCATATCATCTAAGACATTTTCTGGATGGTTAAGTACTTCTGGAGGTTAAGTACTATTTCAATGATGGGCAAGCTTTTGCGCTTGGTGTGTCAAAATTCACCAAAAAACCTAGCATGACTTGGGTGATGTGTCACTTTGAGAAAAAAATATGTAAAAAAATTGCAATATGTATAGTTTAAATAACAAAAATGTATAATTGTAATACATAACTGTATTTAATAAATCAAAAACTATTTACTGCCCTTATTTCCATGTACAACGATCAATGGTACTTTTTGCAGTTTCCACGCTGATTTCTCTCTATTCTAGTTTCAATGTAGTCATGAATAATGAATAATATAATAGTAACATATATATATATATATAATATAATATATAATATACTACAATAATAATAATAGAATTATATATATATAAAAAGAGTGATGGCATCACGGCGACCCACAAAACAACAAAACTACAGGCCCCCCAACCTCGAAATTTGACAACACAACCCATCATCCACGCCTCTAGGTTGATACAACAAAAAGAAAAGAAAAATAAAGTCGTAATTAGAGAGAGAGGAATAATTGTTTTTATCCAATTGCTGCCAGTTCGAAGGCTAAGCTCCTCCAACTTGGTCTCCTAGCAACCCAATAAAAATAATAAAAAACACTAAAATTAATACAATAAAATACTATAATAACAGAAAATAACTAAAAATAATACAAGAAAATAATAAAATATAATAAATAAAAATATAACTTACAATAAAATTAATAAAAAAATGCAAATAACGTCAAATAAAAATTACACAACAATTTTTAACCAATACCACCACCAGTTTGCCACAGCAACGCATGGCCGGGCACAGCTAGTGTGTGTATATATATATATATATATATATATAGATAGATAGAGTAACTAGCTTTGCCCGGCCATGCGTTGCTATGGCTTATGGGAATCCTTTGTTGGCCAAGTGGAATAGCAGTGAATAGCCTTGCAGTCTCAAAGCCTGGCTGTTTTCTGGAGTAGCTGGAGCTGTTTATTGTATGAATGTAGAGGCATGGATGAGGGGTTGTGCTGCCAAGTTTAGTGTTTCTGGGATGTGTAGTTCTGTTGTTTTGTCCTAGGCCGAAATTTCATTACCCTTTTATATATATAGATGTGCATAATTTCCATGGAGTAAACAACAAAACCACTGGACCAAATCACACCAAATTTGGCCACAAAAGACATAGTCATCCAATCAATCTGCAGGCAGCAGCGTGTCAGCAAAAATGGCTAGGCGTGTCAGTGCTGACACGCGTGTCATAGGTTGGCCATCACTGTACTATTTCTTGTATTTGGATGGAACAAAGGCTCAAATTATCCTTTCTTGTTGTTATGTCAGTTCAAGATAGCTACAGCTCATGGTGACCCAAAAGGGAGCCAACCAGGGAGTTTCCTTGGCAAGATTTGTTCAGAGAAGCTTTGCCATTGATCCCTTCTGAGTCTAGGTTTGACTTGCCTCAGGTCACCCAATGGATTTCTATTACACAAGGGTCTGAAGAAGACAGATAGTGTTAAAGGAACCAAAACATGAGCTTCTTGCTTATGTTTACATGTAATCTCCTTTTTTGTAATTTTTACTCTTTTGGTTGAGGTCCTAGTCTTGGGAGGGAGAGAAAAAAATGAATGTGCCAATATTAATCAAGGAAGTGTGTGGCAACCTTTGAGTGATTGAGATATAACTCAGAGTTTGCGGAAGCTGGCCCCATAACAGCAGATGTGCGCTCTCTGCATCGCAGACTGAGCTGCTGAAGCGTTGAGACAGATCTATGACATTTCTGAGTCAAAGAGGGAGTATTATTTGCTATTGTTATGTAGAAAGAAGCTCAGGATCTTTCAAGGTCTGGAGATGTCAAAACCAGAGTGGGGACATCTGTGTTGTCTTTGATCAAGACTGTGACCGTCCTCTTTCCCAGTTAAACACCCAGAGACCTACCATGAATGTCTCTAAAAGCCAGTCTTTCTGGCCTTATCTTTACTGCCTTCTCCCATTAACTTAGACTGTATTTCATTTTGAATTGGGGATTTGCTGCATTGTTTACTCTCCTGTTCATTGTCTTCTGAACCAAGAACCAAATTCTAGGGATCTCTTCTGTCTTATCTACATTTCAATAATGTTTCAGAAAAGATTTCCTAACTCTTGCCTGATACTGACTCTATGATACTTCTCTATGAAAATTCTGGCAAGATTTAGTGCTGCTCTTGCAGTTGATTGCTTGCAGATGCACCTATCTAATCTAACTATAGTATCGTTTATATTTAATCTATTTGAATTGTGTTGAATATTTAGTTATACAAGATCTACATATTCTATGTATTTTGTGTAGTGCTTTGATGCAGCATGGTTCTTAATAGTTTTATAATGCGACAGAATTTCCTGTTCCACATACAGTAGAGTCTCGCTTATCCAACGTAAACGGGCTGGCAGACTGTTGGATAAGTGAATATGTTGGATAATAAGGAGAGATTAAGGAAAGGCCTATTAAACATCAAATTAGGTTATGATTTTACAAATTAAGCACCAAAACATTATGTTATACAACAAATTTGACAGAAAAAGTATTTCAATACATAGTAATGCTATGTAGTAATTTTGTAAGTAGTTTTTAACTTTGTTTGTGGTTTTTCTATAATTGTCTTCACAATTCACTTTTGACATGATAAATATATAAAATAAGAACTATACATGCCCATATCACCGCTCTACTGATTTGTATGTATCTGGTTGTTTAAATATTCAGCAGGTTTTGTTTGATATTATAATGTTGATTGTTGAGCATATAATGTCTCTGTATGATGAATGAGTCAAGTGAATGATAAATAAGACATGGTACTTTTCTTCCTGACATCAAATTCCTGAGTGATGCTTTAACTGGGAATGAACTTGTAATTTCTTTATATATATATATATATATATATATATATATATATATATATGATTTTTATTACGATTTTCTAAACTTATACAGCGGAAGAGTGAGAACATATATTGATAGGAAAGCAGAGAAAAGAACAAGAAAACCCCCAATAACCCTCCCTACCAACCCGCCCCCCCCCCAAAAAAAGGAAGAAAATAAAAAATAAAAAAAATAAAATAAAATAAAAATTGACTTCCGTTCATTTTCCTTTATCTCAAAGTTGTCCCGTTTCTATACATCTCAAAAGAAATATAAATAAAAGAAAAACTTTTCTTCTATCTTCCAAAGAATATTCTTCCTGTCTTCTTTCATTTATTTTGGATTTGTCTTTATATAGCTCTCAAACATTGTCCAGTCCGTCATCTTAATTCCTTTTCCATTACTCTGTCTTAACATATATGTTAATTTGTCCATATCTTTAATTTCCATGATTTTATCTATCCAATGCCTTTTAGCGGGGGTTATGTCTTGTTTCCAAAGCTTGGCAAACACAATTCGGGCAGCCGTTGTAAAAAAAGTAAATAACTTGTCTGTATTCGAATCACCAAAGAAGTCAAAATCAAACATTCCTAAGAGATAAATTTCAGGTTTCATTGGGAAGTCTTTTTTAAATATATTTTTACATTCGGTGTGTATTAATCTCCAGAATTCACCTGTTTTTCCACATGTCCACCACATGTGGTAAAACGTACCTTCATGTAGTTTACATTTCCAACATTTTTGATCTGAATTTTTATACATTATGCCTAATTTTTTTGGTGTAATGTACCAACTTGTAATTTCTAAATGGCCCTGCTCTTTCCAAACTCTTCTGTTTACTGAAAGATAGCACATTTTAAAAAAACAAATGCAAATTTTATCAATAGAGAAGTTTTTATACAAATATAACAATCTCATTTAAAAGCTCTTGGACACTAGCCAGCTGAAGCAAAGGGAAAGGATAATTGGAGATGGCAATGCTAACGAGGCAATAGATAGGACTGTAACATTTTTAAATAAATTACTTGCAGGCAGATAGAATTTCAAAGAAGTGTGTGCATTTTTAATCAGCTTCATAGACTTATTGCCAAAAAACAGACATGACTACCATGGTATTTAAACCTAATGCATATGTGACTCCGAATCCTACATCACCCTTAATAGGCCTTATGCATGGCACAATCAATATAGTGCTCTGCATGTTAACGTATTCTGAAAAGACATAAAATGCAATTGACTGTGAACAATCCCGAAATACAAACATACATGTCTGCTCTTGAAAATCTCACCTTTATTTCTCTCCTAATGATTTTACCCCTCTGAGATGCCTATAGTTCACTGTTGTTTGGAAACATAAGTCACTAGATTGAGATTGTCATCCTGTTAAGCATTTATATCAGCATAAACTGACTTACAAGCACATGAATTAAAAGGGGAATTGTGATAATGTGGCATATGTAATGTATTATTGGGAGAAGAACACTTGCATATCAAGTCATAGACGTAACATCATGACAAAGTTAGAAGTTGTCGCCACTGATGCAGGAACTTGGCTATAGGAAGCAATATAGGAAATGAGATTGTGGAAATAGGGATGTTGATCATGCCCATGATTTGTTATTTGGATAGTTAAGTGTTGTAACAAAATCTTGAATAGTATTATTATGTAGGTTAAGGTAAAGGCTTTCCCCTGACATTAAGTCCTAGTCATGTCCGACTCTGGGGGTTGGTGTCATCTCCATTTCCAAGCCGAAGAGCTGGCGTTGTCTGTAGACACCTCCAAGGTCATGTGGCTGGTATGATTGCATGGAGCACTGTTACCTTCCCACCAGAGGATCTACTCACATTTGCATGTTTTCAAATTGCTAGGTTGGCAGAAGCTGGGGCTAACAGTGGGAACTCACCCCGCTCCCTGGATTTGAACCGCTGACCTTTTGGTCAGCAAATTCAGCAGCTCAGTGGTTTAACCCGCTACACCACCGGGGGCTCCATTATTATGTATACAGGAGAGTCTCACTTATCCAACATAAATGGGCTGGCAGAACATTGGATAAGTGAAAATTTTGGATAATAAGGAGGGATTAAGGAAAAGCCTATTAAACGTCAAATTACGTTATGATTTTACAAATTAAGCACCAAAATATGTTTTACAACAGATTGACAGAAAAAGCTTTCCAAAACATGGTAACAATATGTAGTAATTCCTGTATTTATGAATTTAGCACCAAAACATTGCAATATATTGAAAACATTGACTAAAAAAAATTGGCTGCTAATAAATTGACTACAAATAAAGATAGAATTGTGTAAAATGAATTTACAGTAGCAACACTGTCGGAAATTAAATCCATAAAAAGTTCAATCCTTACTGCCTAGAGAAACAGTGGTGGATCGAGGTGGGATGCAAACTGCGTTGGATAATCCTGAATGTTGGATAAGTGAATGTTGGATAAGTGAACGTTGGATATGTGAGTCTCTACTGTAATTACATTTTTATTATATTTATTTATAACATCTGTTTTCCCCAGTTTGTGTCTCAAAGCAGTTTACAGCTTTTAAAACTCAGATTCTGATTGGGGAACATGTGATCCGAGAACTAACTTTATCCAAGCTTTGTTCCTGGTTTCTGTGCAGATTTGTTTTGGCAGATTCTGATGTAGCTAGTACCCAAGGCATGACCTTGCTAAACTGGAGTGCAGATGGCTTGGCTGTCTCATGTAGTCCTGATAAGCGAGGTCTTGTGAGATACTGAAATCCTTGTTCCCTTTGAGGATGGAAGAAATGAACTACAAAAATCAGAGCAGAATTACTCATATATGATTTAATTTCTATCACTGCTCACATATGACTTGGAAAACGTACTCATTTCTGGGGTGATTCACTTGTTTTGCTGAATGGAAAAAATGTGGTTATGAGAAAAGGGGAAGCAAAGAGAACCAGCTGGCGAATTGATGGCATCTTCTCTTGAGGAGGGAATGTAGAATATTACATGCAGAATATCTCAGATTTGATCATTTGGATCTCCAGATCAGGTTGGGAAAGGATCCTGCTTGAAACCTGTGACAGCTGTGGTTTTAAGTCAGTGTTGATACAAATAAGCTAGAGTAGACCTTTGAAGCTGCAAAGGCAATTCAATGCTGATCAAGGTGGCCCATTGTAACATTCACACTTGCCTCAAACAGAGAAGAGTTCTTTCTCCCAATCTGGCCTTTCCACAGATATATAAACCCCACTTGCCTAGTTTCCAACAGACCTCACAATCTCTGAGGATGCCTGCCATAGATGTGGGCAAAACATCAGGAGAGAATGCTTCTGGAACATGATCACTCACAGCAACCCATTGATTCTGGCCATGAAAGCCTTCGACAACACATTGACCTTTGGAAAGTTAGCCTTTTTGGACTACAATCTCCAGAATTCCAGCATAGGTGGATATCCAAGACTGGATGATTCTAGGAGTAAACATTACCAAGCTCTAAATGAGATGGAGTAACCAACAGTGAAACAGATCCTTCTCTCCTATTCAGCCCTCCTCTTTATTTTTTTATTAAATCATGCAGCCCCGCTCCTCTTTGTGTCTGTGCTTCCACCTGAGCATACACATCTGAGAGTCGCCTGTTCGCTTGTGGTGAACCCATGAATTTTGCAAGATTTTCTTAGGCAAGTAATATTTAGAAGTGGTTTACCATTTCCTCCCTCTGAACTGTAGGCTTTAGTACCCAGTTTTCTTTGGCAGTCCCATCACAACCTGATGCTGCTTAACTTTCATGACGAGACAGGAACCTGTGCCTTTTTTTGGGAAGTTAACTTCACCCTTTTGAGTGGCATTTTCTCCTAGGTCAGTGATGGCCAACCTATGACACGCATGTCAGCACTGACACGCCTAGTCATTTTTGCTGACACGCTGCCGCATGCAGATTGATTGGATGACTAATGTCTTTTGTGGCCAAATTTGGTGTGATTTTGTCCAGTGGTTTTGTTGTTTACTCCATGAGAATTATGCACGTTACACACACACACACACACACACACATACATATATATATATAATATCATTCTATTATTATTCTATTATTATTGTAATATATTATTATATTATTACTATTATATTATTATTATATTATTCATTATTTATTACTACATTGAAACTACAATAGAGAGAAATCAGAGTGGAAACGGCAAGAGGTACCATAGATTGTTGTACATGGAAATAATGGTAGTAAATAGTTTTTGATTTATTAAATACAGTTATATATTACAATTATATATTTTTGTTATTTAAACTATATATATTGTGAAATTATGGGTTTTTTCTCTCTCGAAGTGACACACCACCCAAGTCATGCTAGGTTTTTTGGTGAATTTTGACACACCAAGTGCAAAAGGTTGCCCATCATTGGCCTAGGTGAACATGCATAGGAATGTAATGTTAGTTTCTTCTCTGACCGCTGATATTAGATACTGTAATCCTATCATTTTGAAAACTCGGGGCCAGGCTAACTAATCATACTTTTTTATTGGGGAGAGTCCAGATGACCAGGAATAGTAGACAAACTCCTTTGACAAGTAGCATGCCCACTTATGTATGACTCTCCCTCTAAATGCACAGCCTAAGAGGAACACTGAAAGTCTTTTATAGCAGATGAACAGTAAGATCAATAATCTAGGAAATCTGCAATCTTTCACCATTTTCGGTCAAGGAACATTCAGTACATGAAATAGGCCAAAGGTATGTTGGGTAGATTGCTGGGGGATGACAGTAATCAGACTTTCTGACTCTTGGTTGTTTAAGAATAGGGAAAACAAAAACACTTCTATATCTTAACTATTCCCAGTTACGTAACTGAAATCCCTGTGTTGTAGTAACATGGATATAGATTTATAAGGTAAAGGTTTTCCCCTGATGTTAAGTCCAGTCGTGACCGACTCTGGGGTTGGTGCTCATCTCCATTTCTAGGCCGAAGAGCCGGCGTTGTCCGTAGACACCTCCAAGGTCATGTGGCCGGCATGACTGCATGGATCGCCGTTACCTTCCCTCCGCAGCGGTACCTATTGATCTACTCACATTTGCATTTTTTCGAACTGCTAGGTTGGCAGAAGCTGGGGCTAACAGCGGGTGCTCATTCCGCTCCTGGGATTTGAAACTGGGACCTTTCGGTCTGCAAGTTCAGCAGCTCAGCGCTTTAACAAACTGCTCATCTTTTCCCCAGCTCAAGACTGAAAGAGGCTTACAATAAATTAAAAATCACTTATGACAGTTTTCGCAGGGCAAACGTGTATCTAACCTTTGGGGTTAATCTTCAGTGTTAATGTTAGGTGTTCAGTCTTTCTCTTTTATGGTCTTTCCTAGGTATCGGGGACTGATCCTGGTGTTGACGTTTCTGTGCTATACCACCTTCCATCTCTCACGGAAGCCTATTAGTATTGTAAAGGTAAGGAGCATAAATCCTGGAAAGTCAGGAGTTGTATTCTTGATCCAAAGGAAGCCCAAGCCTGCAATCCAAAGAGTGTGGAGCCTTCTGGTCAACAGACCTCATTGGATTGCAGGTACCATCAGCCCCAGCAAGCATGGGTGATGGGAACTGTAGTCCAGCATTGTCTGAAAAGGCGCAAATCTCTCATGTCTGCTATACAATGAATACTATTGAATACAGGGAGATTTACATCCAAGGAAATGTTCATAGGGATATTCTGAATTCACAAGTGAGCTGGATGCCTATGTTTCTTCTTTGAGTGATTGAAAAAGTTTTACCCTGCCCTGTATCTAGGGATCTCTTGGTGTGAGATACAGATAATAAAACAATTAGAAAACCATTTTAAGCAATCCAACACGAGAAAATTGTTTCTTCTTTTTCCTATTCTTTTCCTTCCTACCTTGGTTGAGGGTTCACTAGAGCAGGGACTTGGTTTCTTATCCATTTCAAAGTTGCCATGTATACAGATAGCATGATATAACCAAAATCATGGTATTATTCCTGATTCTTTCTACTGTCGTTTTTTTTCTCTCTTTTTGCCAGAGCGAACTACATTACAATTGTTCCTCCCGTGGAGGCAATCCAAACAATGAGTCCAATAGCACGACATGGTGCGACTGGAAGCCTTTTGGTAAGACTTGGTTTCCTAGTCTGTTTCACTGAAGGACTCAAAGGTTGTAAAGGTTTGTTTGCCGTACAACTCCTAGAGTTCTCTGTTTTGCTTAAAATATGGAAATACATTAAGTGTACATACTATACTTCAGAGCTGGTGACAGCTGCAGTTGATCAGGGGACAATTGTTTCCCCTTTCTTGTATACAAATACCAGCCTCTTCGTTCTGAAGCCTGTGGTGAATTTGGATATATGTGTTGCTTTGTTGTACTCTGTTGAACCAAAATCTTAACCAGTGCCGTTCATTCTTCCAGACCAAGATAACTATAAGGAACTGTTTGGAGCACTGGACAATGCTTTCCTGGTTGCCTATGCCATAGGCATGTATATCAGGTATGTATCTAACATGCAAGAAGGATGGGGATATAGAGTGATCTCCTTATAATTAGGAATATGCAGAGAAAAGATATGCAACTAGCCTTTTTTTGCAACATTAGTCTCCTACATAACGGGGTCAAAAGGGTGTATTCAAACATCTGCATCATGAAATGATGCACACAAGTAGCAGTTCCAGCATACTATTTTGCTGTTTGTCTGAGCCTGTTCACTGTGACTTCCACACATATACTGAAGTGGTATAGCCTATCAGGTATTGTACCATGCAGTTTTGGTGACTACCTAGATTGATTATCATGTAGCTAAGTTCATAGAAATCAGGATGGGATTTCAGCTGGTAAAATGACTTGACTGATGCATAGCAGAATGAATGGAACCATTTCAGAAGGCAGATGGATGATCTCATCGTATATATAACCCCTATTTCATTGTTATCCACAATTTAACCCTCCAGAATCAGGAATCCATATAGTCCCAAAATCCCAGTTCCTCCATCACTCCTGAAGGCACTGGATTAATTTATAGAATGGAAGACCAGCTGAGTAAGACACTTAAGAGACTCAGGGAGCTTCCAGACAGCATCAAAAAAGTTTAAAAAGTGGGGCAAAAAATCTCGAGATCTGACAGCAAGTCTACACACAGACCTGTCAGTCCTAGGAAATGCTCCCCTGCCATCCCTACGTCTTCTTTTGAAGTGGAGTTTACAAGTACGCAAGATGGAGCAGGGACGGGGGACATCTGGCAGAAATTTTTGTTTAAGTCTCTCCGAGATGCTCTGGACCTCATATGTGTCCATGCAGAGAGCCTAATGTACACAAGCAGATTTCTTATCTCTCTCTCTTCACCCAGTTATAAATTCAGGCTCTGTTTAATATTATAAACATTAGAACAAAGAAATGGTTGCAGAGAATTCTAATTGTCATTGCTTTCCAACTCTGCTTCTGTTTAGCCACCTGTGTGTCAGTGGCTCCATTTTTGACAGCCCAATCAGCTGTTTTGGACTTTTAAAATGTTCAAATGCTCAGGAGCAATTAACACCGGGGTATAGGAAGGAACCCACATGTTTTTTATGACTGCAAGAATATACAGTCATGCGAAGCTGAACATTTTTTTTGGGGTCAAATCAGATTTTAAGTACACCTTTTAAACACGTGCTTTTCTTCTGTTAACTCGATTCCACCCACACTTTCCCCAAATGTCATTTAGCCTCCCCCTTCACACATACCAGTTTCTTCCAGGTTTTTAGGCATGTGTAGAAGAGCCCTCAGAATATATAGCTGAGGGGACTTTTCTCACAGTTCCTGCGGACATTGTCTTGCTCACACTAATAGTGAAGTTTGTTTTGGCTTTTACAAAATGGGCTTTTAGACTACTGGCCTTTCAGTGGCCTTTTGGTGATTCTTATTATCTTATTTTTACCAGTTCCTCTGCCATTAGCAATTTTGATTCGCTCTTGGTTTACCTTCCTTGATAAGGTTTATCTTCATTGTCCGCAATCTTCACCTGATACAATTTGTCACAAAGGATATCAGCAACTTGACAGTTTAACATCCTGGCTTAAAAACACCCACAAGTAATCCAAGAGGTGCTTTTAGGACAAATCTATAGTATTTCATTATCCAGGCACAATGCGTCAAGAGCCAGTCACACCCAGAAAGCAGTCAGCCTGCTTCCCAACTAGGCAGAAAGCCATTCGTAGAGACCAAATTCCCATAACTTATATTCATGATGGCTGGGCGATAAGAAATTGGTTAATGGAGGGCTTGTGTTGTCGATAGAAAGCGTGTTCAAATGATGAATTCTGTTTGTTATGAGCCATAACCAGCTCTTTTGTCACCTAAGTAGCTATTAAAGGGCTTTGTTGGGTTATTTTCAGGACTGCTTCAATGCCAAAAGGACAGGAGCAAAAAGGTCAGCAGCTCCATGATCTTACTCAGTGGAGTACGAATGGGAGTCATATGGCTGGTCTTTCCCTAAAGGGAAAGAATTATATACTGGAGCTAAAAAGGAGTCACTTTTCTTAGATATGCAGTTCTACTCGATGCAAGATGTGCCTCCAATTTTTGGCCAAACATCACACACACACATACAACTTTTTAGCCTTTTCCAGTTGCATTTCAAGGGGCTGATGTAGCCTGTAGCAGGACTTGGAAGTAAAAATATCCTCATGATGATTTTTGAATAGGTGAGTCAATGTCAGTCAGAGCCTGAAGCACTGGGTAAACCAAGAGTGAACTAGTGATGGACTAATCTTTACCCTTCTGTAACATAGCTTCAAATTAAGCAGCAGTGAGGAATACCTGGCATTCCAGATGTTGTTGGACTGCCATCCCCATCACCTTTCATTCGTGACCCTCCTTTCTGGAGCTGATGGTAGTTGCAATCCAACAACACCTGGAGTGCAATCACTTCCGTTCACCTTTCATCTAATTGCACCGGGAACCACCTTCTTTCTCACAATTTGCTAATGAGTCTCACAAATGACATGGCAAACAAAGGTGGATTAGATAAGACAGATTGTTAATCATGTCAGAATAAACTATTAGACCACAAAGTGTTCAGTTTGCGTTATTAAATACAACTTATTTTAGAACTGAAGTATAAGAACCTGATAAACTGTCATCTGCAGTTTCTAAGAAAAAGCATTTAGATACAGTCTATAGTTCCAGAGTTCCCAGAAAATAAGTTGGTCTAAATAATGGCAAGACTTTTCAGTCGCTGTGTGGGCAGTGGTTTGGGGACTGGTAATGGGAAGAGGTCAACGTTTTCACTATCACTGAAATCAACAGTATGGAAAAGTTCCTGTTTGTAATGATCTGTTGAGAAGAGTCATGATCACATCATGCTGTCTTTAATCCTGTCATGGGAGAAAGACAGGACATTAAATAAATCAAAAAACAAAGTCTTATCTGGTGAAATGAGAGACTTGGAGCATGTCTTGGAGCCCTTTGTATAAGCCAGTGACAGCATCATTCAAAGGTAGCCATTCAACATACACTTAAATACTGTCAGAGGAGAAGTCCCAACTTCTTGCAGAAATCATCTCAGCTTCTCTTGCATTTCAAAGGGGAGAACCATATCACAATAGAGGCATTTTTCCTATTCTTTTCGACTTGTTGTGCAAAATCCCAACTAGCTAGTTAGTCCCAACTAGAGTTGGCCCTTTTCTTTAAATGGGGCATGTTCGTCACCACTTATGTAAACTTTGTTGATTCCAATTGTTCTATTGTGATTGTGAGTAAAATTTAATCTGTATGTCATCCATAAATAACATTTATGTATTTACTCTTTAAAATGCAGTTTGACAGTACTTTAACTGCTGTGGTTCAATGCTATGAAATCCTGGGAGTTGTAGTTTCATGAGGCACTAGCACTTTTTGGCAGAGAAGACTAAGGACCTTGCAAAACTACAACAACAACAACAACATTTTATTTGTATTCTGCCCTATCTCCCCAATAGCATTGAGACATGATAGTCAAACTGAATTAATTTTACCATGTAGATGCATGCTCAGACTCAGAAAGGACAAATGAGTAGATTTCCCCACCAGAAAAAATAGACAGCGTATAATTAACTTATGAATCGTTTACAACTAGGCTGATGATATTAGGGATTGAACCTAGGACCTTTTCCATGCAAAACAGTTGTGTCCTGAGTGTTTATTTCTGCTCAGTGATGCCATAATTCCAAGGTGGAGCTTTTTGGGAAGAAAACTCTTGTGTTTCATATGCTGTTTGCTTCTCTCTTTTGCAGTGGCATTTTCGGTGAGCGCCTCCCATTGCGATACTACCTCTCTGGAGGCATGTTGCTGAGTGGCCTGTTCACGTGTTTATTTGGTTTGGGCTACTACTGGAATATCCACCAGCTTTGGTACTTTGTCCTTGTACAGGTATGGAAATCAATTGTGTTTGCCCATGACATTTTTATAGTACGGAGCTTTCTGTGAGACCTAGCATTTGGTCTGTTGAATTTCCCCCAGTGGTCCAGTGCCATATATTTTGGGAAGTTACAATGGTAAACACTACAAGAACTGTGGCCACTGTGGAAGAAAGGAGGCTACCACAAGGGAATTTGCCAAGGAACTCCTCTGCCCACCTCTATTCTTTGACACTTTGTGCAGATATCACATTTTGGTGCCTCAAATCTTAGTCCTGTTTCTGGGTATGTTTGACCTACTGATTCCAAAATGGCACCACTTTCCCCCTATCAGCTCTAGTTTTTTGAGATACAGAACATATGCAATATAAGTAAAGGTAAAGGTTTCCCCTGAGGTTAAGTCCAGTCATGTCTGACTCTGGGGGTTGGTGCTCAGCTCCATTTCTAAGCTGAAGAGCCGGCGTTGTCTGTAGACTCCTCCAAGGTCATGTGGCTGGCATGACTGCATGGATCGCCGTTACCTTCCCTCCGGAGCGGTACCTATTGATCTACTCACATTTGCATGTTTTCGAACTGCTAGGTTGGCAGAAGCTAGAGCTAACAGCAGTTGCTCATGCCGCTCCCAGGATTTGAATCTGTGACCTTTCGGTCTGCAAGTTCAGCAGCTCAGTGCTTTAACACACTTCGCCACCGGGGCTCCTTTATGCAATATAACATGGAGTCAAATGAGTTTCTTATTGGAATTAAGTGGTATGATGCATATGGTTGTAATATTGCATATGGTATATTCCATCTGCTTGCTCTCATTTGTTTGCCCACAGAAAACCATGATAACCATATCTGATGTGTTCTATCCAATTCAATTTTCTGAATCAGCGCCCCAAATAACCCCAGGAACAGACCTAAAAACCAAGACACCACAAATTGCTTTGTGTTGGGCTGTGTAATAGAACTTAAGTATATGATGTTAATTACACGGGGAGGACAGGTAGTCCCCTTTATAGGGTTGACCTAAAATGGCTAGAGATGTGAATTTCTAGTGTCCTACCTGCCTCATTTCCAGGGAGTCAAATGAATTTCTTATTGGACTTAGTTCCACCTCCCGGGGAATAACTCACACTGCAAGGGCCCCAAAGTTCAGAGCCCCACATAAAGGAGAAGGGAAGTTAGTCACTTCTCTCTACCATTACAGATTTCCATTCTTTCTTCCATAAGTGCCACTGCTCAACATTTCAAAGTATAGTTATCACTTGGATATGTCATCCTTGGGCTTGATCTCAGGTTAAAGGATCTTGAAATGACATTTTAATTTGGTTGCTTCAGAAATGAATATGAAGCCCATAGCAAATCAGAATTTCTTTGTAAAATATCGAGTTTAGCGGATACTGATTTGGTTTCTTACATGGTGACCTCTTTATACACCTGGAGTGTCTAGAGAAGGTAAATCTAGACCTCCTTGGCAATAGATAGGCAAGGATAATTGATTTTCTTGTTCTTTTGCAAAAGCAACAAGAAAAAGACCACCACTCTACACCTCAAAGCTATGCTGCTGAATTGTAGAAAACCTGGGGCATTCAGGATATTTTTGCATAGAAGGATTGTGACATCTGTTCATTTGGAATACAGAACAAATCCTGGTCTCGGAGTTATTTTAGTCATTGATTCTGTTTTTTAACATTTAGGATCTAGTTGTTAGATCCAGGAGTTCTGTATCTTTTCTTGCATGCCTCTATAAATCAGCTTTCTCCATTATGGTAACCTCAAGATATACTGGACTACAGCTCCTATCATCCCTGACTGTAGACTATGTAGAGGATCATCTTGAAGAAGGCTACTGTAAAAGGGTGGGAATCCTGATGAAATCCTGTAAATAATAATTATCCAATGTACTTCTGTCAGGGTTCACTTTCTCAGCAGCCCTCTCATAAAGTCTCATTGATGAGATTTCTTTTCCTGAACTTCCCTTGACTTTTGTTTGCCCCATTAAGCATTGTGTGGGTGTTTCCTACTCCTTGCTCCATTTGTCCCGTGATGGGAAAAAACGTTCCATACGTTCAGGCTGGGCAAGCATATTTAGCCACTGGAAAAAATAGAAGAGGATGCAGCCTATTTTTCCATCCTTGTTGTGTCTGTCTGGATGTGTCATTGCTGTCAAATGAGAGATTATTGGGTTTGATGATGCAGGAGTTACTGGGGGAAATGTTACTAGATATAGTCTGAGCAGCCTGGCCTCATGTTTCTGGCTCATAAACAATCTGTGATTCAGTAAGATTCCACCTTAAGACTCTGGAATTTCTGAGAAGGGTTTGGATATATGATTTTATTTTCCTATCTTGTACTGCAAGCATTTGGAATGTGCAAATAAACATTTTTTCACAGAGGGAAAAAATGCAGTTCCAGAGTAAAAAAAGATGCAGTTCCAAAAGGCTATCAATCTGTGTCGGTCTGAAATTCAGCCAGGAAAAAAGTTGTATTATGTTAGTTCCTTTTAAAGTTATAAATAGTAATTTCAAAGGAAAAATGGGCAGTCGATGATACTTTACAACCAGATCCTGGTATATACATTCCTTTCTCCAGATTCCACTGCTATTTTCTGATGTTTTTTTTTTCTGAGATAAAAAAAAGTGACAGGGCAATGAGCCCTGTTTTCAACATCTGAGAGAGAACATTTAGCTTCCCAAAGTAATAGTCTTACAGCAACAAAGAGGCCGAGCCTTCGTCTTCAGTTGCAGAGTGATCTGGATTCTGTTGTGGAGCTTTGTCCAAACCAGATCTTGGAATAGTTACTTTTCAGCCCTCAAAATCCACTGGGTCACACAAACTGAAAGATTCAGCTGCTTCCACAGAAGAATCAGTAACTGGAGCTTTCATGTCAGTGAGACACTGCATCTGTTCTGGACTTTATCCTGAACATTATGAATTGAGTCAACGAAGATGCTTATCACTGTCCCCAAAATAGGTCAAGCACTTTGGATGGCTCATTTAAAGTTCAGATTAAAATGTGGAGCTGATTTGCCACCTCACTGACAGGGGAAGCACCACAATTCCTCCTCTTTTGGGAGGTATTCTACTTCTTTCATCATTTTCTAGGTCAATTACTTTGTATAACTACAAGGAAGTGGACTCTGTGTAAACTGTCAATTGAAGAGCAGGACAGCTAGAGCATCTCCTCTATGTTTGTAGGCTGGAGATCAAGAGTTTCTCACCACGCCCACTGTGTTTCATTGCATGGGACTATTTTTGTAAGCAGTTAGGCAAGTCGTCTGGTTGTATTTTCCACCTACCCACTTCCATCCATTACTTGAAACTGTGACAAATCAGGGATGTGTGCCTTTCCCTCACATCAATGCTTCAAGCTTCCCAACTCGTTTGTGCAGTTGGTTTGGCAAGGTTTGTTCATAGGGAAACTTGGAGCAGGGAGATGGGGTGGAGCAAATAGGCGTTGTGTCCTAGAAACCTCCCTGTTTCAGGTTAGAGATTGCGACACAAGATCTCAAGGTCACTGGATCCAATAACTGACAAGCGAGGAAGAGGACTTTGCAAATCATTTGGGATAGGTACAGTGAGTTCCAAAGGATCCAAAGTCATTGTTGTTCTGCTGCTATATTATCTGCAGGTAACCTGGTCCAAGGTTCATCACCAGCGCTTTGAATTGTGCCTGGAAATGGATCTTTGGAGCATAGCTGGGGCCGGACTGTGGTGCAGGCTGTTGAGCAGCTGCAATAAATCACTCTGACCATGAGGTCATGAGTTCGAGGCCAGCCCGTGGCGGGGTGAGCACCCGTCAATTAAAAATAAAATATAGCCCCTGCTCGTTGCTGACCTAGCAACCCGAAAGATAGTTGCATCTATCAAGTAGAAAATAAGGTACCACTTATAAAGTGGGGAGGCAAATTGAACTAATTTACGACATTGGAATGAGGAAGTGAGGAAGTGCCATCAGAGTGGATGATGAAGCAGCTGCTCCCCCCTGTGGCCAGAATCGAACATCCCCTCAGGAGAAGGTTAAATTGCCTCTGCGTCTGTCTGTCTCGGTCCCTGTTTGATGTGTTTATGGGCATTGAATGTTTGCCCTATGTGTGTATAATGTGATCCGCCCTGAGTCCCCTTCGGGGTGAGAAGGGCGGAATATAAATACTGTAAATAAATAAATAAATAGCTCAGAAATGTTTCTCATTTGGATTACCATAAATTCCAGCCAGGATGGGCCACAACATGCTCCATGCCGGTTACAGGATTCTGAGATTGTAGCCTTTGCAAGTAACTCTTTTGAACTGTTCTAAGAAACCATAAAGAAAATGAAATGTAATAGATGATATCCTGAACAAGAAGCACTTCGTACTGCAGCATTTTGTTGCAGGTCTCAACTTGTGTTCTTCCAAACGCAAAAGAGACAGGCATCTAGCATTTTCTAGGCCAATTTGTTGAAATACAGGGAAGTAGATTGTGTGTCTTAGTAGTTGTGTGGGCTGATTGTTCAATTACTGTTTCTCAGACACCACTCTGAGTGGTTATGAACTTAGAAGTATTGCATTTCCACATCCCTTTGGCCCTTGAATGATTCTGCAAATATGCCCTATAGTTTCCCTTACTCTGCTTCTTTCCTTCTCTTGTCTTTCCTCTAGATATTCAATGGCTTGGTGCAGACAACTGGTTGGCCATCAGTGGTTACATGTGTCGGCAACTGGTTTGGAAAGGGGAAGTGAGTCTGGTTTCTTAACATCTGCATTTTGTAGGTTTTTTTTTTTAAAAAAAATTCCTTTCAAGTAAAGTTCTAATTGCTTAATCTGTGGAGGAAGTATCTGATTTATTCCCTCACTGGAACGGAAAATATAATGTGGGACTGAAAAATGAATTAAATATATAGCGTCTTCATGGAGGTAACTAGTCACTGCTAGTTGAATTCTGCATTATACCATCCCGAATCTCCAATTATCACTGTCATTAAGCATGTTGATTGGGGATTCTGGGAGATGTAGTGCTGAGAGTAATTTTTTTTTCTAATCTCAGAATTTGTGTTTTAACATCAACCTTTGGCTCCATGTCTGAACGTCTAGCATGTTTCTTTCTGGCCCAGAGATTGATCTGCCCCTTTCTGTCGCCTTCTCTTCCCAGGCGGGGCTTCATCATGGGCATCTGGAACTCACACACATCGGTTGGAAACATCTTGGGGTCCCTGATTGCTGGCGCATGGGTCTCCAGCACATGGGGTTTGTCCTTCATCGTGCCCGGTATCATCATAGCTACCATGGGCGTCATCTGCTTCTTGTTCCTCATTGAATGTGAGTATTAGGAGTTGTGTTGGGCCAAAACAGCTGACAGACCCTGCCCCCACAGCATGTTGCAAAGATGGGGAGAAATTGGGTAATCTGGGGTACAAACAGGTGAAAAATGTGGGACAAAATGGATCAAATAGTAATTACACCCAGATAAGGTTTGTGAGACAGTGTGGTGTAGTGGTTTGGCATTGGACTACGTCTTTGAAGACCAGGGTTTGGGTCCCCACTTGGCCATGGAAACTCACTGGGTGATCCTGGGCAAGTCACATTCTCTCAGCCTCAGATATTGGGAAAGGCAAACTTTCTGAGCAAATCTTGCCAAGAAACACTCCATAGGTTTTCCATAAGTCAGTCGGAAATGACTTGAAGACATACAATAACAGCAACAAGATTTGAGAAGTATAACTTTCCCCGTTAATTTACCAGGCATAAGAATAGGAGTGAGGGATATCAGGCCCTTGGCTTTCCAGACTGCCGTGACCCCTTCCCTCCCCATAACAATACTGCTTGGTGGTTTATTGTTAAGATATGTCTTAAGAGTTTCTTTAATGGCAAAAAGTGGTATCTGGTGCTGGGATAATGGCATTTTGGGTACTTTAAAAAATATTAGAAACTACAGTAACAAATGCTTCAACTTCCCAGTCTGTTTGCCTTGTTTGGAGGAGCTTTTTAAAAATGCATTGGCACATTTCTGCAGGAATATCTGTGCAGCATTCCATACACAGATAAACCCATGCTGCCACCTAGTGGCTGAAAACAGTATAATTTATCATATCTCCATGATTTGTTAAGACAGCAGTGTCAGAGATGCCTTCTGTTTTTTAATTCTCAAAGGCAATTTCAGTTGACTTCATGTATCCTTCTTTGGAGGCTTTTAAGCAGAGGCTGGATGGCCATCTATCGGGGGTGCTTTGAATGTTATTTTCCTGCTTCTTGGCAGGGGGTTGAACTGGATTGCCGATGAGATCTCTGATTCTATGAAACCACTTTTTGCAGCTGTTGATGTCCACAAATCCCAAATCAGAACATATTGGCAAAACATCCCTTCTGGCTATAACTCACTCTGAAATCAAGATGTTCTTGCCCAATGCAATTTCTTTCTCTTTCAGATCCAGAAGATGTTGACTGTAGTCCACCTCTCCACCATGTGAGTTTCAAGTATAATTTTCTCTGAGTTTTGGACAACAGTTTATAGAATCTGCAGTCTAAAAAAGTAAATAGCTCCCACATTTGTGTTCCCTGTGGCTTTGTTACCAGAAATTGTAAACAGTACTTTGGGACTATACTTTGCAGTAATCTTCCAGCTAGCCATGACCATTAGACAATGGTCTCATTAGGACTGGGATTATTCAGTGCTGTTTTCTCACCCCATATCCCCAAGTGGTGGTGCAAGGGTGGAATGGGGTATTATTAAAAAGGGTACAGCTAGCCAGGTCAGCTGAGAGAATAAAGTATGCTGGAAATTGATACATTGGCTGGCAGGTACTACTTGTGTAAAATAATTACGGGATAGCACTGTTTATCTTTGGCCTCTGACAAGTTTCTACAGTAAACCAAGAAGTCCTTCACAATATCTCCATCTGAATTCCTGAGATGTTTGATTTTCTCCCAGGTCTCCAATCCGGATGAGAAAGGCCTGGAGGCAGGACATTCCATCAGTGACGGGAGCCTCAATGTCTCCACCCACAGCAGGGAAAACATCATAGATGTAGCAGAAACCGGCAAAGAACCACCAGAGGATCGGGAAGCCATCAGTTTCATAGCTGCTCTCCGAATACCGGTGAGCTTCCCTGCAGGAAACACTGCCAATGTGCTGGTTTTAACACAGAACCATTGAACCTTTGAGTTTTAAGGGCTATAAGGGCCATCCAGGGGTGGTTCACCCTTAAGGCAATCTAGGCACTTGCTTGGAGTGCCATCTTTTGGCAGGCGCCTCCAAGTGCCCTAAAGCCAACTTTTTGTTGGCACGCACCGCCGCTTCCGGCGGAAGGCTGCGGAGGCCATCCCCGGCTCCTTCTCCTTCGGGCTGGCGTGGACCTTCCGCCCAGTGATCTGCCTTCTGCCCTGCGCTAGGCCTTCCGGTGCCCGTGCCGGGCCTTCCGGCTGGCGTGGGTGCGCCCTCGCGCCCTGCGGGCCCACCTTTGGGGTCTTCAGAGATTGTGAGGTCTGTGGGAACTTGGAAGCTAGGTAAGTGGGATTTATATATCTGGGAGGTGTTAGCTGTCCCTGATTGTTTACTGTCTGGATTTCCCCCATTTTCAGAGTGTTGTTCTTTATTTATTGTCCTGATTTTAGAATATTTTTAATACCAGGGGCTAGATTTCCTTTTGGTGGCCTTTTAATTATCTGTCTTGATATTCTAGGTTATATGGCTGTGTGGAAGGACCCTCAGGGCTCTTCCACACAGCCATATAACCCAGAATATCAAGGCAGAATAACCCACAATATCTACTTTGAACTGGGTTATCTAAGTCCACACTGCCCTATATCCCTATTCAATGTTTGGTACTAAATTCGCAAATACAGTAGAGTCTCACTTATCCAACATAAACGGGCCGGCAGAATGTTGGATAAGCGAATATGTTGGATAAGAAGGAGGGATTAAGGAAAAGCCTATTACACATCAAATTAGGTTATGATTTTACAAATCAAGCACCAAATATCGTGTTTTACAACAAATTTGACAGAAAAAGTAGTTCAATACGCAGTAATACTATGTAGTAATTACTGTATTTACGAATTTAGCACCAAAATATCATGATGTATTGAAAACATTGACTACAAAAAGGCATTGGATAATCCAGAACATTGGATAAGCAAGTGTTGGATAAGTGAGACTCTACTGTATAGTAATTCCTACATAACATTACCATGTAATGAACTGCTTTTTCTGTTGATTTGTTGTAAAACATGATGTTTTGGTGCTTAATTTGTAAAAACTTAATGCAATTTGATGTTTAATAGGCGTTTCCTTAATCCCTCTTTATTTTCCAACATTTTTGCTTACCCAACGCTTTTATTTTTCAGTGATTGGTTTGGGGGGGGGGGGGCACCAAAATTCTGTTTGCCTACATTTGAAAATTACCTAGGGCTGGCCCTGGGGCCATCTAGTCCAACCAGCCTCGTCAATGGGCCTTACGCTCTCATCACAATGGCAGTGTCAGCTGATTTGGTGGAAACTGTATCCAATCATCAAGGTCTTTGGGGTTACTTATATTTTGATTAACTTTAAAAGAAAGGGAACTGAAAACAACAACATGGCCTTTTGTCATTGCTTGGTGATACTATGTCATCCAAGAGATCTGAGGAAAAAGTAACAAAACAAGTTACTTTAAAAAAGTAATGTTCCCTGCTCTGGCATATGATCAGGGAAGCTGTAGGAGATATCATCATATCTGTTTTGGCCTTCCAGATAATTTTTCCAAACTGTTGTTGATGGATTCCCTTCCCCTTCCCTCTCCCCTCTTCAGGGTGTGGTGGAGTTCTCCTTGTGCCTCTTGTTTGCCAAACTAGTCAGCTATACTTTCCTCTACTGGCTGCCCCTCTACATCGTGAATGTGGGTAAGTTACGAGAAATTATATGATATCACCAAAAGTTCTTATTACTTTTGCCCTCACCCCATCACCATTCCTGTTTGCTGTCAATAGGATTTTCTTCCAAAGCAAATAGTGAGTGTGAATGGGGACAGATTTCAATTGGTTCCAATTTCAAATGGTGGTGGTTGTTATTATTATTTATTATTCTGCTTTCCTGTCATAAATGAAGCTCAAAACAGTTACTACCAGCCATTCTCTGTTATGTACATACATGTTCAGTTGCTAGTTGCATGAACTGCATTACATCTTACTTTGGCAATCTTTCTACATCTTTTTAATGGTTGAATGTGAAGAGCTGCTCCAGATCATGTCAGGTTACTAACTGATGGATCTAGCTCACTGCTATCGATTCTGGCTTTGCTGACTGTCTTTTTAAATGACTGGCTATGCTGAAAGTTTCAGTCGGAGATCTGTAAAGGATGTTCTCTGCATTTCTCCACATTGCCTTTGGATCCTTTCTGCTCCTAATACCCTTTTCTTGTGTTTTTCTTTTCCACAGCTCATTTATCTTCCAAAGAAGCTGGAGATATGTCCACCCTCTTCGATGTCGGTGGCATAGTTGGTACGTTTGATTGATTTTCATATGTGCTTTTCATGTACGTCTTGGAGGAGAGACATGAACCTGTGGAGATGGATGAAGGAGCTAATCTCCAGTGGAGGAGGCTCTTCAGTGGCTCTTCAGAGCCCACATTTGTGTTATTTAATCTATATTCTACTTTTTTCTAAACATGGGACGAAAAGTAGCTTCCAACATAAGTTAAAACAAAACAGCTAAAACAAAATATGCCACAAAAGTTTAAAATCTATTAAATAACCAATTTACTTTAAAACATTGTGGAAAATGAAATGTGGTTTTGTCATGCAGGAGGCATCTTAGCTGGTCTCATCTCCGACTACACTGGCGGCAGGGCCACCACATGCTGTACGATGTTGGTTTTGGCTGCTCCCATGGTGAGTATCTTCCAGCTGTGTGCTTAGGATTGCCGGGTGACTCTTATGAGGAGAAACACACACACACATACATACACATACACACACATTTGATGGTTGGAAAGTTTTCCTTTAACATAGACTGAACAACATTCTAACTACACTTGCTTTTAGTGGTACATAGATGAACCACTAGAGAGAGCTAGCACTATAGTAGCCAAGTTATTCCAATAGTATCCTCAATCTCTCTTTTTAGAATATATTGGGAATATATTGGGAACTGAGCTATCGAGAAGAGACATCTAAATACCTTCCCAAACTTAACAATTCCAGGATCCTATAGGCTGGAACTATGGCAGTTCTAATAGTATGAAACAGTTATATAAGTATCTAGTGTAAATGTTCAAGGGATGAACTGTGTAGCTACTGATTTTCTATGAGTGAAGAAACATTTTTAGGAAAAGCTTGAATCTCCATAGCTCTTTTGGAGATTAATTGGCATTCACACTATTTGGAATAATCATAACTATTTTGTAAAGTATGACCTTCCTAAGAAGAGTTAAATACTCGTTTGAGTGAATTTTCTCCTTCGTGGTAAATATCCACTAGTATTCATGCAAGGCAAATAGGCTTCTCAGTTGTTAGACTGATATATTTGATTTTCTCTCTAAACTGTTAGGAACAAAGATATGCCAATGCACAAAATATATAGCAGATCTTCAGAAGTGTTATTTCAGTTGCCCAAAAAACATCTACTATCCCATAAAATATATTGTTTTTAAATCATGCTCTCAAGAGATCAAAAATAAGTAGTCTTTGTTAAAAGTAACACACATAGTTGATTTACTTACAAATTTCATGTATTCAGCATACAGGTACATTGCTTATTGGTTCTAAGTTTAAACAGTCTGTTCTCTAAATCATTCTGTTTTAGTCTCTTCTCTGTTGCATACAGACTAACAATCTCTTCAGTCTCATACATTACTGAACATTGACTCAATAAAGACTGACTATTCACTGCAGCATACTAACACTACCAATTGCATACTGTACTAACTGACTTCTAAACTGGAGTCTCAGTCTGAATAATCCCAGATCTGGTCACATGGTCTGCAGTACCTCCCACAACCTCAGACAATATAGAGCTAAGAGAAAACTCGGGCTGTGGTGCAGGCTGGAGAGCAGCTGCAATCAATCACTGCAATGAATCACTCTGACCAGGAGGTCATGAGTTCGAGGCCCGTTCGGAGCCTATGTTTGTTTGTCTTTGTTCTATGTTAAAAGGCATTGAATGTTTGCCTATATGTGATCTGCCCTGAGTCCCCTTCAGGGTGAGAAGGGCGGAATATAAATGCTGTCAATTTATTTATAGTTTATTGTATATCAGTGTAACGGCATCAATTGCCACTTGTAAGCCGCCCTGAGTCCCCTCGGGTGAGAAGGGCGGGGTATAAATAATTGAAATAAATAAATAAATAAATAATACATTAAATCATATACATGCAATATAGTAAGCAATCACAATTATATCCATAACAAATAACTAGTATAGGAGGCAAAAAAAACTTGGAAATTCTTAACTTGCTGCTCTGCTTTCTCTTTTAGCTGTTCTTATACAACTCTATTGGACAGAATGGATTTGCCACATCCATAGGTAAGACAGGCCATTGAACATCCTCATACCCTGCTGCAGGGCTTGCCCTTGGGTGCATAAACACATAGTTTAAATAGTTGTTAATGGGAACACAACTTGCTCAGCTGAATTTTCCTCTCCCCTTTTGCAGTCATGCTGATTATCTGTGGTGGCCTTGTCAATGGGCCTTACGCTCTCATCACAACGGCAGTATCAGCTGATTTGGTAAGAACTGCATCCAAGCATCAAAGCCTTTGAGGTTACTTACATTTTGATTTATTTGAAGATCAAGCAAGGCTTCAGCTTAATCCATATCCTGCTTTTAATTAATTACAAACACTTATCTATAATGCAAGGAGCCCCGGTGGCGAAGTGTGTTAAAGCACTGAGCTGCTGAACTTGCAGACCGAAAGGTCCCAGGTTCAAATCTCGGGAGCGGAATGAGTGCCAGCTTCTGCCAACCTAGCAGTTCAAAAACATGCCAATGTGAGTAGATCAATAGGCCAGTTACCGGGAAGGTAACGACGCTCCATGCAGTCATGCCAGCCACATGACCTTGGAGGTGTCTATGGACAATGCTGGCTCTTCAGCTTAGAAATGGAGATGAGCACCATCCCCCTTAACATCAGGGGAAACCTTTACCTTTACTATAGTGTAGTGGGGGATGAGGCCTTCTTCAGCATGAATGGGATGAATCCTTCCTCCTCTTGTAAGTGTGAGATCCAGTTAGCAGGCTAGCAGAGTATAATACATTGCATCAGTGTATTTACATTAAATATATTGTAGAAATCACTTATTTTTCCTAATTCTTGTCTGGATGGGCAATAGCAGTGAGCATACATCTGTCTTTCAAGCCATGATTAATGGCAGATACGGTGCGAGTCCTCTTTCCTATGCAGGAAAGAACCCACCGCCCCTCAAGGACACCCAGAAAGTACCCAAGTGCTGGCTGAGAGCAGATGGTTCTTGGAGCTGTGGCCCAGAAACCTTAGACTTGTTGTGGTATTCATTGGCAGTCTTCCATCCAAGTCTTGGCTGAGCCTGACCCTACTTAGTTTCAAAGATCAGACAAAATTTGATGCCTTTAGGGCTAGAACTGTGTAAAAACAAACAAAATTTCTGCAATTGTTGTCAAAAAGTATGAAAAGTTTAAAGATAAAAGAACAGAATTTTTCCTCAAGCATTATCAGTACAGGATTTCATTTACACTATATTACTTGGAAATGTGTAAGTGTACTCACCTACGTACACACACACAGAGCATATTAAAATGTGTGTGTATATATATATAAAATTTGCCTGGAACTTTATTAATTTTTTCTTCTGCTCCAATACAGGGCACTCATGAAAGTCTCCAAGGAAATGCAAAGGCCCTTTCCACCGTTACAGCCATTATCGATGGAACTGGATCTGTAGGTCAGTTGCTGGAGAACATGGGAGCTGCATTGGCAGCTGATGTTTTGGAGCCAACTGTTTTAAGAAGCTTTAGGGCAGGCATGGGCAAACTTTGGCCCTCCAGGTGTTTTGGAATTCAACTCCCACAATTCCTAACAGCCTACCTGCTGCTCCTCTCTTGCCTGCTTTCTTGCTGAGTCTTTGCATTGTTCTCTTTTTGTTCTGCAGGTGCTGCCCTTGGACCTTTGTTAGCAGGTGTGATTTCACGTTCCAGCTGGGACAATGTATTCTACATGTTGATATCGGCAGATGTCCTGGCTTGCCTAGTGAGTTCATTTTGCTAAGCTGTCTGTATCAACATATTTTTGCTCCCAGTGATTCCTCTTGTATGTTGCCTCAGGTGCAAAGTACCTCAGGTGCTTATGCCACTGCTGGTCCAGCTTCAGCTTCTATTCATGGCTTCAATGCCCAGGGAGACTGTGAGCCTTTCACAAGAGCAGCCACAGAGACTAATTTTGTGTGTCTTCTGCTTTCAGTTGCTGTCACGTGTGGTGTTCAAAGAAATGCGAGGATGGTGTGGCAGCTACACAAGGAAAAGAGGGTAGGTGTTGACAGAACCACAAAGCCTTGGAGCTCTTCCAGGAGTTGTTTGCAATAGAATAGAATAGAATAGAATAGGATAGAATAGAATAGAATAGACTAGACTAGACTAGACTAGACTAGACTAGACTAGACTAGACTAGACTAGAATCTGTTTTCAAGGCCTAATTAATACATCAGTAATTCAAAACATCCAGTCCAATTTCCCCAGCTTGGCCTTCTCCAACCTAATACACTACATATCTCTGTCCACGCATTGGTTGTGTGTGATGTTATCTGTAATCCAAAACATTTGGCATGGGGAGGCTGCTCCATAAATGTATCCTTCCGTTAACTTATTCTGCCATTGCTGCTGCCACCTTGAATTTTACTAAATGTACTTGGTAGTTTTACTGAGCTGCTTTAGGAGATACTGTATTGGAGTTGGGATGTGGTGGTCTTGGATTTACTTGCCTATGCCAAATGTGACAGCTAACATGCGCAGGAAATTCCAGGGAAAGAATACAGTGTTCCAGAGGAGGTTTTTAAAAATTTGACTGATAAACATATCAGCACATCAACTCGAAGCAATGGAGACTACAACTTACTTTCTGTATTACGTCTAGTTCCTGTACTAAAATGTCTCAGTACAAAAAGTAACTTTTCTAAACGCTGTTGTAGCTACACAATCCCTTGCCATGTTCAAAGCCAGAGCACCAAAGTGAAGATTTGACCAGGATGCTTAAAAAAAGGTTGACATCTCTAAAAAAATAAAGACCACTCTGCCGTGTTTCCTTAACCAATACTAACAGCAAATCTCTCCTGTATGTGCCTTTGTAGCTCTTGTGTGGCCTTAACTCACCCAGTAGTGTTGGATACAAAATAGTTTGCAGTGTGAGTATGTCATCCCTTCTGTGTATGTCCATCCTTCTATTTAACGTAGGGAAAACATCCAAATTTCAGTCTATGATTTTTTGTCTGTCTCTCTCCTGATTTCATCCTCCTTTGTGACATCTGTGAGCTAAGTGGGTTATTTCTATAGCGAGGTATGAGGACCCAACACATAAGAATACAATACAGAATTTCTGTGAAAGGAACAGAAAAGGTCTTCTTTATCTCCAGTCACATCTATACTTACTCGATTAGTACTGTTTGAAGTACTGTTTGGAGCATCCGCAGATCCCTTTGGCCATCCATTTGCCCAGCCAAGAAAGTGCCCATCTACAGCTTCAAAACTTTGGGGTCAATCAGAGCTTCTTGGAGTAAATCCTGTGTTCCTTTGATCTGGATTGATGGCTGGAGGCAGCCATTCTAGACATGCATCATGTAGACTCCCCGCAGCAGCTGAGCTATGAGTCTACTTTGTTTTGGCCATATAGACATGGCCTCATTCATTGCACAGTTAAAATTAAAGATCACCTATCTCTTGGGAAGGAGGAAAGCTTTGAAAACTTCATTTATAATTCCCAAAACCTTGGTGATGTCAACAATTCAAGGCACTCAACACGCTTCAAATAAGCTCAACCATCAGGAGTGTGAGCTAAGTGGCTCTAATCCTAAAAGCATGCCAATAACCATTCGTTTCTTACACAGTAGTTTTGTATAAGAGTTCTTTAGGGGACACTGTGCAAGACAGAGGAAAATCTCCACAAGCAAAAAGAAATAATTCTTTTAAAAGAGCAAAGCACCAGGGCACTGGAATGCTAGATGTCTACACAAAACATTTTGTGGTGCTCAGTCAGGACCACAGTACATATAGTACCCCAGGCAGACATATTTGTAAAGCAACACAAGTCTCTACGTGTTCTTAGGTTGCACCTCCATAACCCATAACTTTGGGCTAAACAGGATTGACTGGAACTGTAGAGCCCAAAACGACAGGTTCCCCCTCTGCTCTGAAGCAGCGAAGAGATTTTGGACATGTTAAAGACATTTTACTTCTCATAAGTGCAGGACGCTAACTGGAGTAGATCCCAAACTTTCAATGCTGTATTTCTCTGTTCCTTATTGTATCCTAGTGCCCACCAATGCTTCACTTCCTGTGCCTTTTAATGATTGGTAAATAATAACAAAAATGATTTCTAAAGGAAGAAATTTCAAGACAATCACATCTTGGAACACAATCAGTCCTGCGGGAGAACTGTTTTGTTCCCATTCCCAGTCTTTCTCTGCATCTCTGTAGTCCTGTATCAAGCTTTGTGGGCTGATGAATCACCTGCCCAATCAAATGGTCATAATTTAAAGTGCTGGTTCTCAAAGATGGCAGTAGATAAAGGTGTGCTGTAACACATACACCCCAAACCCATGTACACTCTTTTGCTTTATCTTAAGAACCTCGGTACCACTACATGTTGGTTGTATTTACAGGTCAAACACCTCTTTTTGAGTACACATGCTCTGGGTCCAAAAGTCACGGTAAGTCCATAACACTACTGCAAACCCATTGATAAGCCTCCTGGTTTCTGGTCTCTTTGGTGCTATTGGTTCAAAACTTCATAATTCTTTTCTTGTCCCTCTGCCATCTTGGATAGATTACACAGGGCTAATGGGCTTTAATCTCTTTTCTTGGTGATGTTTGTCTTCAAGGGATACAAAACGTTCAAGTCTTAAAAGAGAGCACTGTGCAATCATTTAATTTGTACTCTTCTCTTGGCTTCTTGGTTAGTATTTGTATTGACTTCCCTTAGTATGAAATGGGGTAGGGTGAACCGAGAACAGGGAGTGTAGGTGGTAATATAAAGTTATGATCAAGATGTAAAGTCTGAGAGCAACATGCTCTCATTCCTAGGTAAGCAAAATAGCTCAACAGAGGTCTCACACCAGGTCTTTATATTGTGCTTACATTAGGGGCATGCATTGCTGCAAAACCCAATGCTCCTTTTTAGGGTCCCAACCTGCCAGACTCACCCTTTTACAGAATATGCAATTCTCTTCCACCCACCTATTTTCTGTTAGTCTCGACTTCATTTCTAACAGTCAAGAAGCATTTCATGGCCACTGAGTATACACAGTCTCATTGATATGTTGGGACATGTTACCTCCCAACTTATTGAAACCTCTGCAAATCTTGGGAGCCCCCCGAAGTCTTGTGATACCTCTTAATCACTGATGTTGCTATTTCAGCTGCCTAAGGATGATAAATTAAAAAAATGTACACTTTTGGCATGGCTGATTTTTGTTGGGAATCACTGCACTAGATAGATAGATTGATAGATAGATGAGATGAGATACATTTACATATGTAAATAGGTTCATGGTTGCTAATATTATTTCATTTAGAGTCACCTTAAAAGCTTGTAAAGAAGCTTATATAAAATCTATACAACACACAAAACTGTATCATTTTTAATGTGAGATTTTCAGCGTCCTCCTTATTTTTGAAAATGCTCCAAGAGAGTATCCAAACCCCAACATCTGCCATGGAACCATTCTGAATATGTACCTGTGTAGGTCCAGCCTGAGTTCAGAGAAGGCAGTTGCTCCCTCTGTGTAGGGCTGGAGTCTGAGATGATGGTATTTCTAACAGATCTTCTCGGTTCTTTTAGCTTTAAGGAATTTTGACGTGATCCATCTGACCAGAGGAGGAGCCCCTTGGAAGCAACAAGGAAGAGTATGGCTGAGAGGGTTAGTTTCATTTCATCGCTCCCTCTCACAAGTCCACAGGAGGAATTCATGGAGCCAAAATGGATCATGAACCAGAAACAAACTGAACTCTCATTCCAAACATCAACCAAGCTGATTGCCGGCCGCATTTCCTATTTTTTGTTTTTAAATGATGGGCAGAGGGGAGCAGGAAGAATGATGTAGCAAGTTCAGGATGAAAGGAACTGTTGTCTTTTGTTCCCAAGGCCTCGGTTTTAAATCAGTTGCCAGCTGCATCCTTTTTATTACTGTTCTTTTTTATTATTACAAATGGTGCTGAACCAGTTGGTTGTTGGTGTCTGTCTGCTTAGGTGGAAGGAAAGAAACTATGTTTAGGATCCCATGGGAGATTTGGGGATCACTGCTGCAGTTTCTCAGGGTGGAATTCTACATTGTTTGTAACTCCATGACTACATTTTGGGAGAATTTTTAAAACTTGTCTACTAAAATGACACATGGGAGTAGAAAAATCAATGCAGGAGAAAGAAAAGCTTTTTGAACCTCCTCCTTTTGTGCTGCTGTCTTCCCTTGCTGAAAATCACATAAGAAGCCTTTACTGACTGCTGTTACTTAATTCCTTGTTAAATTTCTTGGGAACTTATATATCCTTAGGAATAATGTGGTCCTCCAGCTGTTTTTGGACTGCAGCTACCAGCTAGCCATAGGCTATCCATATAGGTGTTAGTACTTAATAGGCTTATTTAGGAAGACTGTTATTTGGAGTGTTGGATTACAACAGCATTCATCATATCCAAAAGAACAAGAACATTAATGGGTTGAGTGGTTTTTAAATTAGCAATACACAGTTAATCAACATCTGTTTGACCTGGAGCTGGACCCAGAATTTGACAAAATGACTACAAGTCCCAGCTTCCCTTATCTTCTTGCCATTTTAGTCCAAATAATAACATTTCCAGGTTTTGGTAGAACATTGTTGTTGTTGTGTGCCTTCAATTCATTTCCATGTATTGTGACTCAAATGCATACTATCACAGGCTTTTCTTTGCAATTGTGAAATATCTGATTTTTAAAAAAAGGAATTTGAGGGGAAGACTTTATTGTGTGTGTGTTTGGGGGGGGGGGTTGTGGCTTCAATGCACTTGTGGACCGACAACAGGTATCACACCAACATCATGTGATAAGGATTCCGGTGCCTGTTCCCACCTCTGTGCAATAAAGTTCTAAGATTTCTTTAATCAAGTGAGATAGTCCAGAGTAAAAACTTGGTGGCCAGGTCTTTTGGTTTCACTGTCTCTCTCTAGCAAGGAAAGCTTTAGCCTTATGGAAAATTTGTACTCAGACACAGTTGGGCTATAATGTTAGAAGTCCAATGGAGAGCACTAGAAATTTTCCTTGTGTATTAAACTACACCTCACTTTGTTAAGCTAACCTAATCAACATGATGGAGCTTGGATCCAGATAGAAGCCTTGGTCGCCAGAGCTGGCCATTTCCAGGTATCCATCTCTATTGACAGATCCCAGCTAGCTTGCTTTCTGAGACTTTGATTTGTCTCACTCCTTATACACCCATCATGGGAAATCCCCCAACAGGAATCCAGAATTTCCTTGACATACTATCCACATTTTATTTGATTGAGGTTTGGTATACTGAGATCTCTATCCAGCTGGAACAGCTAAAGAGCTTTACTTTTATTGCCTGTAGTCTGTACTGCCATCAGAGTGAACACAGTGCCAAAAACCGCCCTGCTACACAAAACTAAACATAGAATTCCACTGGATCCTGTCTCCACACCAGTTAAGTGTACCAAGACCCATGTGCCCCAAAACTCAAGGAAATCCAACCTTCACAACTAGTTGAAATGGATACCTTGGCAGAGAACCACATTTGATGTTTGGCTATCAGTCAGTCCAGAGCCATGCCTGTTAATTAGTAAATACATTGCAACCAGATGTGCAACAACCAACCTGTTCTCCAGATGTGAGCAACATCCTTGTAAAAAGTTCCATGTGTGTCTGTGGGGAGGGGGGGTTCAAAAATAATATATACTGGAAATAAATTAATCTTTTTAGGGGTTCTTTGGCTGAAGACAGCCCAATCTTTTCTCTAGCAAATAAAAATATGTGCCAAGATTCCTGTTGGCTAAATTGCCCAACAGATCTTTCCATAGGTATTACTAAGTGCAGTGGTGCCAAGTGCAGTGTTTATGTACAGTATAAACTTGCAGTCTAATTGACTTCACCTCCTTGGAACTTAACACACCAAGAAACATCTGTGCCTGATGTTATTTTATGAAGTGCTGATTCCACCAGTAAAGACACAGGAAAGAAAGGTGGCCACAGAAGAGAAAGTGCAGATTCTGTGTATTGCAGAGAGCTTTTAGCTGCAACTCTTTGCACACAGAGTAATCCTTATTGTATAGCCAACATAATTTCTGTATCTCCACGTGTTGCATAACTATGGATATGAAGCAAACCCAAAGAGCTGTAATTGAGTTTTTGATCACAAAAGGATATCTCCTGACCATCTCAAGCCATTTGCTTGCATCAAGAAGCAACCTTCTAGTGATAAACTCCCAGGGAGATATTCCATCTGTCCCTTCCTAACAAAGAGGGGTCACGAAGAGAGCCTTCAGCAGTATCCCATGCCTCTTCAGTCCAAACTCCCAAATCCCCATACCAGGGATAGAAAAAGAAACCTTTACAAATGTATTTACCAACTCGCCCACTAAGTGGCACTGTTGATGTGCAAAAGATCTTGCATCATTGTCAACTGAACTGGAGAGCCTCCAAATACAAAAACACAACCCTATGCTAACGATATGATATAAAAAGAATTATTTTCTTTTGTCTCCCCTGAATCTCTTATGCATTCATTTCCTTGTGTGTTCACAAGCTGAAGTATGACAAGAGAGTAAGCACTGCTGCTTGGTCGTTTAGTCGTCTCTGACTCTTTGTGACCTCATGGACCAGTCCAGGCCAGAGCTCCCTGTTGGCTGTCACCGCCCCCAGTTCCTTCAAGGTCAACCCAGTCACTTCAAGGATACCGTCTATCCATCTTGCCCTTGGTCGGCCTCTCTTCCTTTTTCCTTCCATTTTCCCCAGCATCGTGATCTTTTCCAAGCTTTCCTGTCTCCTCATGATGTGGCCAAAATACTTTAGCTTTGCCTCTAATATCCTTCCCTCCAGTGAGCAGCCACTGGGCATTATTTCCTGGAGGATGGACTGGTTGGATCTTCTTGCTGTCTAAGGCACTCTCAGGATTTTCCTCCAGCACCAGAGTTCAAAAGTGTCTATCTTCCTTCGCTCAGCCTTCCTTATGGTCCAGCTCTCGCATCCATAGGTTACTATGGGGAATACCATTGCTTTGACTATGCAGACCTTCGTTGCCAGTGTGATGTCTCTGCTCTTCACTATTTTGTCAAGGTTGGCCATTGCTCTCTTCCCAAGAAGTAAACATCTTTTGGTTTCCTGGCTGCAGTCTGCATCTGCAGTGATCTTCGTGCCTAGAAATATAAAGTCTGTCACTGCCTCCACGTTTTCTCCTTCTATTTGCCAGTTATCAATAGGTGTAGTTGCCATGATCTTGATTTTCTTGATGTTTAACTGCAACCCAGCTTTTGCACTTTCTTCTTTCTTTCCCCTTGGTGATAAGGCTCCTCAGCTCCTCCTCGCTTTCGGCCATCAGAGTGGTATCATCTGCATACCTAAGGTTGTTAATGTTTCTTCCAGCAATTTTAACTCCAGCCTTGGATTCCTCAAGCCCCGCATGTCGCATGATGTGTTCTGCGTACAAGTTGAATAGGGAGGGTGAAAGTATACAGCCCTGCCGCACTCCTTTCCCAATCTTGAACCGGTCTGTTGTTCCATGATCTGTTCTTACTGTGGCTACTTGGTCTTTATACAGATTTCTCAGGAGACAGACAAGGTGACCTGGTATCCCCATACCACCAAGAACATGCCATAGTTTATTGTGATCCACACAGTCGAAGGCTTTAGAATAGTCAATAAAGCAGAAGTAGATGTTTTTCTGAAACTCCCTGGCTTCCTCCATTATCCAGTGGATATTGGCAATTTGGTCTATCGTTCCTCTGCCTTTTCTGAACCCAGCTTGGACATTTGGCAACTCTCGCTCCATGTATTGCTGGAGTCTACCTTGCAGGATCTTGAGCATTACCTTATTGGCATAGGAAATAAGTGCTACTGTACGGAAGTTTGAGCATTCTTTAGCATTTCCCTTTTTTGGTATGAGGATATAAATTGATTTTTTCCAATCTGATGGCCAATCTTGTGTTTTCCATATTTGCTGGCATATGGCATGCATCACCTTGATAGCATCACCTTCCAAGATTTTAAACAGCTCAGATGGGATCCCGTCGTCTCCTGCTGCCTTGTTGTTAGCAATGCTTCTTAAGGCCCATTCAACCTCACTCCTCCGAGCAAGCACATCATCTCTTTATTGAATTTCAGCATAGAATGCATGAACCTTCCCCAATGTGTAATTTAGATTTTTTTTAGACTGCAACTCCCATCAGCTCCAGTTAAATAGGATGCTGGGGAAGTCCAAATTATTAGGTAAGCATATATAATCCTTTTAAAAGGAAGCAGTGGTTTTGGCTCATAAGAACAAAACAACATACAAAGTCCAATGGTGAGCAATTCCATAATACTATCTCTAGTGAGCTGGACTTCTACCAGGCAGGTGGACTTTTGGGTCCTTTTAGCATCATAACCAAATGTCAATAACTCTTCATTTATATCAATAATCTTGCGGGATATTTTTTTACATCTGCGATTTGAGGCTAGAAAAAGATATAAAGCTTGAGAACAGGTTGGGGGAATGTATTTTTCTGTTGGAATTGATTTCCCATTGATTGGCAACCTGGATGACTAACTTGCCGATGCCTTTGCCCCACCAGGCACATCGGTTGCATGGAAGAATATCTATGTAACTCACCATGTCCTCCTTGGGAGACAGGGAAAAAAGTCTTCTAAACCTCCCACATCCCTCTTGGCCCTTGCTTTCCACCAACTTCATAGCTGTGCCTCTTAATTGAATCTATCCTTTTAATTCAACACCTATAAATGTTAATGGACCTCTTTAAAGCTCCCTTGCTGGAGCTCTCATTGTGTGTAGTAACCAGGGCAATCACATTTTTATTGGTTTGGCCCTTCTGAAGGAATCATGGAAATTTCCAGTGAGGAGCGATGGACCTTTGAGGATTGGCATTAGTGATACTGGGGCAGTGGGGAAAGTAAAATATGTTGAAAGATTCAGGTCCCTCCACCAAATGAATATGTAACATACATTAGTGGGAGAGGTTTAATTCAGAATAGTAGTGGAGTGGAGCATATTTTTTGAATTAATTTTTGAAAACGGAACTTACTGTGGAGCTTTTCATTCCCTAATTCATCTCTCCCCCTGCCCCAATAAGTGTCCCCGGATGGGGAGATAGTTCCCACAGGCATGACTCTATCACTAAAATCAGACCTTTGTGACTATGAATTAAATGATTAGCTAATGAGCTGAACTTTCATTTTGCTAATTCCAAATTAAATGCACAAAGTAGCTCTTCCATCAAATCCTTATTTTCCACATGTCGATCCCTGTATAGACGTAAGAGCACCACTAGCAAAATAGAAGTCTCAGAGTTTTCCAGAAGATTAAATATATGTTTTCACAAAGAACAAAACAAATGCTAAATAATATTAAGTGACGAAATAAAACATAGCCCAACAAGGTCTGAATGTACTTTGTGGGCATGAAATACTAACTGGTAGGAAGATGTTTGGAATGGAATTTCATTTAACAGTGATGTGAGGGAACAGCAAATGATTCTTTGACCCAGCTGGCAAGATCTTTTTGATGGGCCGGCTGGACCTGGTAGGTGGTGGCCTTTTTCGTGTGTGAGATTCCCAAGGCACCCTTCTTGAGATTCTTGGTTGGGCTGTGAAATCACTTTAACCATTTTGATTTACACAACTTCCCAACAAATTTGGACACTCCAAAGCAAACTGAAATGGTTCCATCCCTGGAGAGTCAGGCTTCTCTGACAATCCAAAATGTGGTTGCCTGTTAAAGATATCAAGGCTTGTTCTTTCTGCTGTCCTTTATGGGAAGCTTTATGTCGCTTCTGTACAATCCATTACGCTGTGAACAGCCTCTGGATACACATTTGCACCTCAGTTTTCTTTGCCATTTGGGCCTTCCTCTGAGCTGTTTATTCTGCTCATCTTACTGCAGAGGTGCTTCCTTTGGGTTCCCCGAAGTGGATTTTCAGCTACTTGCAGCACTTTATGGGCATGGGAAGCCTGTATAGCCAGGTATTCTTTCTTGGATGCATGAAATCTCAAAAGTGGATGGAAATGGAACCCAAAAGACCAGATATTTCTTAACTTATTATTACAGATGGGGGCAGAACCAGAATTGATAGCCCTGATTGTTACTTAATTGAAGTTGTGAAGTTTCTTTGTATTTGTATATATATTTTTTTACAATAAATATTTTTCTGGAGATACCATCTCACCAAAGTTTGGGAATAACATGCAACAAGTAACATACTTAACAGCACTTAGTTACTTTTCTTGGTAAAAAAAAGATGAAAGGAAACTGTTATTGTTGTTGCCATTTACAAACAAATTGTTTAGCCCAGGGGTCCCCAAACTAAGGCCCTCCAAGGTCATTTACCTGGCCCCTGCCCTCAGTTTTATAATATAATATTTTATATAATTTTTAATAATATAATATATTGTATATACATATAATATTGATAATAATATTATGTTATACAATATAATACTAATAATAATACCATATAATAGTATTAATTATATGTTATATATTACATATAATATTACAGTATAGTGGTATAGTTCAATGTAGTAATATATAACTACATTGCTAATATTGTGCTATGCTAATAATATAATATATTGTATGTACATAAAGCTGCTCTGAGTCCCCTTCGGGGTGAGAAGGGCAGGATATAAATGTAATAAATAAATGTAGTAAATAAATAAATAAATAATTTTAGACTTAGGCTCGCCCAAAGTCTGAAATGACTTGAAGGCACACAACAACAACAATCCTAATTAACCTGATTATCTCATTGGCCAGAAGCAGGCCCACACTTCCCATTGAAATCCTGATAGGTTTATGTTGGTTACAATTGTTTTCATTTTTAAATATTGTATTGTTTTTTTTTTGTTGTTGTTGTTTTGCACTACAAATAAGACATGTGCAGTGTGCACAGGAATTTGTTCGTTTTTTTTTCTCCAAATGATAATTCGGCCCCTCCACAGTCTGAAAGATTGTAGACCGGCCCTCTGCTTTAAAAGTTTGAGGACCCCTGGTTTAGCCAGTCCATCCCCTCCAGAGTCGAGAGTCAGGGAGATCTGAGAAGTCTCTCACTTTGTCTGCACAACCAAACACAGAAAGACCTCAAGCCAGGGGATCTCAGCATGCCTTCCAACATTTCACAGATAAACATCAGGACCCTTGTGACCAAACAATGTCACCACGTGGTTAAAGGGACAACAATTATTAATGAGAAAGAACACACAAGAAGGAGAATCTGCAAAAGTTTGCTTTTGCCTAAGTCTACTGTGAAAGGCTGAGTGTAAACTACCTTTGCATTTTGAACTCAGTTTGCAGCAACTGGAATAAGCCAAGGAGAATGGAGAAAAGTGGGAAGAGGAGAGAGAGAAAATGGGACATTTCAAAAACAGGTGAGAAAGCAGGATAACAGCTTAATAATGGATCTGTTCCTGCAAAATTTGGAGCCTGGACACTTAGGAGTCTCACTGGCACCTGAAGCAGCCTGGACACAGGAAGAATTTCTCCTGCCACAGTCAAGCCATTTCACTTGGGAAATGTGGGAACAACTCCTGAGCAGTCTAATTTCCTTTCCTGGCCTACTTCGTGGTAGTTTTGAGTCAGTGGCTAACCAGCCAAAAATCTGTAGTCCAAATTCCAAACATTGTGGATAATTATGGTTTTCTTTGAAATTCAACTATTACCATAAATATCAGAGCCACAGTGGTGCAATGGGTTAAACCCTTGAGCCGACTGGACTGCTGACATAAAGGTTGCTAGTTTGAATCCACAAGATGGGGTGAGCTCCTGTCTGTCAGCTCTAGCTTGCGGGGACATGAGAGAAGCCTCCCAGCAGGTTGATAACACATCCGGGCATCCCCTGGGTAACGTCTCTGTAGACAGCCAATTCTTTAATACCAGAAGCAACTTGCAGTATGCTGTTGAGTTGCTTCTGACAAGATAAAAAAAATGTTAATAAAAATAATACTATCAACAAAGACCTATGCAATACAGTTCACTTCTGTACAGCTGCCCTCCCACTCACCCATTTTATTGGCCCTTTTAACACCATTTTCTTCTTGCCTTGTAAGCATCTTAGCTTCTGTTTTCAAAGCTTTCTCTGTGTGCTTGCTTTAAAAATGGCTTTTATTGATTCAGAACTTGCTTCATTTAAAAAAAATAAAGTAAAGCAAAACTTTAATTCCTTTTCCTTAAAAAAGGTGGTAGTGGTAAGGAGAGCACATGAATTCTTCCTCTAATCACTTGTCCCCAGCAGCAGGGGCTTAAACATACCACCAAATATCATGAGACTTGTGATAAAATCTTTAGCATTGCCTCCGTCATGGAGGGGCCCCTCTAGGCTTCCTCCACATAGGAGTCCTGTATCTCCCTTCAAAGCGAGAGGAAGAGAAACCTCTCCACTGTCATTTGCATAAAACCAATTTCTTAAGATCTTTAATTAAAATCTTTGCAGATTAAGGTTGCCAGGTAAATGGAAGTGTGTTGTTTAGCTGCTGGCTGGCAGCTGCTTCTTTCCTTCTGAGTGGACTGTTAAGAAGCCTTTGCTTCCTGACCTTAGCCTTCCCATGCCTTTCTTTTCCTGTCCACTTGACATTTGCCTTTCTTGCTATTTTGTGCTTCTCTCTGCTTTCTTTGTACTTTTATGGGCTTGAGCATCCCTATGTTATCTCATGGAATTTTATGGATAGTCAGGAACCTTGTGTGGCAACAGAGTTCCTTCACCAATGGATTCCCAACTTTTCCTCTTAAACATACAGGAGGAAATGGTCTTATGAAAGTGCCAGTTCTCAAACGTAAGAAGTCGTTTCATTGGTGTAACAGCCAACATCTTCTACTGAGAGTTACCTTTAAGGGACTGTTTAGGCATTTTATATGCCATTTAATAGGATTATATCAATTTGATTCCATTCTTGTAGTGGTTTTGAGAAGAGGAGTAATAAACACAATGAAAAGGCAATACAGCAACATTGAAATGAGTAGGAACAATTTTTTTTCTCAAATGCTAAAACAAGTAAAGGGAACCTTTTAGTTTTAAAAACTCACTATCCAAGCATTTTTGCCATTTTATACTTCTAAATGAACTATTCAGCTCGGCATACTGGGCATCTGTGACACTGGCAGAATGAGTATGATCTGGCTGCAATAAGTGAAAGTGCATGCCAGTTGGGTTAGCCTTCCAGTACAGCCATATTTAATGGAAGGCAGATTAACACCTTGCGACTCATTATGGAGACCTGGCAGATATCAGCACTAATGACTTCGGGCTCTTTGTGCTGGGGATGCAGATGGCCTGTGTGCTACTCTGTTAAGCCAGGGTTTCCTCAACATGTTAATCCCTGCCTTACTCATGAAGCAAGAGATATACACCGAAAATAGAATGAACGCATTCTTTGAACTGAAGCAATGAACGGTGATGGTCGCCAGTGAAAAGTCTGGTTCTGCAGGTGTGTCTCTTCACGTACTTGAAACAAGGCCACTTTTTCCACCAAAGGTAGTTGGTTGGCAGCTCCAGTCTCAGGGGGAAACCAAGGTTCTCCAGTCAAGATGCAACACCCCTTTTCCATATCCTCCAATAACTCACAAAATGGACAAAGTAATTGATCAGGAAGAATGAGGAGAGATCGCAGCAGGGAAGGACAAGGTCCCATTGCTTCCATTCCTTCCCTCCCCATTACGTTGATGGCAAAGTACTTTTGCACATTGAACTCTGTTTGCAGCAACTCAGGTACATTGAAGATAAAGGGGGGAAGGGGGAAGAAGTGAAAGAAACGGGGGACTGGAACAGTCTCTACCAAATTGGAACAGCTGGAGAGCCCACTTTGAACTTGATTGTGCTTCTTTCTTTTTGGCACTAGTAGGGATGTCTAGTGATTGGGAAAGGTACCATTCTCCAGCTTTCTGCAAGCCACACAGCTCCAAAAGCCATAGGAGACCACAGTCAACCTATTCTGAAATCATTAGTGGAAATCCTCAGACACAACTTGAGTGCTAAAATATGCTATTACTGCCAAGGCTAAACTCCAAACATCATTCCTCTCACCTAGATGGGGAAGATGTAGATCTCTGGATACGTACTGATATATTTTCCACTGACCATGCAGGCTAGGACTGATGGAAACTGTCGCCCAGGAGCACTCGAAAGGCCACGATTTCCTTACTTCTAAAAAGGTTACAATATTTGTCCGCCTGAACTCTATCCGTATAGGATTAAGATGATCTTGTTGAGCTTAACTGGATATTTTATCTCCATTAATGTGCATTAAGTCCAAGTTCCAAATCCTCAAAATGTAGGAAGTTGGAAGGTTAAGGAAAATTATGAAAAGTGTCATTTTGAAAATGATGGCAGTGTAATACAAAGGATGAATTATCTTGAAAAAGGCGGAGGAATTAGTAGAGTACAATCTAAAATTTACTACTGTCTTTTATCTCTCTTTTGTGGATTAAAGATTTTGTTGTATTTTGCTGTATGGTCATGTATACATAAACTCTAGTGTTATAGTCATAGAATCACAGAATCGTAGAACCATAGAGTTGGAAGAGACCACATGGGCCATCTAGTCCAACCCACTACCATGCAGGAAAAGCACAAAGTACCCCTGACAGATGGCCCCAACCTCTGTTTAGTAATAAAGTTGTGTATTTCGTCTTGGATATGTCACTAGATGGAGCCAGAGTAAGAACAACCAAAAGCATAAGGCCCTTTTCTGTAGTTTCCCTTATTCCTACCAGATCCAAAATAATTGGATTTTGGCTCCCACTTTCCCTCCCTAAAACATTAAGAGAAATTGCTTTCTATATGAAATGAATATAGAAAAGCGGCATTATTTTAGGAAATACTATTTTCCATGAAACTAGGGTTGGGAAACTTTTGGCTGCTCAGATGACTTGCATATCCAGATTCATAGCTCCTTGCCATTAGCTAGTCGCTGGGGTGAAGTGCAAAATATCTGGAGGGTCACAGATTTCCAACCCATATTGAGAATGAAAGGCTAAAGGCCAGAAACTTGCAGTATTTGAGCTGGAACCATCTGATGTGTAAACTACACATTTCTCAGGTCACACCACCCATCCAATCTCTCTGAAATGACTAAAAAGAATCAGAAGTCAAGCATTGCAACCTACTAATAATGTTTCTCAGAGGCCACGTTGTTCAAGTAGAAGAGGCCATATTCCTGTTGATAACATAGGTAAAGGTAAAGATTTTCCCCTGATGTTAAGTCCAGTTGTGACTGACTCTGGGGGTTGGTGCTCATCTCCATTTCTAAGCTGAAGAGCCAGCGTTGTCCGTAGACACCTCCAAGGTCATGTGGCCAGCATGACTGCATGGAGTGCCGTTACCTTCCCCCGCTGGAGCGGTACCTATTGATCTACTCACATTTGCATGTTTTCGACCTGCTAGGTTGGCAGGAGCTGGGGCTAACAGCAGGCGCTCATTCCGCTCTCGGCATTTGAACCTGGCGCCTTTTGGTCCACAAGTTCAGCAGTTGCACAGGGAAATATAATCACCATCTTCTTGCATAATGTCTCCTTCCCTGTGCAAGGCAGCTTCACGTGCATCACAACCGTTTATGGCTGTGTATGTTCAGGAGATGTTCAAGCAACATCCAGCTACAGTTTTACAGCAAAACTAACAGGAGATTCAAAAGGCAACATCTGAATTGCCATAGGGAAACTGACTCTGAGGGAAGAGAGACAGCCCAGTAGAATTCAGCCAATGCAGGTGTGGAATCTCATCAAATACATGTAAGGCAGAATCTTGATCAGCATGTCCTACTTTAAAGGGAACGGCACTCTGTTTGAAGCTTTGTCAGATGATACTCCTCTATTTGAAGGATCTTCAAGATAGGTACTGTGGGTTTGTTCTTAAGCTGAATTTAAATGTAAGTCAGAACAGGTATATTTTTCAAGTGTAACTCCAGCCATATAGATCTATCTGTTTATCTATCTTAGCTAAGGATAGCATAGCAAAGATGCTTGTTTTTCTGTCTGTGCCCCTGTTCAGAAGATTTAACCTCACTTTCTGTCCCTGTGATATTTGGATTTGACTTGTGGAAACAGGGATTGAAGATAAAGCTTCAGTAGAGACACCTTTTCCCCATGATAACTCTTTCAGGAGTGAATTTCCCTTTCGAGGGGTAGATTTCTCTCACTTTCTGTTGTCTCATGCATGTTCTTAACTATGAGACATTTGTAAGTAAGATGTTTGAACTTTGGGATTGCCTGTACTATTAGGTAACAGTACGTACTCTATAAGAAGAATAGAGAAGGTTGGAGTTGCCCACCAACAGTTGGCATCTGTAATAGACAATTTACCTGCTGATGTTTTTCCTGCTACAGTACACAGTTTTTCTATTTGATTTATGGTATTTATAATTTACACTGACTGTGCCACTGGTAGCATATACCATCCTTTCTCGCCTTCTCTTCCAGGACGACTAATGGAAACAGCCATTAAGTGACCTGCACTTGCTTGGCCCAGTTTGTTGAGGGGTTTATTGATTCCTTAAGAAGCTTCCATGTTTTCCAGCAAAGGTGATATCACATAAATTGCAGTCACCATGATGAGATAGAAAAAGTATGTGTGTGTGTGTAGGAATTTTGGAAGGATGGGAAGCCTAAACCACAATGTTTATGGATCATTTTCTCTGATTTGGGGACAATTTGAGTTTCACAAACACCTCAAATTGACACACATACATGCACAAATAGTAAAAATTGGCTAAGGTTCAGTGGATTTGAAGGGGCCACAGGAGTGTGGTCCTCTCCTGACTCCTGCTCAAGGATCTGGAATCAGATTAACACCAGGAGAGCCACTGGGGAGATGCAATATAAAATGCATTCTGCCCTATATGTTTAAGAATCTCATATACGCTAACACTTTCTCATAATATTCAAAGACATAGATGTGTTAGTCTGTATTGCTATATAAAGGGACCTTTACATACATTCCAGCAAAGCCCAGTAGGACATTTGCAGAGGCCAAGTGGGCCAGTCACTTTGTAAAACATAAAGACAGCAAGATGGAAGCATAAAAATGAAGCACTGGAGCACTTCAGGCTACCTGGATACCCTGGGTCTGACTTTAGGGTCTGCAAGGCTTAAAACAGAACTAGTTGACAAATTACAGCAGGAGGTTGAAGAATTAACACATTTAATTAAATCTCTCTGGGGTGAAAAAGAATTTTATGCAATGTGTACCAATGGGGAAGGAGGAAGGAATGGAATGGACACTTCTGCCTGGGTTATAAGTAGGCCACAACTTAAGAAAACTTATGAGTAGCTGGACAACTTAGAAAGAAGAGGCTTAAGCAACAATAAACTCTGGACTATTTTTCTGTTGATGCCCTGTGACTTGGGACAGAAAAGGTCCAACTATAATATGTGGTCAGGGAATGGCTTTGTGTTTCTCTCTCTGCATCTGCAAAAGGAGCAGAAGTAAAGCCAAGAATGAATTGTGGATCCATATAGATTACAAGTGAATTGTTGCTTTGTGAAATGAGAATGATTTTGACTTATGGCTATGAGATTTGCAAAAAGTCCTATAATTAACAACTTTAATAAGTGATAAAACCCAGAGTCATGGCTTCCTTTATTTAGTAAATCCATTGCCAGTGTGGTTTTCCTCTTTTCTTACGGCTTTTCACTTTTCCAAATATTACTAATACATTTTAATACATCCAAGGTATGACAGCACACTGCGAGGTATCCATATACAAGCAGTACCCAAGTTACAAACATCCGACTTACAAATGACTCATAGTTAAGAATGGGGTGAGACAACAGGAAGTGAGAGAAATCTACTTCCCAGGAAGGGAAATTCACTCCTGGAAGAGTTATTATCATGTGGAAAAGGTGTCTCCACTGAAGAACCTACAGAACCTATCTTGTTCGTAATATGGTGAAATATGGTTTGTAATATGGAGATTGCCTTTATTGAGAAAATGTGCACAGACACATTGGTAGGGAAAAATTGAGGAAAATATTTAAGATAAATGTGTAATAAATTCCATATGAGAAGGAATAATATTTCTCATAATGCAGTATAGAACTCAAACAGAACAAGGACTCTGGCAGGATTAGGGGAAACACCATGGAAATCACATCTGAGATTTTTCTCAACCTCACTCATCTGTGTTGTATTGTGGCAATAATTGCCTAAATTGCTGGATCATCATCAATATTCAAGATGCTGCGTTGTTAAGGATACTTCAATCCATTGGTTTAAATATGCTCAGAGTTCTTACCTTGTTGCTGAATCTTAACTAATGCACTTTTTATTAAATGGCTATTGTGCTACATTACACCTTTTAATTCCCAAGCTAAACTTATATTGTCAACCTTTTCTCCGTAGAAATGAAACGATGACTTTATTACCTTACATCTGTGTCTATATGAATCTTTTTAAAAAATCAAGCACACTCGCAACTTTATATCTTGTACGTTCTTGCCACCTCCCCAGGTTTTTATGGCTTCCTAATGGACTGTTGCCTATTAATATGTGATATGGAAACACTGACAATCTATTTAAGGAAGCTTTACCTGCATGTGCTGGGTTTTTAAGCATTCCTTAGCCAGCCAATTACTATCCTGCTTATTCCTCTTGTTAAAAAGGTTTGGCTTTTTAGAATTTTTGTGGGGTTTTTTTATTCACTTGTAGGGCAAGCAGTTTTAATAAAGTTAGAAAATGTACCTACAATCTTGTTAGAAAGAGCCCTTTGCTATCTCACATATCTCTTTCGTTAGGAGAAAAGGGGGCAGTTCTCCCATTTCAAGTTTAATTTTTTTAGGCCAGATGAAAATTTATCCACAGCAAAATGGAAGATCACAGTCCAGGGGAAATTAGAAATGTCTGCGGAGAGAGGATGACTGAGCTGGAATGAAGATGAAAAGCCAAAGCAAAGCAAAGAATCGATTTAATATCCATAAATTATGGAACCAATGACACCCCTCCTGCATCTAGTGAAGACCTGAGAAAAAGATCTTCTTAGGGGACATTCATCCTAAAAATATGCACAGCTAGAATGGCACACACTATGTATTCTGTGCAAGGGCAGTGAAGCTATTTCCAGTTACTCGGTTCCCTCATTTCCAATAATGAGACATTGTTAGCATTATGGTATTTGCCATTAGACTATGCAAATATGGAATTTGGAATTCAGATCCTTGAGGAAACCAGACTTCCATTTTCTTTTTAAAATTAAGTTTCTAGCCCACATGCCTATGATGATGAATGAAAAAATTGGGGGCAGCTAAATCATACCCCAGTTCATTGATTTCAGTACAATAAGCTGTGCACACAAGTGATCAGGAAGTAATAAAGAGATTGGAAATTATACATATTTTCATATTTTTTATAAGTTATTATTTTTGTGACAATCAAAAGCAATAATAAACTGTATACAATGTAGAAATTTAGAAATAAAGGAAGTTCTCATACTACTGATATAAGACAAGGAAGACCGAGCAAATTCATTGATGGGATACAGCAGAAGTAGTTCATTTCAACAGACCTCACTATTAATCACCGTTTCCTGTTTCCACGGTAAGTTCAGAACATATCCCATGCAGACACATATCCCTTTTCTGAAATGCTGGGCACAGAAGTGTTTAGGATTTTGGAATATCTACACTGCATATGCTCACATAATGAGAGGTCTTGGAGATGGGCCCTCCTAGGTCTAAATATGAAATATACATGTTATATTAATAGTCTGGAGGTAATTTTATGAAATATTTTAAATAATTTTGTGAACCATCAGAATGCAAAGATGCCACTATCTTAGCTGTGGACGATTTTGCAATATTATGGACGAATTTGGAATATTATGGATTTTGGAATTCTGGATAAGAAATCTTCAACTGTATAGGGGCCATATTGTATATACATATATGATGGAACACATGTATACAGTCGGCCCTCCAAATTTGCAGGGATTAGAGGTGCAGGATGCCGGCAAAAATGGATGAATTACAAATATCTTAAGTCCTGCTCCCCGCTTATTTAACACAGAAAAAAGATAGTACACAGTCCTGTGATTTCCAATCATTTAACTTTGTGTTCTTGTCTCTATTATGACAGGGCCAAAGAAAAAAGGCTAGGCTTGCAATGCATGGTAATGTGATTCATGACAGGTCTGTCAAATCCAAAATCCAACCTTGAACTTTAGTCTTCATAAGAATGTGTGTGTACATACATAAACACAGGTTAGAGTTGTGTCTCACACATTTAAACATTACATTCTTCCAAGTGTGTGCATGCAGATATGGGAGTGACTCATAGAAGAAAGAAAGGCAAAGTGGGATTCATTCCAGAGTGAATACTCCCTTGACACTTTTAAAAAGCGGACAACAATATTTTGGTGACTAAGAAAAATGATCTCTGTTACCATTTTGTCCTCTTTAAAAAAACCCAGACAAGTGACTTCTCAGAGGGACTCATTAGCATCTCTCACCTGTGTCAAGAGGAGCAGGAGACAATAAATAAGCCCTCTGGGATCCATTAAATTAAATCTATTAAATACAGAAGGTACTATAAAAACTGCACATGCTAGGTTTCTCTGTAGAAAGCAAACAGGAAAACAGAGGCTGGCCAGAGTCAAATTAATACTTTTGAAAACTTTTGAATTTACTAAATAAACTGCTACAACAAAAGGGGGACCCATAACTACCTACCGTTACAGCTAACATGGTATCAATACACTTTACCTGAGCAAATGTATCTTTGTAGAAAACTGTTTTCCAAGGAAGATGAAGATGAATTCAAAGTGGAAATAAAGTCTTAGAACCAATATTGCCATCTCTTACTAAGCCGATTTTGCAATGTTTTGTATCCTGCAAAAATCAGGATATCACATAACAAAGATTTTATAAATAGTAGCAAATTTTATTGAACCACAGGTACTCTTGTCCCGTTCGTTACAAAGAAGAGTCTGTTTTCAAGGCCAGAGCTTTGCAAAGTGATTTGGGGGACTGTTTATCGTCTCATGAAATGGCCCTCATGGGTTTGGCATAGACAGGTTGCAAAACGTGGTGGATCAAAAGTAAGAACAGACATCCAAGGAAAACCAAAATCAGGATGGCGAGTAGGACAAAACGGCCAAGGAAGAACGTGTCTACAATCTGAACAAAAGATATAGTTTGCAGATTATTCATGCAGTAGAATAACTCCATAATGTCAGTCTTAACAAGCAAACAATTTCAAAAGACCTGAAGTGACGCTTATTTCCGTATCACCCACACTCCACCCGCTGAAGCCACTGGCAGAGGACCTTTCCCAGGTGCCATTGCCAAAGTGATCACTTAGAATCATAGAGTTGGAAGAGACTTCAAGGGCCATCCAGTCCAGCCCCTGCCATGCAGGAACACACAATCAAAGCACTCCTGACAGATGTTCACAACAAGAATTAAAAGACATAATTTGACAATACATCTGCTTGTGTCGCCAAGGTTCTGGTCAATATAGCAAAATTTTAGGCTCTGCCAAGATGATGTATCACCAAATGCAATACATTTTACTCATTCACAACAGTATTTTTCATTCTTAGAAAGTCTATCTCAAAATTGTTTGGAAGTTTCCTGCCATGTTTATTATTGCTTAACTTTTACAAAGGCCTTGGGTCTGCTAGGGACATCAGATGGATGAATGTTGGCTATCCTGCCTTGTAACTGCTCTGTCCACACAGATATCACTGAACTACAGTGGATAGTCTATCCACCAAAGACATGTAGGAATGCATGCCAGGACACATAGGAAGATGTGAGGTTAAAATCTGGATCCCTATGGCTCTGAACAGCTATGATAGCAACAACAGAAAGAATATAGTTGTGAGACATGCAATCTGCTCTTCCCATTCAATCAATAAGACATGGATTCCAAAACTATTTTCCCAGCTCCTGGGACTCTTCAAGACACTCATCTTAAAGCTTCATGAAACAGCATTAGCACAAACTTGACCTTGCCTTTGCTACAGAACAACTCTCCTGTGGGTGCCATGTTTTCTCGTTCGACACGCTTCACTTTTTAATTAGCTAATTAGCAGGCTTTGGGTGCTGAAAGCACAGGGCATGTATTATTGATACCATATTGTGCTGAATTGCTGCTGAGGTTAGTCCTCAAAATCCTCACAATAAACTCTTTTTGTTGCACAGGTCTCTTTCTCTCTGTTTCCATGTAGTTTCTGAAACTGATTCTGCAACACTGATCAACGTAAATCCAAAAGGAATACATATGCAGGATAGAAAGAAATGGAGGGGGGATATTGCTAGGGTTCAGATTTCAGAGATACCTGGACATGAGCTATAGAAGGCATGGGCAAATTTTGTCCCTCAGGTGTTTTGAACTTCAACTCCCACAATTCCCAACAGCTGATAGGCTGTTAGGAATTGTGGGAGTTAACGTCCAAAACACCTGGAGGGCCAAAGTCTGCCCATGCCTGAACTATAGGGTATTGCCACAGCATATTACTGCTGGTGTCAATGTTCTGATTTTAGATTACTGAAGGTCTCAGATAGCACAACATTGAGGGTTTTTTTTTACACATGTGGTTATTTTGAATGCTTTATTTGAGCTTTAATTCGTTGCTTACAATTCTTACTCTATCACCCACCTCGAGCAAGCTTTGCCTTGGAAAGCAAGACAAAAATATTTTTAATGACTACCAGATAAATGTTGTGAGCAAAATGCAACAGGAAATCTACATCTATTGCAGTAAAGGCACATTATTTGTCCTAGAAACTAAAAGACAAGACAGTTCTTTCCAAGAAAGGTACAGCTGTCTTAAGTGGCCAAGACAACTTCCCTTGCTATTCAATGTGCTGACAGCAGGGCTTTGCATGGAGGAATACGTCCAGGAAGGGGCCTAATGTTAGAAGGCTCAAAACATCCCCAGTACTGAGGAGAGGAAAAGGGGGAAGGTTTTGAAATGAATGGGGAGTTTAAATAATTAGGAGTGGGGATCTCTGGGAAGAAGAGGAATTTCCTCTGAAGTATATTTGTGAGGAAACCATACTGTGGGTAATGAACATTCAGATCATTTTGGAAGGTTAAATCTAGCAGCAGAGAAAAGGCCTTGAGGAGGAACGTGTGATTATCAGTGAAATCTGCTGGAGGCAGCAGCTGCAAGGGTGTTTTGGGGGGAAAGGGGAAGGATTACGGTTGCCCCTGGAGAAAGGGCATGGGGTGGGAGAAAATGAAGCACTTTTAATAAGCAGCCAAGTGTCAGCACCAAGAGAGAAAGAAAAACAGCTTCTGGGATCAAGGATGTGATCATTGAAATTAAAATTCACATCTTTACTGCCAGACATTCACATAGCAAGAAACTGACTAAACCTCATGTTACTGGATTTTGGGCAATTAAAAAAAAACCTCCACAGAGTAGGACATCAGAGTCTCAAACTTGTTTGATGATGATGACTGAGGAAGACAATGTGAGAGATTAGGTCATATTCAATATGACTATTTTTTTCTGATTTGCTTTATTGCTTATTTATGCCTCACTGTGCTTTGTAGTTTTGTTAGAAGTTTTCTATAATATCAATTAAGTATGTGTTTGTTTATTTAATATACTGTAGTCAATAAAAATATTTTTAAAGGAATACAAAGTTTCCTATGACTATGCAACAAAATAAGAGTTACAGACTTGGATGCTTATGTGTCTACTTATAAGAAATATACACGTTTGTGTATCTTCTCATGGAAAAGTTATTTCCCTAATGAATGACCCTGTGGGGAAGCAAATTCACTCTGCAAACAAACCTCAGTGTAAAAGCATTTCCCCTCAGAGGGCTGCTTTATGGTACTTAATATAGTAGTGACTTCAGTGGGAAAATTCAACATTCCTTTCAAGGCTCTTTCCAGTTCAAACTCTTTACATTTTTAAACTGGCTTTTTCCATGTGCCTGGCACAGATGTATTTTAACTCTGTGTATCTTGTTATATATTTTCATAGAATTGTGTCTCTTGTTTTAATTATATTGTACCCCTCCTTGAGCTGCAGTGAGAGGTGGGTTGTCGTTATTTCATTTCAAAACCGGAGAACTGTGTGTTCACACAGGACTGGTACTCTGAGGTAAAGCTGAATTATTTTAAAAGTATGGATTCAGACTTAGGCTTCTATCAACTTTTGGAGGCAGAATAACTAACTCCTCATCTCTTTCTCCAACCTCCACCCTTTGTGCAACTCTGGTAAGCACTTGTCTTCATCTGGGAAATGGGCAATTAGTTGACCACTTATAGTGATGTATTTTATGCAACACTCTTCTGGGTAAACTCTGATCACTTGAGCAACATAGCGTTGTCAATTTACAATGCAACCTAGATTAAAAATGCTTAGTAAAAGAAACTATGAACGGAGAGAGCCAGGGACTTAGAACATCTTTACCTTAATTTCTGTACTTGGGGTTGGCAGCTCACTGGCACGAGGAAAAAGCAACAGAGCCAATGTAATTATGACAGCAGCAAAGAAAACCAAAATGACAGAAAACCTGGAAGGGGGTGACGGAGAAAAATACAATAATCATAAATTACTGAAGTCACACTTTCTTCAAATAACTTTTGATTATAACATGAATAAAATCATAAGGTTTCATGATCTAGAAAGTGAACATATCCAGGTGTTCCTAGATAAAATGGATTATCTCAAGATGGCTTCAGGCCTAGTTACACAACAGAGCCATTTTTTATCACTTTGGTAGAACACCAACACTTTGAGCTGAGTGAAGAATGTGTCCTTAACTGGTTTTTCAGGAACATTCTGTGGCTTTGGATACCATCGACCATAATATTCCCTCTCTGGGCCACTTTCTAGGATGGGACTTAGAGGCAATTTTACAACTGTTCCCGTCCCTCTTGGGAGGAAAAAAAACCCTATGATTTCATTTAAAAAACTTTTTTTACCTGAGAGAACATATCTCTAGGAATCTCTAGGTCCTCCAGCATAACTTTATGGTCAACTTCTGCTGGTGGAAGTCAGCCATACAGTTGTGCAGGAGGACAATGAGATTTCTAGAAAGAATATGTTAATCAAATCCACACAAGTGAAAAGCACAATGGGGAGGGCTGACTGCACTTTTTGTAAAAAAAAATTCTGTGTAATTGGAGCATCATTTCCACAAATAAAATTTTTACTAATAAAAACCGCTAGAATTGATTAATCCAACTCATTGATTAAGCAATGCCGCTTCCATTTAACAAAATGCATTAATGACATCTTAACTTCTAAAAATAGGTGCTCTACAATAAAATGCCTGCTGTAAATATATATTCAACAAAGATAGGAATGATTTCAGTCTGTTTTTGCTTGCCACAAAAACTCAGGTTAAGACTCTCTTGTAAGTAATGCCACTGAAGGAAAAGAAATTAATGTAGTGGATTAATGATAAAACCCAGCCACCCCTAAATCTATAAAGGATAGAATCATAGTTGGATGGAGAAGGTCTTGTAGGCTGTCTAATTCCAATTCCTGAGCAGTGCAAACATTCAGAACTAGATCAGACCCAATAGATGACTATCCAGTCTCTACATTATGATCTGCAGTGGGAGAGAGCCCAGCCTCCCTCCAGGCAATTGGTTCCTTTCTTGGGTTGCTCTTAGCAGCAAGAGGTTTCCTCTTAATGTGTGCCTGAGATTCACATGGTTAGCAGTTTCCCCTCCAATTACTTTCTCAGCAGGAGAAATCACCTTACCTAGTGAGTCCAGAAGCTCTGGATAACACCACGCAAAGCAGCAAGGTCAGTACCCAAAGCAGTGCTAAAATGAATACTCCTGGCCCAACGCCAAGCACTGTGCCAGACATCCTGGAAGGCAAGAGAGATCATTCAACCCCCAAAAACCTCTCCCAATCAAGACTAGAGCTTTGATGTCTGTGAAGTTTTGATTGCTTATCATTGAAAATAATTTTTACTAGGACCTACCATTCAGGGAAAGGGGCAGTATTTTTAAAGGATATACAGTAGTCTGGGAAGGGCTGGTACTGGAAGATGGTGTGTTTTCATTGCTACTGTACTTATATATAGGCCACAACACAAACTATGCTAAAACAATTTGTGGCCACTTCACTGCAGGAATTCCAACAGCGACATCTACACAAATACATTGCCAGTAGAAGGAAGAGGAAAAGGATGCAGGAGGAGAAGAATGCAGAAAAAGATGGAGAAGGATGCAACAGAAGAAAAATGAAGGATGCAGAAGGATGAAAAAAGAGAATGATGCAGAAGGAAAAGGATGCTGAAAGAGAAGAAGAAGCAGGATGCAGAAAGATAAGGATGTAGAAGAAGGATACAGAAAGAGAAGGATGCAGAAGGAGATGGAGAAGGATGCAGAAACAGAAGAATGCAGAAGGAGAAATATACAGAAAGAGAAAGACACAGAAAGAAAAGGAAGCTTAAGAGGAAGGATGCAGAACATGAAGGATGAAAAAGGATTCAGAAAGAGATAGAAAGATGCAGAAAGAGATTGAGAAGGACACATATAAACAAGGATGCAGAAGGAGAAGGATACATAAAAAGGATGGAGAAGGAGATGAAGAAGGAAACAGAAACAGAAGTATGCAGAGGAGAAGGATGTAGAAGGAGAAATATACAGAAAGAAATGGATGCAGAAAAAGAAGGAAGCTTAAAAAGAAGGATGCAGAAGAAAGGTTTGGAGAAAGATGCAGAACGAGATGGATGAAGAGGGATTCAGAAAGAGATAGAGAAGGATGCAGGAGAAGGATGCAGAAAGAGATGAAGGATTCAGATAGAGAAGGGTGTAGAAAGAGATAGAACGCTGCAGAAGAAGATTGCAGGAGATGGAGGAGGAGGATGTAGAACGAGAAGATGCAGAAGATGCAGAAAGAGAAGGATGCAGAAAGCAAAGCAGAAGAAGATGCAGAAAGGGAAGGATGTAGGAAAGAAGCCAAAGAAGCACTAGAAGGGGAATGCAGAAGTCCTTCTTTGGCCATTATGGAGATTGCCATTCCCTTCTTCTCTCCAAAGTGCCCAAGGTTCCCCAGCCATGTCATTCTGCAAAGCTCTGAAGCTTCCTCACACATCCATGATGTGCTTTGCAATGAGCAAGATGAGAAATGATCACATCAGAGCTGAAATCCCCCCAGGATCCCAGGAGTCTTCATCACGATGTTATTATACCCCCTATTTGTAAAACAGGAAAGATGTCATCTCCCCAACAGAAGGCTTGCCACTTTCCCCCACCTCTGTGAAGGTCTGCATACTTTTCTAAGCAGCCTAGCAGCCTAGGGCTGGCTCTACACTGGAGAATGAATCCGGTTTGATACCACTTTAAGTGCCATTGCTATGGAACCCAGGGATGTGTGGGTTGGTGAGGCTTCAGAATTCTTTGACACAGAAGGCCAAGGACCTTGTCAAACTACAACTCCTCTGCACAAACACTGCAGGGGCGGGGGGCCTACCTCACAGGCCTGTGGTGGTGTCTGCGCATGCGCGGAGGCGTCGCAGGCTACCTCAGTGTTATGTCAAACTGAACCGCTTTGCAAAGCGAAAGCGCTCTTCAGACTTCCGATATAACGCGGAGGCGAATGGCAAAGCAAGGGAAGTACCTGTGGGAGAAAGAAGATGGGAAAGAGAGCAACTCCCTACCCGCAGCCGGGCCCGAAGCAACCTAAACGCCCACTTCCCTCTCGCCAAAAACTGCAAACAGAGCCCCCTTCCATCCCCGTGGCCTTTTATCCAATCGCAGAAAGGCTTTTATTTATAGTACTCCGATAAACCCAATAAGCGTTTTCCTTTCATTTCTTTCCCTACGTCGTATTGGCGGTTGCCATGGTCAACAAGAAAGTCTTTCAGGAATGGGACCCGGTGATTGGTTCGTTCGGAGGCGGCCCTCCACCAATCCCCTGGGCCCGGCCGCGCGCTGAGGTAGGTGGGCGGGACCTCTCTCTCTCTCTCTCTCTCTAATCAGAGGAAGCGACAGTCAGAGCCAAACACCCATTGATCACATGTAAACGTATGCAGGTCTGGCTAGGTGGAGGATTGGTTGTTGGCAAGCTATTTTACCTCAGCAGATTGAAGGCCAAAACCAAGGTCACAACAACATCTCTTATAGAACTCCAATATCCTGATGATAATGTAGTCCGTACGCATTCAGAAGAAGACCTACAAGCCACTCATTGCAGAAGCATAGGAGAAGCTTGGCCTCTCATTGAACATCGAGAAAACCAAAGTGCTTTTTCAGGAGTCGTCAGCAAATCCAGAAAAACAGCTCAGTGGTGTAACATTAGAAAATGTTGGCCATTTCTGCTCCCTTGGCAGCCACCTCGCCACAGAAGTCAACATTGACACTGAAATACAACACCGCCTGAGCTCTGTGAGTGCAGCGTTTTTCTGAATGAAGCAGAGAGTGTTTAAGGATCAGGACACCCATAGGGACATAAAGGTGCTTGTTTATAAAAGCTATGGTCCTCCCAACTCTGTTATATGACTGCAAAATGTGAACTGCCTACAGACGTCACACCCAACTCCCGGAATGATTCCACCAGTGTTGCCTCCAAAAAATCCTACAAATCTCTTGGGAAGACAAGCGAACAAATGTCAGCGTGCTGGAAGAAGCAAAGACCACCAGCACTGAAGCAATGCTTCTTCGCCATCAACTCCACTGGACTGGCCACGTTGTCCGAATGCCTGATCACCGTCTCCCAAAGCAGTTACTATGCTCCTAACTCAAGAATGGAAAACGGAATGTTGGTGGGCAGGAAACGAGATTTAAAGATGGGCTTAAAGCTAACCCTAAAAACTGTGGCATAGACACTGAGAACTGGGGAACCCTGGCCCTTGAGCGCTCTAACTGGAGGTCAGCTGTGACCAGCAGTGCTGCGGAATTCAAAGAGGCAAAAATGGAGGGCGAAAGGTAGAAACATGTTTTTAAACTTTGTTTTGTACCCTCAGTTTGCTTCTGACACGATAAATAAAATAAATTATGCACCAAGCTGTTTGATTTGGCTGCAGTTCAATGCAGTTAAACTGCATTCTGAAACTATTATATGGCAGTGTAGTTCACTTTTAAATAGGGCTGGATCTACACTGCCATATAATGCAGTTTCAGAATGCAGATGAACTGCATCAAACTGTTTTATAAGAGTCTACACTGCCATATAATCCAGTTCTATGCAGTTAATCCAGCCTGGGTTCCAAGAAGCTCCTGCACGCACCGTATGGTGCCAATCCCTGCAGTACTGATGCTATTTGTCTCCAAATTCCATCAGCATCTGTATTGTTTTAATACACAGTGTGAAGTGCTTTGAATCCTATATGGGAGAAAAGCAAGGGGAAAGGAGAAAAAGAAAGAAAGAAAGAAAGAATAGATCAAGAAGGCTACATCTTTCCATTCCTTCTTTATTGAAATCTGATTCCGGAAGCATTCAGCCTTGTGTTTCTTTCCTTGTTGTAATGTGAGCTCAAGAGGCTCTTTCCTTGATACATAATAAAACATAGTAATCTGAACAGCAACAGCTATTGAACTATACATAGCATTTTATTACTTGCCTTGACATCTAATCTTTTCCTTCACAGAACCCAAGGCAATATTATTTCTGCATCACCTGCCTTCCAAATGCAAACCCAACCCAAGTTGCTGTGCCCAGAGCCTTCAGACAATGCCCTGGGTCTCCCTTCCGCACAGGGCAGCGGAAACAGCCCTCTTCCAGGCCTATGAAATTCATTTTAATCTAAAGCTGCCAAACGCCCATTAGCTGGGAACAATTTATAGCCTCTACTAGGTGGATCTGGCAGAAATTCATAAGAAATGCCCTAAGGTATCTCGTTCCTGCTAAATGCTAATATTTCGACAGCTTCCAGAATAAGGCTTTTCTTTGTGTCAATGAAAGATCATTTTGACCTTTTCCCCCTCAAGTTTACATAAGCAGCGAATTGCCCTATCTGACATAATAGTCCTGCTCACTATTCTTTATGTTTCAAGGCCTGTTCAAAAATGAAAGATTTGTGGATTTCCTGTTGACAGGTCATATTTTCTGGAGTTTTCTCATCCCCTCATTCCTGGAGAAATAGCACTCAATTTACACCTATTAAAAGGGCTCAATATATCCACTCCCTTTTCCAAGCAGTGTATTTTTAAACTAAATCAAAAAAAATCTCTAAAATATGCAGGGTGAGCCCTATGGGATACATGAAGCCCCTGGACCACACTTTTGTGCCCTCTGGTGCTCTCTCAAAGCCCACAATCCTCCACGTTTCTTTTAAAAGATCCTTAAATGAATGAAAATATTGGCCTAGGGATCCCACATTGTTGCCTATCTTAAGCATCAAAATATTGTTCAGTTACATTTCCTGTCATTCTTCATCAGTGGATATGTTGGTTCGAGTGGATGGAACATGAAACCCTATCACATCTGAAAGCAACTGATGCTCCATCTACACTGCTATATAATCCACTTTCTGAATCCATATTTGAACTTGATTATATTGTTAATGTGGGATTTGTGTATTGATAGTGTTTAAATGCAATTTGTGTCTTGCCTGTATTGCATACTGATTGCATCATCCAGAGTGTACTATAGTCTGGAAAGAGTTAATTACTAAGAAGCTGTGATGACCTTATGTGTGGCTGGAACCAGGGAGTGTCCAGACACAAGTGTTTTGTGCATTATTGATTGCATCAGTTCAGTTCAGTTCTGAGTTGAGTTGAGTTCTGTCTGCCTAGAGTGAGAGTCAGTCCTGTGTTCGTCTGCAAGTCTGTTTGTCTTGATTATTACTGCTTATAGTAAAACTTTGTATATAGTTTTACCATTGTCTCTGATGTCACTTCGTTCTGCGCTGCACTGATTCCATCCAACTACTGCTGCGCTGCTAATACTCTGACATATATGGCAGTGTATACTCCTATAATTCAGTTCAAATAAAATCTGGATTTATAAACTAGATTATATGGCAGGGTAGACTCAGCCTGACACATAAAAATCTGTCTTTGTCAATAGCTGTTGAAAATGCATATACATTTACCTTAATTGGCTCTTTTACTCACTGCGTTTCCCCCTCCTACATCCAGGGAAGAAGGCAAGGGGCTTTGATGTTGCAGTCTAATCTTGAAAGTTCCTTCTTTTCTTCCTCTCCCACAGGTAAGACAATTAAAAAACTCCCCAAAACTTGCAAATCTAAGGTGCTGTCAATTGTAAACTCATCCCATCTTTGGAGCTATTGAAACAGGAAAGCATGTGCCTTACAGTCAGTGAAATACAATACAGTAGAGTCTCACTTATCAAAGCTAAATGGGCTGGCAGAACCTTGGATAAGCGAATACCTTGGATAATAAGGAGGGATTAAGGAAAAACCTATTAAACATCAAATTAGGTTATGGTTTTACGAATTAAGCACCAAAACATCATGTTATACAACAAATTTGACAGAAAAAGTAGTTCAATATACAGTAATGTTATGTTGTAATTACTGTGTTTAGAAATTTAGCACCAAAATGTCACGATATATTGAAAACATTGACTACAAAATGCATTGGATAATCTAGAACCTTGGATAAGCAAGTCTTGGATAAGTGAGACTCTACTGTACTTTCATTTTGTATTTAGGTAGAAAGCAAACTTCTAAGGACTTTATCACACGAAGCAGGCAAACCAACTTTGTAACTGGATCCTCACCTATTACACTGTGTGCATCCTACCAGTGGTTTGCTTCCCTCCAGTGATTCTCCTATCAATAACTCCTCATCCTGCTATGTTCCCACTATTCGCCATAGTATAATGCATCCCTTCCACTTTTGTGCCAGCATGCCAGCAGTAACATGATAGTGGACAGAATTGTCAGCTTTTCTCTTCTCCTAAAGTGCTTACTTTGCATTTACTTTATATCTATCTATCTATCTATCTATCTATCTATCTATCTATCTATCTATCTATCTATCTTTTTCATTTTCATAAAAATATTAACAATACTAAAAAATAAATTAACTGCTAGGTACCCTGGGTAGAGTACAGAAGATGGGTTTATGGGAGAAGACTTACTACAGGGCCATGGATTGGTAAAACAATGCAATTGCACTACTGAAGAGAAGAGCTATATTGAATATATTCATCTTGGCATATATCTATTATCTACACTAAGATGACTATTGCGGCATAGTGGATTGGAGTGATAAAGTCCTAAATAGATGCTTCTTGGTTGTCAACCCTGCATGTCTTTCACTGCTATTTGGAAAGCCTGCCAAAATTATGGGTATAGTAAAGATACAGCATAGCCTTACTATGACACAATGCTAGGAGGAAGAGTATGTAGGAAAGGAAAGCATGATGCCGTTTTCCTATGCTGGCCCAACACAGATTTATATATGTATTTTCTTTTCTTATAAATGGAAGGCCAACTCTTGGAGGAATTATTTAGTAGATGTTTGAGGAAGCCCTCAGATGGAGAAGAGTGAATACACACATGTTTCCATTTTGTTCCCGTTCCCACACTGGGAGGCATGCAAACATGCAATCATAATCAGGGCAAGGTGATCTAAGAGCTGGTTTAATACCCTGCGATGGATGCTTTAATTAACAGGAATTGTATAAAAAGAAAGTGAGTTGGACAAAAATAGCAAATTGCATTGTTATCATCTAAGCTGCTTGCATTCAGGGGAACTGCTTTTGATGCCCAACAGGAAGACGGGAGAGAAAGAGATGCCATTGTGTGATGCTGGAAAGCTCCATTCTTGCAACTTTTTTCGTTTAATAAATCGTTTTCTATAGTCAGAAAAGGGAGGCTTTCCCCCCACTCCTTCATAATGTAGGGCTGACAAAAAAATGAGGCAGGAGGGCCGGAAATCAAACCGGCAAACCTTCTCCCAGCTCTCATTGTGTTTAATGAAAGCAATTTTAATACCAGGGCGGGATGGAGGGTGGAGGGATTCATTGTGATAGTTCAAAGTCAAGCAAAAGTTCTCTGCTGTTCCTCCAACGCTTGATTTCTTTGTTCTTGCAAGCTATCAGCAGATTTTGAAGAGTGACAATGCATTAACCATTTATTGTAGAGGAGGGAACTTCATGTGTTTTCTTTAGCAAGGTTAAGGAGGGGAAGCTCCATGTCCTCAACAGTGGAAAAACGTAAGAGGTGTATCATAGGCAGGTCATACATCCCATGCTGGACTATAACAGAAACAAAGATTCCCTGTTAATTTAGTTGGAGATCCCTTTTAGTTCTGTCTTTAGAATGGAAATGCAAGGTCCTACACAGTATGTGGTTATTTATTTATTTATTGTGTCAAAACCAAAAACAATTGGGATAAACAATCCAGGACAGCAACAACAACAACAACAACAACAACAACAACTTTATTTTTATACCCCGCCTCCATCTCCCCAAAGGGACTCGGGGCAGCTTACATGGGGTCTAGCCCAAATAAAAACAATAACAATATAAAAAACATCAAATGAAGAAAAGACATGCACAATTATAAAATTTAAACATATAAAGATAAAATAGTAAAGGTAAAGGTTTTCCCCTGACGTTAAAGTCTAGTCGTGACCGACTCTGGGGGTTGGTGCTCATCTCCATTTCTAAGCCGAAGAGCCGGTGTTGTCCGTAGACACCTCCAAGGTCATGTGGCCGGCATGACTGCATGGAGCACCCTTCCCTTCCTGCTGGAGTGGTACCTATTGATCTACTCACATTTGCATGTTTTCGAACTGCTAGGTTGGCAGGAGCTGGGGCTAACAGCGGGCGCTCATTCCACTCCCGGGATTTGAACCTGGGACCTTTTGGTCTGCAAGTTCAGCAGCTCGGCGCTTTAACACACTGCGCCACCACCAGGGGCAAACTTAATAAAACTTAATAAAACATGATTTAAACATGGAAAGGTTATAAAAACAGACTTCTGTCCTTGCTAATCTTTGCACTGCTGGCTTGGGTTTATAGGAACTGAGCTGGAATAATGTTAGGAGAACACATATCCACCCCCTTCCCAATTTCTTACTTTTAAAGTGTGGGAAAGAAGTGTATAATATCTATGGGAATGGCTTTTCTTCTCTCCCACCAGCCCCGTTTTTTTTAAACCTGGGAGTTTTACAGTTTTAGCCTATTCATTCCAGCTTGAAAATCAAATATTAGAACGAGAAGAAACAAGCACTGATGCAAATAAAGAAATATTATGCTGCCGGTTTAAGGACTAGCGAATTGATAAATATTTTTATTAGCTGCTTGCTGGAACTAATTTCACGGCCTGTAGATAGCGTGGTTAAGTGGGAAGTAGCGTTAAATTATTCTCTTGTAAAAGGCAGGCACAGTCTTTGTTACCATAAGGTAACCGCTAGATGGCATGGGCTTCTTGGAAAGGTAAGAGGTAAAGAAGGCATTTCTCTTAGGTGGCATCTGTCTCTGAATTGGAGAAAAGGTAGAGAGAAAAAGCAGGATTTCTCTTCCTCAAAATGAAGCACTTATTTTAACATGACTATTTCCCCCACATTGTCTTCTACAGTTTTTCTCATCTTCCATGAGTTGTCTCAAGACACACCAAAACCACCAATTTTCTGTGGGTTTTTTTGTTTTGTTTTGCATCACTGTTTCTCCTTCTCTTTCATCTAAGAAGCTCAGGAAAGGTATACAGGGATTTTCATTTCATCCTTGCAGTGGCACAATGGGTGAAATCCTTGTACCAGCTGAACTGCTGACCTGAAGGTTGGGTTGCTGACCTGAAGGTTGCCAGTTTGAATCTGTGAGATGGGGTGAGCTCCTGTCTGTCAGCTCTAGCTTGCGGGGACATGAAAAAAGCCTCCCAGCATGGTGGTAACACATCCGGGCATCCCCTGGGCAATGTCCCTATAGACGGCCAATTCTCTCACACTAGAAGTGACTTGCAGTGTGTTTTCAAGTCGCTTCTGACACTATTAAAAAAAAAAACCCAGCCTTGTGGGGAAAATTATGCCAGGGGAGTGTAATTTCAGGTTGGCATTTTGGTGATGCTTATCAATGAGCCAGAACTGGGGAAAAGTCATTTTGGACAACAATTCCCCAAATACCTTAGACTGGAATTCAGAGTTGTGGTTAAAAAATATAGCATTTGCTATTTCTAAATTAAGCGGAGCTTTGAGTGTAACCAAGACCTCTTTAGCATTTTGCAGGGATTTTAAAAATGTAATTTAAACTCTTTTAACTTTTGCATCCATGACATAAACATTTAGGGTTTTTTTAACTTTGTGTATGTATGTGTGTGTGTATATATATATATATATATTTGCCTTGATTTTTAAAATTCTGTTGTGTTGTGTCATGTTATTGTGAGGCACCTGGAGACTCTTTACTAACTCAGGGTGCAACTGCTACAGCAGTGACAAGGAGACCTCCCTGATGCAGCAGACAGGTGGGGCGGGGGGGGGGGGGGGCTTTGTGTTCCTCCTTCTAAGTCTTGTGACTCTGGAAGTAAGATGGGCATGTCCCCTTTCCCTCCTTCCATTGCCCTTTGTGAATCACAAGACACAGAAGTGATAATCAAGAAACTAAACCCTCAAATTATGGAATATATAATGAAATGTATCAAAGTATGAAATAGAAGTTACTGATCTTCCAGACCAAGTGAGCGTATGCCTGTGCCTCACCTAAAACCTTTGTTATGAATTGCCTTTGGAACGTTGCTTGGTCGCCCCCAAATCCCCTTCCTTTAATTTCCATAATCCCCTGACAATGATACGGGAGGTGGGGATTATTCAATGAATGTACACCAGACTTCTTCGGGTCCATTTCCTGCTCCCTTTGATAAGATTGGAGCTATCTGTGGTAAAGATGTGGCACCTATGTCTCATACTAATAATAATGTACTATAATAATTGTATATTATATATTACATTTAATATTACTAATAATAATTTGCACGTTTTCAAACCTAGCAGTTCGAAAACATGCAAATGTGAGTAGATCAATAGGTACCGCTCCAGCAGGAAGGTAACGGTGCTCCATGTAGTCATGCCGGCCACATGACCTTGGAGGGGTCTATTTACAACGCTGGCTCTCCAGCTTAGAAATGGAGATGAGCACCAACCCCCAGAGTTGGTCACGACTGGACTTAACGTCAGGGGAAAACCTACCTTATTGCAGTATAATGGTATAGTACAATATAGTATTATATACAGTAGAGTCTCACTTATCCAACGTTCTGGATTATCCAACACATTTTTTTTAGTCAATGTTTTCAATCTATCGTGATATTTTGGTGCTAAATTCGTAAATATAGTAATTACTACATAGCATTAATGTGTGATGAACTACTTTTTCTGTCAAATTTCTTGTATAACATGATGTTTTGGTGCTTAATTTGTAAAATCATAACCTATTTTGATGTTTAATAGACTTTTTCTTAATCTCTCCTTATTATCCAACATATTACTTATCCAGCATTCTGCCAGCCCGTTTATGTTGGATAAGTGAGACTCTACTATAACTGTATTGCATCCACTGGAGCCAGACTATTAAACTCATCATGAACCCATTACTTAGTATTGCACCACATTTTGTTCAAATCGCACCCCTCTCAAAAGTAGACCATTAAACAGACTGACATTTCAAATGCTCCAATAACAGTTTATTGGATTTCCCACCACCATTGAGAGCCAACCAGTAAAAACATCTGACAGAATACTGAATCTATCAGGACATAGATCCTAGCCGGACTGTTTTCAACCAATCAGGAGTGGGTTTCTTGAATGGTTGTCAAATTAAATAAAAATGCTCTGAATTCATAATTGTCATAATTGTATGTCAGTACTTTGGAGCACATTCTCTGCTGACATCCTCTTTAGCCATTGAGAATAAACCTCTGTTTTTTGCCTTCTACTCTTATGTGTCTGATTTGGCCTTCTTCATTAGATAGACATGCTGGGCTTTTGAACCCATGGCTGAAATTACTCAACAGAAGGAGGACAATGCCTCCAGCTTAAGGGAGAGAAAGAGAGAGAGAGAGAGAGAGAGAGAGAGAGAGAGAGAGAGAGAGAGAGAGATTACTGTCAAGAAACCTGCAGCCAGTTCTGTGTAGAAACCATCCTCAATTGTCTGGACTGCCATAACTCAAGGGACAACCTGAATCCTGCTGCAGAATTCCCCTGAGCTACTGTATATTATTACTCAGAAGCAGAGAAATAGGTCAAGTGATACTTGCTATATTCCTTCCTCTTGCAGAGAATTAATACCTATGGAATATAAAGATGCCTCTAGTTTACATTTATACCCTTTAACATGATCCATTTTTAAAACGTTGCAGTGTTTTAAGTACCGGTCTATCTCATACTCTTGCTACATCATTTGAGAGACTTTTGCCAGACGAGGCTATAGTTCTAGAAAACTATCAGTTTTTTTTGTTTTTTAAAAAAAACACCTTTAAAATTACTTCTTACCTCCGTTTATTATTTCTGAACCTGCAGGATTTTGTTCTATTTGACGTTTTACATCCTCATTTCCTGTCAGTTCTATTAAAATTGATTTCCGCCATCAGCACAAGAAAGATAATACAAGATGCATGAAGAGTGGTAAAATAGTTATCCCCACAGGAGCCATTATAACCCCTTATATTATTTAAACTTTCTTTTTTGTTGTTGTTCTCCCCAGAAAAAGGACAACGAATCCTTCAGCTAATTATAATGCAAACATGTGTCTCAAAGAAGCTGGTGAGAAACACTTTGCCTTGGTGGTTTCCATTACAAAAACAGTAAACATGATGGTATATTTGACCATTGGCATGATGACGGAGAACTGATTAACAGTTGTCTACATTACACAACCCAACAAAAAAATTCTTGATGTCTTGGTTTTTAGGCCTGTTTCTGGAGTTATTTAGGGTGCTGATTGAGAAAATTGCATTGGATAGACTGCATCAGCTCCAGTTTCTTATAGATGTTTATCATGGTTGTCTATGGGTGAGCAGATGAAGATTGGTATATGGAATATATTGTGTATCTCAAAAAATAGAACTAATAGGGGAAAACTTTCTCATGAAATTGTCCACATGCTTGTGGATTTCAATGGCTTCTCTGTATAGTCTGACATGGTGGTTGTTAGAGTGGTCTACATAAGGTAAAGGTAAAGGTTTTCCCTCATGTTAAGTCCACTTGTGTCCAACTCTGGGGGTTGGTGCTCATCTCCATTTCTAAGCCGAAGAGCCGGCATTGTCCATAGACACCTCCAAGGTCATGTGGCCAGCATGACTGCATGGAGCGCCGTTACCTTCCTGCCGGAGTGGTACCTATTGATCCTGACTGTGAGAGCTGTTCGGCAATGGAACTCTCTCCCCAGACTGTGGTGGAGGCTCCTTTGGAGGCTTTTAAACAGAGGCTGGATGGCCATCTGTCGGGGGTGCTTTGAATGCGATTTCCTGCTTCTTGGCAGGGGGTTGGACTGGATGGCCCATGAGGTCTCTTCCAACTCTACTATTCTATGATTCTATGATTCTATGATCTACTCACATTTGCATGTTTTCTAACTGCTAGGTTGGCAGGAGCTGGGGCTAATAGTGGGCGCTCATTCCACTTCCGGGATTTGGACCTGGGACCTTTTGGTCCGCAAGTTCAGCAGCTCAGTGCTTTAACACACTGTGCCACCAGGGGCCCCATGTGGTCTACATAGGGACCACCAAATGCAGCATCCAAACACGAATCAAGGAACATGAAAGGCGCTGCAGACTAATCCAACCAGAGAAGTCAACCATAGCAGAGCACTTGATGAACCAACCTGGACGCAGCATATTATTGGAGAACACAGAAATACTGGACCACTCTAACAACCACCATGTCAGATTGGTTCCAAGAGATATCACAACCTCTAAGGATGCCTGCCATAGATGTGGGTGAAACATCATGAGAGAATGCTTCTGGAATATGGCCATACAGCCCGAAAAACTCACAGCAACCCAGTACTGGTAGTTGCCACCTCAACCCGGGGCCAATCTTTCGAAAGTGAAAGGCTCTTCATTGCCCATTCAAGACGAAACCTCCCCCAAATACTTTGCTTTTCAACAGGAAAGCTATTTCCCTCCCAGTGACTGTGATGATTGCAGCTCAGCTTGTAGGCAATTGGTGTTGCTCATCTGATCCCTGTCGCTCAGGAGTTGTGCTCTGTGTGATGTTGGCTCTCATCTCAACTGTGATCTACATGATTAACCCTTGTGAGGCCAGCCAGATTGTCCTCCAAGTGAAAAGCTATTTCCTTCCTTCCTTCCTTCCTTCCTTCCTTCCTTCCTTCCTTCCTTCCTTCCTTCCTTCCTTCCTGACATTCCTGTACTGCTTTTCAGTGTAGCCATATGATCCCCCATCTCATTTCATCCTTCCAGCCAATCATGTGAGGTTTGTTAGCAAAACTGAAGAATCATGACTCATCTTGGAACTGCAGACCCAATGCAATTCTGGCCATAAGGTCTAAAGAAGAAATAGGGTGGAAATGCGCATTACTAATCGGAGGGGGAAACAATGAGGTAACATTTGCATAAATTTCTGCTCGTGCAACATGTTAGGCAAAAAAAAAAAAGATAACTGCAAGCTTGTATGTAGAAAATGTTATGGCGAAGGTACATAGTAGGGTGCTGAATCACTGAAGCGGAGCAAGAACATAAACACAGATATCCTAATCAAGTTTAAAGGGTTGAATTTCTACTAGGCAAACAATTCAGTAAAATATTGCCTACACAAATTTACTTACACATTTACCTCTATTCTATTCTGGTCAATTGTTGTATTATTGAATTATGATTTTCAATGTTTTATATACTTTATGTATTAATTTTGGGATGTAATTTTATGCTATGTATCATTGTGTTTTTAGGGCTTGATCCCCATGTAAGCTGCCCCAAGTCCCTTCGGGGAGATGGGGTGGAATATAAGTATAAATTTATTATTATTATTATTATTATTATTATTATTATTATTATTATTATTATTATTATTATTATGACACAGCAAACAAGATAGACATGCTGGATTTCGTATCACAAAATCACAAGTCGAACACTTCCCAAGTGTCTAGGACTGTGTGATGTATGTTCGGATGATGCGTGGAGATCCCAGCAGGGTGGCCTTTTGCAGTTGGCAGATCGTGATTTTGTCAATGTCTATTGTTTCCAAATGCCGGCTGAGATCTTTTGGCACGGCACCCAGTGTGCCTATCACCACCTGCACTGGTTTCTGCCAGAGTCTTTGAAGTTCAATCTTGAGGTCCTGATAGCGGCTGAGTTTTTCCTGTTGTTTTTCGTCAATGCGACTGTCACCTGGGATGGCGACATCAATGATCCAAAGCTTTTTCTTTTCCACAACTGTGATGTCTGGTGTGTTGTGTTCCAGAACTTTGTCAGTCTGGATTCGGAAGTCCCACAGTATCTTTGCGTGCTCATTTTCCACGACCTTTGCAGGTTTGTGATCCCACCAGTTCTTTGCTGCTGGCAGGTGGTACTTTAGGCATAAGTTCCAGTGGATCATTTGAGCCACATAGTTGTGCCTCTGTTTGTAGTCTGTCTGTGCGATTTTCTTACAGCAGCTGAGGATATGATCAATGGTTTCGTTGGTTTCCTTGCACAGTCCGCATTTTGGGTCATCAGCTGATTTTTCGATCTTGGCCTTAATTGCATTTGTTCTGATGGCTTGCTCCTGTGAATAGATTTTATTTGCCTCGTTATGAACAAGCCACCAAAATATTTGTATTATAATATGTTTTAGTTCATCATAATATGAACAATGCAAGTTTCAGATAAACCAAATGAGATTCTTGTTTAAGGAAGGTGGCATTTGACATAATTACCTTGAATATTTGATAGCCTTGAATCCTAGCCCATCACCCCTAATTAACACAGGTGGTAGTCAAGGATAGTGGGAGGTGCAGTCCATCAACACCTGGAAGATCACATGTTCCTTTCCCTGTTATAAATAAACTGGGTTTGTATAACAAGATAGGTACTATACTTTTCACTAATCACAGCTTTCATTTGGCTTTATTTTTATATCCATTTAAAGACATTGCTCTGTCCAGGCTCTTTCCAGGCAAAGCCAGTTAGTTTCAACTCAGCTGGGTTGTGAATGCTCTCTCCCCTCCCTCTCTCTCAGTTCCATGAAATTCAATAAAGGGAGATCTATTTCCTAAACTATGGAGCAAATTCCATGCCCCAAACGCATGGCAAATGCTGTCAGGTGGCAGCATCCAAACTGAGTTCCAAGGGAAGCCATCCAGTCACTAATAATGAAACTCAAATACTTTGCTGTAAAGTGGGTAATCATCATTAGTTCCTTTAGTATTCCTCATAATGACATTAATCATGGCATACTCATTAGATTTTAATAGGCCTGTAATATGTTAATCCATAGTAATTCTGTTACACTTCAGCATTAGCTAATGCCCACTTATTGGAAAGTATTTTGTAAGTCTGTTTGATAATAACGCTTATGAACTGGATCTGGATAAAGAAAAGGGGAAAAATAAGTTTTACTAAATGTGAAGGCCTAGGGAGCAGATGGGAGTACAGCCCAGTCCTGTTGCCGAAGCCAAGGAATGCCGGAGGATATGGTCACATACTTGTTGAGGAGCAGCATAATTTCAAGCTATTTCATGGTTATAATGGCGCACTAGCATGAATGTATTATGCTGGCTCAGTTCCAGTAGTCAATGGCAAAAGCATCGTTACTTAAAACTGAATACTATGTTTACACATTATAGCTGAAGTTTAAAAATGTATAAGAAAATGCCTTTGTCCATCCTGGTGATAGGAGATTAAGTCAATCCTAGCCACCATAAAAAGTAAAGGTTTCCCCTTGGCATTAAGTTTAGTTGAGTCCAACTCTGGGGTTTGGTGCTCATCTCCATTTCTAATGAACCAACATTATCCATAGACGCCTACTAGGTAATGTAGCTGGCATGACCGCATGGAGCGGTTACCTTCCTGCCAAAGCAGTGCCTATTGATCTACTCACATTTGCATGTTTTTGAACTGCTAGGTTGGCAGAAGCTGGGGCTAATAAAAGGAGCTCATCCCATCCCAAGGATTCAAACCACCAACCTTCTGGTCAGCAAGTTCAGCAGCTTAGCAGTTTAACCCGCTGCACCACCACAGCCCCTAGCCACCATAGTAACTGCATTTTGTGTGTGTGTGTGTGTGTGTATGTATGTGTGTGTGTGTGTGTGTATATGTGTATGTATGTATGTATGTATGTATAGATAGATAGATAGATAGATAGATAGATAGATAGATAGATAGATAGATAGATAGATAGATAGATAGTTGGGTCATATAAGTATAGGGCAGCATCCTAGAGACACCATTCTACTAACATAGAGAAGTTGATTCCAGAAACAGGAACGGAATGAATGGCGGAAAGAATTGAATGAATCTATACAAGTAATCAAATGCATTCCTTCCAAGACATATAGTCACACCAGAGGCTCTTTTAAAAAAAGTCAAAATTCAATCAATATAAACTCATATAAGCCGCTCTGAGTCCCCTCGGGGAGAAGGGCGGGGTATCAATGCATGTAATAAATAAATAAATAAATAAATAGATATAATTTAAGCTGTGATAAAAAGTTACTCTAACCTAATATGTAAAGCTACTAAAAATTCAAAGTTTATAGTCCATCTGTCTCTATGCTTCAGGAAGACGGTATTAAATTTATTGCTAAATAAAACAAATAAGCCTAGCAAAAGTCAGTACCGAAATCTGCATACTCATAAGAGAATTAGCAGAATTCTCTTGTTATGATGGCTGATTCTCAATTTGCATCTTTAAAGAGTTGTGACCATGTCTAGGTTTATGCCTTCCTAGTAATATTGGAAGCAGGGTGGTCTGATGGCTTTGGAGCTCCGCACAATTGCTCCCTGAGCAGTTGCTGGGTATGTTTGGGATTCTGCAACAGGGACTGAGAACAAAGATAGAAATGTAAGAATCAATAAATAAAATATCACCCCACTCTGAAACCCTTACCAAGAGGTGGTGATGCTACACAGGACAGGGGAAAGTGTAATTATTGGGTAAATACCAGCATGAGAAAACCACTATAAATACAGGGAAAATAGCTTTATGTCATTGGAATGAAGTGTATGTTTTCTGAACAGAAAATAAGGATGCCGAAAGTCATTTTTAGTGTGACAAACCACCAGTTTAAACATTCCCATAGCATTTTAAATGCCCTGATTGTTTCATTTCCATATTGTATGTTTGTATAGCCTGTAAATGTGCCTCTGTATATCCCTGGAGACATGGGAAGGCCAAAGTTTGCCCATGCAGACAGGTGCTTTGGGTACATCTATTGGAACTGCCTCAACGCTGGTATCTAAGTTGGAGAGGATCTGAGCGACTTTGTCTGCAAAATGATGGGTGAAATACACGGTTGCTTCTTGTTTATATTATTTTTAAATTAAAAATACATTACTATTTAATAAAAATTGATCTGATTTACTTTTGCCCTCTCAATAAATTGTGTTGCTTTTATATGTACATGAGAAGATATATTCTAAAGTAGTTCCATAAATATTTGTGGTTGGATTGATTTTTTGTTGGAGCTTCTAGTGGCGCAGTGGGTTAAACCACTGAGCTGCTAAATTTGCTGACCAAAAGGTTGGTGGTTCAAATCTGGGGAGTAGGGTGAGCTCCCACTGTTAGATTTAGCTTCTGCTAATCTAGCAGTTCAAAAACATGTAAATGTGAGTAGATCAATAGGTACCGTCCTGGTGGAAAGGTAATGGCGCTCCATGCAGTCATGCCGGCCACATGACCTTGGAGGTATCTATGGACAACGCTGGCTCTTCGGCTTAGAAATGGAGATGAGCACCAACTACCAAAGTTGGACACGACTAGACTTAACATCAAGGGAAAATCTTTACCTTTTTAACTGAATTTTTGTTGATGTCTATAGTTATGAAGACAGATATAAAACCTATAGCCCATGAGAAATTATTGAACTGCAACTCCCATGACTCATGGCCAGCATTGCCATCTGTGAGCAGTTGTTATAACAGTAACCTAACAAGCACTGAAGTTGAATAAATCCATGATGTAAAGTATTATTGTGTTTAGATGGGGAAAATGCAAGCTTTTCTTCATTTGAAGAGTGACAATAGACAACTCCATAATAAAAATGCAGCACTGTTTTGAACATATATTGTTAAATAATTTACTTTGCTCCAATCTTATGTATATTTAAAATGATTTTTCCCATGTTCATGTTCACATAAACCTGTGAGCATTAATTTCCCATCGCAACCTGCCATACTTGTCTTGGAGAAATTGCACATCAGCAATAATATAATCTTGTAAACAGAATTTAATTATTGATGCAAAAGTAGTGAAATGACTTTACAATCAAACTGAACGGAGTTTTAGATCATTTGTTTTCTCCCCTAAGCCTGTTATGTAAAAGTGTAAATATTACAAATTATCCAGGCTTCTTCACTTATAGGGTATTTAATATTTAACAAACGTAAGGGGATTTTTTTTTGTTATTGTCATCAACACCATCACGGTTATTAAGCTCTTCTTTTAGTAATGAATGCATAGGGCATGCCAATAACGCTTTCACAATAAATTCCTTTAATATAGTGAGACTGAAGTAAGTTGTGTTTTGGGAGCCAGATATTTGCAGGGCAGAACACAGTGAAAGATATCTATATGGGGATTATAGGATTCCTCCTCTGCCCATTTCCAAATTAATTTTGCACTGATCCCACACTTTTTCCCCCTGGGGAAAAATATTCACATATGCTTTTTTTATGCACACAGGCATACATGTTAACAAATCCTCTGATACAGAAGCTTCTTTTTGAAAAGTCCTTCACATCTCCCAAACTCCCCTTTTCCTCCCCATTTCCTCTCCAGCTGGGAGTTTTGGGATATTGGCACTAGATGGAGAAAGAAGGCTGGAAAACAGTGATGTTCATTGTCAGTTTTGCAGTGGCATTAAATAACCCAATAAAGAAGATTTGGGGAAGAACGGGACTGTAGCCAATCCTATTGTAGTTCTATGGGCCTGTCTAAACAGGTTGGACAAACATTAAGAAGGACATTGGTTAAGCCTGTCTCAGGTTAAAAATTGTATTCTTTATATCTAGAAAGAAAGAAAGAAAGAAAGAAAGAAAGAAAGAAAGAAAGAAAGAGAGAGAGAGAGAGAGAGAGAGAGAGAACAACACTCAGAAAACAGGGGAACTCCAGACAGGGATCAATCAGAGCCAGATAAAACCTCCCAACAAGGGATTTCCCCAAGCAGGAAGCATCCAGGCTTTGAAGCTGCAAGGCCATTCACCGCTAATTGAGGTGGCCAATCACAACATTCACACTTGTCTCCAACAGACAGGAGTACTTTCACCCACCCTGGACATTATTCTACATATATATAAACCCTACTTGCCTAGTTTCCAACACACCTCACAACCTCTGAAGATGCCTGCCACAGATGTGGGTGAAACGTCAGGAGAAAATGCTTCTGGAATATGGCGATATGGCCTGGAAAACCCACAGCAACCCAGTGATTCTGGCCATGAAAGCAATACATATAAAAATTCAACAAAACATATAAAAATGAAATTTATTTATTTTGCTGTGGATTTCTTTTCTTTTGTTTTCTGTTCAGTCTCAGACAATGAGATACAAACTTGTGTTATGGGTAGGAAGGTGGAAGTTTTATGCTTGTCCTTATGTATCTATCCGCTTCCAATTATGATGTCTCCAAAGGCCAGAATTCTTCTTCCCTTTCCTTTTTTCTTTTGTCTGGCACCAAATCCTGCTGAAACAACTTAGCACCAAAGACAGTTTTATAGCTCCTTGTCTTCCATTGCTCTTGCGGAATAATAATGAGTATGGGAGGACCATCCCATTTTTTGATTTACAAGACACTCTAAGGTCTCTACTGTATTCCCAGCCCAGAATAGGAAGGGGGGAATGATCGTAAATCATCGGCTCCCCCAAAAACCTCCAAAGGCGCCCTGATGGAGAGGGAGAAAACGGAGTCGCTCCAAGTCATCCCTCGAATAATGTTTGTCACGCTGACACGCTGTACTGATAGCAATCTGGCTGTGTCTTGCAAAGAAATCTTCTCCATCTGTCTCATTGGCTGAATAATATCCCTTTGATTTACAGTAGAAAGGCTCCGTGCAATATCAAGGAGGCTGTGTCAAAGCTTAGCGGTGCAACTGCGGTGTCAGGACTCACTGACCTGGTTCTTCTCAGCTCTGAGCAAAAGGCAAAGACTAGTCTCCTTGCACGCATCTGTCTGCTGAGCCGGCCTCTCTCCAGCCACTTCTATGTAATATCCATGAACATGGGTCAATTCTTCTGTAACATTGCCTGGAGAGGAATGAGCACTGAGCCTCATATAATGTTTAATCAGGATTTGCTATTCTTAGATACCGTGGGTTACCATATCTTAAACATGTACGACAGGTTACTCCATCTTTACTCATCATCATCATCATTATCATTCTTGAATCAATTGTGCTAACCAAAGGACATGGCAAATACATTTTAAAAAATACTCAATTCTTTCACCATAAAAATGCAAATAGCACAAAGAGCTTTTACAAGCAGTAACAAGAGTTGTTGACAAAGCTAAAGAAGATTGAGAATTCAGAATTAGAGGTAAACTTATAAATGGCCAGCAATTAAAATCAAATGCACGCTTTGCATCTCCATGACAGTTTGAGGCAAATTTATCTCTTGCTTTTCAATCTTTTTTGCACCCAAAGCACAACAGCCATTGACATTGCTCAAAAGAAATGGAAGCAAAACCACAAGAGGCTACTCACTTCCATACCTCAGTAAGGGTTTAAAAAACTCATTTTCTTGGATTGTTATAGAAAGGTCAAGATGATTTTGTTAGATTCCACAAATTTAATCCTATTTTAAATGAAAAGTGATTTGAGGTTATTGGTGGGGAGGATCTAATACAGGTGAAGCCAAAAGTGACATATTTTTGTCCATTCAGACCCAAGATGTTATTTCCCCGCCCGACCCCTCTTTTATTTATTTATTTATTTATTTATTTATTTAATTTATATACCGCTCTTCTCCCCCAGGGGGACCCAGAGCGGTCTTACATAATGGCAAGATTAATGCCACATATAATACAAAATATAGTAAAACAAACGATCGTAAAAACACACTTAAAAACCAATATTATACCAATATCTTTTCTGGTAAATTTGAATCCATTGGTAATGCTGTCCCAACGACATAAGGAAAGGTGAATAATTCCAACCTCAGATAGGAACAAGATTATTTCTGTAAGTACAAAATGCTGGCATTTTCCGTGTTTTTTATGTTATCCTGTTACTGTAACTAATACCATGGTTACAGTAGAGGCAAAATGTTGCACTCTGTGCACCCTTGGGACGAAAATGCTTGAAGAATCAAATATTTGCAGATGTGAACTGGCTCAATTCACTCTTCTAAAGTAAAAAGAAAATCAGAATTCAGTTGTCCTTTGTCCAACTTTTGCACTGTACTTCTCAGTTCCAAAAATGTACCCAAATATGCTTAAAAACCTTTAAGGAAAGTATTTACATCAGTGGTTCCCAACCTTTTTTTTTTTTTGACCAGGGACTACTTTGACCAGGGACCACTCTCCAACACACCAGCTCTACTTTTTGATACAGAACATATGCCATCAAGTAGTCGCCATCTGCTTGCCCACAGAAAACCATATTTAATAATCTAGAACTGATGTGGTCTATCCAATGCATTTTTCTGAATCAGCACCCCAAATAACCCCAGGAACAGGCCTAAAAACAAAGACACTAAGGTGCCCCCACTTCCAGGCTCCACAAGGAACGGCTCTGCTCAGGGGAAGGAGGAGGAGGAGAAGCGGCAGTCAGGAGGCTTGTTTTTGCGCCTTTTGTGGGTAGTCAACTTCTCCCCTCCTGATATCCCCATCGCCTTGGCACTATAAGAGGGTTTTGTGAGACCAGTCACTCTTGTTGCAATGGTGTAGTAATGGTGAGGCTGCAGAAAAATTGTAGTTCTTGGGGATCACTGCTGATCCTTGGGCCACAAGTTGGGAACCAGTGATTTAGAAATATGCATTTTGTGAGACAAATGGGGTTACAATACTCTTTAAGCAGGTCAAGGCTAGGAAGCCTATTGCCTTCAAAGTGTTTTTGATTACATTGAGAAGAAACTAGGTTGCCCACCCATGACCTGTTTAAGTGACTTCCAAATGTTTTTGATTATAGCTTTCATCAAACTGTGTCAGCATGTTCAATAATCATGGATTATGAGAGTTGCAGTCTAAAAGATCTGGTAAGCCCCAGGCTACCTACTCTTAATAAAGGATGTTAAATTGAAATTGTGACGCAGATTTTGTTTTTTAAAAAATACATTCTCAATTTACTATAGAAATAAGACAGAAGAGTCTTACGAAGTAACACATGCAAAAGCATGAAAAGCAGTAGGCCGATCCCTCCATTTCTTCTCAGGAGATAGCATTTTGAACTCAATGGAGCTTATTTCTGGCTGAGAGAGGATAACATTGTAAAACTATTCAGTTTATTAATGATCTCCTGTTGCAAAATGTCCTCCAAAAGAAGTCCCTCTGTTTAATGGTGAGTGTGTTTCTAAACCCATTATATCTTTTATTTGACTGCCTCCAACTGAGACACATTCTGTTATTGTCAGTAATTCTCAAAACTAGACAGATGCCCAGAGGCACTGCCTCTTGAGTTTAAAAAGATTGGTCGATAACTTTATTGCCGTGGCCCAGAAAATGTCATGACACTTTGGCGCAATCATTGTCAATGGGCTCCCATAAAGCTGATGTAGGGCTCAATCCTTTAAGAAACCCCATTCCTGAGACAGCAAAAACACAAAGAACAAAGCAATGCTACAACAAAAAAAGAGATGAAGTTTAGCTTGCACTTTATCAGAGCAGCTCCACAGTTAAGAGTTCCATTTGCTTGCAACAACTTCTTTGAATCAAAGCCTTTTGAATATGTTGTTCACACTAAGATAGATAGATAGATAGATAGATAGATAGATAGATAGATAGATAGATAGATAGATAGTATATGGGGAGAACAGCCTGGATGAAGGTGACTAGTGCCCTGTCTACATGAACAAAAGAAATAGTATTCACTTTGTAGCAGCCACTATCCTGCCATACGATGCTTGTGATGATTCACATGGCGTGCATTTCTTTGATCCTTAAACCATTCTGGTCAAAGATCTATATGAGTTCAAGAGACAGGTTAGGGGTTGGTGGAAACTAGAAGAAGCACCAAAAATAGAAGAATGGACAGTAAAAGTAACTGAAATAGCTGAAATGGACATTTTGACAAGATGTCTTCAGATAAAAGACTCTTCAATAGTCAAGAAATACCAGGAACTCTGCAAAAAAATTCCTTGAAGAAAATAAATTTTCAGCATGGAGATTTTTAAAATGTTAGTCTATTACATTATATTCTATACATTGAGTCAGATGATATGGAAACAACCCACCAATATTCAAATTTGGGTATATCGGGTATGCATGCCTAGTTTGGTCCAGAGTCATCCTTGTTTGGGTTCATAGTCTGCCCTGGATGTAGGTGAACTGCAAATCCTATAAAATCCCTTCAAAAATCACCAGTATTTTTTGCAGGTCATGGGTGTTCTGTGTTCCAAGTTAGTTCCAGGTCCATCGTTGGTGGAGTTCAGAGTGCTCTTAGATTGCAGGTGAACTATATATCCCAGTACCTACAAGTGCTATAAATCAAGGTCAGTTCCCCCCAAACCTTTCTAGTATGTTCAGTTGCTGACCAATTCCTCTGTTTGCTGTGTGCCCTAGAAAAGAACAGGAAAGGGTTAAGGGAGAGGCAGTGGATGGGGTCATGTAAATTCCACACCAATAGCAAGAATCAGAAACACGGGGATGTCCGTGGTGGTAAAAGGTAAAGGTTTCCCCTGACGTTAAGTCCAGTCATGTCTGACTCTGGGGGTTGGTGCTCATCTTCATTTCTAAACCGAAGAGCCAGTGTTGTCCGTAGACACCTCCAAGGTCATGTGGCTGGCATCACTGCATGGAGCGCTGTTACCTTCCCACCGGAACGGTACCTATTGATCTACTCACATTGGCATGTTTTCGAACTGCTAGGTTGGCAGAAGCTGGAGCTAACAGCAGGCACTCACTCCACTCTCGGGATTTGAACCTGAGACCTTTTGGTCGTGGTGGAGGAAACATAAAATCTAGGATGAAATTGTCCCTGTATGAAAGCCCTCACTTGGGTAGTGGGCAGTATGGTGTTAGTGGAGAACATTGGCAGGGCATGTATATGGTGTAGATGTGCCCTGAAATAATTCTCTCTATGCAAGTTTTGTTCAAAGGAGTTTTACCATTACCTTTCTCTGGGGCTGAGAGAGTGTGACCTGCCCATGGCTGAGTAGCAGTTAGATCCCTAATCTTCTGTGGTCTTAGTTCACCACACTTTCTGTACACATTTGTCTTTTTATTTTTTGTTAGCTGGTATCGATCTCATATATTCCTGAAGCTGTAACTCTTCTGGCAGAGTAATCATCAGCAGGCATTGTGCCTCCAGATCCTCTGTGATCCCACAAGGATTGTGCCTCCAGATCCTCTGTGATCCCACATGGGGAGCTTTCCCTGCCCTTCTTACCTTGCAGACTGATAGCAACTTAGATAGCGAAATGCCTGGGACAGTGAGCAAGTCTTCCTTTCATTCCACCAGCCTCCAAAACTTTGCCTGAACCCTCAAAATAGCCCAAGCAGAAACAATTTCTGGCAGGCTTTGCCCACAAATGGCCACTTGTCCTCCCTCCTCCGCTCCTTCTGTTGTCTTTTTTCTTCCTTCCTCTTCTTTCTCCATCACATAAAAGGGTTTTTTAAAAATTGAAAATTGGGCCATATGGTACTCTTGCTATCTAAGCAGGACTATCTTTTTTAAATCCTTTGAGGAAAACCAGTGGCAAAAGAAGCCTTGTTAACACTGATAGTTATTAACAGCATTCAAAAAAGTCCACCCACCCCCAACCTTGTTACACTTGTAAATAGATTTGGTGGGATGCTTTCTGTTGGGAGGGGTAGAAGAGAAACTATTTTAGGCTGCAATCTTAAACCCATTTACCTGGAAGTAAGCCCTGTTAATTTCAGTAGATTTTTCCCAGTAGGATGAGCTTTTTTTTCTTTTGCAGATTTTAATTTGATTTCAAATTAATCTATCTTTTGGAAGGGAAATCCATGGTTGTTTTGGATAGATAGATCGATAGATTGATTTTTCTTTTGCATTTCTGCTTTCATTTTTCCATGACAGCTATTTAAACATCTCTTGATTGACATGTTGCAGTAGGTAGCTTTATCTAGAATGCATTATTGGTTGTTGTTGCTGTTGTTGTTCTTGTTGTTGTGGTGGTGGTGGTGTTAGTGGTCTCCAATGTTGTACTTGACCACAGCACCATGCTGATTTGCCTAGAGTATGTAACAACCACAAAAGTTGGGGCCGGGCTGTGGCGCAGCTGGCTAGTAAGCAGCTACTATAAATCACTACTGACCGAGAGGTCATGAGTTCGAAGCCCGGGTCGGATTAAACCTCCGACCATTAATAGCCCCGGCTTGCTGTTGACCTATGCAGCCCCGAAAGACAGTTGCACCTGTCAATTAGGGAAATTTAGGGACGCTTTATGCGGGAGGCTAATTTACAACACCATAAAACTGCCAGCAAAACACAAGGAAAGGAATGCGGAAGTACAGCCACTACTGGACGGTGAAGCAACAGCTCCCCCTGTGGCCGGAATCGTGAAGCTGGAAAAATGTTAAAAATGCCTCTGAGTTTGTCTAATGTATGTTGTTGTCTGTTGGCATTGAATGTTTGCCATATATGTGTTCATTGTAATCCGCCCTGAGTCCCCTTCGGGGTGAGAAGGGCGGAATATAAATACTGTAAATAAAAATAAATAATAAAAGCATAATCTTCATTGTGATCTCCTTAATAGGAGCCTGAATTGCAGTGATGGTTTTCTCCACCTGTAATCTCCAACTTGCAAAACTTTAAATTGTGTTTCCTCACATTCCACAGATATATAAACCCCACTTGCCTAGTTTCCAACCAACCTCACAACCTTTGAGGATGCCTTCCATAGACGTGGGCAAAACATCAGGAGAGAATGCTTCTGGAACATGTCTATATAGGCCAGAAAACTCACAGCAACCCAGTGATTCCAGCCATGAAAGCCTTCGACAACACATGTATTGCTTCAGTTATAGAATCATAGAGCTGGAAGGGACTGCAAGAATCCCTTAATCCAAACCTCTGCCATATAGAAATACAGTGGGTCTGCATATCTGTGGAGGTTTGCTTCATGTGAGAATATCATGGAGGACCTTGTCATAGCCCTTATTGAAGTCAAGATGTGCTACATCCAGAGCATTCTGTTCATATACCACTATCAAAAAAAAAGAGCTAAGATTCACCTGGCATGGATTGTTTTTGAGGAACCCATATTGCTTTTTAGAGAGCATCGCATTGCTTTCTGAGTGCTTACAGACTGTCTGTTTAATGATCTGCTGTAAAATCTTTCCTGGTATTGATGACTGGGAGGTAATTCTTTGGTCCTTTTCCCCCCTTTATGAATATGGGAACAACACTTGGCCTTCTTCAGTCTTCTGGAATTTCTCCTGTTCTCCAGGACATCTCAAAGATGATTGCCAACAGTTCTGAAATTACTTTTGCCAGTTCTTTCAGTACTCTTGGATGTGATTCATATGGCCCTAAAGACTTGGAATTCATTTGGAATATTCAGGTATTTCTATACTGCATTTTTACCTATTCCCCAACTGCATCATCTGCTGTATTATCTTTAAATTTAGGAATACAGTAGAACCTCGGTAGTCCGAGTTAAATGGGCGGATCTCAGCTCAGTCAACCCGGATTACTCGGATTACCAGGTTTCCTCTCCGTTCGGCAGGTGCTTGGTCCAAGCACCCGCCAAACGGAGAGGAAACTTCTCCCTTCGGCAGGTGTTTGGGCCAGCCATTGAGCAGGTGAAGGAGCAGGGCCGCAAAAGTCCTCCCCTTTTACCCGCCCGTGTCTCGGCTCCTTCATCACACCGGTGGTCAGGAGCACCAGCGCCCGGCGTGGCGAAGGAGCCAGCCATGCGTATTGCTAGGTAGCTTGCTATCTACCTAGCAACACTCACACCTAGCCAGCCAGCAAGCAGGTGAATGGGGAGGGCCGCAAAGGCCCTCCCCATTTACCCGCTTGGATTGCATGGAGACTCGGACGAGCAGGGCTCGGACGAGCGGGGTTTTACTGTATTTACCTTTTGGGAGGAGACTGAGACAAAGAAGGTGTTGAATAATTCTGTTTTTTCCCTGTCCTCTCTCAGCATTTTGCCATCACCTGTATACAGTGGCTTTACCATTCCCTTATTTTTCTTTTTGCTGCAAACATAACCCAAACATAACAAAAGCCATTTATATTATTTTAACCTCTATAGCAAGTCTAAGTTCATTCTGCACTTTGGCTTGTCTAACTTTCTCCCTTCACATGCTGGCTATTGGTTTGAATTCTTTTTTGGTAATTTCTCCTTTTCTTTAAAACAGTGCTGTTGAAGCAATAATAACTAATGAGGTGAGTGTTGTTATCTCTTTGCGTCCAACCACCTCATGGTGATGAAAGGTGTTTAGGTGACCTGAGAAGAAGCCAAGAATGACTAATAGTCTATTAAGGAGCATTTTCAAATTAGGATTATAACCCATCTCAACGTTAAAAAAACAGTAATGTTTCACATTAGCTCATTTCTAAATTGCATCATCTAAAAAAGTTGGCAAGGAATTAATAAGAGAAAATGTTTCTATGTATCTGACCACTTGTCTTAATAGGAACTCTAATGTTTGACAGAGGAAAACCAAGCCAATCTTGGCCAAGCAACATCAGGCTGTGATAGTAATGCGGAAGAACACACAACCTCAAAGAAGCTTCCAATTAATGTAACAGTAATGGCGCCAATATGTGTAGATTCAGACCTAGATCACCACAGAGTGTACATGGCCATTAAAGACCATTCTAGAAAACACATTTTATCTGATGTTACTTTTCATTCCATAGGTTTGCAATGGACAATTTCAACTTGAGGGAGCCTTTCTCTTAATGGCCCTTCAAGCTAGGGAAGCAGCTAGGGTAATAGTTCTCAACCTGTGGGTCTCCAGATGTTTTGGCCTTCAACTCACAGAAATCCTAACAGCAGGTAAACTGGCTGGGATTTCTGGGAGTTGTAGGCCAAACAACTGGGGACTCACAGGTTGAGAACCATTGAGCTAGGGAGAAACAGCTGACTTCAGCACTTGGAAAGGTTTCACTTATTGGACTGTAACTCTTTGTTTTCCCAGCCACCATGACTAGCCCTACCAGCTGCATCTATTGATTTCTTCACTGATACTTCAAGTACAGAATTCCTGATCTCCATTCTCTTGGGAATTGGCCTTCAACTGATGGGGAGTTTTTCCGTGATATCAGATTAGGTCTCCGCATGGAGGAAGTGAAGGCCAGATTAATTAGGCATTCAGAAAGACTCTGTGAGAAGTCCTTGAAACCCATGTGTGTGAGGCATGATCTCATGGCTTCTTGATTGGGCTTGGGCTAAAATTAAGTGATGTTTACGTGGTGTTTCTCAGAGCAGACAATGTTGCTAAAAGGTTCAGGTTCCTGTCTCAGCTCTCGAGTTCACAATTCAAGTTTCCTGTTTTTGCCTATGTTCCTGAAAGTGTTTTGCCTTGGGAAAAGTTCCTGCTTTCATGCTTATGGATTTATGCCTGTGATCTTATTGCACATTTTAATTGCATATTTTATGATGTAAATGTGACTGATTGGGCTTGTCCCCATGTAAGCCACTCCGAGTCCCTTCAGGGAGATGGTGGCGGTATACAAAAATAAAGTAGTTGTTATATTATTTTATTGTATGACACAGCAAACAAGATAGATATGCTGGATTTCGTATCACAAAATCACAAGTCGAACACTTCCCAAGTGTCTAGGACTGTGTGATGTATTTTCGGATGATGCATGCAGATCCCAGTAGGGTGGCCTTTTGCAGTTGGCAGATCGTAATTTTGTCAATGTCTATTGTTTCCAAATTATATTGTTGTTGTTGTTGTTGTTATTATTTATCTTACCTACCTTGATTTCATGTACCTTGCCATTTTTGGACTACTGATCTTTTGTATATGGATTACGACTATTTTCTACTGCTATTTTGGAAAATGCCTTTTCCCCTTTATATATGCTTTTCTTGATAAACTGTTGTAGTTAGTACTACTGGACTCTGGTGTGGTGCTTGGTGAATAGGTGTCTTAAGGCTAGATTGCAACAAGTATGGGCAGTCGTCAGGACAATCTCCGCTAAGGAGACATTAAAAGTGAAGACAGTGGTCTTGCTGATCCATACAAACATATAAATTCTAGCTGCATCCATCTTCACCAGCGAGGCATCTTTGTAAAGCCAAAAGTGTTTGGACGCCTATTTGACAGTAAGCTGCCCCTCAAATACTTCACAAATAATAATACTAACATTTTGTGATGATAGTAACCATTGTAATATATATTTTGACTGGTTCACAACAGTACCTTGATACTAATATCTTTCCCTCTTCCCCCCATTCATGCTGCAACAGTGAGGATTAAAGCTGAGCTCAGGGAAACCTGAGGGGGGCGTCATTAGCAGGACAGATTCATTTGCTAATTTCTGCAGTTCAAGCTGCTTTTGTATATGAAACACAGAAAGAGTTCTGTTCTAACTTCCTATCGTACAAAACCTGGGGTGGCTTAATAAAATAATAAATAAATAAATCACGCCACATTCAAATAATTTAAAACATGACACTAAATCCATGGAAACAGTATGCACAAGCGGCCAAATTGAAACATACCAACAACAACTGCCTTTAAAGTGCTTATCCTATACAAACATATGCAACCTTGAGTCGTGAGTAAGCCCCATGAAACAGCATGAGACTTACTCCTGAGTAAACTTCCATGTGGTTTCTCTGTACGTTGCTTAACAAAGGCACACAAAGGAGCCTGGTAACTTGGCAACCCTATAAAAGAGAAGCCTCGGTGACCTTTTCCTTAATATTTAGGAAAAGAGAAAATAAAATATTTTTGGAAGAAACTAAAGGTCCACATTGAAGAACCTTGAAGCCACAGAAGACTTGTCTTGCATTTATTTATTTATTTTTAAAAGAGCTTCCTGATTTGGAGATAAGAGTTATGGAAATGTTGGGATGGTTTTGGAGTGTTTCACACATGCCGATCCCGAAAGCAAGGGGGAATCTGAACAGACAATTTGTCAGAAGAAGAGGGCACAGGGACAGAGCATTTATGAACGGGATTTTAAGAAATGCATAGCATTCATGAGAGGAACAGCATAAATATGGTTGGCCATGCACCTTAGAATTTATGTGCATGAACAAAACAGTTGGAAGATGTGCATCGCAGCTTCCAAAATGCCTCAGTGTGCAAGGATACAGGTCATACAGATGGAAGGATTCTGTGAATTGTAGTTCAAAGACAGTAACCATTCATTGTAATGTTAAGTGGATGGGGAGGGAAGAACAAAGATGGTCAGGAGTCTTAAATCTAATGCTCTCCCAAACTTTTTCCGAAGGCTGTGCATAATGCAGCATTTTAACAGGGTTGTTTTTCTTCCCATCAGAGTGGAAAGTAAGCTAGTTCTTTGGAAAAGCACCTAATAATACAAAGGAGAAGGATGTGCTTTTGGACTGCAACTCCCATCAGCCTTCATCAGCACATTGCACTGGAGTCACAAGAGCACAAGACGCAAAAAGAATGTACTCTTCCCACCCTTTTTTTTTTTTGCTGACATCTCTAAGCCTATTTCTATTTCTTGAGAATTTTAATAAGAACACTAAAATTTAATAGGGCTGTCACTGATTACAGAGTTTTCCATTGATTGATTTGTCTGCCTTTTGACAGATTAATTGTTAATTAAATTTAAATACATTTGCATATTGCCAAAACTCAGGGTTTTTTTTAATAGGGAGGCATGAGGGGGAGGCAGGATGATTGATAACTGAAGAAAACCTGCAGGTATTAAATTCACACCAAAAGTTCTGGATCACATGCCACAGGTGCAGAGTTACAAATCCCATTATCCTTGACCACTGGGTATGACTGGGGGTGGCAGCCCAAAAAATCCAGGATGAGGAAAAGTGGACCCTGATACGATATGTAGGGTTTCCCTCTTTCCATAACATAGCAACACAAGAGAAGCAGAATAACTTTGTTTACTTGCATTGAAACAACAGCCGAATGGGACATTACAGGACCAAAAACAACCATTACTTGGTAGACTTCATGTCTGCCATGGTTCAAGAAGGACTCAATAGGGGAGGTTTTTCATAAGCTTTGTCCATAATTGTTGTTGCTGTTGTTGTTGTTGTTGTTGTTGTTGTTGTTGTTGTTGTTGTTGTTGTCTGCCTTCAAACCATTTCTATATTATGGTGGCCTTATGGCAGGAGTATCAAACTCATTTCAATTGAGGGCTACAGCAGCCTCCAAAGAGCCATTAAATCAATGGATGGGGAATCTGTGGATAGAGTGGGCCAATGATAGATAGATAGATATATACACACATATATACATATGTACACACATAGTGGCCAGTGCTCTTTAATTTTTAACCCAATTTGGGTCCCAGACATTACTGAACGACAACTCCCATCACGTTCCATTATTATCCACCATATGGACTGTGGATAATAATAATAATAATAATAATAATAATAATAATAATAATAATAATAATAATAATAATTTATTTATGCCCCACCACCATCTCCCCAAGGGGACTCGGGGCGGCTTACATGGGGCAGTGTTCCGTCTCCCAGGGGTTTGATTTGCATTTTCCCATGGTTGTAGGGAATAGCACCCTTTTTTGCATTTTTCCAGGGTTGCTACAGACTCAACAACTCCCTGACAGTTAACCATTAGCAGAGATTTGTAATCATTTTGCAAGGCCTTTGCTGCTGAAAGCTTGCAAAGTATCTTTTTGTTCTTGAGGCCGCCCCTTTTCCTGGGGATGAAATCTCCATTTTGAGAAGCCTCATTTGCTTTTTACAGAAGAGAAAAGAACTCAGATGTGCTTGTGTGGCCAAGCAGGCCAGCTCAGACAAGCCATCGTAAGTACTGACCTCTGGTGCTGAGCTCAGATAGGGAAAGACCTGCTCTTTCTAATATAGCAACTCAGCACTGGGGCAGAGAATATCTCAGGATTTCTCTGCCATTGGAAGAAGCTCCAACTACTTCGTCTCCAAGCTAGCTTTGAGCTTTGATAGGGAAAGACCTGCTCTTTCTCATATAGCAGCTCAGGGATAGGGTAGAGATCATCTCAGGATCTCTTCGCCTTTGGAGGAAGTTAGCCCAGCAGCTAAGGGGAAAAGCAAGAAAGAAACATCTGCATGATTTTATAAGTTGACTGTTTATATTTGTAACCTTAACTACGTGTGCCAAGTCTGTCAAGGACTTTGAGAAAATAAAAATCTTGTTTGATGTTCAACTTGAAGTGGCCTTGGTTACTGGGACTCCTGAGCTTCGAAGTAAGGCCCCGCAGTTCACCCGGGCAAAGAAAACAGCACATCTTAGTTTATCATAGATGCCCGGGTGTGACGGCATAGGCAGAGCCCGAACAACATAATTAAATAAAAACAACATACATACAATTCACAGTATAACAAGATAAAAACAAAATACAATATAAAACAGAGATATTATAATAGTTAATAATAACAGTCAACCACCAAATACAATTCTGTCACCTACATAGGTGGAGGAACTGAAGCATCTATGCAAAAGTACAATGATGAGATAAAATGCATAGATAATAAAATAGGGACCTAATAAATACCGTATGGGGTTTGTTAGCTAATGCTTGTCTCACCAAAGGCCAACCGAAATATCCAAGTATTTAGCTGTTTCCTGAAGGAGGATAATGGGAATTGCAACCCAACAGCACTTGTGGCTTTGAGGTTGGGACAAGGCTGAAGATGGATAAACTGCAACCTTACAGATGTTACTGCATCACAACCCCCATCAGCTCTAGTCATGATGCCTAATGGTACAGGAGTTGCATTCCAGGATCTGGAGGGCTGCATAAAATGACACGGAGGGCCTTCCTTGAATTTTAACACAGATGCCCTTAAAGTCAACCTGTCATGGGTTTTTCTACCGTGTTTCCCCGAAAATAAGACAGTGCCTTATATTAATTTTTGCTCCCAAAGATGCTCTAGGTCTTATTTTCAGGGGATGTCTTATTTTTCCATGAAGAAGAATTCACATTTATTGTTGAACAAAAAAGTGAATATTTATTATATACTGTACATGAGTTGTCATCATAAACCAGAATAACCAGACAAACTGTGAATCCCATCAAGAATTTCTTTTTACTACCAATATTTCCATGTACAACACTCTATGGCACATACATTTACCGATCCTGCATGCTCTGGTGTTCTGTTTGGCGGGCATGCTTCCAAACAAAAACTTTGCTAGGTCTTACTTTCGGGGGAGGCCTTATATTTAGCAATTCAGCAAAACCTCTACTAGGTCCTATTTTCTGGGGATGTCTTATTTTAGGGGAAACAGGGTAAGCAGGGAGCATGTGGTGGAAGCTCCTTCCTTGGAAGCTTTTAAAGAGAGGCCGAATGGCTATCTGTCAGGGGTGCTTTGATTGTGCTTTTTCCTGCATGGCTGGGGATTGGACTAGATGGCCCATGTGGTCTCTTTTAACCAAGCCTGTAGCCAAGGGAGCTGTTTAGGGGTTCAAACCACCCCTGAAAATGTTACGTTAAAAAATATTTATTTATTTACTATACTTTTACCCCACCCTTCTCACCCCGGAGGGGACTCAGGGTAGTTAACAACATGGCCATAATTCAATGTTGTTTAAAACAATTATAAAGAATTACAAAGAATCCCCAAAAAGTCATTTAAAATACACATTAAATTACAATAAAACACAATTAAAACCATTAACATTACGTTAAAAATATCTTTGTATTCATGTGTATTTAACTGGTTAACATGCCAAGTCTATGAGAAGCAAAAATTAGAGTACCTCCAGAACAACAAACAATATCTCAACGAAATGTTGATTATTCAAACAATCATTACCTACCTTTCTTCCAATTTACATTGCAATAGAAACAATAACTGTCATAGTGGAAGCAACCATAGTGGGAGCTGCCAAAATGAAGTAGCTGGCAGGCAAAGCCTAAGGCTCCAGACTGGGGTGGGTGGTGGGTGCGGGGATTTGACCTGTATTGCAGGGGAAAACTGAGGAAACTGGTTAAACTAATCCAGTGTTCCCAAACTTATTTGGCCTACAGCCCCCTTTCCAGAATAAATATTACTCAACGCCCCCTGGAAAGGGGGTGTGGCTTAGAGGGGTGGGAATGGCTTCTGCTCAAGAGGGCGGGGCTGAGCCTCTCCCCTAGTCCAAGATGCAGGGCTGGGAGGGGGAGGGGGAGGTGGGCGGAGCCACAAATGGGTGGCCAGGACTGGGATGGGCGGAGTTATGAGCTCTGTGGCAGGGCTGAGCTTCTATCCCTGTCCTGTGGTGCCTGCCAGAACACAGGGGGCGGGGCTAGAGGAGTGGGCGGGGCCTCTTCCCAAGTGCCTGACGGGGCTGAACCTCTATATCCTGCCCCTGTGTTCTAACAAGCGCCTCAGGGAGGTATATAGAGGCTCAGCCCTGTCTCGGGCTCTTGGGAAGAGGCTCCGCCCCCATCCCTAGCCCCACCCTTTAGTCCTAAAAGACCTCTCAGGAGATGTATAGAGGCTCAGCCCTGTCTCGGGCACTTGGAAGGAGCCCCCCCCTTCCCTAGCTCCACCCTCTGTTTTCCAACAAGCGCCTCAGGAGAGGTATATAGAGGCTCAGCCCTGTCTCGCGCTCTTGGGAGGAGGCTCCGCCCCCATCCCTAGCCCCACCCTTTAGTCCTAAAAGACCTCTCAGGAGAGGTATAGAGGCTCAGCCCTGTCTCGGGCACTTGGAAGGAGGCCCCGCCCCCTTCCCTAGCTCCACCCTCTGTGTCCCAACAAGCGCCTCAGGAGAGGTATAGATTCTCAGCCCTGTCTCGGGCTCTTGGGAAGAAGCCACGCCCACTCCTCTAGCTCCGCCCCCATGTCCTAACAGGCACCTCAGATGCTCAGCCCTGTCTCTGGCACTTAGGAAGAAGCTTCGCCCCCCCTGGCCCCGCCCCCATGTCCTAATAGGTGCCATCACCGCCCCCCTGGATCGCTGCAGCGCCCACCAGGGGGCGGTAGCGCCCACTTTGGGAATCACTGATCTAATCTAAACAATGGAATAGGAGCAAAGAGAAGACGCTGTTTCATTGGTCTTTATATGAACAAGACTGTTTCTGATGACCAAATGAAAGCTCAACTAGTGCAAAATCCACACATTCCATTGCCAGGATCTGTATTTATTTATTGTGTCAGAAGCAAACTGAGGGTACAAGGTGTAATGTATTTGAAAACACAAAGCTTAAAAAACACACAACAACAACAACAACAACAACAACAACAACAACATGGCATTATACTAAATGTCCTTTGACCAGAAGAAGCTGGCCACTTGGAGTGCCTCTGGTATTGTTGTAAGAAGGTCCTCTATTGTGCATGTGGCAGGGCTCAGGCTGCATTCCAACTCTACGATTCTATGACTCTGCCATGGTCTCCCAGTGGGTTTCCGTTTTGCACACATCTGTGGCAGGCATCCTCTGAGGTGGTGAGGTCTGTTGGAAACTAGGAAAAGAAAGTTTATATAAAGAGCAACACTCACAATCTCTGAGGATGCCTGCCATAGATGTGGGTGAAACGTCAGGAGAGAATACTTGTGGAACATGGCCATGCAGCCTGGAAAACACACAACAACACTGTGATCCCGGCCATTAAAGCCTTCGACAACAACACTCAGAAAACTGGGGGATTCCAGTCAGAAAGCAATCAGGGCCAGCTAACACCTCCCAACAAAGGATTCCTCCCAGGCAGGGAACAGGCAGGCTTTGAAACTGTAAGGTTATTCAGTGCTAATCAAGGTGGCCAACTGCAACATTCACACTTGCCTCAAACAGAGAAGAGTTCTTCCCATTCCACAGAGATATAAACCCCACTTGCCTAGTTTCCAACAGACTTCACAACCTCTGCGGGTGCCTGCCATTGATGTGGGAGAAATGTCAGGAGAGAATGCTTTTGGAACATTGGGGCCGGGCTGTGGCGCAGGCTGTTGAGCAGCTGCAATAAATCACTCTGACCATGAGGTCATGAGTTCGAGGCCAGTCCGTGGCGGGGTGAGCACCCGTCAATTAAAAATAAAAAATAGCCCCTGCTTGTTGCTGACCTAGCAACCCGAAAGATAGTTGTATCTATCAAGTAGGAAATAAGGTACCATTTATAAAAGTGGGGAGGCAAGTTTAACTAATTTATGACTTGGAATGAGGAAGTGCCGTCAGAGTGGATGATGAAGCAGCTGCTCCCCCCTGTGGCCAGAATCGAACATCCCCTCAGGAGAAGGTTAAATTGCCTCTGCATCTGTCTGTCTCGGTCTCTGTTTGATGTGTTTATGGGCATTGAATGTTTGCCCTATGTGTGTATAATGTGATCTGCCCTGAGTCCCCTTCGGGGTGAGAAGGGCGGAATATAAATACTGTAAATAAATAATAAATACTTGTCCGAACGTATCTCTTCCTATGAGCCAGGAAGATCCCTAAGGTCATCTGGTGAGGCCCTGCTCTCGGTCCCGCCTGCCTCACAAGCGCGGCTGGTGGGAACGAGGGACAGGGCCTTCTCGGTGGTGGCTCCCCGGCTGTGGAACACCCTCCCCAAAGATATACGGCAAACCCCAACCCTTTTGAGTTTTAGAAAAGCCTTAAAAACATGGCTATGTGCTCAGGCTTTTAACAAATAAAAGACAAAGACGGCCCAGACTGATGTATGGATAAAGCACGAGGATATTGTATGAACGGATTTTAACCATATGTTTTATATTTTATACTGTACTAGCTGTGCCCGGCCACGCGTTGCTGTTGCCTTGTCTGGTGGTGTTGGTGAGAAATTGTTGAGGTAGTGGTGGTATTGAATGTCTGTTGTATGGTTGTCTTTATGTTTAGTATGCACGCTAAAGTGGATTATATGGCAATGTGGAGTCAAGATAATCCAGTTCAATGCAGATAATATAAGATTCTAAATGGGTTATATAGCTGTGTGGAAGGGCCTTGAGTCTACACTGCCATATAATCCAGTTAAAATCTGATAATCTGTGGAAGAGGCCTAAGTGAGGCCTAATTGTGCCTGTCCCCTGGGCTGAATAGGTTGCTAGGAGACCAAGTGGGCGGAGCTTAGCCTTCAAACTGGCAACAATTGGATAAAAACTATTATTCCTCTCCCTGTATCAACCTAGATTGTTGTATCAACCTAGAGCCGTGAATGATGGGTTGTGTTGTCAAATTTCGAGGTTGGGGGGCCTGTAGTTTTGTTGTTTTGTCCGCTGCCCTGATGCCATCACGCTTTTATATATACTGTATTTAACTATTTGTAATATATTTTATATGCTGTTTGTTTTAATGATGTGTCGGCATTGAATTGTTGCCAATTGTATGCCGCCCGGAGTCCCTTGGGGTGAGAAGGGCGGAATATAAATACTGTAAATAAATAATAAATAAATAAACATGGCCATACAGCCCGGAAAACTCACAGCAACCCAAAAAGGATCCCCCTTGTTGAGCAATGCATCTCCAGGAGCTCAGCGTGGAAAGCGTCCGCTAGGGGGAGACACGGAAGGGGAAAAAAGCCGCGAAGGGGGCGTGGCGGCGAGCGGGGAGGGGGCGTGGCCTGCCTGACGCGCGCCGCGGCCAGGCAGTGAGTATAGGCTGCGCTGTCAGGCCGGTGTCAGTCTGATGAAGATTGGCATGCAGGTAAGCTGTCATTCAGGGGAGGCCGAGCGGCGGCGCGTGGCGGGCGGGCGGGCTCGCAGGCAAGGCAAGGCAAGGGAAGGCAAGGCAGGCAGGGGCGGGCAGAGCGGGCTCCTCTCGTCTCTCCGCGCTCGGAGCGGCAACGGCAATAGCAATAGCAATAGCGACGCAGCAGAGGCCATCGCAAGCAAGGCAAAGCAGAGGAAGGACGCTTCGGGTGGGGAGGGGGCGTAGAGCGGCATCTCTTGTTGTGATCCTTCTCTTTTTTAGTCTTTGCACGATTTGCGCTTTGCAGGACGGCCAAAAGGGAAGAGGGCGGAAAAGGGGCGCCTGCCTGGGCGGTTTGTTTTGGGTGGGTGGCTCGGAAAGTTGAGGAAAGGGAGCGTCGGGAAGCGGAGCTCGCCCTTGGTTCTGTTTTCTGTCCTTCCTTCTTTCCTCCGGCCGCGGAGGAGACAAAGGGACGGGGGCGCGGATACGGGGGCGCGGATAGGGGGGCCCGACCCCGCACCGGAGCCCCCTCCCTTTCCCCACGGATTCCCCTTCCTCAGAACCCTTCCTGGTTGGCATTGACAGCACTGGAGGAAACTTTCGCTCCGTGCAAGAGGCGGGCTTGAATCTCCCCCCTTCCCCAAAAGGCGCCTTTTCCGACGCAGAAGAGTTCTTCCTTCCTTCCGTCCTTTTCACATTAGTCGAGCCCTGCGAATGCCTTCCCGCCTTGGACTGACCCCTTCCCATGGGAACCTTGGGGTGTTTACTGTTTATTATGTCTTGATTAGTTGGTAAACACTGCTGGCTTTGCTCTTCTTCTTGTCATCTTGCACCATCCACTCCAACCCCATTCTGCCCTGTAGGAGGAACACAATCAAAGCTCCCCCGACAGAGGGCCATCCAGCCTCTGCTTTAAAAAGCACTCTAGAGAAGAAGACTCACCAGATTTGCAGCATGTTGCATTTTATTGTGTATTTTATTGCATGCTTATTGTGGCTTGGTCCCCGTGTGAGCTGCCCCGAGTCCTTTCGGGGGAGATGGGACAAGATGTAAGAATAAATTATTATTATTTTATTATGACACAGCAAACAAGATAGATATGCTGGATTTCGTTTCACAAAATCACAAGTCGAACACTTCCCAAGTGTCTAAGACTGTGTGATGTATTTTCGGATGATGTGTGCAGATCCCAGTAGGGTGGCCTTTTGCAGTTGGTAAATCGTAATTTTGTCAATGTCTATGGTTTCCAAATGCCGGCTGAGATCTTTTGGCACAGCACCCAGTGTACCCATCACCACTAGGACCACCTGCACTGGTTTCTGCCAGAGTCTTTGAAGTTCAATCTTGAGGTCCTGATAGCGGCTGAGTTTTTCCTGTTGTTTTTCCTCAGTGCGACTGTCACCTGGGACGGCAACATCAATGATCCAAATCTTTTTCCTTTATTATTATTATTATTATTGGAGATCCCGGTGGTGCAGCGTGTTAAAGCGCTGAGCTGCTGAACTTGCGGACCGAAAGGTTGCAAGTTCGAATCCAGGGAGCGGAGTGAGCGCCTGCTGTTAGCTCCAGCTTCTGCCAACCTAGCAGTTCCAAAACATGCAAATATGAGTAGATCAATAGGTACTGCTCCGGCGGGAAGGTAACAGCTCTCCATGCAGTCATACCTGTGGCCACATGATCACAGGTGTCTATGGACAACGCCGGCTCTTCGGCTTCGAAATAGAGATGAGCGCCAACCCCCAGAGTCAGACACGACTGGACTTCATGTCAGGGGAAAACCTTTACCTTTACCTATTATTATTATTGTTATGATTACTCCAGTAGTTCTCAACCTTCCTAATGTCGCAACCCCTTAATACAGTTCCTCATATTGTGGTGATCCCCAACCATAACATTATTTTCGTCACTACTTCGTAACTGTAATTTGGCTACTGTTATGAATCGCAATGTAAATATCTGATATTCAGGATGTGTTTTCATTCACTCGACCAAATACCCGATACGCCCAAATTTGAACACTGTTGGAGTTTGGGGAAAATAGACCTTCACATTTGGGAGTTGTAGTTGCTGAGATTTATAGTTTGCCTACAATCAAAGAGCCCCTTGAACTCCACCAATGATAGAATTGGGCCAAACTTCCCATACAGAACCCCCATGACCAACAAAAAAATACTGGAGGGATTTAAAAGGAATTGACAGTGATTTAGGGGAGATGTAGTTCACTGTTATCCGGAGAGCACTGTGAACCCAAACAATGATGGATCTGGACCAAATTTGGCACAAATGCCTGATATGCCAAAATTTGAAGGCTAGTGAGATTGGGGGGTATTGATTTCGTCATTTGGGAATTGTAGTTGCTGGGATTTATAGTTAACCTACAATCAAGAGCACTGTGAACCCAGCCCACAATGGAGCTACACCAAACTTGGCACACTACCTACATGACCAATGTTGAATACTGGTGGGGTTGGGGGGGGGGGGCTCTTTTTCAATTCTGGGAGTTGTAGTTCACCAATGCTCAGAGAACATTCTGTACCAAACTGGCAATTGAACTAGCAAAGGTGACCCCCTGAAACCCCCCTCACAACCCCCCCCCAGGGGTCCTGACCCACAGGTGCAGGCAAACTTCGGTCCTCCAGGTGTTTGGAGTCCAAAACACCTGAAGGACCAAACATTGCCCAAGCCTGCTTTACCACCAGGAGTTCTAAAAATGTTTTCCTAGAGTTTGAATGCATTGCTCTGAGAATCCTTCCACATTGGACTTTATCCCAGGATCTGATCACAGATTATCCTATCCCAGCTTATCTGGCAGTAAGGAACCATATATTCCAATTTAAAGCAGATAATCTGGGCTGTGTGGAAAGGCCCTGAGTCCTAGTCTCCCTCAGTGGCGCAGTGCTGAGCTTCTGAATTTGCTGTCCGAAAGGTCAGTGGTTAGAATCCGGGGAGCGGGGCGAGCTCCCACTGTTAGCCCCAGCTTATGCCAACCAAGCAGTTCGAAAACATGCAGATGTGAGTAGATCAATAGGTACCGCTCCGGCAGGAAGGCAACGGCGCTCCATGCAGTCATGCCAGCCACATGACCTTGGAGGTGTCTATGGACAACGCTGGCTCTTCGGCTTAGAAATGGAGATGAGCACCAACCCCCAGAGTCGGACACTACTAGACTTAATGTCAGGGGGAAACCTTTACTTTTACTTAGTCTCCAGAAATGCTTTTCCATTTCTCCTCCATGTGACATCCTTTGGATAACTACAACATCTCCAACGTCCCGTTCTCTCTCTCAGCCTCCCCCCTCCCCCCCCCAAGCTAATCAGATCCGGCTCCTCCAGCCCTTGTTCCTCATGAAGGGCTTTCTTTGCAAACCCATCTCTTTGCCTTGCATTCCCTCTCAGTTCCCAGCCCCAGTAGGCCACATTTGGCCAGGATTGAGAAAGTGCTGGTGGCAGAGAGAAACTAGGAAATAATAATTGGAAAAATAGCCTGGATGTTTTCAGAGTGTACAGCCAGCACTCCCAGTCGACGATCATGTTCCTCTTCTGGGTCTGTTTCCTGATCTCAGCGCAGTTTGGACGCACAGTGTCTCCCTCCCCTGTGGCTTTGGCCGCATGCCATCACCATTTAAACTGTGGTTCCCCTTTGCCTCCCCAAAAAGCTGCACTTGATCAACACCAAACCCGCTTGCATCGCACATTCAGGAGCCATAAGAACACATTTGTGGTGAGCAGGTGATGAAAGGAAAGGAAGGGCTTGCGCGTTGCTTTGTCCCTGTGGATTTGAACAGAAGATATGACAAGAAGAAGGGAAAGGGGAGCAATTAAAAACAGCAGTAACAAGGAGACATGACACACTGGCAGATATGATCTGCTTTGGGCTAGATCTCTGAATTTCAGGCTGCATCGAACTGGATTATATGAGTCTACACTGCCGTATAATCCGGTTCCATGTTGTATTATATGACACTGGAGTTGGGGCCTGGCTTGAGGGGCAAAGAAAGGTAAAGTGGATGGAAATGCAAAAGGAAAGCAAGTCAAGACAAAACCAATAGCAGTGTTGTCGAAGGCTTTCATGGCCGGAATCACTGGGTTGCTGTGAGTTTCCCGAGCTGTATAGCCATGTTCCAGAAGCATTCTCTCCTGATGTTTTTTCCCACATCTATGGCAGGTATCCTCAGAGGTTGCGAGATGTTGGAAATTAGGCAAGTGGAGTTGATATATTTTGGAATAATGTTCAGGGTTGGAGAAAGAACGCTTGTTGCCTGGGGCAAGTGTGAATGTTGCAATTGGCCAGCTTGACTAGCATTGAATAGCCTGGCAGCTTCAAAGCCTGGCTGTTTCCTGATTTACATTTACATGATACTTCTGCGCACCTTTAATTTTTTTAAAGGCACAGGCCTCTCTGACATGGAAATCCAAACATGACAGCGAATATATGAACGTGAATATACCTCCTGTGTTGTAATGTTTGTTTTATTACCTTCCCTACGGTGTTTTTGTATTTTGTATTTTGTGCTTTTAATTCGCTTACTATATCTGAGTATTATGTTTGTTACTGTTTTATATTGGTTTTATCTGTCATATTTTGTTTTTGTTTGCCCTTGTCCCATGTTAGCCGCTCTGAGTCCCTTTAGGGAGATGGTGGTGGGATAGAAGAATAAATTATTATTATTATTATTATTATTATTATTATTATTATTAATTCTTTGCATAAGATTATTTCCTTCTTTCCCATCATCTTTCTTCTTGTTACATTTTTAAAAATCCCGTCTTGTCACTAAAGCGGGTCTAGGCTGCCAGATGTTTCTCGACTCCTGTCGTCCTTCACAGCTGGGGATGCTGGCTCAAGCGGATTGGGAGTTGCAACATCTGGAAGGCGACACAATCCGCAGAAGTAAAGGTTTTGTGTGGGTACAAGTTGCATCGTTGACTCACACAAGATGAGCTAGTGAATGGCCAAAAGACTTTCTAACCCAATGGATCTCAAACTCAGCTTCTCCTGGAGGGCTGAAGTTTGCCCATGCCTGGTCTACACTCTAGAATTGCTGCAGTTTGACACCCTTTGAACTGCCTTGGCTCAGTGTCGTGGGAGATGTAATTTTGCAAGGCCCTTAGTATTTTCTGCAAAAAAGTGTTGGCACCACACCAAATTATGAATCTCTGGACTATATAGCATTGAGCCATGGTCGTTAAAGTGATGTCAAACTGCATTAATTCTGCCACGTAAATGCACCCTGAGATATCAGTTGAGATAATCTGGAGGGATTTCAGTGCAGGCATAGGCCACTTCCCTTACTGGCTGTGTGAGAACTAGAAACAAAGAGCAATAAAAGACATAATAAAATGTCAACTCCCATTAGCAACAGAAAAAAAAATAACTTGCCTTGAGAGCCAGATCTCTCTCTAAGGGTGATGGGAGCAAACGTTTGTCATCAGTTCATGGAAAGGAGAGAAATTATGAGTAGTGTTGTTCTTCTTCAGTTGGATGTAGTTTTGGGATATTGGAAAACTGCAAAGGAAGGTAGCATGCTTGTTTGTTTTACTTCACGAACGTAGGCAATGCATAAACATTTATACAGTGGGGCCAGAGTATTTGCTTTGCCCTGAGAAGACGGTCCCAGTTTCAGTTCTTAACATTTGCAGATAGAACTGAGAATGAATCCAACCTGAAACCCACGGAAATTGTTGCCCATCAGTGTCAATTGTACTGGGCTAGAAAGATCAACGATGCAAGGGAGCTTTCTCTGTTTTATACTCACACCAACCCTTTGATGGCTCGAGTTCTGATATCAGTTTGACAGGGCCAGTGTCTTTCTGCTTTTTGTATAGGCAAAGTCTGCACTGAAACTCTAAGAGGGATAATTTGAAACACACTGCTCCGCATGATCTGGATCTCTGCCTTTTCAGGGCTGATGTGTTAATTGGTTTGCCCAGTGTTAGGATGTTTGTGATAATCCACAATAATTGTTTGTGAATGGACAGTGTTCACAATCCTCAGGGCTTGCACCTTCTGTATTTCGTTTCCCCTTTCCTTCACTGTTTACTATTCCCAACCAGCATCATCTTGTAATGCGGGCTAAGACTCTCTGCATTTGATGAAGTGGACTGTAATCAAAGAAAGCTTAGACCTAAATAAATAAGTCTGTGGGGAGCCACATGATTCTGCAGAAAACTTTCACAACTTCTCCTCTGTTGGAAATTATTTGTATTTTGATGCTGTTTTGAGTTTTTAATGTGACATTCATTGGTGTATTTTTAATATATATGGAGCCCCCAATGGCGCAGTGGGTTAAATCGCTGAGCTGCTGAACTTGTTGACCGAAAGGTCGAATCTGGGGAGTGTGGTGAGCTCCCACAGTTAGCCCCAGCTTCTGCCAACCTACCAGTTCGAAAACATGCAAATGTAAGTAGATCAATAGATACTGCTCTGGCGGGAAGGTAACGGCACTCCATGCAGTCATGCCAGCCACATGACCTTGGAGGTGTCTATGGACAACGCCGGCTCTTTGGTTTAGAAGTGAGATGAGCACCAAACCCCAGAGTTGGACGCGACTAGACTTAATGTCAGGGGGAAATCTTTACCTTTACCTATGGTTTAAAAAACGTTTTCTGGTAATTTATTTACTCAATAGTTAGCCTGACTTATAAAGCAGTTTCAGGCTGGATCTACACTGTCATATAATCCAATTTCTGAATCCAGATCATCTGCTTCAAACTGGATTATATGAGCCTACACTGCCCTATAATCCAATTCAAAGCATATAACCTGGATTCAGAAACTGGATTATAGGGCAGTGTAGGTGAGTCTTCAGCGTGATTAAAGAGACTACCTAAACTAACTACCTAAACTACCCCTTGATATAATGTATCCATTAACAGATGCAAAAAGAATCAGGAAAGCTGTAATGGTAACTGTAAATTCAGCTTCCCATGTAGCTATGGACTTATCTTTAAAAGCGAACAGGAAGAATATTTTTTAAAACAGCATTTGTTTCTAACACACATGGATAATGTGGGGAGAGAGTTTATATGGGAAGTCGAAATGTGATGGGGACATTCACAGTTACTAGCACCCCTTTTTTAAAAATCTCCCCATTGCAGTTTCTGCCAAAAATATTAACTGTCCATGTGTATATTTGCACGCACACACACACACACACACACACACTTGTTTTGAATGCACTTGCATTCAAAATAAAGTGTGATATGAGGTGGTGATTGACAGAACAAGTGTAATTGTTGAGTTATTTTGGAAGGTAATTTCTTCACAAGTTTTGTTCACATTGGGAGGGGAAGTGAAGGGTAGTATTCTGGTATATAACATGGAGGGGGGAAACAAGGTTGCCTTGAGTACTTTAGATCTAGTACTTGACTTTGACCTTTCCATCATATTTTTAGAATAAGCATTTAACAGGAAAATTGTCTTTAGTAGACATTAGACAGTGCGGTGTATGTCTTAGTCGGGGTTGCTGCCAGAAACCTTAAGTATCTCTAAGGTTGACTTTATCAGACAGCAGAGATGTATTATGTTACCCTTATCAATTGATCCCGAATATTGGGAAGAAACATTGCCAAACAACTGATCAACTGGTTGGAAAATCTTTGGCCTTCCATTGCTCTGGACAAAAATCCCCTTAATATCTCACCATTGGTCATTCTGGTTGTAGCACATATGAAATGAAGCCCAGAACAGCCCCAGTCCCATGTGCAGCGTCACTCCATAGACTTGGTGAAAAGCCCTGGTAATTTTAATCGTTTCTGCCTAGGGGTTGAAATCATGTGGTCCTCTAGCTGTTCTTGAACTATAACTCCCAGCAGTCCTGTCCAACCAAAACAATGATGAGGTATGGTGGGAGTTCCACTCCAACAACATCATTCCCACAACTATGGAAATGCCTAGGCTTGAACCTTGGACCTTTTCAATGCAATGTGAATCTTTTATTCCAGAGCTATTGCATGGAAGTTCTGTAGAGAAATACATAAACTACTGTTCTGCTCCCCTGCTTTTGTCTCAGAGTCTGATAGAAGTGGCATGTGCTTATGGGCAAACACAGAGCTCTCTTGTGTCCCATATATCTTACTCTTGTGCAGAGCATCAAATGTATCTGTGTGAGTCCATTCCCCTCTTCTTTTGTTTATTCTGCTAGATGGCAAAAAATCCCTGAAACCTTTTGAACCTCATGGAAATTGGAGTGCTACTCAAGGTCAAAGAGCACACTTAGGAGAGATTTAACAAAGTATCTGTGCCTCTTTAAAAATGACAAGATTTTTTTTCTACAGTGGAACATGTAATCAATACATAAAGTGCATGTGTGTGTGTTTAGCTCTATGGTCCTCGGCAGATCTGCTGTGGGAAGTACCTAAAGCCTTCTATGTTTATGTTGTGTTTGTCGATGTACTTTCCTTCCTAATTTCTTGCTGTTGTTGTTGTCGTCTGCCTTCAATTTTTAACCGATGGGAACCTTATCAAGGGCTCTTTTGGGCAAGTTTTGTTCAGAAGGTCATTTGCAAACATTGCCTCCCTCTAAGGATGAGAAAATATGACTTGCCCAGCAACACCCAGTTGGTTTCCACAAGTGAGTAAGGATTTGAATCCAGGACTCTAATAACTATTGCATTATGCTGACTCTTTTCTCACATACACCCAGTAGCGTATTTAAAACATTCTCTGCAGAGCAAAAACTAAACAGTGGAGCCAATGGTTCATGAAAGCCAAGAGTAGCAGTGGACCATGATATCTTCTTTATGAAATCAAAATGTATACAGAATAGCGAAACAGTGGCTCTATTCACAGCAGCTGTCGCCAGAACTATCTTTTTCGCTCTTCTATAGCATGTAGCCACTAGAGGGGGATGAGAAGCACTTTGCTCAAAAGTTGCATACTTGTTTGCACTTTTACAAAAATATGATTTTGGGAAAGAAAACTACACACATAACATTATAGAATTCCTGTGTGATCGATTCAAGGCTGGTGGTGTATTTTAAATGTTTTCTTTACTGGCAACCTTCGTGTTTTTGTACCAGATCTCTCTCATCCCTTTATCACATATCTCTCCCAATTTTGTGGTTTTTTCACCAGATCTTGCATCTGCAGCCTCTGAACCTTTTTTGCATTAATGCCAATCTGAAGGCCAATTCAGTCTTCTGTGTTGGGCCACTATTATGAGGTTTCTTCTTCTGAGAAAGGGAAATCAAAACCATTTTTGCAGCCAACTTCCATGAACAAATGAGGGTCATTCCTGACCTGGGTTACATGAGATAAACATTGCTTTTAGCCACTGTCATCTTGCCAGAACCCTGCTTCGCATACTGTGTCTGGTGCATATTATCTAGCTTCATTTTTTGTGGTTGAAAACATACTTTCATGCTTTGAGAGATCAAATAACTGCTATTATATTTCAAGTGAGGTACTAGATAACAAGAAAGTAGAACGCTACAGAAATACACTTGAGGAATTATGAATCTGAGAACTTGATGGCTGTTTGTTTTCCCCCTACATCCTTCAGTGGGGCATGGGAGATATCAAGTCACCATGGAAGAAGTGTTTAGAAAGTTGTTGTTGTTGTTCTGTATATTCATTTATATGTCACCTTTCTCCTTATCACAGAACTCATGGTGGCTAACAACAACATAGGTGAAAAGCAATACAAAAGTAAAAGCAAATTTATAAAGGATAAGATTTTAAAATAATTTAACAAAGGTGATATTTGTTACACACAAATAATTGTTGTTTTTGGAGATGATGACTATATGCAATTACTGGAGTATGTTTTGATTGATATTATAGGCCCTGTCATTTGTGAAATAACAGGCAGGAAGATAGAATGGATCTTTTTAGGCCGTTTCACCACAGCTGTAGAATGTTTTCTTTTCTACAACAGATGTTGGTCTATCTATCATCTATCTGTTAGAGCAGTGGTTCCCAACCTGTGGTCCATGGACCAGCAGTGGTCCCTAAGAACTAATGGTCTTACCCTTACTACACTGTTGCAACGAGAGCGACTGGTCCTGCAAAAACCTCTTATAATGCTGAGGCAACTGAGATGTTGAGAGGGGAGAGGCTGACTACCCATGAAAGGCGTGAAAACAAGCCTTCTGACTGCTGCTTCTCCTCCTCCCTCCCTCCTCCTGAGCAAAGCTGTTCCATGTGATGCTTGGAAGAAGGGGCGCCTTGATGTCTTCATTTTTAGGCCTGTTCCTGGGGTTGTTTGGGGGTACTGATTCAGAACATTGCATTGGATAGACCACATCAACTCTAGATTACTAAATAAGTGGGTGAGCAGATGGCAACTACTGGATGGCATATGCTCTGTATCAGAAACTAGAGCTGATGTGGTCTATCCAATGCAATTTTCTGAATCGGCACCCCAAATAACCAAACCAGATCTAAAATTGACAAAAAACAAATTCGTAATCCTTTTGGTACTAATGTTAGAGAGTGGTCCCTGGTCAAGTGATCCCTGGTCAAAAAAAAAAAAAAGGTGAGAATCACTGTGTTCGAGTAATTAGAAGATGTGTTTGGTAATTCTGCATGCACTTGTCATCTGTGTTGAATCTGAAGTTCTATTGCATTCTTAGATCCCCTTTTCATCTATTGATATGTGTTATAATCATTATTATTGCTCTAAAGTAGACTAATCCAGGTCTTGGCTTTGTTGTTGTTGCTGCTGCTGTTGTTATTGTTGTGTCCTACACAAAACTAACTTTAGTTTTGTGCCATTCTTCTCCGTTATAAAACTGTGGTAAAATATCTGGCAGAAATTCTCTGGATCTAAGAGAAAATTTTAAACATTTCAGCTCTTAAAAGGTAAAGGTTTTCCCCTGACGTTAAGTCCAGTCGTGACCGACTCTGGGGGTGGGTGCTCATCTCCATTTCTAAGCCGAAGAGCTGGCGTTGTCCGTAGACACCTCCAAGGTCATGTGGCCGGCATGACTGCGTGGAGCACTGTTACCTTCCTGCCGGAGCGGTACCCATTGATCTACTCACATTTGCATGTTTTCAAACTGCTAGGTTGGCAGGAGCTGGGGCTAACAGCGGGCGCTCATTCCGCTCCCGGGATTTGAACCTGGGACCTTTGGGTCTGCAAGTTCAGCAGCTCAGCATTTTAACACACTGCACCACCACCAGGGGCCCATTTCAGCTCTTACAGGACATTTATATTATTAAATGGCATTTTCTCTATCTCTCTATCTCTCTATTTTCTTTCTGCAGTTGAATTCCAAAACTAAGCCCTATCCATACCATCTCAGTGATGTTTTGTCAGGCCAATGAGTCATTCCAGAGGTGATATTCATAAAATGATGCCTTCCAACAAAAATGATCCCCCATTGACCCTGCTGAGTTAAATCAATTTGTTACCCCAAGAACACGCATGAAAACAAATGGCTTTGCCATTTCTTTTGGAAGCCTCCTCCAGGATCCAACACTTCTAGGAATTTGAAACAAAATGTCACAGAAGTTCAGTTCAGTGTTGCATTTAAGACAGAAAGTTTATGTTATGGTAAATTAATAAAGTATAGCAAAGTATACTCCTCGCCCTTTGTGTTTTATAGAGATGGATGCTAATACAGTGTATTTAAAAGCATGTTGTATGTGAGTTTTTTAAAAATGCGACATCTAACATATTGCTTCTAAGCTCTGTCTCTTACAGATGGTTGTTCCATAACAACATTTAATAAAATAAAATAAAAAATGGTGGCTTAAAATGCAAGAGTGTCCATTTTGATTTGTTTTTCAGTTACACAGATATGCAGATGCCTCTATATAAAAGTTTTAGACGTGAAAGCTTATTCTGATAGTGTCAGGGAGAAAGGCACCATCACATGGACTCATTTCACAGGGTTTCTACAGTGATACTCCATTTATAAATACAGTAGAGTCTCACTTATCCAAGACTCGCTTATCCAAGCCTCTGGATAGTCCAAGCCATTTTTGTAGTCAATGTTTTCAATATATCGTGATATTCTGGTGCTAAATTCGTAAATACAGTAATTACAACACGACATTACTGCGTATTGAATTACTTTTTCTGTCAAATTTGTTGTATAACATGATGTTTTGGTGCTTAATTTGTAAAATCATAACCTAATTTGATGTTTAATAGACTTTTCCTTAATCCTTCCTTATTTTCCAAGATATTCACTTATCCAAGCTTCTGCCGGCTCGTTTAGCTTGGATAAGTGAGACTCTACTGTAGTTTTATAAAACTGCAGCGGCATTGACATCATTACTGCTGCCACAGGTGCAACTTCAGCAGACTTTGCAAAGTGTTGCCTTGTAGAGATTGCGTGTCCATCAGTGTGCGTGTGTTTATGTGAGTGTTTGGACTGCAGCAGAGCTGGCTTTCCTTGGTTTCTGGTTACACGAAGCTCCCATGAAAGACCTTTATGCAAAGATCTGTCTCACTAAAAACACATCCCTTCGTGTAACAAGAAACCTTAGACCAAGCAGGATATTTTAAAACCGAATCACTGAAGATTAGATTAACTCTCCTCCAAACCTTCTGTTATTATTTTTGGCTGGAATGTGGAGGAAGGCAGCTGTCTCCAACAAGGGTCAGGAGAGTCAGTTTGGGTTTCAAATATGAGGTGGAACTGCATGTTTCCCCCTTGTTGTTTTTTCTTATTCTTGGAAAATAACCATTATCAATTCTTGGACATGTGATAACAAAACAAAACAAATCTTGAACAGTACTGTTATGGAGAGCAGTTTGGTTATCCAATATTGTCTTTTTGAGAAGGTGTCATGCCTGAGCAGGGCTGAGTGGCATGCGGTTCCATGAATGTTCGGGATATAAAGCTCATCTTTCTATGTTGGCTAGCATTGATGGACATTGTAGCTGCAAAAGCTTTGGATGGCTACAATTTGCCCACCTTGGTGGACTAATAAGTATAAGGAGAACATGAAGGAAATTGACATGTTTGGTCTGTCATTCCCAGTATAGCCAGTGATGAAGTTGCCAGCCTCCAGTAGGTTTCTAGGAAAGAAAAACAAAAGAAACATTTGTAGACATTAGGCACATAGAATGGAACCTCAACTTAAGAGTGTCCCAACTTAAGAGAATTTGAGTTATGAGCTGTCATTTGGCCCAGGTTTTGCTTTGACATAAGAGCAGCATTTTGAGTTAAGAGCTAGCATCAGAGGGAGCGCTACCGCAAGAGTCCAGGGCTTTAGAGCTACAAGGGAGCAGCCTCCTTGCCTCGTGCTTTTGTCTGCTTTTGGAGATTACTGTCTGCTTTGCTCTTGTCCGCTTTGAGTTGTAGTTGATTTTGTGTGGTTTTTATTCCTGGTATGTTTGGCTTCATGAAGAGAGAGGGCCTGTCCAGACAGTACTTTTATCCCAGGAGCTCCCGCATCACAATGGAAGGTGGCCAAATGGTGTCCCCTGAAAACATGGGAGCTATTGCTCCAAACGGCAAAAAACGTGAGATTTTCAGTTGTGGAAATATCCCAGTTCTGGCTGGAACATGCAAATATTCAAATCTCTGTATGTCCCTACACTCAGAAAATACGGGATCAGATAACTTTGGCAGCGGTAGTTTAATTCCCTTTGCCTAATGTATGGGATATTATAGAGCATCCAGCTGACCTCAGTTTCCTCCCCCCCCCCCCCCGCATTTTATTTTCCACTAGTGATTCTCCCATATTTTACCATCCCTCCCCTTTCTTACTATGGAAAATCAGTTATGGAGGGAAAGAAGGAGTACTCGCCTGGTGTCTTTTGATTGTTAATGTTTGGAGCCAACTGTCTGGGAGCATCCATAAGCAGGTGGACTTGCTTGACAAACCTGTGCAAATTGCTTCCCATAAGTTCTATTAAGTTCGCTCATTAGAAACTACTCTTGTGAGATCGTGTTATCTCTACAGTTTCAAAAGCAGTCCTTCTACTCCAATTTATTTAAAAAATTAATATGTGATTCTGAAGTTTTAAAAAAAGCTTTGCTGGGCTTCAGGCAAATACAAATGTTGGTGACGTCACTAGAATTAACATACAGTCATCAAGATTTTGAAGGAAGACAGAGAATTGGCTTTACAATGAGTTAACAAGAGAGATGCTGCTTCCTGACTGTGAAGCCCCATTTCTCAGTAGCTGCACTATTGATAATAGAGGAGCTGCCAGATTCTGCTTTTGAGTGTGAGAAAGAGAACTTCCTACTTAGGCTCCCTTTTACTCATAAGTGCTAAAACCATGACCTATACAGCAAGATGAATTCCGACTTTAGTTTGACAAAATGAAGTGGATTAGCATTAAGAGCCAGACATCTCACTGAATTAAATATTTAACGTAAACTGTTATGGCAGAGTATTAATGCATTATATACTAAAGCCTTTTAAGTGCATGGTTTCGTCCATCTGCTGCTGCAGAAGTTCTCGATAGTTGGCAGAATAATGGTGTGTTGCAGGGCAGATGTCGGGAGGAGGCTCAGCTCAAAACCAAAATGTGATCTGTAGTACAAATAGTGATAATGTCCTGAGTTTGACATATAATGCTTTGGGCAAAAGTTATATTCACTTTTTTAATGTTGTGCTTGAAGGAGTAGCTGTCTGGAATGAGTTCTGTGGGTAACATTTTTAAAACGAAAGGTATATATTGGGGTCCTCCATTTATCTAAACTTCTACAATTACAGTAAAGTCTCACTTATCCAGCCTTCGCTCATCCAATGTTCTGAATTCAGTATGAATTCATTTGTTCTTCACCCCGCAAGTGTGCAGAGAAGGGATCTCCTCGCATTGCAGCAATGCAGGGAAAGTTGCAACACTGCCTTATAGTTTCTGATCTTTTTAATTATATGAGCCGCCCTCACCCTTCATTTAGTCTGACCAAGCAGCAGAGATATTCACAATGAGCGCCTAAGGAAGATTGAATCTCCCCGGAGCAGGAGCAGCCGAGTCTTGACTGTCATGAAGCCTTAGCGCCAAGACAAATCCTAGACATGTTTCCCCAGTTGCCTCCTATCACAGCTCCGTAGAAGTGATAGCGTAATGTTGATGTTTGGGAAATTGTGTGGCAATAAGGGGTGACATTTTCAAAGGGGAGAACCATAGGAGAGAATACAGTATAACAAGTATCATATTTTTCTATTATTATGAATATTCAACTCGTTGCACACTGGTTGCACTTGGAGACATGTTTGTGACGCAAAATCCGAACTGTAGCTGGAAGTAGCTGTAGAGATCCAGCAGATGGCAACCTTCATTCTGAATCAGTAGGAGACCTGTCATGTGCCAGACACATGCACAAACAAATAAACACACAAACACAATTAATTAATAAAGTCCCCAAAACCATCTTACCAATCTTTCATCCCTTTTGGTTTTGCTAATATTTAAGGTGTTAACTTTCCAGGACATAGCTGGAAAGAACACCAGTCCCATGTCCCCTCATAGTTGCTAGCTACTTTTTTTTAAGTTTTGTGAAAGTATAGGGAAATCTTTAGTGTTAGTGTTTCTGCTTCTGTTGCACAAACCCTTTCCTTCTATGTTCTTATTGGGAATTTCCCTTGTTCATGGAATGTGTCTCGCAGTTCTGGCTTTGCTGCTGCTGCTCTCTGGCCCAGACACAGATACATTCCAGACAAGGGAGAGTTGCATTCTGCCACAAGTTAAGTATAAGTGTATATATATCTATGTTTATGAGGAGAACCTGGCAGACATCCTATGGCAACACACATTTTTTTGTCATGGGCATATAAACAATAATTCCTCCCAGGCTGGAATACTTTGCAAAACAGTGTCTTAAATCCCAGCTGCTGGTATACTTCGTAAAGTTGAATTTTCAGGATGTGTTTTGTGATGTTTCTCATAATATGCACCGACGACACCACAGTAAGATGCCTGGTTGAAGAGAGTTGGTCTGCAACAAGACCTGCCTTTGTTTTTGATGATAAAAATATACTGCATTTGTAAAAGGCTTAGAATAATAGAATCAGAGTTGGAAGAGACCTCGTGGGCCACCCAGTCCAACTCCCTGCCAAGAAGCAGGAAAATCGCATTCAAAGCACCCTGACAGATGGCCAACCAACCTCTGTTTAAAAGCCTCCATAGAAGGAGCCTCCATGACCCTGGGGCAGAGAGTTGCACATCTGAACAGCTCTCACAGTTTGGAAGTTATTCCTTATGTTCAGGTGGAATCTTCTTTCCTGTAGTTTGAAGCCATTGTTCTGCGTCCAAGTCTCCAGGGCAGCAGAAAACAAGCTTGCTCCCTCCTCCCTATGACTTCCCCCCATCAACTGATACATGGCCCTCATCAGGTCTCAGCCTTCTCTTCTGCAGGGGAAAACATGCCCAGCTCTTTAAGCCACTCCTCATAGGGCTTGTTTTCCAGACCCTTGATTATTTTAGTTGTCCTCCTCTGGACACATTCCAGCTTGTCAACATCTCCCTTCAACTGCGGTGCCCAGAATTAGACACAGTGTGATTCCAGGTGTGGTCTTACCAAGGCAGAATAGAGGGGGGAGCATGACTTGCCTGAATCTAGACATTAAACTCCTATATATGCAGGCCAAAATCCCATTGGCTTTCCTCCCTACACTTTATTTCCTAAACTTCCTTAGGCAATGTGGCTCCTAACATGCTAGCTGGGGATTTGAATGGGATTTTTGAAACATATCCATGATATTGTTGCAGAAGTGTCCTGATTTGGAAGGGTCACTTCCAATTAATCATCTGCTGTCACATTTTAAGCTGTTTTTAAAATGTACTTGTTTCTCTTGCTGTGATTTTTGTGAACATGTTAAAGAGTATGCTTTGAAGATAATACTTGGAATGCCTGCAATATTTCCTGAGTTGGCAGAAGGGTATCTTATACCTTCTGCTCTTTAGATTCCCCTGAACTTCTAATTTAGTTCAGAGGCAAGCTGAAGTCTTGTTTCTTTCCTTCTATTTACATTTCGAGGATGTTTCCTGAAAGATGAGTTTGTAAGTCTCAGGAATGTAGTTCCCTCCCGTCTTTAAAGCAGGCAGCTCCTCTCTCTCTCTTGAAAATGTCAGGAAACATTAAATCAGCTTAGACTGACATCCCCATGGGCAAGTCCTATTTGTCAATTACTATTTCCTTGGGAAATAGCAGCGAGTGTTGGAGCCTTGCTACTACATGCATTTGTAGATATGGGAATAATTCTCTGTTTTTCAACACTTCTTCCTGCATAACATAGTCCATTGTGTTTACATAGAAAACAGTCCTCCAAATCTGCATGGTTGCAGTCACATTCAGTAGAAGGAGGAAATGGGAAAATATTGTGTTTGGTTTTATTATTATTATTTTTAAAAGTTCTGTAGACTGCTTTTCAAGACAAAAAAAATACCAAGTGGTTTCTAAATATAAAATGGTATTTTAAAAATATTACAAATGCTTAAAAGGTTAAATTAACTCAGAAGTATAAAATAATTTAAAATGTGATGGTGCTTCTAGTCCATAATGATTAATCCACAGTAGTGATGTAAATATATGCTTATTTTGTTAACAACATGAGAGGCATATTGCACATAAGGTAAAGATAAAGTTTTCCCCTTGACATTAAGTCTAGTGGTGTCCAATTTTGGGAGGTGGTGCTCATCTCCATTTCTAAGTTGAAGAGCTGATGTTGTCCGTAGATGCCTCCAAGATCATGTGTCCAGCATGGCTGTATGGAGTGCCATTACCTTCCTGCCAAAGCAGTATTTATTGATCTACTCACATTTGCATGTTTCCCAGAATTACGAGAAATAAAGAAGAAGTCTTCTGCAACTGTCATAAAAAGATTCCTGGTCTGAAATTGAGGAAGATGTTATTTGTATAAGGCTGCTGTTTTTTATTGAAATTTCCTGTGTTGACCTGCAAATTGAATTTGCTGCTGAACTTGCTGACAAAAAGGTCGGCTACTCAAATCCGAGGAGCGGGATGAGCTCCCACTGTTAGCCTTAGCTTCTGCCAACCTAGTAGTTCGAAAACATGCAAGTGTGAGTAGATCAATAGGTTCTGCTCCGGTGGGAAGGTAACGGCACTCCATGCAGTCATGCCAGCTACATGACCTTGGAGGCATCTACGGACAATTCTTGCTCTCTAGCTTATAAATGGAGAAGAGCATCAACCTCCAGAGTCGGACACACTAGACTTAACACCAGGGAAAAACCTTTACCTTTACCTATAGTTTCTTTGCTTTGTTGGTCACTTCAACCATAGATGTTATAGGCAGAATAATCTGTGTATTGAATTCCACATCCTACATAATGTGTTCCTAGTGCAGCATTATGTCTGATATGCTGATGATGGACAAGAAAGTCAAGCTGAAGGATAAGTATTGAGATTGAATTATTATCCACCAGAACATGAACATGTCCTGATTATAGGTTAGTCCTGTTCACCCTGTAAGATGTTGACCCATTGCTGATCCCTGACTGTTCTATTTTTATAATCACTTGGGAAATGATCCTTTTCAGCACTTGATGGCTATGGTTTGCTTGTCACGGAGTGAATTTATTTAGTGCATGGCTTCCTTTGGTTAAGAAGGATCCTTCCAAGGTCTATGTGCTGCTTCATATTTTCAGTGCTTCTGTCTCTTATCTCATTTATATATTGCTTCTAAATCTAAGTAATAGTTATAATCAACATCAGATCTTATTGTGAAACAAAGATTTATTTGGATATATTTATTGTTTATTTAAATATTTATATTTGAATAGGCTAAGCAGCACCTTAAATTGGAAGTGGCAAACCGGGAAATCATTCGTGGTGCCCAAAGGCTACTGGTTTCACAAATCTAGGATCTACCTAGAATTCCTCTGTCATTTTAATTTTTGTTGAATGGAACATGGTTATACTTTTTTACCTTCCAGAGTAACATGTTGCAAAGTAATGCTATTGTTTGTAAGGTGCTACTTTGAAGCACTCCCTGGAAATCATGTTCATATAAATTATTTGGAATTGATCATCAAACTGTATCGCAGTTGTTGGAAAGTGTTCTCATAAAGCTGTAGGTAGATTATATAAATGAAATATTCATATACGTTGTATGGAAGGCTTTACTCCAACAGCAATGGGACCCTCCTTAGAACAAATGCTCTCTAATCTGGGGATATATATATATATATATATATATATATATATATATATATGGTAAAGGTTTCCCCCGACGGTAAGTCCAGTCGTATCCGACTCTGTGGGTTGATGCTCATCTCCATTTCTAAGCTAAAGAGCCGGCGTTGTCCGTAGACACCTCCAAGGTCATGTGGCTGGCATGACTGCATAGAGTGCTGTTACCTTCCCACTGGAGCAGTACCTATTGATCTACTCACATTTGCATGTTTTCGAGATGCTAGGTTGGCAGAAGCTGGAGCTAACAGCGGGTGCTCACTCTGCTCCCCGGATTCAAACCTGTGACCTTTTGGTCTGCAAGTTCAGTAACTCAGTGCTTTAACACACCGTGCCATTGGGGGCTCCATATATATATATATATATATATATATATATATATATATATCACTGCACCATTAGTTTAATTGTCAAGATTTCAACTTTAATAAATATTAGATGTGAAGAAAATAATTGCGAGTCCTGAGAATACATCAAAGCTCATTCCTAAACAGAGAGAACTTGTGTACAAACTATGAAAGCTTCTATATATATATGTCTATGCGCCTTTATCTTTCCAGAGGTACTGCTGTATTAGATCTGGACATAGCTAAAGCAATTAATAATCACATTGACTCTATTTCCATTGAAGCGTGATATGTGCTGATATGTCACAAGGTTACTTATTTGTTCTGCTATATTCTCTTGATCATACTGTTTACCACTTACTAACAGAACTACAGCCCTGTTCTGGATAAAGGCATTATGAGACTGATCGATCTGAATTCCTATCGACATAAAGAGAAAGTTTAGAAAAGCCAAAGCACAGAATGACTCATGGATTTCTTATTCTCATTCATGGGCCATCTCGTCCAATTCACTGCCGTACAGGAAATGCACAAGATCCAAGGAAGGAGCTTCCTTGATGCAGAAGATACTCTGAATGTGATGCTTTTGCAGTTACACAATTGCTTTGGGTGTGAATCTAAAGCCACTTTGAGAGTATGACTTCTTCATCTCTTCCATGAGTGTTATTATTGTTCTGACAGTGGGCGCATGAAATTGCCTCTCGCTGGGAATACTGGCCTGTAAAGAACCAAAGTGCTCTCCTTACGACCACTAGTTTTATTAAAACACAGAGGAAGCGGTTCTAATGGGAAATCTCTGCCTCTCTTTCAAGCCTATCTTAATGACAGCTGCTCTGTGGAGAGGTGTATTTTCTTATAATTTACTCCCAACATTTGGCCACAGGCTAATGGAAGCATATGCACATATGGATGTGCATCTTCTTGGATTTCAGGCACTGCATGAACTCAAAGAAGGGAAAGACCATCACGAAGAACACTTGAGTTTTTGTATGGGAGGTACTGTAATGAAATACAACTTCAGTAGATTAGACAAGTGCCACCAGTAATTTTATACATGTAGCTTTCAACTTTAATAAGGTGTTACAAAACCTATGAAAATGCAAGTAACCAAAACCACATTTTTTCCCAGTTAGCACAGCCTCTGCTCTTATTTTACCTCAGTCACAATGTGGTGCTTTGTACTATTAAAACAGAAAGGGAGGAAGAAGTTGTTAAATCTAATTTTTAAAATTGGTAATTGTACAATCTGTTGGTTCCATAGTAACTTATGGAAACTTTTGACCATTTTTACCAAGTAGGTAGGTCTGTGCCTCATCATAACTATAGAAAGTTTTTTTAAAAAAAATAAATAAATTGAAAAATAAATAAATTGGATAGGCTAACATATTTATTAGCAAATAATCACGGCAAGCCAAAAAAGCAAACAAACTGGGACTCTATCAGGACTACTTAAAGAGTGTGAATGTTAAAATTCTGTTTTAAAATACAAATTTAGAAAACACATACAATGGCGGAGGCTGGGTGTAATGTACAAGACAAATTACTATTTAAGATATAAATCGGTAAGGTCAGCAGGATTAAGATGGAAGTCGATATATATGTACACGGGGGGGGGGGTAAGGTGTATGGCATGACATATATATATATATATATATATATATATACACATATACACACACACACACACACACACACACACATATATATATTCACACATTGTCAATACATGTAGTCTTGTGTTTCCATCCATGGTCTTGCTTTCCCTTATTTTTACTTTTTTTTTTGTCCGAGGTCTGTTTTTTTTTCTGTTTCCTGTTTTGCTTTTTATATTTATATATATACATATATATATACACACACACACAAATATATATATATATATATGTCAGAACCCTGCTACTAGAGCCTGGATGTGGCTCTGAGTTTCAGGGTCACTGACATTGATAAGACACCTGCGTCCCAGGACTCGGAGGAGAAACGGCTGATGGACTTGGCGGGGAATTTGCGCGGGGTTTTACTGAGCGGGAAGAGACTGTTCAAATGAGGGGGAGGGTATATAAAGGAGGGTTGGCCGGAGCCTCCCATTCTTGGCTTTTCTGATGTTCATGTTTCCTACAGTAAAAGTTCCTGGTGATACCACAGAGAGTCTCGTGTGTTCATTCAGGAGCGGCTGTGGTGAGCTGACACTAAGCCAAGAATACGGACACCATCCCGCTGTAGCGGTGAGGTGTAACATGCAAGTGGAGGATGAAGAGCTCTTGGGCGCCGGAGGAGGAAGGTCGGAAAGGGCCACTCCCGAGACGGACGCTGAGTTCCACCAGCTGGCGGCCCTGGCGTCATCCACCGCTTATGCCCAGCCAAATGGGGTAACCCAGAGGCGCGGAGTGGTGCGGGGAGATAGCACCGGAGGAGAGGAAGGTTCACCTTCCCCAGGCCCGCAAAAGATGGTGTTTCTGGAGGAGAGGATGTCGGCGATGGAGACCACCCTGGCAGTGATGTCGAGGGCGATGGAGCGCCTGGCGGTTTTGGCGGAGCCGGAGCGAGGAAGGGAACTCCGGGCTAGCTCAATGTGGGACGTGAGCATGGGAAGCAGCCAGGGCTTTGCAGACCTCCCAGCACCGAAGGGAAGGGAAATGCGAAAGGAGCCCGGTGCCCGGCCCAAGATCCAAACGAGCCTGACGCGGGTGGAGGAGAGTGACGACGAAGGGGAAAAGCCTCCGAGAATCCCGGCTACGCTCCCAACTGAGACCCTGGTGCCCCTGGCGAATGCCGGGCGTGGCACAGGACAAAGGGAAGCAGCAGCGGGGCCCACTGGGCCGCAAGGGGGCTTGCGACGGGCGGAGAATTGGGGATTGCCACCACAGGGACCCCTACCGAGACGAGAGGAACTAAGGATCGAGTTTGGGGGAGAGTCCTCTGAACTGGATTTTTTCCTGACCACGGTGAGGGGCTATATGGAGGACAATGCCCACACTTTTAGAACGGAATCCAGCCGGGTACGGGCCATTGGTGCAGTGTTGAAGAGGGGAGCGGCCAGCTGGTACGTTCAACTACACGCGCGGCGCGACCCATGTCTGGGGTCACTCCGACGCTTTATGGGGGCCCTGGAGACCCGTTTCCGAGATCCACTGGAGCAGATCCGGGCGAGGGAGGAGTTGAAGACCGTCTCCCAGGGGCAGAGGTCGGTATCTGAGTATGCGGAGGAGTTCCAATGCCTCGCTGAAAAGGTGCCGGAATGGTCTGCAGTGACAAAGATAGAACTCTTCAAAGAGGGGCTCAGGCGGGAGATCCTCTCCTGGGCGGTGCATCGTGATGAGCCTGACACACTGCGCGGATGGATTCAGCTGGCGGGGCGCATCGAGACATCGCTGGCCCAGGCGAGGAGGCACCGAGGAGGGCTACAGCAGCGGCCGCAGATGAAAGAGGGGAGCCGGAAGGAGGGATCAACCCCAGCCGGGAGGAGAACGGAGCCGACAGGGAACGTGAGCACCAGCAGGAGGGGCTGCTTCGTGTGCGGCCGTTTGGGCCACAGGGCTGCCGAGTGCTGGCAGAGAAAAGGGGAAGGCGGAGGCCCGCCCAAACCAAGAGCCGTGGCAGGGAAACGCGCCGAGGAAGAACCACCGATGAGGCACCACTCGGGGGGGTTGGTAAGTCAGGACAAAGCCATGATAGTGGTCCCCATTCAGCTGGAAAGTGGCAGCAAACAAGCAACCTGCAAAGCATTTGTGGATTGTGGATGTTCCAGGAACATCATCTCCCCTGAATTAGCCGAGGGATTGGGATGCGAAAGAACGAACCTAGAATCCCCAATAGCTTTTTCGCAGTTGGACGGATCCACAGCATCGGGATCATTAGCTAAGTACAGTGCCGAAGATGTAAAGTGTAAGATAGGGAGTTGGGAAGGAAAGGTGTCATTTGTGATATCACAAATAGCCAGCTATAATGTTATACTAGGCATGCCATGGCTGGGGCAGGCCAACCCGCAAATCAACTGGGAGGATAAGAGCATGATCTTCAGGATGAAGTTGGAAGGAGGGAGCCAGGAAGTGGAAAGGGAGCCGGGGAAAAGGGGGGAGGAAGACTCTATTAGGATAGCAGAACTGGCAGATAAATTACCCCCAGAGTATCGGGATTTTGTGGACGTATTTGATGAGAAGGAAGCAGACAGTTTCCCACCGAAGCGGAGAGTTGAAGTGAAGATAGAGCTAGTCCCAGGAGCAGAGCTTCCTAAGGCAAAAATATACCCAATGTCGGCTAGGGAAAAGGAGGAACTGAGAAAATACATTGATAAAAACCTAGCGAGGGGTTTCATAGAGCCTTCAAATTCCCCTCTAGGGGCGCCTGTGTTGTTCAGGCGCAAAAAGGACCAAACGCTGAGGCTCTGCATTGACTACAGGGGCCTGAATGCAATCAGTTCTGGAAATAAATACCCCCTACCTTTAGTGAAGGACTTGATCGCCCAGTTATCGGAGGGACAGATATTCACTAAATTGGACTTAATTGAAGCGTACCATAAATTGCAGATTAAACCAGAGGACAGGTGGAAGACGGCCTTCTCCTGTGCATTCGGATTATTCAACTATCGTGTGCTCCCTTTCGGTTTGTGCGGCGGAGGCGCCGCGTTCATGCAATTAATCAACGAAGTGTTGCATCCATTGTTGTACAAGGGAGTCTTTGTTTTTTTAGATGACATATTGTTAGTATCTCGGACTAAGGAGCAACACATAGAACTAGTCAGGGAAGTCCTGCAAAAGTTGAGAGAAGCAAAACTGTATGCGAAGCTTGCCAAGTGCGAGTTCAATAAAGACCAGATAGACTTTCTGGGGTATAGGATTTCCTCCCAGGGAGTGGCGATGGACCCTGCGAAGGTAGAAGACGTGAGGGGGTGGGAAGCCCCCAAAACACGGAAGCAGCTGCAATCCTTCCTAGGGTTCGCAAACTTCTATAGAACATTTATCAAGGACTTTGCGCGCCTCACTTTGCCATTAACGGATTTGTTAAAGACTAAAGGTAGGGGAGAAACAGCCAAAGTGAAGGCCCCAGGGGCCAAACTGACCTGGACAATAGAATGCCAGGAAGCTTTCGAAGCCCTTAAAAAGCGTTTTACTGAGGAGCCTGTCCTACAGCACCCTGATATGTCTAAAGCCTTTGTATTACATTGCGATGCGTCAGACCGGGCATATGGGGCAGTTCTGCTACAGAAAGACGAGGGGGGGAACCTGAAGCCATGTGGCTATCTGTCAAAAAAGTTTAGCGATACAGAAAAAAACTGGCCGATTTGGGAGAGAGAAGCCTTAGCGATTCTAAAAGCACTAGAGTGCTGGAGACACTTTCTGGAAGGAAGTGGAACACCGTTTGAGGTGTGGACTGACCATAGAAATTTACAGTATCTAAGATCCCCTCGTAAACTATCAGCGAAGCAAATTAGATGGGCCCAATATTTCAGCCGTTTTGATTTCAGACTCAGATTCTTCCAGGGGAAACATAATATACTCGCTGACGCTCTCTCTCGGATGCCTCAGCACGGGGGAGGAATTCAGGAATCTGAAGGGAGTATTTTTCTTGATAAGCAATGGGGCCTGGCAGTACTAACTCGAGCACAAGCGGCCAAAGAAAACAAACGTACTGCCATTTCCACGGGGGGAGGAGAAATATGGGAGGAAGAGTTGAAGCGAGCGTATGGAATGGACAAATGGTTACAAACAAACAAAGAAAAGGGAGAATTGTGTGGGGATTTGGTGTTTGTAAATAAGAAATTGTATATTCCTGAATGTTTAAGACGAGAAATGTTAAGGAAGTACCATGATAACAAGGGTGCGGGTCATCTAGGCCCCACCAGGACTATTAAACTGTTGGCCAAACAATGCTGGTGGCCCGGAATGAGGAAAGACGCCAGGGGATACGTCACGCAGTGTGAATTATGTGCAGAGGGAAAAACACCACCGGGGAAGCCCCAGGGGCTATTGCAGAAGGTGGTGGAGCCCATGAGGCCATGGGAATGCGTAGCCATGGATTTTGTAGGCGAACTACCCCCCAGCAGAGGCCACAGATACATTTGGACAATATTGGACCTATTCTCAAAACAGGCACACTTTGTGGCTCTGCCAAAACTCCCTTCAGCTGAAAAACTTGCTGATTTGTATGTGAAGCATGTATATCGCCTACATGGGTGTCCCGACAAGATAATTAGTGACCGGGGAGTCCAATTTACTGCAAAATTTTGGGGAAAATTCTTACAGCTGTTAGGAGCAGAAAGGAACCTGAGCTCGGCCTTTCATCCCGCGACCAACGGGGGGGTCGAACGTACCCAACAGACACTGTGCCAATTCTTAAGGATGTACACCAATTATAGACAGGATGATTGGGCGGACCTTCTTCCGTTTGCTGAGATGGCTTTTAACGGGGCCGTACATTCGGCCACAGGTCGTGCCCCATTCGAAATAGTATACGGACAGGAGGTGGCACCTTTCCCCAGGCTACCCGAGTGGAAGGAAGGGGAGGGCCAGACCGACGAGGAATGGCCGGCCAAAATCAAGCAAGGGTGGCAAACCGTGGTAGAGGCATTGCGGGAAACACAAAAGAAGTACAAGCTCTTTGCGGATCGTAGGCGCCGAGAGGGGGACAAATTGGGCGAAGGAGATCTGGTTTGGCTGAGCACAAAAAACCTGAAATTGGGGTTTCCATCCAAGAAATTGGCTCCACGCTATATAGGGCCATTCAGGGTAGCAAAAAGAATAAACGAAGTGACCTATGAGCTGAGGCTACCAAAGGACCTAGGAAAGGTACACCCGGTATTCCATTGCAGCCTGTTAAAAAAGTATAAAGGAACTCTGGACAGCGGAGAACAATAGTTGTGTTTAATCTTTTCCTTCCAGGACGAAGGGGAGGAGGACGCCATGTCAGAACCCTGCTACTAGAGCCTGGATGTGGCTCTGAGTTTCAGGGTCACTGACATTGATAAGACACCTGCGTCCCAGGACTCGGAGGAGAAACGGCTGATGGACTTGGCGGGGAATTTGCGCGGGGTTTTACTGAGCGGGAAGAGACTGTTCAAATGAGGGGGAGGGTATATAAAGGAGGGTTGGCCGGAGCCTCCCATTCTTGGCTTTTCTGATGTTCATGTTTCCTACAGTAAAAGTTCCTGGTGATACCACAGAGAGTCTCGTGTGTTCATTCAGGAGCGGCTGTGGTGAGCTGACATATATATATATATATATATATATATATATATATATATATATATATATATATATAGTTTAAGTCACTGTAGGGAGCACATAGTCTATGTTTGTCACTGTTCTTATATGTACTCTTTTATATTTTCAATTTCATCTGTGTGTCACTTTTCTGGAAAATCACTAATAAAATTTATTTAATAAATTGAAAAATAGTATTTTGGTCTTTTTAAAAAAGCATTATGCAGATTCAGAAAACTGGTCTATAATTATTTCCTGCACAAGTATTAATGTGAGAAGTTAGCTGCATCTTTTGGAATTAAGGATTTTAAATGATTTAGGGCTTAAGTCTTTCTAGGTATCTTCCTGCTGTCAGGAAAATTGGTGGGTGTTTTGGGAAGGAGATGAAACTGGGAAGTTGAAATTTTTTTGGGTGAGGGAAGGGTCTTGTATTCAAAGTTGTGAACAGCAGCAGGGCTGAATGGCATTCTAGGCCAGGAATAAGCAGCCTGGTGTTTTCCAGTTGTTTGGACTAAAATCCCCGTTAGATTTGTTAGATGGATGTGTAATTGGTTAAGTGAAAAAAACCAATGGGTGCTCATCAATGCTTCCTCTTCATCCTGGAAAGAAGTGATGAGTGGAGTGCCATAAGCAGGATTCAGCCCTAGGCCCGGTTCTGTTCAACATCTTTATTAATGACTTAGATGAAGGGTTAGAAGGCATGATCATCAAGTTTGCAGATGACACCAAATTGAGAGGGATAGCCAATACTCCACAGGACAGGAGCAGAATTCAAAACGATCTCTAATCTGAGAGATGATTGGCCAAAACAAACAAAATGAAGTTCAACAATGTGATGCGACAGCTAAAAAAGTCAATGGGATTTTGGCCTGCATCAATAGGAGTCTAGTGTCTAGATCCAGGGAAGTCATGCTACGCCTCTATTCTGCCTTGGTCAGGCCACACCTGGAATCACACTGTGTCCATTTCTGCAAGGTCAGCAGCTCAGTGCTTTAACACACTGCGCCACTACCAGGGGCCCATATTATATATATATATATATATATATATATATATATATATATATATATATATGTGTGTGTGTGTGTGTGTGTGTGTGTGTGTGTGTGTGTGTAATGTGCATAATTCCCAGGTTCAAATCCCAGGAGCGGAATGAGCGCCCGCTGTTAGCCCCAGCTCCTGCCAACCTAGCAGTTCGAAAACATGCAAATGTGAGTAGATCAGTAGGTACCGCTCCGGTGGGAAGGTAACGGTGCTCCATGCAGTCATGCCAGTGGCCACATGACCTTGGAGGTGTCTACGGACAACACCGGCTCTTCGGCTTAGAAATGGAGATGAGCACCAACCCCCAGAGTTGGTCATAACTGGACTTAATGTCAGGGGAAAACTTTTACCTTTACCTGTATTATATATATAATTTCTATTATTATTCTATTATTATTGTTGTAGTATATTACCATATTATTACTATTATATTATTATTATATTATTCATTGCTCATTACTACATTGACACTAGAATAGAGAGAAACTATACATATTGTGAAATTATGGTTTTTTTTTCTCAAAGTGACACACCACCCAAGTCATGCTAGGTTTTTTGGTGAATTTTGACACACCAAGCGCAAAAGGTTGCCCATCATTGGTTTACACCGATGGAAGAAAGGAAGTTGATGAAAAAAGGCGAATGTGGAGGAACAGGAACAAACATTTTTTAAAATGAGGCTGGATTTACACTGCCATATAATCCAAATTGTCAAATCAGATAATCCACATTATCTGCATTGAACTGGAGTATATGAGTCTAATCCAGTTCAAAGCAGATAAGATGGATTTTATATGGCAGTGTAGAAGGGGCTTGAGACAAAGATTTGACCAGGACTGCCCCTATCAAATCAGGATGATTGGTGTGTGTGTGTGTGTGTGTGTGTGTGTGTGTGTGTGTGATGTCTTGTGACAAAGTACATACTCTTTCATTAATGGGCCTAATTTCTGTTTATTTCATGTCCTTAAGAAGTGTGACCATGACAGCCTCCTGAAAGTGAAGTGGATGGCTTCCCAAATCTACCTGTGGGATTACTATACACAGGTTCTGTACGTTTCTGGAAACTAGCACTTAAGAACCCCAACCAGCTGAAATTCATTCCCTTTCTTTCTTTATTTTGGAGATAATTCCCTTAATCCCTTCAAAAATTATGTTTCATTTCAGTAGTATTATTTATGAGCACCTTGCATTATAATGATCAGTAGTGTGTGATTCCCCCGTCTCCAGTTTGTTGGGAGATTAGTCTCTCTTTCTCTTTAAAGATATATTACATTTAGGTTAGTTGGAAGGCACTTTATAGCTTTATAAAATCCTTAAAATGTTTTTAAACACTACTTGAAGCTTATAGGGCTAGTTTTAGAATTGCAATTACAAGCTTCCTTATCCCCAAGCAAATTCCCACTGTGATGGTGTATGTAAACTGTTTTAGAAATTTTAATGCTCCTGAGCAATAAATCTGAAAAGGGAGAAAGCAAATACAGTACCTCCATTTGTGAAAATGAAAACGTTGTGTCCTAATTTATGCAGTATATAAAAACTCTGTGAAGTTGTTTGGTCTCTTTTTGTGGTGAAGTTTATATGTATATATTTTTAATTGTTTCAAGCTGTTATTTTTCCCCCTCATTTGGATGTTGATGTTTCCCGCAAAACTTGTTAGAAGGGAAGATTTCTTTTCTTTCTTTTCTTACCTCTTTCTTCTGGATGTCATTGCACTACACTGCAATCACTTTGGCCATTGACCGTGATATCTCAGGCCAATGGGAGTTATAGTCCAACACAACCCAGAGGACCGTGTTTTCTAGCCCAGATCTACATTGCCTTATGATCCAGTTTCTGATTCCAGATTATCTGCTTTGAACTGGCCCTCCAGGTGTTTTATTTATAGTATTTATATTTCGCTCTTCTCACCCCGAAGGGGACTCAGGGTGGATCACATTATACACACATAGGGCAAACATTCAATGCCCATAAACACATCAAACAGAGACAGAGACAGACAGACGCAGAGGCAGTTTAACCTTCTCCTGAGGGGATGTTCGATTCTGGCCACGGGGGAGCAGCTGCTTCATCATCCACTCTGATGGCACTTCCTCATTCCAAGTCGTAAATTAGTTAAACTTGCCTCCCCACTTTTATTTCCTACTTGATAGATGCAACTATCTTTCGGGTTGCTACGTCAGCAACGAGCCGGGGCTATTTTTTATTTTTAATTGACAGGTGTTCATCCTGCCATGGGCTGGCCTCGAACTCATGACCTCATAGTCAGAGTGATTTATTGCAGCAGGCTGCTCAACAGCCTGCGCCACAGCCCGGCCTCAACTTCAACTCCCACAATTCCTAACACAATTCCTGTTGATTGTTAGGAATTGTGGGAGTTGAAGTCCAAAACACTTGGAGGGCCGAAGTTTTTCCATGTTTGGTCTACACTACCATATAATCCAATTTAAAGCAGATAAGATGGATTCAGAAACTGAATCATATTGCAGTGTAGATAGGGCTACACTTCTCTATTTGAAGGCACCTCCTCCTCCCCCTGAGTGGAGTTGTTCCATGTGGCGCCTGGAAGCTGGAGCGCCTTGGTGTCTTCATTTTTAGGCCTGTTCCTGGGGTTATCTGGGGTGCTAATTCAGAAAATTGCATTCGATAGACCACATCAGTTCTAGATTACTAAATATGGTTTTCTGTGGGCGAGCAGATGGCGATTACTGGATGTCATATGTTCTGTATCAGAAACTAGAGCTGATGTGGTATATTCAAAGCAATTTTCTGAATCAGCACCCCAGATAACCAAACCGAATCTAAAGTTGACCAAAAATTGATTCATAACCCTTTTGGTATTAATGTTGGAGAGTGTTCCCTGGTCAAAAAAGGTTGGGAACCCCTGCTCTAGTCCAAATATTGTTGGAATATAATGATACACAAAAAGGGAAGGAAGGAGTCAACTTGGAGTTGCCTGTGTACAATATGATATTCAGCAGACATACAGCTCATCTGGTCAACCCTATGATGAGATGTGCTATGTTCTAAATTTGCACTTCTATGTGTCTATTACTGTATGCAAATTATATGTAAATTTGGGAGCCTTTTCATATCTGTGTGTGTTTTCATGTGTGATTGAGATATATAGAAAAAGGAAAGAAATTAAAAAACAACAGCATGTTGAAAGTCATGCTCTAACCTAATCTGATTTCTTTTCTTCTTCTTTTTACAGCATTCCAAAACATGGATGCTATTGCTTCTAGGACTAGTCGGAAAAAAGAAGCATAAAGCATTGTCGTTGGTAAGTCAATTCTTGATTTAATCTGCAATTATCATGTCTAATAACATTTTAAATCTCAGTTTAAAGTAGACACTTTAAAAATAATTCACCATGCTTGCAGTTCAAATTGGTTTGGTTGGAGTTCTCTTTGATCTGGTCAAGTCCTTATCTGAACAGATTCACTTTAAAGAAGAGCAAAGTATAACCTTGCCCTTCAACCTCTCCTTCCATCACCTTCTGTCTGTAGGAGGTGACAGGCTGAAGCAGAGAGCATCTGGCGTCTTCTACACTGCCATATAATCCAGTTTCTGATCCCAGATTATCTACTTCGAACTGGATTAGATGGCAGTGTAGATTCAGCCTGCCTTTTTGACCTTTCCTCCAAGCTTGGTAAACGCATTTCATTGAGTATAACTGAATGGAGCTAACGTTGGTCCTGAAATGCTAGGGGACCTTTGAAGAAATCCTACTCCACTTCTGTAATTCAGGGACTTGTTGTCCAAGTACAAGATCCTTGTGTGGCCTCCAAAGGCATGACTGTGTTTGTGGATGCAAGAAGGAACAGTGCCAGTGGAAGGAGCAAAGCCAGATGTAGTGGCAGTGATAAGGAAAGGATGCAAAAGAAGTGTTGGTGATAGCAGTAAACGTGAAAAGAAAAGTTGGATGTCTACCTGTTTCTCAAATGCTTGGCTTAAAGGGAATGATGTTGCATGGAATGGAGGACATATGGGAGGAGTGGCTTAGACAACTACTTAGTTTGTGGCTTCTCTGCAAAAAGCAGTTAAACCACTAGTGGACCTGCTTTGGGAGAAAACAAATATATCTCTGTAGTATGTGAACAACTTGGTGTATTTGTGGTGTATTTATTTATTTCCAATATTTCTATCCCGCCCTTCTCACCCGAAGGGACTCAGGGCGGCATACAATTGGCAACAATTCGATGCCGATACATCATTAAAAACAACAACATATAAAAATATATTACAACCAATTAAATACAGTGTAAAATATAAAACATAAACATATGCTTAAAATCCGTTCGTCCAATATCCTCCAACTTTATCCATATAACAGTCTGGGTCGTCTTTATCATTTATTCGTTAAAAGCCTGGGCACATAGCCATGTTTTTAAGGCTTTTCCAAAACTCAAAAGGGTTGGGGCTTGCCGTATATCTCTGGGAAGGGTGTTCCACAGCCGGGTATTTGGGCAGGGAAGGGCACAAAAGTATTTTTTTTCTGTAAAACCCATCATATATTTCTGCCCTTAATAATTTTTCTGGATCTTTTCAGGACATTTGGTGAAATGTATTGAAGTACTCTTTCTTTTTTTGATGGCATAATGACGTATTCCTATTTGTTCCATTATTTCTACCTTTGGTGCCAGATTTTCTATTAAAGATGTAATGTCTAGGAAATAGGTAAAGGTAAAGGTTTCCCCTGACGTTAAGTCCAGTTGTGACCGACTCTGGGGTTGGTGCTCATCTCCATTTCTAAGCTGAAGAGCCGGCGTTGTCCATAGACACCTCCAAGGTCATGTGGCCGGCATGACTGCATGGAGCGCCGTTACCTTCCCGCTGGAGCGGTACCTATTGATCTACTCACATTTGCATGTTTTTGAACTGCTAGGTTGGCAGGAACTGGGGCTAACAGAGGGCGCACATTTCGCTCCCGGGATTTGAACCTGGGACCTTAACGAAGGTTAATTGCATTCTCAATTTGTCTTTAATGCACTATAATGATTAATTCTTGAGGATCTTGTACTTTGGAGTGAAGATGTAGCCCCGAGGATCACAAAAGCCTCCCTTAAGGCTGGCAGAAGATGCGGTCCCCCAACATCTGTGAGGCCACACACTGCTATCCATGAATTTGGATGCAAGGCAATGTGGCAAAACAAATCATATCCATGAAGCTAATGGAAGCAGAGATAAGCAATGTAAATTAGGTATGGTAGTACTGTATTTACTCAAATTTAATACTCACCTTTTTTGGCTAAATTATCTTCCCAAAATTTGGGTGCACATTAGATTCGTGCAATATGGTAATCTTAGTTCTGAGCCAAAGCATCTATCACTAAATGGCCACGGGTGAATGTCATGCAATGCTGGGATATGTAGTTTGATGAGCCACCAGCATTCTTCAGCAGAGAAAGTTCAAGACATTGTAAAACTACATGATTTCATATGATTGAGCTAGGGCAGTTAAAGTGGATTCATTCTACAGCATAGATGCACCACAAAGTTTTCTTTTCAGTTGCTGGTGTTCTAACACTTTTGTTTTTAAAGAAGGAATTTTAAGCATGCGAAATTACAAAGAGTTCACTTTTTGCTGCTGCGCATTACATTCGCCAGCAAATACTTGTTTTGGTTTCAGGGTTTTGAAAATTGAGGTGCACAATCGATTCGATGGCGCATTAGACTTGAACAAATACAGGTAGATTTGAAAATCTACTAAATATTTCTATACTGATTTTATATGTATTTCTGAAAAAAATATCTAATATATTAATGGGATAAGTCACTTCAGAGCTTCCAGGAAATTGGTAATTGGAACAAGTGTGATTGAAGCATTTTCCTAGTAAGGTTTTAGAAGCCAAGAAGCCCAAATCACCTCTTTTGTGATGAAGACCACCCCTTGGGATAACAGTTCTGAATGTCATAAGAAAAGAATTAACTGCTTTAGCTTTTTTAGACAGGCTCAGAGTGGCCTTTGACCTTCTGCTTCTTCAACTGTTCTGGTTTGGCAGGGATAGTCCTAATGAATCCTCTATTATCATGTCTAGCTGTTTCCCTCTTGGTTCTCAGCTTATTTCAACTGATGAAAACTGAGTCCAAAGTGTAAAAGTGTGCTGGTACGGCTGTACCAGAAGCTCCAACTTTATTTTCTTTCTGCTAATGTTTGCAGTCATAGGGCAAACTGCCTGTCCATCATCATTAAGTTTGGTTCCGCCCCTTGTTCAGGGCTCTGGGAGGGAAGGAGCCATTTTTAAGTCAGTCTCACTTAAGGAAGCTAAGCTATAGGACGTAGACCATCTCGTCCCAAAGAAAAGCTTCATATCTCAAGAACATCCGGAGATATAGAACATCCGAGGAACCATAAACAGAAATTCCAGGGGAAAGGTCCCAAAGGTTCTGGCTAAGAGCTCACAGCCTCTCAGCCTCACAGCTCCTGAGGGATAAAGCCCTAAAGTTTCCAAAGAAACCTCGGAGAGGGAACAGCACCACAGATCCACAGAACCCCAGCTGAAACATTTGCAAGCCTTGGTTGGTAGGTCCACTCGATACCCAGACGCATTTGGAATTGGTAGTGGGTCCCACATCAGCTAGGCCCATATAATAGACAGCCTGGGGGAGGTTATAAGGGGTTTTTCTTCTTATAGAGAAAGCACAGTTATCCAAAGCCAATTGCCTGTCCCCTGGGGACAAGACGGAAAAGACCAACAGTTTATTAAGGAAAGCTTGAAGTGTTATTTGCAATAATAAAGACTTTGTTATCTCATTAAAGACTCAAAGGACTATCCTTTTCAGGAAAATCCTCAAGAACCTCTCTTTGAGGTGCCCTGGCTTCCCGCTGGGCATAAAGTATACATCCTATACAAAGACAATACTTACAGGCCCAGCACATGACAGAACAAAAAGGGAAATAAGACAAGAGGAAGCAGAATCATTCCCTTCTTTCAGGAAAAAGCAAACTGCTGCAGCCATTCTTCACTTCTCTGTTCTTCCCCTTATGTTTTTGCCATCTTGACAAGCCTTGACGTTGCTTGGCCAAATGTGTCCCCGTTTTAATCTCTGTGATGTTGGAGGGTACATTCCAACTTTGGGTGGGTATTTCATCTTGAAGAGGGGATCTCTACATTTGGAAAGACTCTTTGCTACAAGACTTTGCACATAAATACCATTGTTCCTTCAAGACATTCCCCATTACCACCTTCATGCTTACAGAGCCACTTTGCATCATGCTGAATAATCCCTCTCCATCCTCCACTGCTGGTAGCTTCACTTTTTTAAAAAACAGGAAAGCATCCAAACCACTGATTTACCTTTTCTCTCTCTATCCCTATCCCGTCCTCCCCTGGCACTAAAGTCAAACATCTCAAAATTGGAGACTCCTAAGGGAATAATGTATGCTAAAAGCTCCCAATAAAGCCGTTTCACTAGGGGGTATTTAAGTGAACAATCTGGCTTAGTCGCCAAGCTGGCAGAACACCTGGAAAGTAGCCAAGGTTAGCTCAAGGTAGGTCATTGTATTGTTGTCCCGTAACAATTTATGTTTGGATTTTGTTACATAGAGGCAGTATTCTTCTTCTCTCTTTTTTTTTACAGGTTGATATTACTGGGGAAATCTGCTCTTATCTCTGTGTGAATTACAGCAGCCTTTTCACTCAGAATTAATTGTACCCTTAGAGGGGCTTAGTGCATAATCTCTGGTCTATGATCTTCACTTGTCAAGTCGAGGTCCCAGTGTGCCGCGAGGAGTTTGGAAGGCTCAGCTCAAGTGGGAGTTTCCTTCTGCAGAGTCGGTCGGTATTGTTGCAAAATTTGGCACAAGGCAGAGTGCTCTCTCTTCGGAGGGCAGGCCGATTACTGCAAATAGAACAGAGACGAATACTGTACACACGCTGTCTTTGCAGACGGGGGGCCTTTTCATTTTAGGCTTAAGTCAATTGCTAGGATTCTGCCAGGAGGCTGTCTCTGTAGGGGACGGGAGTCACTCTGTGCTATGAGTCAGGGAGGAGGAAAGACTGTCCCAGTTTGATCTCCTTGATAGTCACCAACCCTTTATTTTTAGAAGTGAAAACAAAGTCAGCCTTGTGTGAGCTCTAGAGAAGTTGCACCTACATTGCAGGGTGAGTTCAGGTTTGCTTTTATTTTTTCAGAATGTTTGAAAGGCAATTTCTCCCACTCTCTGATAACTTTTCAGGAAGCAACATCAGAGCCGAAAGGACTGGACTGTTTCTGTACTCATCCCCACCAGTGCCCTATGAATCATCCTCGTAATGTGTTGTTAGGATATAGGATATAAAGATTTGAAAGAAAGAGGAAGGTTTTCTTCATTTTTGTAAGTCAAAAGCTTAGACAAGTGGCTCCCACATCTCTTTGGGTGGTCATATTTTAAGTGCGACAGAGATTTTTTTATTTATCGTGTCAGAAGTGAATTGTGAATACAGTTATAATGTATAGAAAAATTAAAAACAAAATTGAAAAACTTGGCATTATACAAAATTTCATTTGACCAGAAACTGGTCACTTTGAGTGCTTCTGGTGTCACTGTGAGAAGGTCCTCCATTGTGCATGTGGCGGGGCTCAGGCTGCATTGTGGTGAGTGGCGTTCTCCGCACTCGCAAGTCGTGGACTGCTTTGTAGCCCCATTTCTTAAGATTGGCTCTGCATCTTGTAGTCCCAGAGCAAAGTCCATTCAGTGCCTTCCAAGTTGCCCAGTCTTCTGTATGCCCAGGAAGGAGTTTCTTATTCAGAATCAACCACTAATTGAGGTTCCGGTTTTAACCTGCCACTTTTGGACTCTCGCTTGCTGAGGTGTTCCTGAGAGTATCTCTGTAGATCTTAGAAAGCTGTTTCTTGATTTAAGACATTGGCATGCTGGCTGATAGCCATACAGAGGATGGGCCAGAGATATCCATACCTTGGTTCTTTCATTACAGAGATTATTTGACTCCTTCTTTGGTGGTACAGAAAACAACAATCACATTCAATGTTTTGCAGATTTCTAATTTGGGGGTATGCATGTGTGAATGGTCAGGGTTTAACCCTTCCATCCCTAGGCATAGTTTGGATGAATTGCTCTTTGCTTGGGAAAGCTCCAGTTGGCTGGCTTCTGTGCAGTGGAAACCATTTTTGATCCTTCTGGTGAGGATAAAGGCTTCCTCTCTCTCGCCTTGATTCCAAGGAAAATGCAACCCCCATTTTCTGTTATAAATGTCTTGGTTTCTTTAACTCAGTTAGTGCTACACCTCATTTGACCTTTAAATGTGTAGTGTTATGAGGAAAGTGAAAGATTTGTAGTGGACAAGTGTTGAATGCTCGTATTTTTCTAAGGAATACATCTTTCAAAATCCGTTGGTAGGCTTGGCTCGCTCCCTGCTACCACATGATGAGAAGGGAAGCTGTTCTTGCTTTGTTACAAATTTGCTGATGTTTTTCTCAGCTCACAAATGTCGGAGGATATGCCTGCTGCTATCTGCCAGTACCTGCCACTTTGTCCATTTGTAGCAAATCACATTCTTAAATGTGTGGTTTCTGATTTCTGCTAGAACATTGCACAGCAGAGGAATCACGGCTGGTGTTTGCTTGGTGGACTTTTGACAATGCAGACATGGATTGTGTTGTGCCTTAGGTGGCTCTTGGATATGTTTTCCTGCTCAGCCATTTCTCAGAGATCAGTACATCCAGAACTTGGTCCACTGCTCCTCAGGGAAGAGTTTTTCAGTGTGCATTTTGTTTTCCCGCCAGGGATTTCCTCTGCAAAATAATGTGATTACTTTGCCTTTTGATTTAATTGGGGGGTGTGGGTGGGAAGCACCATTTGTTATTTCTCTCCAGGCTGAAGTTGTCTGGGTTTATCCTGTGTTTTCTTGTCTATTCAGCCAGTCCCCACGTTATGAACGAACAAGGTTTGGTATTGAGTTGAATTTGTATGTAAATCCAAACAGGTACATTTTTAAATGTAATTCCAGCCAAATATGTATATTTTTTAGCTTCAGAGAACATAGGGAAGGGTTAACACAACAAAATATAAAATAGAAACTGGGGAATAGTTGTATCCAAAATCAACAAAGCAATAAATCAGTTTGAAATAAATATATTGAGAGGGAAGGATAGATGCTACTAGTGAAAAGGCCCTCCCCTTAGTATACAGTCACTAAACTTGATTCATGTATTAAGTGCAAGCAGAGAAAAGACCCCCAAAATGACTATACCGTAGTCTAGGGAGGAAGGTGTATAGAGGTGGAATCAATTCTTCAGATGAGCTGCAGCACTTCACACCATGGAAGGAAACAGAAACAGTGATATTTATTATTGACTATTGCTTGCTTTTTGAAATCTGCATTCATTTGCACATGAATGAACAGTTCAGGAAAGATATTCTTTCTTGAATATCTGCAAAATGATGTTATTATTTTGTCTGTATTGTTGCTGCAGAAGGGGTTTTAGAAAATGGAGTTGCTATTATGGGAGAGGAAAGTGGGAGTAGGTCCCTTTCTGAGGTCTTTTTTCCCCAATGCACAGTGGCAATATTTTGCTGTCAGTTCAACAACGATGGCTCCATCCTATGGAATCCTAGGAGTCACAGTTTGAGGAATTATTGGTTTTTAGAATCCTTTGCCGGAGACCACTGGTCTAAGCTACAAATCCCAAGGATGAAGTCATAGCAGCAAAAGTGGAATGATATAGATATAATTGTGTGGTGTGAATGTGACCTGAATTAGTTGTATTCAAACAATCCAAACATATTTTAAAATTGGTCAGTCAATGTGGGGGGTGCTGTGTATTTCACATTATACACACACACACACACCACACACACACATATGCGTACATGAGAGAGAGAAGGGGGGGATGGATTGAATTCTCACTCCTGTCTGAAAGCCTGGGTCAGGTGGAGGAGTAAAATGAGGTGTGGGCTGGATGTGTGCCATACAAGAAGTGGCTGGCCTTCCCAAGGTCTCTGTGTTCCCAGCCAAAATGCTGGGTAGAATTAATCTAAACTCTAAAGGAAATATTTATGGCTCTGATGCCATTCCCCAAATAGAGCTCACCTCTCGGAAAGCTCCTTTGAAGCTTGGATTAAAACCCAAAATAGATTCATGGCCCCACTGGCTTGGAGTGGTCCTAAATATCCTTAATACCTGGAATACACCACATCTAATCTTGGAAACTATGTAGGGTTGGCGCTGCTTGGCACTTGGATGGGAAATCACCAATGAATACCAGGTGCTGTCAGCTATTTTTCAGAGGAAGGAATTGGCCAAACCGTATCTGAGTATTCCTTGCCTCAGGAAACCATTGATGGTTCAAACTACATGGATCCATAGTAGAAGGCAGTTTCTTTGTTCAGAATGGTCCTCAGTTGCTACTAGTTCTAATAACCCCTGACTACACACACACACACATCCAGCTTTGTCAAGTGACCTGCATGATGGAAAGATGGACTCAAACTCCAAATAATCTTAACCACAGTATATAGATCAAAATAAACATCCATGCGAACTTTCCATTTTGGGGCCAGAGGGGTAGGAACCAGAGTTGTTTTAAATGAGAGGTCTTCCAGCGAATCCATTGAAGTGGCTTAAGGTTAGGTCCTCCTGGAGCCCTGCAGCCGGTTTTGCTGTGCTGCAGTTTAATAATTGGAGGTGTCGTTTGCAATGTGCTTTGGCTGACTTGATGTGTCATTGTATAAGTGGCTGATACCATTTTGATTTGGGATTAGTGTGTGGTGCAGAACCAGCATTCTTCCTTTCCCAGCACATTGCTTTGCATCTGTTTGTTTGTCTTTCAGTGCTCTCTGATATTTCTCTGCATCTGCTTTGCCAGTTTCCTGCTGTGCTGGTATTTGGAGCTGGTTCACAGGCTGCCTTCCTTCGCTGGCTCATTTGTGTGTGTGTCAGAGTGCGTGAGCCTGCTTGGATATATTTATTCTTTAATTTGTGGGGAGCGGAGGGGGTCTGGCGAACGGCCCCATTGCTGCTGGCCCAAGAAACTGGCTGGGTTCCAGCTCCTGGCCATGACATACAGCACCCTTCATGAAACCAGACAGAATTAAACCCTTTGTTTCCTGTTTGCCTGGCTGGCTTCAGAAAAAAAGCCAGGAGACTGGAGCTCCCAACAAGACAGTCTTTGTATTAATTTAATTAATCCATTTAGTGGAGGATTGGGGAAGAAGATGAGAGTTCATGCAATAAATGCATGTTTTCCCTACGATCTTAAGACAGTTCATAAAGAGCCTCATCTGTGTCTCTCCTTGCTTGCTAACCTCAATAGATTCATAATCTCTTCTTGTGACTCATCCCAGAGTAAATTCCATAAATATTATCTCTCAGTTTGAAGCTGTTGATGACTTGAGGAATTTGTATGTTAAGACTCCAGAGGTGAAGTGCGTTTGTGTAGAGTACTTGAGAAAATAGCCTTCTATTTGAAGGGCTGCTAAAACACAGTCTTCTGTTTGAAGCACTATCTGTTCCAATATAGACTTGAAGATCAAGACTAACAGAAAAGAGAGCAGCAGAGACCTTGAAGTTTGCCATCAACTCTTAAGTCCCAGGAAGACAGGTGGGGCAGGAGATACAGTTGTCTGATTTGAGTCTTTTGCATTATTTGTTATGGTTTGTGCCTTTAAGTCATTTCTAAGGAGATCCTAGGATTTTCATGACAAGATTTGTCCAGAGCAAGTTTGCTGCTGCCTTCTTCTGAGGCTGCAAAGATATGACTTACTGTGTCTAAGGTGACATCCTCTCAGTTGACTTTCGATGGCCAAGTGGGAAGCAATTGCCTAGAAAGATGGTAATGTCTCTTTCTCCAGATATGCAAATATTGTACAAATATGCAAATATTATACAAATGTGTGTTCATTTGGTGATACACTTCCTCTCTTGTTGCAATTTTATTGTGTCATAAATGACTTGAGAACATACTGCAAATCGCTTCTGGTATGAGAGAGCTGGCCGTCTACAGAGATGTTGCCCAAGGGACGCCCAGATGTGTTAGTTGGGAGGCTTCTCTCATGTCCCCGCAAACTTGAACTGACAGAGGGGAGCTCACTCCATCTTGTGGATTCGAACTGGCAGGCTTCAGGTCAGCAACCCAACCTTCAAGCCAGCAGCTCAGCTGGCACAAGGGCTTTATTTATTTATTTACTTACTTCATTTGAATACCGCTTTTCTGCCCCAACAGTGACTCAAAGCGGTTTCCAACATAATAATTGAAAAATTAAATGCCTTACATACAAAGACCTAGCACAATAATAGTAACAGACAAGAATAAAATAAATCATAAAACAACAACAATAATGTTTAACATTAAAATGTAGAATTAAAAACCTATCAATATAACATTAAAATCACATAATCCAGTGCCTATTGTACTGTGTCCAGTACCTTTTTGCAGTGAGTAACTGGCTACTCTAATTGTTGATGGATGTCAATAAACAAACCAGTTGTATCTCGTCAGTGACAGTTGTGATTTGTATCTAATTTGTATTCTAAGGCCACTCAATTCAATTTCAATACCGTTTTGCACCTAGAATGAAGAATTCCCAGAAAAAGGTGCCTTCTATTTTCTTGTGCAGTTTTTCTTAACAAGAACACCTTTATGTGGCAAGCCTTACTATGGATCTTTCCAGCCAAGAATTGCATTGCAAAATTCAGAAAAGTGAGGAATAGTTGTGTCTGTGTTCTAATCTCCTTGTTAGTCTGGAAAGTGTGAGTCAGGTCAATTCACTTAGAATGCAGAAGAGGTGATTTTCCCCCCTGAGTGTATCTAATGGCCCAAGAATTTCTGCTGCCTGAACTAAGGATAACACACACACACACACACAGATCAGTCTGAAAGAAAACAAGAAAATACACATGTTGATTCTTAAAGTTACATAAATGATCTTCCTGAAAATTACTTCTGAAGAGCTGGCAGTTTTTCTAATCCTGCTTTTCTGCAAGAAGTATCCAGAGCAGCTTACAAATAAGAGATAAAATAAATCACGAAGAATGGGAACAAAATTAAAAACAGACCAGTAAATCACATGAAAACAAAATGTGCATTAAAACAAGTTGAACCATTTCAGCAACAGTGATAAAAGCTTAAAAGCTGGCATTTAGCGATGAATTGAAACCTACATCGAATTGTAAAAGCTATCTGGAATAAAACATAAAAATGTCATTGAGCAGTCATCTGAAAATAAACAAAGAAGGAGTACAATGGAACATGGCTTAGCAGGGTTTTAATAATCTTGGGGCCCTGGGCAGGTTTGTCATGGAGCAGGATGAAGCGACTTAGATCTTTGCCTCCTTGCATTAAGACAAACTCCCCGCTCAACATTGAAAAAGATGTAGGAAGGTGGTGGGCTCTTTTACCATTAGAGATGTCAAAACAGGACCCAAATGGCCATCAATCAGGAAGGATGTAAGAGCAATGGACTGGTGGATCCGTTCTTTCAGCACAGTGGATTATATGCTCAATCTCAAAATTACACTTTGGTGTACCCAGCTTAATGTGTATCTTAAGCGTTCCCCTCCCTTCTTAATTCCTATGCAATTTCTCTCTATTCTTAATGTTCTACTCCACTTGGTGTAGGCTCTGACTGTGTGTATATGAGTCACATTCATACAGTGTCCTATGTTTTTTCGATTCCTGAAAGCCTTGTGAAATAATGGATTGCCAGCGATTGCTGATTTGTGCATAGTAAATTGGAAGCAAAACTGATAGATTTACTCATCACTGAAATGGGATCTGTAACAAAATGGAGCAATGAGGTGTGGTCAGTGAAGAAATTGGAAAGTACAAAAAACTAATTTACATGTAACTGGTGTTTTAAAGAGGGTGATTATGATGGAACAGAATGACGTTACATTAGAAGTGTAATAAGTACAGAAGAGTCTCACTTATCCAACACTCGCTTATCCAACGTCCTGGATTATCCAACGCATTTTTGTAGTCAATGTTCTCAATATATCGTGATATTTTGGTGCTAAATTCATAAATACAGTAATTACTACATAGCATTATTGTGTATTGAACTACCTTTTCTGCCAAATTTGTTGTCTAACATGATGTTTTGGTGCTTCATTTGTAAAATCATAACCTAATTTGATGTTTAATAGGCTTTTCCTTAATGCCTCCTTATTATCCAACATATTCGCTTATCCAACATTCTGCCGGCCCGTTTATGTTGGATAAGTGAGACTCTACTGTAATGGCTTATTCTGTTTTGAAATATGAATTTTGATAGGATTGTCAATGTATTGTCGAAGGCTTTCATGGCCGGAATCACAGGGTTGTTGTGTGTTTTCCAGGCTGTATAGCCTTGTTCCAGAAGTATTCTCTCCTGACGTTTCGCCCACATCTATGGCAGGCATCCTCAGAGATTGTGAGGTATCTTCTAAGGATGTCTGCCATAGATGTTGGTGAAACGTCAGCAGAGAGTTCTTCTGGAACATACAGCCTGGAAAACACACAACTACCCTGTGATAGGATTGTTTGTTTGTTGCCATCTCTCCTCCATCACATAAAATAACAGTAGAAGCAATAAGCAATGTAACACACTCCCATTTTCTCACTGCATTTACCAACACAAATAAGATGGGTTGTTGTGAGTTTTCCAGGTGGTATGGCCATGTTCCGGAAGCATTCTCTCTGGACATCTTTCTCTTCAGATTCAACAAGTCATCTGCATGTTCTCCTTCGATGTGTGAAACAAGTAATCAGCATTAGGTGCTTGTAGAACTTGTCCAGTCCTCTTTGAGCAAGTTCTTTAGGGAGAGAGGGAAGTTCTTCTGGATTTTGTAAAAAAAAATAATCTGTGAAACTTGGGGTTCCTCAGAGCATGCTGACACCGCTCACATGTACTTGGGTGGTGCCATTTTTACTTCATGCAGATCCATATTTTGGAGAAAGCATAAGTGGAATGAGAAAGCAAAAGTGCCATTTTAAAAAATTGTGTCAGACGTGATTTGAGAACATATTGCAAGTTGCTTCTGATGTGAGACAATTGGCTGTCTACAGAGACGTTGCCCAGGGGATGTCTGGATGTGTTACTATCCTGCTGGGAGGCTTCTGTCATGTCCCCGCAAGCTAGAGCTGAGAGATAGAAGCTCACCCCATCTCATGGATTCAAACCACCAACCTTCAGGTCAGCAGTTCAGCCTTCACAAGGCTTTAACCATGGAAGACTGCAAAAGCACGGTGCCTTATCACCAAATTTGAATTCCATCTGGGCCATGCTTATTATTTTGTGTGCCCTCACATCTTTGTTTATTCTGATACATGTATCTCTAAAATTGTTTCTATTTGCCAGCTATTTGGATGGAGAGATGGGTATACTCCACTGATTCTCACCCGTATTAGTTCAACGCATGTTCATCCAGAGGCTTGCTGTGTTCTGCTTCCTACATTCATTTATTCATGTTTTTAAAGTTTGTATCTAAATGTAAATTTAAAAACTCGATTAAATACACATTTCCCCTAAAATATGCATATAAGTACATACCTGGTTGCTTTTTTGAGCCAAGAGCTATCATAAAATTGAGATAATGTTATAATTCAGGGATGGGGCTTACGGTTAGGCAGAACCAGAAGACCATGTTAGCCAGATGTTGAGGGAGAATAGTCCTCTGGTCATTTCCCCTTTGTTGTTTTGGCTTGGCTACTGGTTCAGGCAAATATTCAATTAAATTCCAGCTGGTGACCTGTTCCATCTGTGGCGCTGCCCTTTCCCATGCAGAAATGCCAACTTGCTCAAGTGCTAGCGTTCTTACCTAGATATGGGAATCTTTGCCTGGTATTACGAGTAAGTGAACTATCAAAAGACAGAGGTGAAACATTGAGACCAATTATCTCTGCAGGCAGCTGAAGAACGTTGGCCTAGAAATTGATCCAGTTTCTTTTCTTCTTTTTTGGAAGGGTGCACTGTTTCTCATCACCATCCTTTTCTTTTCTTTGTTATGTGTTCTGTCATGACATTTCAAAGATAAATGGGGAGAGAAACTGATTGTAAGCTGTGCATTTACAAGTATTTGTGCAAAGTACTTGTGTTTGGGAGAGAGTTGTTGGACAAGCAGGTGTAAAAGGGTTTGTAGATTATGGGAGAGTCTGTTTCTTTTGGATATTAGAGAAGATTTAGATCAGGAATCAGAATGGAATTCTTTCCTGTTTCTGCTGTTGTATCCGTGAGCAGGTCAGGAACATATGGATCCCTGTTGTCTTAGGTTAGACAGGTGTGCCCTGTCAGTGTGGGGGTCAGGGTGCGTGCTTGGTGGGTTTCTTCAAACTCCATCAATCATCTTCTCCAGCACCCTGATGAATTGGTTGCAATCGTCTGCCACACCAATTCCTCTGTTCTATGTCAGACTCAAACACATCAGTAGTCTGAAGTCCAAACATTTATTTCAATATCTATAATACATAATTTCCAAACATAGCAAAAGCCATCGCTCTGAGCTGGCATTTCTCTTCAGCCTCTTGCCTCGGCAAGCACCAGCTCAACACACTCAGAGATAAGAAAGAAACATTCCTCAGTCCGAAGGAAGTTCCAACCTCCAAAGCAGGAAATCATGCCTGATAGGTCATAGCAATCACAACAGGCTGTCAGTCAAAATAGCCTGTTGTTAACTGTTTCATTGCTGAAACACACACTCTTGCAAAACAGCAGAAACACTTGATTTACATTTCATACACATACAACCATAATCCAACATGCCCCTCCTTCACGATAGTGTTGACTTTAGTTGCCAGAAATTGAGAGAGTGGTGCTTGATTTGCAATCACTGCAATGTGCCCCTATGAAATGTCCTCTCTGCCATTGTCAGTAACCACCCATTCACTGGTTTCTCCACTAATGGTATTACAAATTCCATAACCGATTGCATATGCTACTAGAAATAACTGCACCTGGTCTATGGGCACATATCCTTTTGGCAAATGTGAATCTCCATGAATATGTGGGGACCACCTTTTGAAAACCACTAGTCAAGAAAAGCATGACCTTGTTAGAAGTCAACTCTATGAACAAGAGACATTCATTAATGTAATGGACACAAAGTAACTCAGCTGTTAAACTGAAGAACCATGTCTTTAAACTGCCAAGGATAAAGACATGCCGATACAAACATATATTTGGTTAGCAGAAGATGGTTGTTTTGAGGTTGCCCAAAAGATTTACACTCCCTTGAAACCTCTTAGTTTAAAATATGCACTCATAGATAAAAAAACAAAGTCTTCTTTAAAAAATAACATATCTTATTTACTCATAAACATCTTGTTTTAATTCACCATGCGGGCACATTTCTTATTAAAGTTCAGTTACAAATAGGATATAGCTTATCTGTGTTGAGAAAACAGGGTATCATTCTTAATCAATTGTCCATAGTCTTTGAGTATAGCTGTACTCAAAGTATAGTGAAAAGCAGAGACATCACACTGGCAACGAAGGTCCGCATAGTCAAAGCAATGGTATTCCCCATAGTAACCTATGGATGTGAGAGCTGGACCATAAGGAAGGCTGAGCAAAGGAAGATAGATGCCTTTGAACTTTGGTGCTGGAGGAAAATCCTGAGAGTGCCTTGGACCACAAGAAGATCCAACCAGTCCATCCTCCAGGAAATAATGCCTGGCTGCTCACTGGAGGGAAGGATGTTAGAGGCAAAGTTGAAGTATTTTGGCCACATCAAGAGAAGACAGGAAAGCTTGGAAAAGATCATGATGCTGGGGAAAATGGAAGGAAAAAGGAAGAGAGGCCAGCCAAGGGTGAGATGGATGGACGGTATTCTTGAAGTGACTGGCTTGAACTTGAAGGAATTGGGGGCGGCAATGGTCGACAGGAAGCTCTGGCGTAGACTGGTCCTTGAGGTCACGAAGAGTCAGAAACGACTGAACAAATGAAAAAAAAATAGCTGTACTCACTGAAGTCCATAAGTATACATATCCATTGAAGTCTCTAAACATCAACCTTCTCTACTGAAATCTAAACAGATACTTGCATGGATCCACCTCCTCTGAGGTCTGATGCAAGTCTAAATAGATACTGAATACAAAATAGAGTCTTGAGTCTGCACGTGCTCAGTACAATCACATGTCTATTACTCCTCCCACACCAAAGAGGCAAATCAATATACACCTAGAATACAGGTTAGGAAATACAAATAAATAGTGAGAGGCTTAGGAGGTTGCTATTTCCAACAAATGGCAGGTTACTTCCAAGTCAGTGGAGCAGGCAATCTGAAATTTAAGGCACTGTCCAAGGTGCTGAACCTGTTTGTGGGAATAGGGCTCAGAAACCTGAACAGCTTCTTTGAAGTGTGAGCTAAACTCCACAGCAGGTTTCCCAGTCCCCTAGCAGTTTTTCTCTGCCTGGATGGACCCAAGTCACAGAACTACCCAGAGGAAGGAAAGAAAGAAGGGCAGAGGGCCAAAGAGCTATGGGCCTCAGCCCTCCATGGGACAGGAGCAAATACCTGATGCTGCTGATTGGTGACATTGGTCTTGCTCAGGTCTACTTTTGTGTGGCAGTGTAGCTAAAGTATTCTGGAATTTAGCTTGGAAAACCTGTACAACTTCAGAGAAGGGTTGTCCTTGGATTATAGTTGGATTTCCTGTATTACTTTGATGTCTCAGGTCTGAATAACAGACTGGCTTGGAAGAAATTGCCTCTTTAAAACACCACTCTGCAAATATTAAAGCCAGCTTGGACAATGCAACAGAAATCAGGATCCCTCCAAAAGTAACCTTTCCAAGTCCTGGCAAGAATTGATAGAAGATCAACAAATCTGGTGAGCTGTAAATTGCTCAGCCTTATGCTAACAGTTGCAGCAATAAACTCTGCAGAATGCGACATCTGCAGCTCAGTCTTCCACAGCCTTCTGAGTAGCGACTGAAATAGGAATGCTGAGCCGAATGACCTGTACTTGCAGACCAGTAGGGTTTGGGGACCATTCTTAGGACAGAACTGCATGGTTTTACATCTGCAAGTATTCCCCAAACAAGCAGAAGATCTTGCAAGAGCAGAAAGAACAATTCTCAGTTTAAACAGGCAGTGGAAGGAAGAGAGAAAGATATTTAATTCTGATCAGGTAACAAAGATGCTCTGCCTTTTGTCCTCCTGCAGTCTCACTGAAAGGCCTCTGCTGTGTTGTGTGCAAGAAAAATTGTGGAAATTGCATGCACACACAGGAATTCTAGATCTTCTTACTTGTAGGGTTTTGATAACGGAACAAACATAAAATTGCAAGGAGATGTCTGCTTCGCCCAATAGTATGCTTTGACCTTGCTGCAGTCAAAGCATACAGGAAAAACTTGAATTTCAGTAGATAAACACATAACCCCATTAATTCCCCCAAGCATCTCCATTTCCAACGGGACAATTTGATAATATTCCAGCACATGCTAAATTTAAAAACCATTGTATTAGAAAGGTTCTTCTACCAGTTTGGTATAAACACTAGCCAAGATAATATTAGTCACCACTGAAGGAAGCATTTTTCAGGAAAGAATGGGTTAAAATTTTGGAGATTTTGTGTGTATGTTTGTGTATGTGATGACCTTTTGTACTTTGAACAAGACATCTGGGAATTTTGGTCAAGACAGATGCTTTTTAAGGAAGACAAAGATCTTAATTTGCCAGTAGACAACCTAGAGATCCATCTAATCAAGATAAGAGAGATCTAGTTATAGAAATGTGAGAAAATGAGTTTTATTTGTAGTTGTGTAAACAGGATATCTGTGTAATTTAAAAATGATAACAAATGTCTTTTGAAAATACAGAAGATAAATTTGTAAAAGAGTATAGCATAAGGTAGGCTGCCAGATTTTGGGCAGAGTATTCAAATAGATGTATTAGCAAACGTGGTCAAAAGATATAATTTTCCTTTGTGGAGCATTTTAAAAGAAGCCATGCATAAGATGATGTATAGATGGTATCTAAGCTCCATATAAGCTGTCAAAAATGCCTACGAATGTTTTAAATCAGTGTTGGGGATGTCAAGAGGAGGAGGGATCCTCTTTCTCTATTAAGTGGACTTGTAAGACAACGAAAATTATTGGTCTGAAGATTTATATGTTAATGCAAAAATGTCAAAGGTAGATTTTATAATGTCACCAAAAATATATTTGCTGGGCATTATGTATAAAGTGTTGGATTACATTTTGATATATAACAGCAGCAAGAACATTGTTTGTTCAAACTTGGAAATGGATTGAAGCCCTGATTACAAAAAAGAACAGAGTGTTAAGTTTGCTGAGTTGTTTGCAGATTCTTGCGTGTTGGATGCTCAGGTAAAACTTGCAACTTCCCTTTGTGAACAGGATATTGTTTGGGTCGCAGCTCCCATAATCCCTCTGTATTAACTATGGGGGTTGCAGTCTAGCAGCATCTGGGGTGTTGCACATTCTTTGGGTTTAGTCTCAGCCCTGTCTGATGCCAAGCACTGAATTCTGCAGATCTCACTACTCTCAGCCACCGTCTTTCTTTCTCTGATGCAAGAGTTTCAACCAACTCTCCATCCCCCTCCCTTCTTATGCTGCATTGCCAAGTAAGTTCAGGTTGAAACCTCCAAGAGATGGAACAGGTTTGTGCTTATACCTTAGAGACCACTTAAAATAGCCTTTTCAGGGGCACAAAGATTGTAGAAAACCATGGCTCCAATTGACCTTTTCTGTCACCGATCCATAGAACAGGAGAAAAATGGCACAGCCTCCCATGCCCAGAGGGAATATAATTTGAGCTTCAGAAGTTTTGCAAAGAAGAAGGCTATCGGTCACCAGGCATTGCTTCTTCAAGGCTGGATTAAAATGCATGGTGGATCCATAGAAGGAATAGTATTCTGGGATTCCACACTTCTCTCCCAGAGTTTTCATGGACATTAAGTCTCAGTTTAAAAAGAAAGTTGGGCTTTTGTAATAATAGCAGCAATCCAATAACTAATTGGTAGCAAGTAATTACAAATACTGATTTATTTGTAGTTAGTTTATTTTCCTAGCAATTAACATATATAACTAAATTGTGTATGTGCAGTTTAAGAGGGATAATGTTGTTGTAGATGATAGGAGAGATAACACCAAGAGCGATCCTTTGAGCGGCCAAAAAGTCCGGTTTATTATTTTCAGCTAAAGACTCTGGATGTGGAATTTCTTCCAAAAGCAAACCAGAGCCCCGATCAAGGCGTTGACATTGCCTTTTATACATTTTCAGACAAAGAACATGCTTCTACATACATCTCGTCATTAGTACATCACTTCACATGTTTACATACATGGGCATAAATATGCACGATCGGCATTTTCCTATCTAAGCACTCTAAAAGCCTGTAGCAAGTTACAGATACTAAGAGAGATCCATCAAGAAGCCTACTCTTGACCTGTCAAAAGGGAGGGGGAGAAGTCAACTTTCTCTCCATTCGCATACCTGGCACCATCTCATACTGGAATGTATAGATAACAGGTCCCCCTTTCCCCCCCCCCCTCCTGTCAGCTTGTGCATCCCTAAAATCTAACACAGAGGGAGCCTGATTTTTCTACATTTCAGTGCTTCTAATGTGCAAACAATATATGTCTAAAAATCTATATTTTCCAGTTCCTCATCAATGTCACATATTTTGCCTTATCGTAGTAGGGATTTGTGGCATATGATACTTACTTCAAAGCCGAATACTGTTCCATTATCCGGATGGAGGACATTAGGGGGCGTTAGAGAGAAGGATCGTCCATTTTATGGGGGTGGAAGGTGGGTTGAAGAAGTAAAACCATGGAGAGAGGGAATAATAGGGAGAAGTGTTTTTTCTCCTTTAACTCCCCCCCCCCATAAAATGGGCTATCCTTCTCTCTCTAGCCCCTCCTAGTGGCCTCCGCCCAGATAATGGAACAATACCCAAAGCAGAGACTTGTAGAGTTTGGTCCTTCAAAAAAAAGACTAAGCAGGATCACGTTATTGTCTGCTCTGTATTCCCTTCTCAATTCCACAGCTCTCATGTAGAACACAATAAAAATAATGGCTTGGTTTTTTATTACTGCCAAGCTTGCCATTTCTTACAAAGCCGCCTTGCGTCATGCCCAAATTGCTGGTTCCTTTAGCCAAGAATTCTTGGCTCCAGCTGGTTGTAGCTCTCCAAGTTACCGTGTCAAGGTCTTTGCCAGCTTTGCTATCTGAGATCCTTTTTTAGTTGGAGACAACGGGTTGAACCAAGGGCAGCTCCCATCCAGGGCATGTGCTCTACCAGTGCTCCTTGACCCCTTCCTTAGGGCAACACATTACACAGAGTAGTAGCTTCTATGTGCCTCTTAATGTTGGATGATGTCAATGTCAGTGTGTTAGACAATGTACAGGAAACAGAAATGGTCTGGATCTTTAGACTCTAAACTGAGAAGGTGAATGACCTGGGCTCATAGCAAGTTGCTGGATGAGAAAGACGTTTTACCTTTAGCTTTTGGTGATTTTTTTAAAAAAAATATTGCATGCTCACAAATGTCTGTATTTTCTTTGTAACATGGATTTATTTAAGAGTTACACTGCAATCATATTCATATCTCTTCAGAAATCAGTCCTGTCCATTTGGTCTTATCTCCAGGGAAGTGTGCACGGGATTGCAATCTTAAGTGCACCACAACACTGAAAGCTGATACAAAGTGCATTATCTCACAGTGCTTTCTCTTCCCAGCTGTTCTCCAAGAGTGGGTCCATGTGAGCAGCCATTAAAAAAAATATAAGATAATTTTCTGGAACATTCCCACCTATGGTTTTTGCAACCAGAGAAAATTGAATAATATAATGTAGCACAGTGTGACCTCTATTCCATTCTTAGTCCTGACTACATCAGACTTGCTGAATCAATAGAACTTCCAACATTCCATTTTATTCAACGAGTTTATTCCAGTTGGGCCTACAAATTGAACTAAGGCCTCAATATTTACAAGTTACATTTTTGGACAGTGCCCAGTTTAGGTGGTGAGCAGCAACAGGATCATAAAAAGACAATATAATCGAATATAATAAAGTTTTTAAAATTAACCCTGCAACCAATAATATGTTAAAAATAATGTGGCCAGTATACAAAATTAAGGTAGTAAAATATTAATTAAATGGTAACATATTGAAAACTGGCAACGTTAAAGGTGGTTTGAAACAGATGGAAAGCCTTTTTGAATATTGCTAAGGAATTGGTCAACTATACCTGTTTTGAGTCTGTAATATAAGAGAGGGCCTACTATGGTATAGTATGTAGTATGTAATATGTTGTATGGAATCCCCTGGTGGCGTAGTAGGTTAAACCACTGAGTTGCTGAATTTTCTGACCGGAGAGTAGAGTGAGTACCTGCTGTTAGCCCCAGCTTCTGCCAACCTAGCAGTTCGAAACATGCAAATGTGAGTAGATCAATAGGTACTGCTCTGGTGGGAAGGTAACAGCGCCCCATGCAGTCATGCCAGCCACATGACTTTGGAGGTGTCTACAGACAATGCTGGCTCTTCGGCTTAGAAATGGAGATGAGCACCAACCCCCAGTGTCTGACACAACTAGATTTAATGTCAGGGGAAAATTTTTTGCATTTGCACATTGAATCCAAACCAATGCCCTATTTTGGTGGGTAATGGTCAGTACGCACATGACTAACCTTGCGGTTTCTGGATTGCAACTCTGGCCAATCTCCTAATCCCAGACACATCTCTTCCCCTAATTCTTTGAGAATGAAGAATTTTATATGTTTCTAGTAATGTGAACTCTTTAGTTTTGGAGCTGCTTTTCAAAAATGGCCCAAACCAAGCCTCGTCAGAAGGGAATTAAAAATAGCATGCTGCTAAAACTGTTTTGAGTAGTTTTTGTAGCTACTTAGAGCAGCAATTTCTTACATTGTGGCATTTCTAGAGCTAAATTGTGTTTATTAAACACAGCACAATAGAAGATCTTTCCTTTGTTGCAGTTCTTTGGGTGGTTGCGATAATCTCATTGCTTGTTCAGTTCCTTTTATGTCTATTTAAACTACACAATTACTCATTGATATTTGCCTTCCCCAGTGTTGGAGATAGTAACTTTCTCAAGCTTCCACCAGTTGTTTGTTGTGTATATAGTTCAGATTGCTTACTGTATTGTATATGTGTGTATTGGTTTGCAGTTTTCTTTAACTCCATGCTGCGGGAGGGGCTGCAGACTATGTGATCAGATCTGGGCTTGTCCAGGACTCCATTTTAGAAACAGTTCAGTTTAGATTTTAGTAAGAACTGTATGCTTCAGACTTCAGTGCAGGAACAGTATGCTGTAGAGAAGCCATTAGACTCTATTGGACTATGGACTGTTGATTCTATTGTTTATTTATTTTATTTACCACACTTGTACCCGCCTTTCTCACCTCAAAGGGGAATCGGGATGGTTTTACATAGTCCTTTGCCATTGCCCCTGAAACTATTCATAGCATTTAATGGACTAGTAGGTTTTGGGCATGATAGCTTTTTTTATTATGTCAGAAGTGACACACCACAAGTCGCTTCTGGTGTGAGAGAATGAGCTATCTAAAGAGACGTTGCCCATGGGATGTGTTAGCTGAGAGGCTTCTCTCATGTCCCTGCAAGCTTTAGCTGACAGATGGGAGCTCACCCCATCTCGTGGATTCGAACTGACAACCAACCTTCAGGTCAGCAGTTCAGATGGTACAAGGGTTTAATCCATTGCACCACCGCAGCTCCTATGAGTGGCTGAATGTAGAAAGAAGAAATGCATCAGATCAGCCAAATCAGATACCATACTTCAGGATGACATTTTCCCAACTGTATAGACCAGGGATCCCCAAACTAGGCCCGCGGGCCAGATGCGGCCCTCCAAGGTCATTGACCTGGCCTCTGTCCTAAACTTTAGACTTAGGGTTGACCTAAGTCAACCTGGTCTTTGGAGGTCTCTTTGCTTATCTATGGCCTTATGAAATCATCTAGATGGTCTTTGAAGGTCTCTTTGCTTAGCTACGGCCTTATGAGACCATCTAGATGGCTTTTGGAGGTCACTTTCCTTACCTATGGTCCTATGAGACCGTCTAGATGGCCTTTGGGGGCCCCTTTCCTTACCTATGGTCTAATGAAACCATCTAGATGGTCTTTGAAGGTGCCTTTCCTTATCTATGGTCTTCTGATGGCCTGATGAGATCATCTAGATGGCCTTTGAGGGTCCTTTTCCTTACCTATGGCCTTATGAAACCATCTAGATAGTCTTTGAAGGTCTTTTTGCTTACCTATGGTCTTATGAGATCGTCTAGATGGTCTTTGAAGATCTCTTTGCTTAGCTATGGCCTTATGAGACCATCTAGATGGCTTTTGGAGGTCACTTTCCTTACCTATGGTCTTATGAGACCATCTAAATGGTCTTTGGAGGTCTCATGGTCTTATGAGATCGTCTAGATCAGGGGTCCCCAAACGAAGGCCCTCCAAGGTCATTTACCTGGCCTCAGACCTAAACTTTAGACTTAGGGTTGACCTAAGTCTGAAACAACTTGAAGGCACACAACAACAACAATCCTAATTTTGGACTATTTCATCATAGTCCGGCCCCCCAGCAGTCTGAGGGACTGTGAATCGGCCCTCCACTTAAAAAGTTTGAAGACCCCTGCTATATCATTTCATTCCAAGCTAGTGATTGGATTGGAAGATTTGTATATATCTAGAATGCTGTAGATTGGGGAAAGCACCTTAAACTTCTAAAAAAATACTTAAGAAAGAGCCCTCCAAGAGTTATATACCATTTGATGATTTTTAGTGTTAGTACCAATGATGCACATAATGGAAAATCAACAAACAAACAATACCTGTCTGCTCCCGGATTTGTACAGCTCACCAACTGTTAATAAAAACCTTCTAAGACTTTTCTGTTAACATTCCAGTCTCCAGTTGTATATATAATGTTGTAATGAATCGATGGATTCTCCAACACAGTAACTGAATGGACATTCAGAGTAGTTTTTCACTGAGCTGTCTTTCACAGGACAGAATCATTTGACCTAGATTTATGTTGGCCCTTTTGCAAATGGTTCACATGTGTGTACATGCCCCATTCTTGGTTTTTTTTTTCTTTTTCCAACAAAGATTTTTGTGATGTTCAGGGTTTGTGGGTTGGATACCATGAATACTGGAGAAAAGAGAAAAGCCTATGAGGAACTGCATTGACAAAATTAAGTTTTTTCCTGCCATAGAATATGGTGTGTCATGTAATATGCTTCCTATGTGCTTCCCTGTAGAGCACTTCTTGGCCATTTAGTTAAATGCAGAAAGTCACATACAAAAAATCTTACAGATGATCAAAGCTCCTATATGTTAATATTTGACAGCCTAACTTAGGCATGGGCAAACTTTGACCCTCCGGGTGTTTTGGACTTCAACTCCCACAATTCCTAACAGCCGGTAGGCTGTTAGAAATTGTGGGAGTTGAAGTCCAAAACACCCGGAGGGCCAAAGTTTGCCCATGCCTGGACTAACTGGTGAGCATAAGCATATTTGGTTTAGAAATATTAAAACTGTTTGAAAAACAGCTTTGAAGCATAAGAAATGTGTGCTGTGCAACTCGTGACAGATTTCCATATTCGTCCTGTCAAAACACCAGCTAATAGGACTGGGTTAAGTAAAAATAAAAGATTTCAACAATGAATAAATTAGTACGACAAATTAGAACTCAATAGGGTTGTTGTATGTCTTTCAACTCAATAGTTGGGGGAAGCAGAAAATTAATGACTTTATGGAAGATTTAGGGGCAGGTGTAGGACTCTTCTACACTGCCATATAAAATCCAGATTATCTGATTTGTACCGGATTATCTAGGAGTGTAGCCTCAAATAATCCAGTTCAAAGCAGATAATTTGGATTATCTGATTTGATAATCTGGATTATATGGCAAAGTAGAAGGGGCCGGAGGGCCCATCCACACAGCCATATAACCCAGAATACCATGACAATATCTGCTTTGAACTGGAATATATGACAGATACCCTAGTTCAGATAACCCAGTTCAAAGCAGTTATTGTGAAATTTTTCTGCCTTGATATTCTGGGTTATATGGCTGTGTGGAAGAGCCTTTAGACTGGGGGGCCTTTCATGCTGCCATATAAAATCCAGATTATCCGCTCTGAACTGGATTATATGGCAGTGTAGACTCAGGCTGGATCTGTACTGCCCTTTATCCCAGGATCTGATCTAAGATTTATCTGCTTTAAACTGAATTACAAAAGACAACACTGCCACATAATCTGGGATAAGCATTTCTGGGACCAGAGACTGCCATATAAAATCCAGATTATCTGCTTTGATCTGGATTATCTGGGAGTGTAGAGTCATATAATCTAAAACATTACCCACTTTGATAATCTGATTTGTTTGGCTGTGTAAATCCAGCCTCATATAATCCAGTTCAAAGCAGATAATGTGGATTATCTTCTTTGATGATCTAGACCAGGGGTCCTCAAACTTTTTAAGCCGAGGGCCGGTCCACAATCCTTCAGACTGTTGAGGGGCCGGATTCTCATTTGGAAAAGAAACCCAATTCCGATGCACACTGCACATGTCTTATTTGTAGTGCAAAAACAACAACAACAACAACAACAACAAGAACAATGAAAGAACAATACAATATTTAAAAATAAAAAATTTTTTAACCAACATACATTGATCAGGATTTCAATGGGAAGTGTACTCCTGCTTCTGGCCAATGAGATAATCAAGTTAATTAGGATTGTTGTTGTTGTTGTTGTGTGCCATCAAGTCATTTCAGACTTTGAGTGAGCCTAAGTCTAAAATTTATTCATTTATTATTTATTTATTTACTGCATTTATTTACTACATTTGTATCACACCTTTCTCACCCCAAAGGGGACTCAGAGTGGCTTACAAATTATATGTACATACAATATATTATATTATTAGCATAGCACAATATTAGCATTATATATTACTATATTGAACTATACCACTATACGGTAATATTATTAGTAATATTATATGTACTATAGAACATATAATTAATATCATTATATGGCATTATTATTAGTATTATATTGTATTACATTATAATATTATTATCAATATTATATGTATATACAATATATTATATTATAAAACTGAGGGCAGGGGCCAGGTAAATGACCTCGGAGGGCCGCATCCGGCCCCCGGGCCTTAGTTTGGGGACCCCTGATCTAGACAGTGTAGCTCTACCCTGGATTAACCTGCCCAATGTAAATAAACCCTGTAATGTAGCAATTCTGAAATTACTGTATCCATTTAGTTAGCAGTTCCTCTTTCTCCACTTCTCTCTTGTCCCCACTTTGCAAAAGGATTAGGTTTGTATCCTTGTTTTGCATGAAAGCAAACGACCATGTGGAAACAGAAAAGACGCTCATGGAGAGCCTAGAGGTTACATTCTGCCCTCGGAGCAATCTCAGGAGACACGGCAGTTGCTCTCAGGGCCAGAAATGCAAAGATGGAAGAATGGATTTGACTTTGCGCTACGTTTGGGGGAAGCACAAGTGTCACTTTATTCACACACAAAGGTTCAGTGTTGTAGTGAGACCAACGAACAATGTTGCAGTGTCTTGCAAGGTTGAAACAGCAGCGCGTTTCAGTTGACACGTGCCGTGATTGCATCTACCTCACCCCCAGATTCCTCTCTTCCCACTGAGCTTCACTGCAGCCGTCATGGGACCTGGGGCTGCGATGGAGGGGGGCATAGCTAATTTATTGACTTTGGGTGCAAGTGTTTCTTCCAAGGACAGGGAAAGAAACACCTGGAAAACCTTAAGATGATATGCACATGGATTTGTGTGTGTTCACATGGACAAAAGGAATGAGAGAGAAATGGCAATGGATCAACACAGCTGCCTGGATTTTGTACTCTCTTTGAGGGGGTTCCTATGCCGACTATACAGATGAGCACCTGCACTTTGGCATTCACTACTATACAACGGCAAGGGATTGAGCACCAAACCCTCCCATAGGGATTCAAAGTACAGTACTAGATTCTTTGGGGAAGCTGTATGGCCTATTTTAGTGCTCAGGCTTGTATCCAAGGAGTGGTCAAGAGGAGAGTCCGCTGTTTCTTTTTTTAATATATCTAATTTTTATTGTAAATAATGCAACATAAAATTATACAAACATTCAGAACATTTTCCATTAGTAACACATGTTTACATTCTTCCCCCTTTTTCTCCGTCCCTCCCCTCCCCTTTCCGTATGTATTACGATTGTTCGATCATGAGGATAATCTTGTTTAATTTCTTATATTTGTCTTTCCCCTTTATTCTGTAAATTAAGTCTTTCCATTTTGCCTCCTATGTCTTTCTGATTTGGCCCATTCTATAGTAACTTTTCCTTTCGCTAATGTAGTCTTGGAGGAGGTAGTCTGCTAAATATTTATACCATGTTTTAATGTCCAATTTCTTTTGGTCCTGAGTCCACTATTTCAAGGCATCTTCTATTTGCAGGACTTGGAAAAGTTGCTGTTTGGATTACAAGTCCAGTGTCGTCCAGGCCGAATCTGTTTTAAAGTTGGAAAAACTCAAGGACAACAAGAGCCTTGAAATTCCCATCTACCTTTTATAGCATTTTAGAATGCCATGTATTTGATCACAGTCTTCTCCAACAGGACGAGATATATTTATATTTAACAAAAGCCAACAGCAACCCATTTGCATTGTTTGCAAAATGAAATTCTTCCCAAGGATCATGTTTGAGAAAGAAGGGAGAGTTTGGAAAAATTCAGAAGGAAAGGACACCACTACTAAAAAAATGTGGCAAGCTGGACTTTCCTTCTACCAGGCCAGAAAGCAAAGATTCAAATTTTAATCTAAAATTTTGGATAGTGTCATGTCTTAGGTATATATTCAGGCTCAATGGATTTGGAATAAGTCTTTGATTGTTAATTTATTTGCTTTAATGTTTCATATTATTACTTTAGATGGACTGGTGTGTTTGCAGGTTTCCTTCCTCTCAAGGCACATTTCTCTCTCTCTCTCTCTCTCTCTCTCTTTTTAACACCCCTTTGTCAGCTCTCTTTCTAACTGTGGCATGATTAATGATGAAGTCTACTGATGAGTGAGGTAAACCAGTTCAGTTTTCATTAAGCTGCTGATCTAGGAAGGTGCCATAATATGGAGAAACAGAGGTGCCTTGGATTGTTATTGACCACGTGGGCTCTTTAATAGTCCAGTAAAAGAAACAACTCAGTAATCCTCCCACTTGTTGCATATTTGAAATATGGATTTTGCCATTCCTCCAAATATTATACTGATTATAGCACTTCCAAAAAGTACTGTAGATGTCTATGGAGATTGGGAGCCATTTCTCAGGGATACTGTAGCAGTTGGTTGGATTACGCCCCCTTCTACATTGCTATATAAAATCCATATTGTCCACTTTGAACTGGATTATATGGCAGTGTAGACTCATAATCCTGTTCAAAGCAGATAATGTGGATTATCTGCTTTGATAATCTGGGGCCCCTTCTACACTGCCATATAATCCAGATTATAACATCAGATAATCCACATTATCTGCTTTGAACTGGATTATATGAGTCTATGAGGTTGGGTAAAGTTTTCCCTTGAGATTTAAGTCTATCTAGCTTTGCCCGGCCACGCGTTGCTGTGGCTTATGGGAATTCTTTGTTGGCCAGATGGAATAGCAATGAATAGCCTTGCAGTCTCAAAGCCTGGCCGTTTTCTGGAGTAGCTGGAGCTTTTTGTTGAGGCATGGATGAGGGTTTGTGCTGCCAAGTTTAGTGTTTCTGGGATGTGTAATTTTGTTGTTTTGTCCTAGGCCGAAATTTCATTATCCTTTTATATATATAGATTGTGTCTGTCTCTGGGGGTTGGTGCTCATCTCAATTTCTAAGCCGAAGAGCTGGCATCGTCCATAGGCACCTCCAAGGTCATGTGCCCGGCATGATTGCATGGAGCACCGTTATCTTCCCAAAGCAGTACCTATTGATCTACTTACATTTGCATGTTTTCGAACTGCTAGATTGGCAGAAGCTGAGGTTAACAGCGGATGTTCACCCCACTCCCTGGATTCAAGCCCAGTTCAAAGTAGATAATCTGGATTTTATATAGCAGTGTAGAAGGGGCATAAGTGACCCTTCTGATTTCATGATCCTAGGATTTGGCTTCCAACTCATTGTTTCCAAACAATAGCTGAGATATTAACATTCTGGACTTCCACTCCATAATAAACAGGTAGGGATGTTTTACCGCTGCCCATCCCCTTTCAAATACCAAGGTGCCTGCATGATGGAATTGCCATTTTAATAGAAACTCTGTTTATTTATTTGGGGACAGAGACTCTCTCCTAGCAATTATTCATACTTAAGATTCAGATTTGTTATCACTTTGTCATCAGTGGAGTGAAATCCTTCTGAGCTTTGGGGGGGGGGGCACCAAAGTTCACTTCTTATAATACCATTTTGTAGATAACGTCTGTAATCTGATCCATTCCACAATGCAGTTGCGGATATTGAGGATCGTAGCCTCAAGCGGGCTCATTCTCGGGGAAGCAGGATGCCATTTTAGATTAAGTGTTTACAAATAAGTTGCTTTTTCTTTGTGATAAATACTTTTAAAAACCAATTTAAGGCAGAAGTCTGTGTGCATTTACCTGAGAGTAAAGACTCACTGAACATAATTATTATTATTATACACATTTTTTAAAAAAAATTAGTGTCAAAAACATTGCATAATAAATAGGCTTAAAACTGATAAAATAAAGGGATCACAGGCAGCTAAATAGTTTTAGACCAAAAACGAACAACAAGGACTGCATTGTCTGTAACGTTAAACAGTTCTTTTGCTATGCATGAGGCAGGTCATTGTGGGCAAGCATACAGATGCGGAGCTGTCTCCTCTGCTCCACAGTTGCCCAAGCTGGAGGATTCTTCTAGGAAGTGCCATTTTGCCAGGTTGTCTTTTGATCTGTCCACTCCACTTCTGAGTCTGTTCAGGGACTTCCACGTTGCCCATTCTTGGTTTGTCCCTGGAAGAAGACCCTCGTGGGGGCCATCCAGGTGGAATTGCCTGATCTTGCTGCCCACAGGGATATTCTTGCTGTTCCTGGAGGAACATTTAGAGGAGTTTTTCCTTGATTTCCTTGAAACTTTTCCTTGATTGAAGTCTACTGGGAGGAGGCTGATAGCCATGCAGTGGGTGGCTTTCACAGTGTTCAACCTTATTTCTCTTGCAATTGGCAGCAACTTCCCATCACACATCCGGGGAGGGGGGCAATGCTTAGCTTATAGAGTCTATCAACAGGAGTAGGTTTAAGACATCCTGTAATTATTCTACATGCCTCATTCAGTGCTATATTAACCTGCTTCGTGTGGGCAGATTTATGCCATAATATACTGTAAATATCTGAATTGGCACTTGGGGGAACCAGGGGACATTTTTGCATTTTCCAGCGGTAGTAATCTTGGTGACTTGTGAGTAAAAAGTAACTTAGGCTGGATCTACAGTGCCATATAATCCAGTTTCTGATTCCAGATTATCTGATTTAAACTGAATTATAGGGCAGTATAGACTTACCCTGTTTCCCTGAAAATAAGAAATCCCCTGAAAATAAGACCTAGTAGAGATTTTGCTGAATTGCTAAATATAAGGCCTCCCCTGAAAGTAAGACCTAGCAAAGTTTTTGTTTGGAATTATGCCCACCAAACAGAACACCAGAGCATGCAGGATTGGTAAATGTACATACCATAGATTGCTGTACATGAAAATAATGGTAATAACAAGAAATTCTTGATAGGATTCACAGTTTGTCTGGTTATGCTGGTATGTGATGATATCTACTGTACAGTATATAACAAATGTTCATTTCTTTTGTTCAACAATAAAAGTTAATTCTTCTTCATGGAAAATTAAGACATCCCCTGAAAATAAGACCTAGCACATCTTTGGGAGCAAAAATTAATATAAGACACTGTCTTATTTTTGGGGAAACACGGTATATAATCCAGTTCAAAGCAGATAATCTGGGATCAGATGCAAGTTTATATAGCAGTGTAGATCCAGCCAACTACCCAAAAACAGCAGAGCATCCAACACAAAGGCCATAGAATGCATCAGATGTCATCTCTGACATGTCTCTCTAAACCAGAGGTTCTTAACTTGTGGTCCTTGCAGAGGAGGTCCAACCATAAGGCGAAATAGGCATTTGCCTGTGGCGCCATCGTCCCGGGGGCACCATCGTCCTGGGAGGAGGGCACCACTCTCCACCTCCTTCTCTTTCGGGCCTTCCAGCGGCCGCGCTGGGCCTTCCGGCCAGCGCAGACCCACCTTCACACCACGCAAGCCCACCTTTGGGGCCTTCAGAGATTGTGAGGTCTGTAGGAACTTGGAAGCTAGGTATGTGGGGTTTATATATCTGTAGAAGGTCCAGGGTGGGAGAAAGAACTTTTCTTTGAAGCAGGTGTGAATGTTGTAATTAATCACCTTGATTAGCATTTAATGGCCCTGTGGCTTCAAGGCCTGGCTTCTTCTTGCCTGGGAGAATCTTTTTTTGGGAGGAGTTAGCTGTCCCTGATTGTTTACTGTCTGGATTTCTTCTGTTTTCAGAGTGTTGTTCTTTATTTATTGTCCTGATTTTAGAGGTTTTTTTTTTTAATACTGAGGGCTATCTGGGTTATCTAAGTCCACACTGCCCTATATCCCTGTTCAATGTTTAGTGCTAAATTTGCAAATATAGTAATCCCTACATAACATTACCATGTATTGAACTGCTTTTTCTATTGATTTGTTGTAAAACATGATGTTTTGGTGCTTAATTTTTAAAATCATAATGTAATTTGATGTTTTATAGGCTTTTCCTTTATACTTCCTTATTATCCAACATTTTCGCTTATCCAACGCTTTTATTTTTCAGTGATTGGTTTGGGGGGGGGGGGGCGCCAAAATTCTGTTCGCCTACACTTGAAAAATACCTAGGGCCGGCTCTGGGTCCTTGCCATGGATAAATTTCAAAGATCTGTAGTCACTTTTGACCCCCTCTTGGTTTCCTTTCAATTACTTTGAGTTGTGTGTTTTCTCCAAGTAGGAAGTTTAGATGTCAGTTTTGCAAAGGTTAAGAACCACTGCTTTAAAGAACTTTAGTATGTGAAGCAAGCAGAGCAATCATTCAGTGCAGTCCATAATTGGTGATGCTGCTGTACTCTATCTAGCCTCACTGTTAATGTTCTAATTTGATGTGACCACATGGAAACCCATAGTAGTTAACCATATATTTAGGCTGATTTTCCCTCTTACTACACATCTGCATTTCATAAGTGTCCCAGAGAGGCAGGTTCAGTTATTTTCAGTGCCAAATACTGAAGTAGTGCATCCAAAATAACATGCAGTTGGATCATACTTTGGCCTTGCAAAAAGGCTTTCTTCCCGGCTCTAGCCCACCATTCTCTCTCCAGATTTGCCTGCCAAGGAGTTAGGTTTCCAGGCTACATACCAATGGCTCACTTGCACAATGTTTGTTAAAGGGCCAGAGAAGCTCTGATGAAGATCTCATGCTCTATTCCTGGCTCTTTTTCTCCCCTGTGTTGCCTCTGGACTGGATCTTGCGGGTGTTACTACAGCTGTGCATGTCGGTAATGATCCTTACACTAAATGTTTCCGGTCTGTTGTGTTCCCCGGAGGATCTTGTGAGCTTCAGCTGAACAAGGTCTCCTTTATGAGTGATTTAGCATGGTGTATGCAATCTGCATGGATGGTATGCATGAGGGGGGGGGGGGGGGAGAGGAGCTGCCGTTGGTGTCACGTTATTTTATTAGAATTTCGAAGCCGATATTAAGTGGACATGATTTTTTCCTACGGACCATTAATTTTGTTTTATTGCTGGCCTGATGGCCATTATCCCTTCTTGCCAATACATCCCTCCATTAGGCTTGTACAATTAACAAAATATGAGCTGTTGAAGGCGTTGCTTTAAACAATGGGTCACTGAGAAGTAGGACTGGGAGTGTGTGCGGAAGGGCTTTATAGGGGCACTTTGTGGCCATGGGAGATAGGCATGGGATGTTGTTATGTGGCGATGGGAGGAGAAAAGATTTGTGTCTCTTGCAGATCAAGTGCTGCCTCTCATCAAATGTTTTGTATTTAATAATAATATTTATTATTATTATTATTATTATTATCATTATTATCATTATTATTATTATTATTATTATTATTATTATTATTATTATTATACCCTGCCACCATCTCCCCAGAGGGACTCGGGGTGGCTTAGAGATATAAAACAAGCATACAGTGGTATCAAATACAAAAACACACACATAAAATTAAAAGGCATAAAATAAAATCACACTCATTGTAAGACACATGTTAAAACACAGCTATAAAATCATAAAATGAATTGGGCAAAGTGCACTGAGTGAAACTTGTAAACATGAAGGAAGTTAAGGTGCTATAAGATCATGGGGAGAACCTTAAACTTTTATTTGGGATAGATGGGCAAAAAAAAAAAAAAACCAGAATAAACACCATGCCAGTGCAGTGTTCATAATAACAATCATGTGTAGTACAATTGTCCCAATGTTCCTCTGAAAATCAACCCAAGACCCTTTCTATTCTATGTGTATTTACAAATACTAGCAGCGCTTTCATATGGGTAGGGCTGATAGTCTTGCCTGAGATCTTATTGATACCTGCACACCTTCCATAGGATTAAAATGTGTGCACTTTCTACTGATTTTCAAGAAAAGTGTACATGAAAGATAAGGGGCCCTAACACAGAGGAAGCATTCCATTTTGTGAACCAGAGATGCTTTTGATATTGCATTTTTATTCAGTACTTGTATTTTAAATTTCTCCACTTAATCTGGCAAAAAATTACTTTCCTCTAGCCCAGTAGTCCCCTAGAACTAAAATATGGTCCACAGCCTCACAGTTACTACACCATTGCAATGAAAGATACTGGTCTCGCAAAACTCTCTTATTTTATTTATTTTATTTATTTATTACAACATTTATATCCTGCTCTTCTCACCCAACAGGGGACTCAGGGCGGCTTACAATAAAACACACATATAAAAACTGTACAGTACATTATAAATCAGATTAAAAATTATTAGCTTACATCAACATTCATAGACACATTCTAAAATACAGATGGGCGTGTTCAAGTTCAAAAGACTGGGTGTGGGCAATGGAGATGTTGGGAAGGGGGAGGCTGACTACCCATTAAAGGTGCGACAAGAAGCCTCCTGACTGCTGCTTCTCCTCCTCCCTCCCTCCTCCTGAGCGGAGCTGTTCCATTTAACGCCTGGAAGTAGAGACGCCTTGGTGTCTTTCTTTTTAGGCCTGTTCCTGGGGTTATTTGGGGGTGCTGATTCAGAAAATTGCATTGGATAGACCATATCTGCTCTAGATTATTAAGTATGATTTTCTGCGGGTGAGCAGATGGCGACTATTGGATGGCATATGTTCTGTATAAGCAACTAGAGCTGATGGAATCAGCACCCCAAATAACCAAACCAAATCTAAAATTGACCAAAAACCCATTTGGTATTAATGCTGGAGAGTGGTCCCTGGTCAAAGTGGTCCCTGGTCAAAAAATGGTTGGGAACCACTGGGCTAGCCAAATATATATGCTAGACCAAATATGGGGAAAGTGTAGCCCTGGGCTGTTCTCCAGAAGCCAATTTTTGTTTTTTAAAACATCAACAACAACAACATCAACGACAGGATGATGTTGAATTGTTTCTGGAATTCCCCTACAGTGGCAACATGTTTAAGAGATGGTCAAAAAATGCCATTCCTCTTTATGCCCAAAAGTAAGTGGTGGAAGTCCACATCTAATAATAATAATAATAAAACTTTATTTATACCCCGCCACCATCTCCCCAACGGGGACTCGGGGCGGCTTACATGGGGCCATGCCCAAGACAATACAATAGACCATAACATAATACAATTAAATAATACATTACATAAAATAAAACAGTACAACATAAGATCAAAACAGCAATATAACACGAGCGGGCCGCATGAATACTACATTTAAAAACTAGATTAAAAATTAAAACTCTGGGTGAGAAAGGGATCAGAATAAAACCTCGAGGGACGGGACATCAGATAGTGATCTAGTTTCGAAAAGCAGAATTTTTCAATGTTAAGCAGCCTGTACCTGTTATTCAGAGAGCCAGTGTGATGTAGTTCTGGATGATTAGGGCTCGGCCGTGACAACTCTCTGAGTGCCCTTGGGCAAGTCACACTCTCAGCCTCAGAGGAAGGCAAAGGCTCTCTGAACAAATCTGGACAAGAAAGCCCTATGTTTGCCTTAGGGTTAGCACAACACAGAAATGACTTGAAGCCACACCACAACAATAATCTGTTTTTTGTACCATATTTAGACTTCCAGCTTCTTCTAAGGGATGAAGTGGACATTTTGGCAGTCATTTGACTCCCTGGATCATCACAAAGCAGAATATTACCCCACTTGTCCATCTTGAGATTTCCTGCTTCTTGGCAGGGGGTTGGACTGGATGGCCCATGAGGTCTCTTCCAACTCAACTATTCTATGATTCTGATTCTATGCAGTACGCATGACTCAGTTTTATAGCTTTACAAAATATCTGTCCAGAAAGGACCATGTTGAATCAGTGTTTACATTAATGCTTTAATCATGGGGTAGATTTTCTGCAAACTGAATGCCAAGTATGCAATAAAATTGCAGGAGATGGGGTGAATGGCTGTGCCCAAGGTCTGATTGCCTTGTGCTCAAGGTATTCAACTGATTGATCAATCAACATGGCGCGGTGATTAGCAGCTTAAGAACTTGAAGGTTTCTTCATTCAAGGTGGTGTGATTTGAAGCAAAGCTGGATGTAAAGGCACTATTAATACATTCTTTGGTTTTGCTTCAATGCCTTTTCTATGTGTTTGAATTACCACTTGGCATCCCTGTCTTTTAGACATGTAGGAGCTCTAAGAGGTTCAGTAAACAATTATTTGCACGTCTGCTCATTTATATAACTGTGCCCTTTCTTTAGCCAAGATATAGCATTCCTTTAGTAAAACTCTTTTCAACTGACCAACATATCCTTATGGCCCATTGAGCCCCAGTAGACCTTAGGGTCACCATAAGTCAGAAATGATATGAAGGCCACAACAAAAACAAAGACCCTGTGATTCAAGATCAAGTTCTGATATCTGGGATCCTTTATGTCCACCATAGGGTCCTTTGCCTCAGGCAACAAAATATACAAAACTTATTCCAATTTTCACGTGCATGAAATTTTTGATACAGGCCAAAATTGAATGTACCTCCTTGCCTAAAAATTACATTATTTGTCCATCCTAGAAAACAGAGTTACCTGAATGTCAAGTTTTCACAAAGCTCCGTCTTGGCATTCTGTTCATTCCCTTTTATTGGTTCTTCATTTAATGGTGGAAATCTCCTAATCTGAAGGTATAAATGGTATAAAACCCATCCATGTTAAAGTCAGCCATAAAACAAAATTCCTCTCTAGCAAATGCAGCTGTAAAACTAGTTTAACTTTCAAAGCTATTGGGACATGAAATGAAACATGAAATGTAAGGACCAGATCCACTTTGTTCTTACAATAGCCCCATGTTTCTTTTCACCGGCTGCAATTTCGTGATGAAATTTTCTTTCTTGTAAATTGAGAAAGAGGGTTACAATTGGACTTCAAATTCTCCCTTCACTGTCTTGATTTGACTATTCAAATTGGTGGAATGAAAAGAGCTGGGGAAGTGGATTCACTTTCACCCCCTCACCTTGAGGCAAGCTTCACAAATGGGGAAGAGCAGTTGGTATTTTCTGGATTTGTTCTGGACTTGAAATAGGAAACCCTCAAGCAACAGGCTAACTTAGAGAGTGCAGAGCAGGCTGCATGGCACTGATTCTGTTTTCCAACAGAACACAATGGACACTGGATCTCAGGATGAATTGGAGTGGAAGAACTATTAGGACTCTCCTCCTAGCATTTCCCACATGAGATGATCCCTTCACTCTGCTCTTCAGGGTGCCAGCTCTGTCTGGAATCAGTCTTTTTTCATGTTATTTAATTATCATCAAGTGAGATTCAACCCATAGCTACCTAATGAATAAAAGACCTCTGATACTTCATGTTATTAATAGAGTCCTGTCAAGATTGTGCCAACTCAGGGTTGTGGTTTCCTTTACTGAGTCAGGGCTTCTGTAATGTGTTTTCCTTGGTTCCTACTGCCTTCCATTTAACCATTTTATAGGATGTGTTGTCAAAGGCTTTCATGGCCAGAATCACTGGGTTGCTGTGAGTTTTCCTGGTTGTATGACTAAGTTCCAGAAGCATTCTCTCCTGATGTTTTTCCTGTATCTGTGGCAGGCATCATCAGGTGTGAGTTCTGACCTCACACCTCTGAAGATGTCTGCCATAGATGTGGGCAAAACATCAGGAGAGAATGCTTCTGGAACATGGCCATACAGCTTGGAAAACTCACAGCAACCCAACTTTTATAGAGTTGCTATAAGTTGAAGTCAACTTGACAACAATCAACAACAACAACAACAACAACAACAACAACAACAACAACATGTTGTCTCATTATATGCTCAAATTACAGTAACCTCATTTTAGAGGTTTTGGCTCTAGAAGCAGTTCAGGCGTGATCTGTGCTACCGTGTTTCCCCGAAAATAAGACAGTGTCTTATATTATTTTTTGCTCCCAAAGATGTGCTAGGTCTTATTTTCAGGGGATGTCTTATTTTTCCATGAAGAAGAATTCACATTTATTGTTGAACAAAAAATGAACATTTATTATATACTGTACAGTAGTTGTTATCAAAAACCAACATAACCAAACCAAACAAACTATGACTCCTGTCAAGAATTTCTTGTTACTACCATTATTTTCGTGTACAAGTGGTATGTACATTTACCAATCCTGCATGCTCTGGTGTTTGTTTGGCAGGCGCTGGGCACGCTTCCAAACAAAAACGTTGCTAGGTCTTACTTTCGGGGGAGGCCTTATATTTATCAATTCAGCAAACCCTCTACTAGGTCTTATTTTTTGTGGATGTCTTATTTTCAGGGAAACAGGGTAGGACCCATTCGTTTAGATTTTTTTTTTGGCAGTCCATATGTGCAGAACTATCCTTCAGCACCACATTTTGTGTTTGATTTTCCTCTTGTCAGCTTCCTCACTGTCCAATGTTCACATCCATACTTAGACACTGGAAATACTATGACATGGATACATTCCTTTTCTTACATTGTGTATTTATTATATTACTAGGCACCTTCTGGAATAGGATCTTGAAGTGTCTGCCTTTCAAGCCAAATTGTTCAACAGGAGTTCCATACCGTGAGTAGTTTTGCGGTGGTTTTTACTGTCTTGGACTGTTGCTCGAAATGAAATTTCATGTGCAAATGATGGCTTTGTCTTTTTTGCAACACCCCATATATTTGTGGGGTACTTGACAACAATGGTGTTGGTGTTTCTGAGACTAAGAAAAATGGCTCTCCCTCTGCTCTGACATGGACTAAGGATATGCATCTGTTTTCCATCTCATAACCAAGGCATCTTACTGCCTGAGGCAGAGCAGCAAATATGGCGCCCTTCCTTTCTGAAGTCAAGGATACAGTACCCAAGGCCAGTTATTTTATTTTGACATTGAAGCTGGAAAATCCCATAGGTACTCTGCTTAGCAAAGAAAATAAATGACACCTTGCTGGTGTTTCTTCACCATTAAAATATTCTCCTGAAGCAGCCAAGCTCCAGATGTTGTTGAAACACAACTTCCAAGAACCCTCATTATTCTGGCTAGGGCTTCTCCCAGAGCCTTCATGGGAAAAGTGTTGCAGCTTTTGAAGCTGGCAGGTCTAGAAACGAAGACAGTCGAGCTTGCATACTGATCGGGCCCATCAAGCCAATTTTGCAGGGATTGGGTTTCATTTTAATTATAATTCATCTCCTAACCAATTTATGTGTATATATCATTAACTGTTATCAGAAGATATCATCCCCCTCCTTACAAAAATAGATCGAGATGAGTATTTGAATAAATCATAAGAACAACTAACCTGATACCCCATAACATCATGCAGTTGGCTGAGCAAGGAATGTACTCATCCTTGACCCTGCATAACTCACAGCGTTCAGTGCTTGCTTATAGAACCGGTGCTTCGCACAGGCAACCTGTTTTTTCCTACCGATTCCTCTTTATCTGGCCCACATTGCAGCCATGAGGACCTCTTCGGCCATCTATATTTAACATGCCTTGCTGGATAAAAAAATATAGGAAGTGGCTCCTTACACAGACATCCCTGTCTTCCAGCATCTTGCTGTTCAGAGAGGATTATATACTTGTTTTGCCAACAGATGTTGTGGAATGAACCTCTACATCAGGCATGGGCAAACTTGGGCCCTCCCGGTGTTTTGGACTTCAACTCCCACAATTCCTAAGAGCCTCAGGCCCTTTCCTTTTCCCCCTCAGCCGCTTCTTTTTTTTACAGCTAGATAACATTGAAAGTTTAGGTTTTGACCATGTTTTTCATCCATTAACATGCTTTCCACCCATGTTTTAGGCCATTTTTGAGGGGAATGGAAAATTGGCACTCCTCTGGATGGCATAAACATAGACCTAGTAAAAGTAAAGGTTTCCCGATGACATTGAGTGTAGTCGTGTCCGACTCTGGGTGGTGGTGCTCATCTCCATTTCTAAGTCAAAGAGCCGGCATTGTCCATAGATGCCTCCTAGGTCATGCGGCTGGTATGACTGCATGGAGCACCGTTACCTTCTCACTGAAGCGGTACCTATTGATCTACTCACATTTGCATGTTTTCAAACTGCTAGGTTGGCAGAAACAGGGGCTTACAATGAGAGCTCACCCCGTCCCACGGATTCGAACTGCCAACCTTCCGGTCAGCAAGTTCTGCAGCTTAGTGGTTTAACCCGCTGCACAACCATAGCCCCATAAACATAGACCTATGATTTGTTATTTTCCTTTGTTTTCATGAAGTTCAAAAAAATGAACATTTGGCATTATTCTATATTGTTGCAGGCCACATGAAGTGATTTCGTTGTTGGGATGATAAACTGGAACCTATGGGTCTAGCTTTTCTGTCGCTGGAAAGGATAGCTGGCGCTTCTGTTGTTTACATTAAGACTGCAAGGGCAATATGCATTTACTTTGTATGTGTACGTGTATGTGGTTCTAAAATGAAAAGGAGATGGAAATGAAGCAAGCATCAAAACAGCACTGAAGGCAGTTGACCAATTGCATTTCTGCCTTGCCATAACGTGATGGGGACTGGATGCTTGGCAAAGCCATTCTGTAGTCATCTCCCAAACAGACACCATTGATGCTTGCTGATTAAGCATTGCGGATTCTGTCGCATTTTGCACTCAGAACAGGTGACCATCTAGTGGCCAGTTTTCATTAACCCTGGCACTTCTGAATCTGGGCCAGGGATATATTTAATGCCAGCAGAATGGTAACACTTTCCTGCGCTTCCTGCTCAATTCTGCAGGCAGGTGATTTGTATGACAGAAGACCTAAAGCATCTCTGGAGAAAATCCTTTCTTATTTTTTCTCCCTCCTTGGAGGCATCGATAACCATTCTGTTTGCATGTGTTTTCTCCTGTTCTTTCCCTCCCCCTCCTTCTTGTTATTGATCTGGGAAAAGTGAGCACACATTTCTCTGAAAGCATTGAAAACCAGGCTCCCTTTGAAAAGAGCAACTCCATGAGACCAGCCAGCTGATGGCAGGCGCTCTTCCCCCGGCTTTCTGCAATTGGCTATGACCCTTTGATCATCTCCACAGACCACAGATGCCAAAGGTCAGGGTGGCCTTAAAGATGGCCAGAAAGACTTTTAAGATCGATCAAGTGCAGCATAGGGGGCAAATGTAATGAGAAGAACCTTGCCTAAATTTGAGAGCATTGTGTTAATTGAGTTTTGTATTCCGTTGTCCATGAGAGATTTTTTTTAAAAATCCTTCAGATTTGCATCTGCATTCACCAAACCACTTTGCATTCATTCATATAGTAAAGTTAAAGGTTTCCCCTGACATTAAGTCTAGTCATACCCGACTCTGGGGGTTGGTGCTCATCTCCATTTCTAAGCCAAAGTGTTGTCCGTAGACACATTCTAGGTCATGTGGCCAGCTTACTGCATGGAGTGCCGTTACCTTCCTGCCAGAGCGGTACCTATTTATCGATTCACATTTGCATGTTTCTGAACTGCTAGGTTGGCAGAAGCTGGGGCTAACAGTGGGATCTCACCCTGCTCCCTGGATTCAAACTGCTGACCTTTCGGTCAGCAAGTTCAGTAGCTCAGTGGTTTAACCCGTTGCGCCATCTGAGGCCCCATATTCTCTCTCATATATATATATACATACATACATACACACACACACACACACACACATACATACATACACACACACATACACACACACACACACACCAAGGAATGTCAGCATAGCTATACACTTCTAAATATAGCTGGTAAAGGTGAACAATTTGACTTCTAAGGGAGTTGAAAGGAAAATGGATAATGTATTGAATATCCTATGGAAATTCTGGGCAGGGAGGGAGTCTCTTAGGTTACCTGTTTGTGGTTTCCTTTGTTAAACAAAAGAGGAATAGAAGGTGACAGTGGAACAAGTGGTTTAAAAGTCTACAGTTGTTTCCACTGGTTTCCCAATTCCAGAGGATTCACTTTAAGTGACATCAGGTAAGCAGGTTTCATCCGCTCTTGTGCTGTTACTGCTTTGATAAGGTGATGGCAGGGTCTGCGGGAGTAGAAGTGACAGAATGTCATGTTGGCAAATGGTGCGGCTATCAGTCTGCCTCATGTGCATAATATGATACCTTTCCCTCCCCACCCCTCTGAGTCCCTAAAACCACTAAGACAAAGCCATTCTGGCTGACGTTGAAACGCATGTCGCAGTAGAATCTGTGAACAGCAGGAGAGCCCAAGGGCTACAAAGTGACTGTCTTCATTTTTCTTTCCTTTCTCCTTTTGGTTTTGTCACATGATTGATTCCTCAGTTGCTTTAACACCTCTTAAGCTTCCCAGAGGGTTTCCCTTTTTGATCCTGAAAGCATGCACATCTTTCTTAATGATAAGCCTGTGCTGTCTGGTTTCCCTGGGCCATGCAGAATCCTTTCCTTCAACTCTCCTTTTGAAAGGCAGTTCTCATTGCTCAATGCAAGGAAAGGGGTGGCAGGATGGGGGATCTCACTGTGAGAGCACTGGGCTAAGGGCCCATCTACACTTAATGCATTTAATGCAATGCAAAGTTAGCTTCAAACTAGGCAACAAATTCCTACAAAAGTGTGTTAAAGAATGGCCTTAGTGTGCTTTGTGGTTTGTGTCTTCACCATCCAAGACTCCAACTGGACCCAGGATTTCTTATGTAATCATCTGTACAGTGAAACTACTTTTTTCAATACCATTTTGAAACTGCATTAAATGGTCAGTGTAGATGGGCGGTGTGTGTGTGTGTGGGGGGAGATGGTGTGGCTTTGTCCTCCTTCCACTTCCCTCCTTTATTCTCAGTTTGCATTCAATTAACTCAGAAGGGCGGGAAGTCTTGTTCTTTCTTGTATGCAGAAGCAAACTGCTGCAGCTCTGTTGGCTGTTGTTCCTCATTAACTTCTATGTTGATAGTCCCCATGTGTCTTAACTTTCATCTTTTGTGGGAAGAGAGAACCCACTGTTTTTAATAATAATAATAATAATAATAATAATAATAATAATAATAATAATAATAATAATAAATTGCACAGACTACAAACAGAGGCACAACTACGTGGCCCAAATGATTCATTTGAACTTATGCCTCAAGTACCACCTTCCAGCAGCAAAGAACTGGTAGGATCACAAACCTGCAAAAGTATTGGAAAATGAACATGCAAAGATACTGTGGGACTTCCAAATCCAGACTGACAAAGTTCTGGAACACAACACACCAGACATCACAGTTGTGGAAAAGAAAAAGGTTTGGATCATTGATGTTGCCATCCCAGGTGACAGTCGCATTGAGGAAAAACAACAGGAAAAACTCAGCCGCTATCAGGACCTCAAGATTGAACTTCAAAGACTCTGGCAGAAACCAGTACAGGTGGTCCCGGTGGTGATGGGCACACTGGGTGCTGTGCCAAAAGATCTCAGCCGGCATTTGAAAACAATAGACATTGACAAAATTACGATCTGCCAACTGCAAAAGGCCACCCTACTGGGATCTGCGCGCATCATCCGAAAATACATCACACAGTCCTAGACACTTGGGAAGTGTCCGACTTGTGATTTTGTGATATGAAATCCAGCATATCTATCTTGTTTGCTGTGTCATAAAATAATAATAATAATAATAATAATAATAATAATAATAATAATAATAATAGATTGAACTTCAAAGACTCTGGCAGAAACCAGTACAGGTGGTCCTGGTGGTGATGGGCACACTGGGTACCGTGCCAAAAGATCTCAGTCGGCATTTGGAAACAATAGACATTGACAAAATCACAGTTTGCCAACTGCAAAAGGCCACCTTACTGGGATCTGTGCGCATCATCCGAAAATACATCACACAGTCCTAAACACTTGGGAAGTGTTTGACTTGTGATTTTGTGATACGAAATCCAGCATATCTATCTTGTTTGCTGTGTCATACAACGTCGTTGTGTCAATAATAATAATAATAATAATAATAATAATAATAATAACTTTATTTTTTATGCCGCCACCATCTCCCCAAAGGGACTCGGACCAGCTTACCACCATAGCAGTGCCTGCTGGAGAATGATTTGAGTGATAGCCCATGACCTCATCTCCAGAAATATGTCCTTCCTTGTGGGCAAAATAGCATCACTTATCCTTGCCTGGAGAGATTTTTGTCCGCATAGTGAGCTGCCATACTCACTTATTCACTGGTCCATTTTTTAATTTCGTTTCCCTCTCCTCCTTGAGCTAGCCATAGTTTATTCTTTCCTCCTCTTCTGCCTGAGTTAATAATCTTTGCTGGGTTGTCTGAGTCAATAGGCCAGCCCAATAAAAGACAGGAAACTGAGGGTGGGGGAATCTTTGACATTTAAGGTTTGCCTTCATTTAATGTTACCCATATAGGTTTTCACTTCCCCTCCTGAGATTCTTATGTGAAATTTTTAGTAGACTCAGATTACAAATCAGAAATCATTTCACTTTTGAAGACTTTTTATGACAAGATGAAATACATTTTTATGAATTTAATATTAATTAAATAATCCACTTCCAGATTTAAGATTTAAACAACCCAGAAAGGCATACCTTGAAAGCCTTGGTTGATTTGTTTTCAATTGGTTTATGCTAGAATCTACCTTCTCTCTAATGCATTTTTGCCAGCATGGTGTCTTCCAGATCTGTTGGTCCACTGTTCCCATGACCAGTTGGCCATGGGAAGCTTTTTCTCGGTACTTTGGAGATAAAGTCTGTTCCGAACTGGATGTAAATTTGAATATAGTTTCCATGGATGAATCGGGCACCTGCTTGTCCAGTCTTTTCCGTTTGTTCATCCGGAAGACGTGGACAATATCTTTAGGGATGTGAGGCCTGCCATGTGTGTTCTGGACCCCAGCCCTTCCTGGCAAGCCAGGGGGAGGCGGGGGACGGGTACTGGCAGAGTGGGTGAGGATGATGGTAAATGCCTCATTGAAATTCCAACAAGTCTGAAAGAGACAGTCATGAGGCCATTACTAAAAAAGCCATCACTGGATCCCACCCAAATTAACAATTATCGGCCAATATCAAATCTCCCTTTCCTGGGCAAGGTTCTTCAGCACATGGTGGCCTCACAATTCCAGGGATTCTGGAAAGAAATGAATTATTTAGATCCTTACCAGTCTGGCTTCAGACCTGTCCATAGAACAGAAACAGCTTTGGTCACCTTGGTGGATGACCTCCACAGAGAGCTGGACGGGGGGAGCGTGTCCTTGTTTGTTCTCTTGGATACCTCAGTGGCTTTTGTTGCCATCGATCATGGTATCCTTCTGGGCCAGCTCTCTGGGATGGGACTAGGAGGCATGGCTCTGCAGTGGCTCTGGTCCTTTTTGAAGGGTGAGGCCCCAAAGGTAGTGCTGGGGGGCTCCTGTTTGAACCCCTGGCCTTTGTCCTGTGGGGTTCCTCAGAGGTCTGTTTTATCCCCCATGCTCTTTAGCATCTACATGAAACTGCTGGATGAGATCATTTGGAGTTTTGGTGTGTGGTGCCACCTCTACGCAGATGACACCCAACTCTAGTTTTTTTTTTTACCACCCAATTCCAAGGAAGCCATCCTGATCTTAAACCCATACCTGAAGGGAGTAATGGATTAGATGAGGATGAACAGAATGAAACTCATTCCTGACAAGACACAGGTTCTTCTGATGAGTTGGAAGGCTGATCAGAGTATAGGGTTACAGCCTGTGTTAGATGGGGTTACAGTGCCCCTGAAGACACAGGTCCATAGTTTGAATGTTGCCTTGGATTCATGGCTGACCCTGGAGACCCTGGTGTCAGCAGTGGCCAGGGGAACCTTTGCACAGTTAAAACACATATGCCAACTGCACACATACCATGAGAAGCCTGATCTGTCCATGGTGGTCCAATGTTCTCTATGTAGAGCTGCCTTTGAAGACTGTTTGGAAGCTTCAGCTGGTTCAAAGATCTGCAGCCAGGCTTTTTACTGGAGCGCCGTACAAGGAACGTTCAACCGTACAAGGAGGGGGCCGGGCTGTGGCGCGGGCTGGTAAACAGCTGCTGCAATAAATCACTCTGACCATGAAGTCATGAGTTCGAGGCCAGCCCATGGCGGGGTGAGCACCCGTCAATTAAAAATAAAATATAGCCCCTGCTCGTTGCTGACCTAGCAACCCGAAAGATAGTTGCATCTATCAAGTAGGAAATAAGGTACCACTTATAAAAAGTGAGGAGGCAAGTTTAACTAATTTACAACATTGGAATGAGGAAGTGAGGAAGTGCCGTCACAGTGGATGATGAAGCAGCTGCTCCCCCCTGTGGCCAGAACCAAACATCCCCTCAGGAGAAGGTTAAATTGCCTCTGCGTCTGTCTGTCTGTTGTCTCTGTCTCAGTTCGATGTGTTTATGGGCATTGAATGTTTGCCCTATATGTACATAATGTGATCTGCCCTGAGTCCCCTTCGGGGTGAGATGAGCGGAATATAGATACTGAAAATAAATAAATACCCCCCCCCCCTTGTTGCGGCAGCTCCACTGGTTACCAGTTCGTTACCTGGTGCAATTCAAGGTGCTGGTTTTAAGCTTTAAAACCCTGAACAATTCAGGCCCAACCTATTTGTCCAACCGCATATGAGCCTGCTGAAGCCCTACAATCTGCTGGGGAGGCCCTGCTCTTAGTCCGACCCTCATCTCCAGTATCGTTGGTGAGAATGAGGGACAGGGCTTTCTCAACAGTGGCTCCTCGGCTCTGGAACTCCCTCCCTAAGGATATCAGAATAGCCCCCCCCCCCTGCTTTCCTTCAGAAAGCAAATAAAAACTTTTATCTGGAGGGAAGCTTTTGTGGAAGACAATGAGCAATGAGCAAGCATATATGGCAGTGTGAGGGGTCCAAAGAGAAGAGCAACCAAAATGTTCCACTTTGAATCTCATGCTGGGAATTAAATCAGAACAAATATCTGGCCTCAATATAGAAAAGAAAGTGGAATATTTAGGAATAACATTGTCAAATAAGAATTTAAAGCTATTTGGAAATCACTCTGCTTAAATGTTGGAGTGAAATTAAACAAGATCTAATGAGTTGGGATAAATTTAAATTATCTTGGCTGAGTAGAAGAACGTTCTTCCAAAAAGGTTGCTTTTGTTTCAAGCAGTGCCAATCTTGCTCAATGATATCCCTTTCAAAAGGGAGTGGGGGGGGGGAGATATAACTAAATTTATATGGAATGGGAAAAAAACCCAAGAGTGAGACTAAATATATATCAGTGTTCAGACATGGAGAAGGTCGTGGCTTACCAAACCTAAAAGCATATTTCTCTACATGTGCTCTAGTGTAGTTAAAAGAGTGGATAAAATTAGAAAATGAAAGGTTACTCTGGCTAGAAAAGCACAATTTAAGATTTAGATGGCATGGGTACCTTGATAAAATTAAAACTAATGCAGTTTTTAACAAGCATTACATTAGACATACTGCATTGAGTATCTGGATTGAGAACAAACTCAGATTTATGTCACAGATCACCTTTGCGGATCTTGGCTCAAGAAGCTTTTCCAAAACTGGACAAAATAGAAAACAAAAATGTATAACTTATTATGATCTGCTGGCATTCGAAAATGACCACTATAGATTCAAGGCATTTGAAGAATTACAAGGAGAGGAATGCACTTTAGTTGGTATAGATTAGTGGTTCCCAACCTTTTGTTGACCAAGGACCACTTTGATCAGGGACCACTCTCCAACATTAGTACCAAACGGGTTGTGAATCAGTTTTTGGGCAACTTTAGATTTGTTTTGGTTATTTGGGGTACTGATTTAGAAAATTGGATAGACCACATCAGCTATGGTTTTTGATGCAGAACATATGCCATCCAGTAGTTGCCATCTGCTCACCCACAGAAAACCATATTTAATAATCTAATGCTGATGTGGTCTATCCAATGCAGTTTTCTGAATCAATGCCGCAAAGAACCCCAGGAATAGGCCTAAAAACAAAGACATTAATTAATATTAATAACAATATTTATTTTTTATTATTATTTATTATTATTATTACTAAAAATGAAGACACCAAGGCGCCCGCGGTTCCAGGCACCACATGGAATTGGGTGAGCCAAGTTGAAATGAGAAACTTTCTGTGTGTAATCTATCTTTGTAATGAAAGGCCCCCTAAGTGATTTGTATGCTTGTGAGGATATGGCCATTACAGTTCTGGAATCAGCCTTATATAATGCATGCGGAAGCCTCGTTTGTACAGTTCCTAACCTCACCCCACCCCCAGCTGCAAATCTGCCTGCTAAATGCAGAATTTCTCTGAAGTGGGGCTCTTTTTTCAAAAGTTTAAAAATGGCTTGTTCTCCATCTCTTATCTCCTGCAATAGTAGATTGCAATTTACATTATGCAAATGCACGTTATGCAATCAAGCCACTTTAACCGAAATCTAGCAAGGAGAGCTTGCTTGATGAGATGGTTCATAAACACACACGCCGGAGCCCTGATTTCCCCCCTTCCCCCATCTTCTGAAAGCTTGGAAGGGGAAAACTTTCCATTAAACTGAGAAAAGAGTCTACTCAACTCAACCCTGAAGAGGTAAAAGGAAGCCGGGGCAGAGGATGAATGGAATCACTCAGCTACTGAAGCTACTTTTTCAATTAATGGCTTTGTTTAATCATACCCCCTGTCCAGAGGAGGATTGTCTTACGGATAATTTCGTTCGCCTAACGAGATTTCGCTAATTAAATCTCCTTTTGGTTGGTGTGACTCTCCCTGCAGGGACAGAGAGAAAACACGTTGGTGAATCCTTCTCCACTGCTGGCAAAATAAACCTTTCCACTCCACTGTGGAAGAAGCCAAGGAAAGGGAGTGAAGAAACTCAGAACAGCCCAGAAATTCCTGTCTCCAAACACTGGTTTGGAAATTAATTAGCTTTGGAGAAGCTCCTAAAAGGATGCTTTGTTATATGTAGGTGAGGGTGCCTCCCTAACAACATTGCTTGTCTTACAGCAGACTTTAAAGCCAGACAGCTTTGGAGAGCCGTCCTGCTGTTCCAGCACGTTTGCTGCTAAATCAGGTAGCAGCAGCTGTTTTCTCTGCAAATGTTGTTGTGTTTTTTCCTTCTGTGCAAGCAAATGTCCCTGCAAACACAGGCCCTGCTATAACGATTCACACAGAACACAGCTGCAAGCCAGGACTGGCATCAGTTGCCAAGTGATTTGGCAAGCGGAATCCCAGCATAAACGCTGGAACTAAATCAGGAGCTCCTTCGCTTCCCAGGATGGCTTGTATGATGTTAGAATAGGATACAGGTATACCAGAGTAGGTAAGATCCTGGGCATCCAGTTTTGAACATAAGCTTTATTACTAGAGACATAAATAAAATGAAAAGAATAGGAAAGAGTTCCTACATGATGAAAAAGAGACGTTCAACATATTTCAGCAGACTTTTTAAAATCCAAAATGACCAAAACGACCTTAAAATTAAGCAGCAAGGTTAGGTAAGCCCTGCATAAACAAAGGAAAGCAATGTGAACCTTCTCGAGTCCACATGGAAATTTATTCCAAAATCCAGAAATAATTTTTCCGCATTTACCAACCTCTCCTTTTGTTATGATATCCATTTGGGTGTTCAAATTCACAGAGCTTTCCTTCATTTCGACCTTATTGATGATACTTGCTCACCTGACTTTTCCAACTACAGTAGAGTCTCACTTATCCAACATAAACGGGCCGGCAGAACGTTGGATAAACGAATATGTTGGATAATAAGGAGGGATTAAGGAAAAGCCTATTAAACATCAAATTAGGTTATGATTTTACAAATTAAGCACCAAAGCATCATGTTTAACAACAAAGTAGTTCAATACACAGTAATGCAGTAATTACTGTATTTACGAATTTAGCACCAAAATATCACTATGTATTGAAAACATTGACTACAAAAATGCGTTGGATAATCCAGAATGTTGGATAAGCGAGTGTTGGATAAGTGAGACTCTACTGTATACAGTTAGTGAAAAGAATGAGAAAATGAACGGCAACATCTTCAACTTTCTTTGCTGTCTTCTTTTTGGTGATGGTTCAAATTGGGGGCAGGCAAGTCAGAGATAGCAGATGACTCCTGTAACAAGGAGCCTGTCTACACTGAATCATAGAATCATAGAATCATAGAATAGTAGAGTTGGAAGAGACCTCAAGGGCCATCTAGTCCAACCCCCCGCTAAGAAGCAGGAAATCGCATTCAAAGCACCCCCGACAGATGGCCATCCAGCCTCTGCTTAAAAGCTTAGGGTGGTTCTTAACTGGAATAGCAGAATCTAATTTCATTTCTAATTTCACTGAGCAGTTGATTAGATTTATTTCTGTGGGAGTGGTTCAAGGTCTGTATGATGATTAATTACACAACCACAGAGGGTGGCCTCAAACTGATGCCACAATCTGCAATATCTGTGGCTTAACAGCCGCAGATAATGCATTTTTTTCATTTTCCATTCATTTCCCTATGCATTTCATTTCATTTATTTTAAGTGTGTCAGAAGCAACTGAGAACATACTGCAAGTTGCCTCTGATGTGAGAGAATTGGCCGTCTACAGAGATGTTGCCCAAGGCGCCCGGATGTGTTACCATTCTGCTGGGAGGCTTCTCTCATGTCCCTGCAAGCTAGAGCTGACAGACGGGAGCTCACTCCACCTCACGGATTTGAACCAGCAACCTTCAGGTCAGCAACCCAACCTTTAGGTCAGCAGTCCAGCCAGCACAAGGGTTTAACCCATTGCACCACCACAGCTCTTCTCTCTGCATGAATGTGCATGTATGCATCAGTGGAATGCTTCAGATGTCCACACAGTAATTTTTATTTTGCAGAGTCACTAGAGTATACTGATGCACATTACAAGTTCTGTTTTGGAGTAACCCCCAACTTTGCTTATCTTGGTTTAAAAGGCTTAAAGCACATTGCAGCATTATTTCACTACATGCGTTTAATATCCACTGCACTTTGAAGCTGACTCCTAGTTGCATTAAATGGTCCATGTAGATGAGGACTAAGGAGATAGTGAATCCACATTTGATTTTTGTCTGAACTTTAAAGTAGACATCCAACGTGATGAATCTATTTTTACAGTGAGAGTAGAAATAACGTCATCATCTTGAATAATTTGTTAAAATACGGAACAGATTTACTTCCTCACTGACATAGTAGACACCAGCTGCCTTTGGAGCAAATGAAAGGGGGGTTGTGGCCTGTGTTCAAAACATTACTTTTGGGGATGACCACTCCCAGAATCGTATTACAATTGTCATCCAAAAATAGAATGCTTACAAAGTCTTATAGAGTCAGTGGGTTCCCTGTTAGTGGGGTGGCAAGTCCACTTTTAAAATCTGAATATTAAAGCAGCCATCAAAGATATTGAGCCCATTTCAGAACCTTAGCCAGGTCCTTAATGTTCAGATAAAAATACAGAGTAAAGTTAATGCCCCACTACTATAGAAGCCAAGGCTTGTGTTGCTTATACATAAGGTTTATGCGTTTGGGAGAACCAATTTCAGAAGCTTAAATCTCTGCAGTCTTCGCATAGTTGAGCTGTTCGCAGATCTGTGATGGAAGATGGATCTCTCCCAAAGAGTGATGGTGTTGTGGGCTGTCACCACATTGGGAGGGAAGGGAAAAAATGGTGTGAACCTAACCCGAGTATATATAAACCAAGAGTCCAAAATGCATGCAATGTGTTTACTCTCTAATGTCTTAATGAAGTTGGCCACTTCAGTGGTTAACAATATTTATGCTCACCCACAAGCTCTTGCTGCTGTCAGTGATGAATCCCTGATATGGGCTGCAGTAATTTGTGGCAATGTAAATCATCACTAACAGGTTAATGAACTGTAACTGGACTCTGGATAAAGTTCTGCCGCTCTCCCCTGCCATCCTCCATTTGCCATCCTCCTTTTAAATCAGTTCAGTGATACTTCACTTGAGCGATGAGTAGCAGAAGAATTGGCTAAGCATAAAAGGGATCTTTCATTACTACTGAAATGAATCATATATTCAGCAAAGCATTAGAAGCTTTCCACAGAAGGAGGAAAATAACACCTTGGATTTGTTCCTTTAATGTAGAGCTTGGGAAGTTACATTTAGGATAAATGACTAGCATAATAGGCTGGAGGCATCCATAACTGAGCAGGAATAGGATGAAGCTCTGGCTCCCATTTCTAAGTTATAGGTAGCCTCAACATCTCATTTGTCATTGGAGTGACTTTCCAAGCCATCCACTTCTGCAAATTTGTATTGTCTGCCTAAAAGAATTACAACAAGACCATCCAATAGTATCCATTGCCTTACTGTAGACCCCAAGTATTTATATGAGCCCGATAAGAAGCTGCTTTTAAAAAACATCTTAATTGTCACTGTAGTTCCAAAAGTAGTTACTATTAGATTCCAGAAGTAGTTACGGTTGTAGTTATAATTTTAACGTAACACTTTGCTTTCTTATTTTTGAAAAATAACGTACATTATTTACTTTCGGTTTTTTGAAATTCTGGCACGAATAAAACTTGTTCCCATCCATTTTGCTCTTGCCTTGAAGCTCGGATCAGAAAGCAGAGTAGGAACATAAACAGCATTTGAACCTTGGGGTTGTCCTTCTCCACATTTTAGCCAGGCCAATGTACCTCATAACTATAGAGTTAAGAATGTTGTAGTAGAGGAGGATATACAAATAACAGTTATAAATGTAACTAAATTACGCTTTCCTTATGTGGCAAAATATTTATTTACAAATAACTATATTTGTAATGAAAACCAGTGTGGTGTAGAAGTTTGAATGTTCAAAAGAACGAAAGTCGATTGTGTCTACGGGAGAAAGACACAGGTCCAACTACAGAAGAAAACACATAAAGGAGGATTCTCACATTATAGAAGACAGTCACACGGATGTATGAATGTGTGATGACCCATGGGCCTTGTAGTCCTGCTCAGGACATTGTAATTCCTGATGAGGAGGAAAACTTGGGTTTTTTACCTTTCCAGTCTGAACTGGATTCCTCTCAGCCAGATCTTTCCCAGGCAGATCTGGGAACCTTGCACCTGCAAGAAAGTTGTCTCCCAGAAGTATGTCAAACAAGCCCAGAGCCTACTTCTCCCGTGTTCTTGCGCCGGGAGTTTTGTAAACAACAGAGAAGTTTGGAATCAGCTTCGCGCAGGAGTGCGAGGATAGCAGCTAAGAATGTGGCCAATTAAGACTGTTTCTCGTGAGAATCTTTAAGGAGTTTAACATCTGGCCTCAGAGGTTAGCTTTCGCTTCTGTTTCCCAGAGAACTGCTTCGGTGAGAAAGTTAGACTCTATATAGGTGTTTTGCCCGCGTAGTAACTTCGCGGAGTCAATTCGTCAGCCTACGGAGCGAGTTGTGTCTGGACAGCGCGCTCCGATTCAAGCCTCGCTCCTGCCCAAGCCTTGCCTTGCTATCCAGCCTTCGCCTTGCTTCCCAGCCTTTGTTTATCTACGGACCTTGCCTTGTTTCCCAGGATCAATCCTTGCCTTGTTTCACGGATTTTACCAAGTTATTCCACGGACCTTGTTCTTGTTCTTAGTTACCTTGTTCCACGTTCAAGCCTTGTTTCAAGTATCAAGTTATTTCCTAGCCACGCTCAAGTTTTATGGACTAAAGGACCTTGTCATCTCCCCTCACTTTGCTTGGCAAAGTGAGTGTTTCGGTTATTGGATTACAACTTTGGACCTTAATATTTCTTATTTGACATTGCTTTTTTGGACTAATTCTGGCCTTTCCTGAAAGGTCTAATTCTGGACTATTTTCTACACTTGTTTTTATTAACTTTATATATTCCTTCAATAAAGATATTAGATAGATTCTGGCCTCGGTGTATGGTTATTGGTGCTCTGCAGCCTGGGTCGTGACAGTTTGACTCCGCCACCCTAAGCACCAATTAACCTCGGCCAGAATGTCCACCGGAGCCGTACCTGGGCCGAGCGGCCAGCCGATTACCTACACCATCGACAAGGAAGAGGTGGATCGCATCCGCGACAGACTCAACGCCCAGGATGGAGAAATAAAGGGCTTGCGGGAGCGCGGAGTCCGCCTCCCGGCCATGGCGTTGCCCACCAAGTTTACTGGAGAAGCTTCTAAGGTTCATGTTTTCCGTCGCCAATGTCAAGCTTATCTAGAGGCCCGAGATGCCGAGTTTCCCCAAGAAGACATCAAAGTGGCGTGGGTTTACAGTCTTCTAGACGGGCCAGCGGCCAATTGGGCGACGGCACTGTACGATCAAGCCTCTCCACACCTAAGATCAGCGCAACACTTCTTGGACCACCTCAAGGAGACTTGGGGAATCGAGGACAATTTGGAGGCAGCCGGTCACAAACTCCGTCGCCTTTTCCAAGGAGACAGACCTATGTCTCAGTATATAGCCGAGTTCCGAGTGCTGGCCCACAACACCGGCTGGAACGATGTAGCCCTCAGAGGACAATTCCGGGAGGGTCTCAACATTGAAATGCTGGAAGAAATCTCCAAGGTGGACCCTCCCCAGACCCTCGAGGCACTCATTGATCAATGTTTACGGGCTGAAGTCATGATTGCCAACAGGAAACAGTGGGTTCGAGGCCAGGGCAGTAGAGCCGGGGCAAAACCCCCCGCTCCCGCCAGCGTTCAGCCACGACCAGTGTGGAGACCCCCACCGCCAACCCCATACCCCAGAGGAGGCGAGGAGGTGCCGATGCAGTTGGGCAATGTGCGTCCCAGACTAGATGCCGCCGAGAAGGCCCGTCGTCAACGCTTAAACCTCTGCTGGTACTGCGGGAACGGGGGCCACTTCGCCAGAGAGTGCCCAGCCAAAGGGAAGCCGGCCGCCCGTCTTGCGGCGGCGTCCTCCACGGAGACGAAGGCGTCTGAGCCGACTGGCACACAGCCGGCGGGGGAAGCCAACGACCGGGTGTAGAGAGGCTCGCCAACCCGGTCAAAAAATCCATCCAAGAGCCGCCAACCGGGGTCCTGTTCCTTCTCGTGGTCACTTTATGGTCAGCAAAAAGGGGACCCGTCATGATCCACGCTATGATAGACTCTGGAGCTACCAACAATTTCATCGATAGAGAGTATGCCGACTCTCTGGGATTACAATATCATGATTTCAAGAATGCCCGTGTGGTGCAAGCCATAGACGGCCGCCCCCTCAAGACGGGCCCCGTAAGTCAGTGGTCGGAACCCACCAGGATGTGGATAAGGGAACATATGGAAGAGATTTCCTTCTTTGTTACCGAGGTTCCCCATTTTCCTGTGATTTTGGGAATTCCATGGCTGACTCTCCACGACCCTAACATCTCCTGGTCCAACAGAGAACTGCAGTTTGCTTCACCGTACTGCCAAAACCATTGCCTCGTAGCCAAGGTATGCCATGCCACAGACACCGAGCCCATCATCACCTTGCCAAAGAAGTACTCCGAGTATTGGGATGTATTCAATGAGAAAGAAGCCGAAAAATTACCCCCACATAGACCTTATGACTGTGCCATTGACTTGGTGGAGGGGGCCCCGATTCCGCGAGGGCATCTCTACTCCCTGACTGAACCAGAGCAAGAAGCTCTCAGGGAATTCCTAGAGACAAACCTTCGCAAGGGATTCATCAGACCCTCTCAATCCCCAGCCGCCTCCCCAGTGATGTTTGTGAAGAAGAAGTCAGGGGAACTACGCTTGGTGGTGGACTACAGAGCATTGAACAATATCACCAAGCGGAACAGCTATCCCCTGCCCTTAATCTCGGATCTACTGGATCGGCTTCGAGGAGCCAAGGTTTACACCAAGCTGGATCTTCGGGGGGCTTACAACTTAGTTCGCATCAGGGAAGGGGACGAGTGGAAGACCGCCTTCCAGACCAAATTCGGATTATTCGAGTCCCGAGTTATGAATTTCGGTTTATGCGGAGCTCCCGCAACGTTCCAGCATTTTGTCAATGACATTTTTCAGGACTATCTAGACAGGTTCTTGATAATTTACCTGGACGATTTTTTGGTGTTTTCTAGATCACAATCAGAACATGAGAACCACGTCAAAATGGTGTTACAACGATTGCGGGATCATGGACTTTATGCCAAGCTGGAAAAATGCGCCTTTGATCTACAAGAGGTAGATTTCCTTGGTTACCGCATCTCGCCTCTAGGGCTTTCCATGGATCCAGCCAAGGTTTCAGCAGTATTGGAATGGCGGGCGCCAACTAACAAGAAAGAGGTGCAGCGTTTCTTGGGGTTCGCGAACTATTACCGCAAGTTCATTCCAGATTTTGCCCGCTGGTCCGACCCCATCACTAGCTGCATCCGTGGAAAGCAGCCTTTCCGCTGGACTGATCAAGCAGAGAAAGGGTTCCAGCAACTAAAGAAACTATTCACCTCCCAGCCTATTCTACAGCACCCAAATCCTGGAACCCCTTTTGTTGTGCAAGCGGACGCCTCTGATGTGGCAATTGGGGCTGTACTCTTACAACCGGTGGGAGATCACCTCCATCCCTGTGCCTTTTACTCTCGTCAACTAACCACACCAGAGAGAAATTACACCATTTGGGAAAAAGAACTACTGGCCATAAAGGCAGCCTTTGAAACTTGGAGACATTGGCTAGAAGGGGCCAAATTTCCCATTGAAGTCCACACTGATCATCGTAATCTAGAACATCTAAGAACTGCCCGCAAACTAAATCAGAGGCAGCAACGTTGGGCTTTATTCTTTGAACGTTTCAACTTCCAGATCCATTATGTGACCCCAGCCCAAACCAAGCAAGCAGACGCCCTGTCACGTAAACCGGAATACGCTGCAGGACGCAAGGAGACCTTTGAATCCCAACTGCTACAACCCGAGAACTTTGCCACGCTCACGGTGGGGAACACCAAATCCATTCCCATTGGTTCAACTTCCCCTACTCCAGGACCCATCTGTGCTCAAGAAATCCGGGCTAGTCAGCAAGCAGATGCCTGGGCGCAGGACCAACTTCGCCAAGGTCTGCATTTTCCCTTTTCGCTTAAAGATGGACTGCTATGCTATAGAAATCATGTTTATATCCCACCCGGACCGGGCAGGGAGAAAGCGCTTCGTCTGTGTCATGACTGCAAACCAGCAGGGCATTTCGGACTATTTAAAACCATGCATCTGATCCTAAGGGATTTTTGGTGGCCCAAGATCCGCAAAGATGTGGAAAAATATGTCAACACCTGCCCAGTATGCCAGCGCTCCAAGATAAGAAGGGAGAAGCCCTCAGGGCTTCTGCATCCCCTTCCTACCCCATCTCGGCCATGGGAAATAATTTCTGCGGATTTCATCACTGACCTACCACCTTCCTGTGGATTCACCACGATCCTAGTGGTGGTGGACCTTTTCACCAAGTTAGCCCATTTCATTCCCTGTGAAGGTCTTCCCACGGCCAAAGAGACTGCAGATCTATTCCTTCAACATGTTTTCAGACTACATGGATTGCCCAAGAGTTTAGTCACAGACCGTGGATCTCAATTCACCTCTCGTTTTTGGAAGGCACTACAAAAACTATTGGGCATAGACTCTCGCTTATCTTCAGCTCATCATCCCCAAACAGATGGGCAAACGGAGCGCACCAATGCCACTTTGGAGCAGTATCTTCGCTGTTATGTAAACTATCAACAGGACAATTGGGCTTCTCTGTTACCACTGTCTGAGTTTGCCTACAACAATGGAGTTCAAGCTTCTACAAAAGAAACGCCGTTCTTTGCAAACTACGGCTTCCATCCACGTTTCTTCCCCCCTGTCATTGAAACTTCAGAAGTTCCCGCAGCAGAGGATTGGCTGCAGGAACTCACAGCGGTGCAACAACTTTTGCTCCAGCAACTGGACCAAGCCAAGGAGGACTATAAACGCCACGCTGACAAACATCGCCAGCCGGGCCCCGAAATCAAGGTAGGAGATCGGGTTTTCCTGTCCACTCGCTTTCTGCCCTCCCACCGCCCTTGCCGGAAGTTAGATGCCCGTTTCATTGGCCCCTATCCAGTGGTGGCGCAATTAAACCCCGTGACTTTCAAACTCCAACTTCCGCGTTCAATGCGCATTCACCCAGTGTTTCACCGTTCCCTGCTCCTTCCGGCGGATGGTGTGCGTCCTGATTCAGACCAACCGGCCCCCCCTCCTGTTTTGATGAATGGGGAGGAGGAGTTCGAGGTTGAGGACATTTTGGATTCTCGCTTTCATCGCCGCCGCCTACAATATCTCATTGACTGGGTGGGTTTTGGCCCTGAGGAACGCTCTTGGGAAGACGCCTCCACAGTCCATGCTCCTGATCTAACCCGCCGCTTTCATCAGACCTATCCCGCCAAGCCGCGACCTCGCGCCTCGGGGAGAGGGCCCCAGTTTGGGAGGGGCCTTGAGGAGGGGGATAGTGTGATGACCCATGGGCCTTGTAGTCCTGCTCAGGACATTGTAATTCCTGATGAGGAGGAAAACTTGGGTTTTTTACCTTTCCAGTCTGAACTGGATTCCTCTCAGCCAGATCTTTCCCAGGCAGATCTGGGAACCTTGCACCTGCAAGAAAGTTGTCTCCCAGAAGTATGTCAAACAAGCCCAGAGCCTACTTCTCCCGTGTTCTTGCGCCGGGAGTTTTGTAAACAACAGAGAAGTTTGGAATCAGCTTCGCGCAGGAGTGCGAGGATAGCAGCTAAGAATGTGGCCAATTAAGACTGTTTCTCGTGAGAATCTTTAAGGAGTTTAACATCTGGCCTCAGAGGTTAGCTTTCGCTTCTGTTTCCCAGAGAACTGCTTCGGTGAGAAAGTTAGACTCTATATAGGTGTTTTGCCCGCGTAGTAACTTCGCGGAGTCAATTCGTCAGCCTACGGAGCGAGTTGTGTCTGGACAGCGCGCTCCGATTCAAGCCTCGCTCCTGCCCAAGCCTTGCCTTGCTATCCAGCCTTCGCCTTGCTTCCCAGCCTTTGTTTATCTACGGACCTTGCCTTGTTTCCCAGGATCAATCCTTGCCTTGTTTCACGGATTTTACCAAGTTATTCCACGGACCTTGTTCTTGTTCTTAGTTACCTTGTTCCACGTTCAAGCCTTGTTTCAAGTATCAAGTTATTTCCTAGCCACGCTCAAGTTTTATGGACTAAAGGACCTTGTCATCTCCCCTCACTTTGCTTGGCAAAGTGAGTGTTTCGGTTATTGGATTACAACTTTGGACCTTAATATTTCTTATTTGACATTGCTTTTTTGGACTAATTCTGGCCTTTCCTGAAAGGTCTAATTCTGGACTATTTTCTACACTTGTTTTTATTAACTTTATATATTCCTTCAATAAAGATATTAGATAGATTCTGGCCTCGGTGTATGGTTATTGGTGCTCTGCAGCCTGGGTCGTGACAGAATGGAAAGACTAGTGTACTCTCGAATAAGTGTAATTTAAAGAAATAAGAGTAATAGGGAATCTGAAAAAATTTGTAAAAAGCTTGTTGGATCATTCCTAAGGTGATTAAGTGGACCAATTAGAGAAGTAGCCAGTGCTTTGGCTATCAATTATTTTCAAATTAATCTTAATATTGAGGAGCTTCTGCTATTTTTGAGCTGTTCATGTAATTTTTTTTTTTTAACATCGTAAACCTCTTTTGGTTCCGTAAAGACCTTAATATTGAGGAAAAAGACTTCCCTAGGGGGAAAAAAAAATATGGCGGGAGCAAAACAAAAATTTGATAAAGATATTAGAGACTACAAGGGTCTTGGTAGAAGAGCCTCCCAAACAGAGGAAGTAAATCTTAAAGATATCATGCGGGAGATTCAGAAACTAGCAGAACAACAAATAGAATTTCAGAAAGAATCTCAATTGAAGTTAGACAAGCAAGCTTTACAACAAAGAGAAATGTGTCAAGAGATGTTGGAAATGAAGAGAGAGATTAAGGAGGAGATTGGACTGCTGAAAATGGAAATGACAAAAACTAATAAGGAATTAAATGTGTTGAAATCTGATAACCTAAAAATGTCTAAATTACACTCCAAACTCCAAAAAAGAGTAGAGGGGTTAGAGGACAAAAACACCAAAATTGAAAAATTACAGGAGAAATTAGAGTTAAATGAGAAGGACTTTCAATTGAGATTTCGTAATATACAGGAGGAAGCAGGAGAAAACATAAGGAAAATTGTAATAAAAATGCTAGCTGAATTACTCCAGAGAGAAGAGGACTATGTAGAAAACGAAGTTGATAGAGTATTTAGAATTCAAACAAACTTTTCAAGAAGAAATCGAGCAACACGTGACACTATCATAAATTTTGTAAAAAAAAAGGGTCCGCGATGAGGTCCTGATGAACACTAATAGGAATCCTATAAGTTACAAAGGCAAGAAAATAATTGTACTAAAAGAATTCCCCCAGTCCACTTTGGACAAAAGGAAAAAGTATTTTTTTCTTACGGATGAACTCAAAAGACAGAAAGTAAGATTTAGGTGGGAAAGGAATGAGGGAGTGATGGTAACGTGGTATGGAGAGAAATTTTGGCTTACTAATGTAGAAAAGGCCAAAGACTTCTATCAGAAACTAATAAAAGAGAAAAAAAATAATCCTCCCGAATCCTCGCCGCCCTCGTCCACTAAAAGGAAAGAACCCAAAAGAGCTAGGCTCCTCTCGCCAAAACAGATAGAAGGGAATAAAGATGACACACATAGGGTGACACCAGAACAATCAGATAGAGAAGATGCAGAAGAGGAAGAGGAAGAGGCAGAAAGTGAGGTGGAAAGGGAACCGGTGACTGCGTCGGAGAATGAAGAGATAATGGAAGAAGAAAGAGGTATTCAGGAATTAGACGACGGAGAAGAAGCTTGCCATGGATAGAGGTAATATTTCTAGACAATTAACGTTTTACTCTAACAATGTGAATGGCTTAAATTCACCGAGTAAGAGGAAAGAAATAATGCTACAACTAAGAAAGGGAAAATTTGATGTTGTAGCATTACAAGAAACACACATTTCGCAAAAGCAATGCTCTCATTTGATAAATAGATCTCTTGGTAAAGAATTCTTCTCTTCAGATATTAAAAAAAAAGAGGGGTTGTATTATATATAAAGGACAATATCCCTGCGACTTTACAATTTAAAGATCAAGAAGGAAGAATGCTTGCGGTGCAAATCATTATTGAACAACAAAAGATACTTGTCTGTAACATTTATGCCCCTAATGGCCCACAAACTAAATTTGTGAAGGAACTTAGAGCAAAAATTACAGGGTCAGAATTTGACCATTTAATTATTCTAGGGGACTTCAATGGTATAATGGATATGAAAAAAGACACAAGTAAGGTTACTAAAAACAAAAAAGCGGAAAAGTCAAGACTAATCCCACAAAATTTTAGGAAGTTGAAAGAAGAGTTTGATCTAAAAGATGTTTGGCGGATGAACAATTTGGAAACAAAAGATTTCACTTTTTATTCCCATAGGCATAGAACATGGTCGAGAATAGATATGATCTGGCTTTCTAACTCTTTGTGTACAAAAGTAGAGGAAATCAATATTTTACCCCGTGACAGATCAGACCACAGTCCTTTACTTCTGAGAATTAATCAAAAAACAGGGAGGCATAGATGGAGATTAGATAACAATTCGCTTAAAAAAGAGGAAGACATCATTAGAAATAAAAAATTGACAAGGGAATATTTTGAGTTAAACACATTAGGGGAGACTACAGACCAAGTGGTTTGGGATGCCTATAAGGCGGTAATCAGAGGCCACCTTATCCAGCAAAAAATTGTGAAAAACAAAGTGAAAATGCAAGAATTAAGTAAGATTAATGAAGACCTAAATAACGCTGAGAGAAAATTAAAAGAAAATCCAACAAATACCAAACTAGCCAATCAAATCAGAGGCTTGCAAAACAATAAAAGAAGCTTGGAAATAGAACAAACAGCCAATCAACTGAAATTTATAAAACAATATAACTTCGAGAACGCTAACAAACCGGGAGTGTGGCTAGCACGGAAGATAAGAAAAAAAAAGCAACAACAATTAATTACAAAAATTAAGAAAGAAAAGACGATTTTGACGAAAGACAAGGACATCATGCAGGAATTTGAAGAATTTTATTCTAATTTGTATAAAGAAGAAGATATTAACCCTGAAAAAATTGTGGAATACTTAGGTAACCAAAAGCTCCAAAAAATCTCGGACTACCAGCGAGAGGGATTAAATAAGGAAATAACACAAGAAGAAATTAGGAAGGTGCTGAAAACAATGAAACCGAATAAAGCACCAGGGCCAGATGGCTTTCCTATATATTTCTATAGAATCATGGAAGATGAACTTTTACCTTGGCTAGTGAAGATAATGAATGATGCTCTGAAGGAGAGGAAAATCCCAGAGTCATGGACTAAGGCGGATATAATAACAATACCCAAAGATAAAGGAGATGAACTAGAAGTGCGTAACTACAGACCTATCTCGCTCTTGAACACAGATTATAAAATTTTTACAGCTATATTGGCAAATAGATTTAAATTTTTTTTGAATGAGTGGATTGGAATAGAACAAAATGGCTTTCTACCAGATATAAACTTAAAGGATAACATGAGGTGCATAATCAATGCGATTGAATATTATGAGCTTCACCACCAAAAAGAAGTTGTGATGTTATCTTTAGATGCCGAAAAAGCCTTTGATAAATTAAATTGGAATTTCTTTAAGTTATTGGGTAGAGAATTGGATTTAGGTTATTACTTCATAAACGCGCTAGAGTCAATTTACAACGAACAATCGGCTAGAATACTAATAAATGGACATGAATCGAAGGAAATAAAAATTAGTAAAGGAACGAGACAAGGGTGTCCACTTTCACCCTTAATCTTTATTTTTGCAATTGAAATTCTAATCAGAAATGTCAGGCAAGATGACAGTTTGAAAGGATTGAAAATTAGGAATCAAAACTTTAAAATAAGGGCTTTTGCGGATGATATTATGTGTATAATTGAAGAACCCAGAAGTCAAATACTACAATGGTTACAAAAAATTGAGAATTTTGGTCAACTAGCGGGTTTTTATATAAACAAAGAAAAAACAAAGATGCTTAGCAAGAATATGAGCAAGATCAATCAGCTGAAACTACAAGAGATGACAGATATAAAAATTGTACCAAAATTGAAATACTTGGGTGTTTGGATAACAACAAAAAATGCTAAACTACTGGAGAACAATTATTTGACGAAATGGAATGAAATCAAAAAAGATTTGAACCAGTGGCAATTCTTAAACATTTCTCTATTAGGTCGCATCGCGATCATAAAAATGAATGTGCTACCCAAATTACTTTATCTATTTCAAAATCTACCAATAATTAGAAACATTAAGATTTTCAAGGATTGGAATAAAATGCTAGCTAAATTTATCTGGAAAAATAAAAAGCCAAGAATCAAGTATACTACTTTGACAGATCTGGTGAAAAGAGGAGGTTTCGGTCTACCAAATTTGCAATTGTACTTTGAAGCTAGTGCACTACAATGGATAAAAGATTGGGCAACTTTAGAAAATGTAAATATACTGACCTTAGAGGGTATGGATCTAAGACGTGGATGGCACGCATATATTGGATATGATAAAAGGAAAATTGAAAAAAATTTTGGCAACCACTTTATTAGATTGGCTTTAATAAAAATCTGGGAAAAATATAAATTACGGTTTTATAGCAATAAAATTCCATTATGGATCTCGCCTTTGGAAGCTGAACATAGAAATATATTAGGCTGGACAAAGTGGCCAAAATATAAGGATATACTGAATAAAAATAAAGAGGGTTATAAATTGAAATCCCAAGAAGAAATAAAGGAGAAATTTCCGGGTATATCATGGTTTCAATATGCCCAAATAAAGGAACAATTTAACAAGGATAATAAATTAGGTTTCAGTGTGGCAGACAGTGTATGGGACAAAATTATGACAAATAGGAAGAAAACAGTTTCTAGAATTTATAATATATTATTAGAGTGGGCAACAGAAACGGAAGAAATAAAAAACTGTATGATAAAATGGGCTATAAATATTGGACGACCAATCAAATTAATAGAATGGGAAGAGATTTGGAACAAAAAGTTAAGATATACATATGCTTCTGATTTAAAAGAAAATTGGCTGAAAGTATTTCATAGGTGGTACATGACACCAAAAAAATTAGGCCTAATGTATAAAAACTATGATAATAGGTGTTGGAAATGTAAAACCCAGGAAGGCTCGTATTATCATTTATGGTGGCTATGTGAAAAATCAAAAAAATATTGGTAAATGATCCATCAAATGACACAGTCAATATTACAAATGAAATTTCCATTAAAGCCAGAATATTATCTATTAGGGATTATAGATAATGAATTTAAATTAGATAAGAATGATGATATTTTATTTACATATTGTGCTACAGCTGCTAGGATGGCCTTTGCGAGAATGTGGAAAGCGGAAGAGACTCCAAAAAAAGATCTCTGGTTATCTAAACTAGAAGAAATTCAAAATATGGACAAACTTACGTATCTCTTGAAAGACTTGAATAGGAAGCCAACTAGAAGAACTAACTGGAGCAAACTGGAAGAATTTATTAAGAAATCGGATTTGTAATAGTTTAGTTAAGGATGTGAATTAAGAGTAAGCTAACTTTGAATACAGTGCTATATATTAAGGTAATTGTGGAAGCATGTAGTTCCCTGTAATTATACGTTGGAAATACCTTCGGTATTGTATTGTGTGTCCCCTTTTTCCTTGTCCCTTGTCCCCTTCTCTACACTCCGATTTATTTCCTTTTTTTCTTTTTCTTTTTCTTTCTTTTCTCTTCCCCCCTTCTTTTCTCCCCGTCCTTCATGTTTCCTGCACTTGTCCCCGTTTTTAATTGTGCACTGTATTTGAAAATCAAAAAAAATTAAAAAAAAAAAAAAAGAATGTTGAACTCTGGAGACCAGGATTCAAATCTCCAGTCAGCTATGGAAGACCTTGAGCAAGTCACATTCTCTTAGCCTCAGAGGATTTCAAAGGCAACCCTCTCTTTGAAGAAATCTTGCCAAGATTATCCCATGATAGGTTTGCCTTAGGGCTGCCATAAATCTGAAATGACTTGAAGGCATACAACAATAACATCAACAACATGTTTATAACTAGTTACTTCCAAGCTCTAGGGCATGGTCATATAGAATAAACTCTAGCAGATGGACAGTATGTCTACCATATGTATTCATTCTAAAAGGTATAATATTTATATTTGCCTTAAGGTAAAGGTTTTCCCCTAGTCTAGTCATGTCCGACTCTGAGGGTTGGTGCTCATCTCCATTTCTAAGTCGAAGAGCTGGTGTTGTCCGTAGACACCTCCAAGGTCATTTGGCAGGCATGACTGCATGGAGTGCTGTTACCTTCCCACCAGAGCGGTACCTATTGATCTACTCACATTTGCATGTTTTTGAACTGCTAGGTTGGCAGACGCTGGAGCTAACAGCGGGCGCTCACTCTGCTCCCCTGATTCAAACCTGTGACCTTTTGGTCAGCAAGTTCAACAGCTCAGAGGTTTAACTTGCTGCATCACCAGTTCCATAATACGGCAATGACCTAAAGGCACAGAACAACAACAGCATCAACCATTTGCATGACATACTGGTCCTGTTCAATCACCATAGTGAACTATGGTCTTAGTAGAACATCCACCAGCAGGAGTGAGATGCAGTGGCCCTTGAGCTGGCAAAATTTTGGAAACTTTGGATTTTGTTTGACTATAGTGCTTCTCCCACTACCCAAAGAAACAGGGTAGCTGGGATGCAGGGGCACTAATGTTTGATCCTCAGCCGCACATGAAAAGGTTATGCTCTCTCTGTGTGTGTCTGGCACATAAATACCTGCTCATTTGGTGGGGAAAATATGGACTGCCAAGGTTTTCTAAGCACATGCATACCAATAAATGGGCTATGATGGGAATGTGTGCATGAATGTGTTACTTTTTGGCTGTGATTTTTCTCATTTTTCTCCTCTCATCCAGCATGCATTTCCCTGCCATTTTATTCTTAATCGCAAGCTTGTTGCAAGGGTAGAGACAATGAGCTGCAAAGGGAATTCCCCAAAGCCACCCCAATTATCCCGGGCTTCCATCCTTGCTTCCTGTGGAGCCGGGGTCACGAATGCCATTGCTGGAGGCCAGCGCAGGAAGCCAGTGCCTCCTTCCTCTGATTGGCTCCTGTGTTTGTTTTTTCTGTCTTGCGAGCCCTGAACCGGCCTAAGAGCGCGGCCCCGGCTCCTCCGGCCCCTCCACCTCCAGCAATGGCATTCTGGGCTCCCGGCCAGATGTTTCTCACTAACGCAGATTCAATAAGGCTGGGGACTCTCCAAGTGTTGGGTTTCTGGCCACCTGTTGGGATAGCTTAAGTTGTATTTTTGAAGGTATTTGCTAGAGCTCGGACATGGGTAGGGTTGCTTTTATTAGGCAAGCAAAGAATTCAGTGAGGTTTTGTGTAGCTGCGCGTCTTCTTTCAAACAAAGCATGCTGTGGGAAGTAGAGCGAGGCCCCTGCCATCTCCAGAACAAAGCCAAACATTGATGTTGCTGGTAGCTCAGCTGCGAGCATTTCTCGTCTTCCTCTTCCAAAGGCAAGGGGAGTCTATTTGGCATGAATATGTATGCAGAAAGTGTACATGGTACACCTTCAAGTCACCTGCAGCACCATGAATATTATAGGCTGGTAAATTTTTCACTTCTTTCCTCTGAAATATAGCTGACAGCACCTGGTGTTTCTTGGTTGTCTTCCATCCAAGTCCTAACCAGGATCAGAAAGGATCTGGTGTCTTCAGGAAGCTATTGATTTCATACATTTTGCTTTCATTCCACGGGTATGCAATGGCTCAGCAGACTTTATAGGAAGACACTAAATGTGAAATTCTATCCATTCTGTTTTCATTACATTCTCACAATCTCACTATAATTGTCATCTTGCTCAATTACCATGTTAGGTTTTTGTTTTGTCTTACATAGGCAGGTAGGTAGATCTTTTCACATTAACCGCATTAATTCCGCATATCACGCATCCTCATGTCTGCCTTTGTATCAAGTTCAAAGACACTTCCCCTACTTCTATTTTGGGGCATTTCCTAAAACGCACCTCTTATTGAATTGTTTTTCTACATTCTCTGCACTGATTTGAAGTGTGCCTGCATTTTTCAAATGCACTGTACACATGTTTAGTTAAGGCATATCAGTTGCATTCATATATTTACAATGTAAAGTTTACCATGTTTATACTGGCTAGTTCCCTAATAAGGTTCAGAATTGCAATCATAATGCATATAATTAATTGCATGTATGTGTGTGTGTGTGTGTAGGTAAAAGTCATATTTATTTACAATTTTGATTTCATGAGCCTAGGTGTGTCATTTTCTTTAGAAGAAAAAGAGGAGCAAAATCCCCTTTGAAAATGTTTTGTTACTTTGAATTTTTGAGCATCAGTGATTGTGCCCACCAAAGCTTCTTGAAATATATATTTAGCATTACAGATGTCTCTCCCTAAGCAACCTCATATACAACACATGTCCCAAGGGCTAAACTTAACTCCTGATCTTCTTTCATCAAGAGCCAGGGTTTCTACATTCAAGGAGTTTTTGAAAGGCTGGTCGGTTTTTCATGCTTCGTGCAATGATCCGAACATCCATCTAAAATCCCAATGCAATAAGTAATTCTTCTAATCCCCTGACACTGATTTGCCTGCCTGCTGCCACCGAGATGCTAAGAGGCATCAAACTTCCTCAGCACATTTTGTGCAAATATCAGTTGGACGAAGAATCTGGCACTCTGGCTCTAGAGATCTGTGCCTGTGTGGAAGGGCCCTAGGACACATATGGAATAATAATCCCTGTATTCATGGGTTGGTTATTTTCGTTAAGGTAAAGGTAAAGGTTTCCCCTGACGTTAAGTCCAGTCGTGTCCGACTCTGGGGGTTGGTGCTCATCTCCATTTCTAAACCGAAGAGCCGGCATTGTCTGTAGACACCTCCAAGGTCATGTGGCCGGTATGACTGCATGGAACGCCGTTACCTTCCCGCCGGAGCGGTACCTATTGATCTACTCACATTTGCATGTTTTTGAACTGCTAGGTTGGCAGAAGCTGGAGCTAACAGCAGGCGCTCACTCTGCTCCCCGGATTTGAACCTGGGACCTTTCAGTCTGCAAGTTCAGCAGCTCAGCACTATAACACACTGAGCCACTGGAGGCTCCTTGTTCAGGTAGCAAATGCAAAATATGTTACTCTGACTTCAGAATGGAAACAATTTTAATGAGTGATTCAGTTATATCTATGCATTATCAGTGTAGGAAGGCTGCCCGTGACACAAGTTGGTGATGTTTGGATCCTGACCAAGGATAGCCGCTTGTTTGAAAGCACCCTCTATTCGAAAGAATGATCAGATTGATTTGAAAGCAAAGGAACCCGAGAAAAGTAAACTGGGCTCTTGAAGTTTCTTGTCACCAAATGCATACATTTCATAGATGAAAACTAGGACATGTGACCAAGCAACATCATAGTGTGGGCAAAATAGCAATACAGTAGAGTCTCACTTATCCAACACTCGCTTATCCAACGTTCTGGATTATCCAACGCATTTTTGTAGTCAATGTTTTCAATGCATTGTGATATTTTGGTGCTAAATTCGTAAATACAGTAATTACTACAAGGCATTAATGGGTAATGAACTACTTTTTCTGTCAAATTTGTTGTATAACATGATGTTTTGGTGCTTAATTTGTAAAATCATAGCCTATTTTGATGTTTAATAGGCTTTTTCTTAATCTCTCCTTATTATCCAACATATTCACTTATCCAACGTTTTGCTGGCCCATTTATGTTGGATAAGTGAGACTCTACTGTAATTATAAAGATGGAAGAACATACAAGCTAGGAGAAACTACAGCATTTTTCTTTTGCCTTAGTCTACTACTTAGCCGAACTAAGGACTTCATCCCATGTGTGATAGGGAAAAGAGGGGGAAAGTGGAGGGAACCCTCTTTCTCTGTCCTCTCCCGTCTTTTCCCATCTTCTGGGAGGACCAACCATCCCACATCCTTTCTTTGCTGACAGCCATCTTTGCTTTCTTCTGCTTTCTTCCATTTGGAGTTGGATAACACCCAACTCCTGAAGACAGCTTCTAGACTCCATTAACTGTGGAAATGGAGCTCCACAGAGTCCCATTGGAAGTGCCCTTGTGTCATGTGATGGCCTCTGTGAGACTCCCATGTGGCTATTCTGGGCTATTATGTTTGTATTTGTTATTGTATTGAAGCATTGAATGTTTACCTTTTTTATTTGTTGGGATCCACCCTGATCCGCCCTTATTATATTATTTCCAAAACTCATGGAGCCTTCTAGCCTTGGGATGAAGTCCTAAGACAGTTGGAGGGTATGCACTTAGCCCCTGGATAGTAGACTTAATAGTAAGAATAAGGGTGGCTTGATTTCAATATTCAACTCAATGGAGGCATCACTGCATTCTTATTTAAAGCATACTGATTATGTTTAATTTTGTGCCCATGCATATAAATGAACATTTGCAGATTTTATGCAGATTAGTGTCTTCCTTTGTCCTTATTTTTTTGGTGGTGCATTTTCTCTTCTTTGCCAATACATAAGGGGTCACATTACTAGAAGCTCTGTAGATTGAACTGAAGCCTGAAAATTAACAACACAAACTTTCAATCAACAAATAATACAAAACTTCATACATTCAGGGGGAAATCATATGAAAGGAAATAGAGCTCATTGATTTTTTTAAAAATAGTCAATTTATGTGACTACTGAATGGAAAGGATTTACAAGTGATGATATGTAAAGGAGGTATGGACTAGATATAGAATGTTATCGCATGGCCCTCGATAGTTCTATAAATGGAAGTGCTTACCATCACAGTGGGGTCATCCTATATCCATTCCAAAGCAGTGTTCAACTCATCTGTAAACAGTGCTTTTTTATTATTTTTTTAAAAAGGGGGATTCCTCTTTTTAGGGAACTGGAAATGCTTTAAATTTGTGTTTCATCAGTGAGTTTCGTGTATATGACATGCCATTGTATGTGTTGGAGGCTTCCATGGCCATAGTGCTCGTCATTTTACTTTTGGCACTCAGAATGGGAGGCTGCAAAACTGTGCTGATACGGCTGTACCAGAAGCTCCAACTTTATTTTCTTTCTGCTAATGTTTGAAGTCATAGGGCAGGCTGCCTGTCCATCATCATTAAGTTTGGTTCCGCTCCTTGTTCAGGGCTCTGGGAGGGAAGGAGCCATTTTTAAGTCAGTCTCACTTAAGGAAGCTAAGCTATAGGACGTAGACCAGCTCGTCCCATAGAAAAGCTTCATATCTCAAGAACATCTGGGGATATAGAATATCCAAGGAATCAGAAACGGAAATTCCAGGGGAAAAGGTCCCAAAGGTTCTGGCTACGAGCTCACAGCCTCTCAGCCTCACAGCTCCTGAGGGAAACAACCCTATAGTTTCCAAAGAAACCTCGGAGAGGGAACAGCACCACAGATCCACGGAACCCCAGCTGAAACATCTGCAAGCCTTGGTTGGTAGGTCCACTCGATACCCAGACGCATTTGGAATCGGTAGTGGGTCCCACATCAGCTAGGCCCATATAATAGACAGCCTGGGAGAGGTTATAAGGGGGTTTCTTCTTATAGAGAAAGCACAGTTATCCAAAGCCAATTGTCTGTCCCCTGGGGACAAGACTGAAACAGCCAACAGTTTATTAAGGAAACCTTGAAGTGTTATTTGACTCCTTGAAGATTTATTATTTGTTCAATAATAAAGACATTGTTATCTCATTAAAGACTCAAAGGACTATCCTTTTCAGGAAAATCCTCAAGAACCTCTCTTTGAGGCGCCCTGGCTTCCTGCGGGCATAAAGTATATGTCCTATACAAAGACAATAGTTACAGGCCCAGCGCGTGACAGAACAAAAACCATAAATGTTCTCTTTCACCCTGTTTGTTTCCTTGCTCTCACGAGGAAGTAATTCTTTCTACCGTCCATCCAGCAACATTGAGCATGTCTGGTTGTTTCCCCAAGCCTTATTTTTTAGTAACTCTTCCTCTAGGCACACAAAATTTAGCCCCAAAATTTAGGTTCCATTTTTATCAAAGTTCCAGTTCTGCGAGCCACCTTTCAGATTCACTTTGGCAGAGATACAGAGAAGCCTGCAAATACAACTCATGGAGTGGCAATGGCCCAGACACCACGCCTCATTTTAATGGGTTGCACAACATTCTCATGTGGATTCCACTATAGAAGCTAAGTGTGTGGCTCACAGCATTACAATTTATTGGGTCGCAATTGGTAGGCCCCAGTGCCCACCAAATGTCTGCCAGCCCCAGTGAAATCAGCTCCAAAAAAACGTCCTACTAGTAAGTAGATCTATGTTGTTCCCCCCATTTTGTTCTATGGATGATGGTTGTCTGGGTGAGTAATGGTTGCTCTTCCATACCTTTCAGATGATGCATGCTCCCAGGACCTGGATGAAACACTGATCACTTTGAATCATGTGGTCATCCCCCTGATATACCATTACAGAATGGGGACCAGGGTTACAAGGATGCTTCTGAAGGAAGGAGCATCCCTGCATGTTTGTCCATGACAGGCAATCTCTTTAAATGCTTATTCTGGTCTCAGTGCCAGCAGAGGTGGACATGGCTGATTGCTTGAGAGTGCACTCCACATCTCAAATGATAGCACTGCTTCATCGGTTAGAATGGGAGAGAAAAGAGTCCCTCAAATATAAGTGGAAGGAGGATATGCACAAGAGGATTGAGGATGAACTTGACAGAAAGGATCGGCAAAACCTTACCAGCTGATTGAGGTGCAGACTGCCCTGCTTAGCAGGCTTGTAAACCTCATAGAATAATCTCCCAACAGGAAAAGAGGGATGAAGGCTTTTGACCAACAGTCTAGCATTACAGAATTGCTCATGTACAGGAATCAGAATTGGAAGAGACCAGGCAGAAAAAAAACCTGAAACACCCATCTACCCAGCCAGGAAGGGAGAGAGGTTCTCAGTTCCTTTGATGGGCTCACAACTGGCTCATAGAAGGGCCAGGCAGCTTGGCAGATTTGGTGTCGGTCAGCAGTCCTGCCGGCACAACTGGGGGCTTTACACGGAAAGAGGCCTATGTCTCCTTTTTAAATTGAGGTCCAAGGTGATGCGACCCTGGTAAGTGGCTGCCAGTTTGTGATGGCACGAGTGACGCCATCTATATGTGGATCTGTAAGTTGCAAGATTTGAATTGTTGTATCAGGGCCGGTCGGAGATAAATTTAAATATTAAGCGGGGGCGCTGAAAAGTGCCCCCCGCCGGCCCCGCCTCCTGCGCCCTGGCCCCGCCTCCCAACCAGCGTGCCCTGGCCCCGCCTCCCGCGCTGCATGGGAGGCGGGGCCAGGGCACGCTGGGTGGAAGGCGGGGCCAGGGTTGGCCCCGCCTCCCATGCTATTCGCCCTGGCCCCGCCTCCCACGCAGCGTGGGAGGCGCGGCCAGGGTTGGAAAGAGGGAGGCTTCGCCGCCCGGGGAGGGGAGGAGGGATCGCCTCCTCCCCTCCCCGGGCGGAGAAACAAGCAGGCTTCGCCGCCCGGGGAGGGAAGGACGGATCGCCTCCTCCCCTCCCCGGGCGGAGAAACAAGCAGGCTTCGCCGCCCGGGGAGGGAAGGAGGGATCGCCTCCTCCCCTCCCCGGGCGGAGAAACAAGCAGGCTTCGCCGCCCGGGGAGGGAAGGAGGGATCGCCTCCTCCCCTCCCCGGGCGGAGAAACAAGCAGGCTTCGCCGCCCGGGGAGGGAAGGAGGGATCGCCTCCTCCCCTCCCCGGGCGGAGAAACAAGCAGGCTTCGCCGCCCGGGGAGGGAAGGAGGGATCGCCTCCTCCCCTCCCCGGGCGGCGAAACAAGCAGGCTTCGCCGCCCGGGGAGGGAAGGAGGGATCGCCTCCTCCCCTCCCTGGGCGGCGAAACAAGCAGGCTTCGCCGCCCGGGGAGGGAAGGAGGGATCGCCTCCTCCCCTCCCCGGGCGGCGAAAGAAACAGGCTTCGCCGCCCGGGGAGGGAAGGAGGGATCGCCTCCTCCCCCTTCGCCGCCCGGGGAGGGAAGGAGGCGATCCCTCCTCCCCTCCCCGGGCGGCGAAAGAGGGAGCCACAAGGCCAGGGCGCACTGGTCGGGCGGCGGGGCACCGTCAGAGCGGTGCCCCGCCTCCCTCCCAGCCTGACGGCGCCCCCCGGGACCTGCGCCCGAGGCGGCGGCGTCACTGGCCTTTATGGTGGGGCCGGCCCTGTGTTGTATCATGCCTGATTTTGCCTTTACCCTGTAAATGTAGTTGGATTGGTTATTTATAGCTGTCAATCAATGTTGTTTGCACCAATTATATCGCTCCCTCAGCTCAATTGATTGACTCTACCCTTTCCTGGAGTGGGTCAGTGTTTCCTTTTCATTCCACCATCAAGCGCTCTACCAGATGGACGTGAGAGAGAGACTTGGCTCTAAAAGCCCTTGATTAAGTTACCTCTCAGCACCAATTCTGAGGTTCATACCCTTGAGACTTACGCTTCATGTTCAGGGCCAACCTGAACGACATTGAGGAGTCTCAAGCGCCTTCAAATCAGTCATTTGGCAACAGAGGAAGACTGTGTCTTCAAACATAGGCCATTTGGACTGAGGCTGAGGTTTGCTCCGGCATTCATAGCCATTGAGAAAGAGGGACTTGGAAAAGCTTCTCAGCTACAGAGCTCCTTGGACTTAAAACAACCAAAGACTGTAATGTATATTTTTCTTTACCCCTTTGAAACTTCCAGCTTATTGCCTTAAAAGGATAATCTTTTGTGAACCATAAAACACAGTTTTGAGTTATCAACAGTGTTTTGGTCCTTGGGAGTTCCAGTTTCCCTAAAGGAGGGCAAGAAGCCCTCCTCCTGGAGAAAGATGTCACGTCCATGCCTCTTTCGCTAAGAGTTATAGCCCCAGGCGCAATGGCACACAGTTAGAGTAGACAAAACTGGGCAAAGCCAAGGAAAAGGCAGCTTCTTAGATTGTGGAGAGAGTAATCAAGACAGAAGACTGCATTCCACAGAGAACAATAGAACATTTGCATTATTGGTGGTGTTCAAGTTTAACCATGGTCCTTTAATTATCCAAGTATGTTAGTCTGGCAAAAATTTGCTTTAAAATTGACAGAATTTCTTGGAGTAATTTAGGGGGGGAAAGAGACAAATGCGACCGATCACCTGGCCCTAAGCAGCCACTCAGAGCCTTCCTCTGATATTGCTACAGCTGCGGTGCTGCCTTAGAAGGCTCCCAAATATTTAAGGGTTAAATTCAGGAATGCTGAGTGCAGCAGAAAGGGCCCAGCATGGGGGAAGAGGTTACTTGCTGTGGGTGGAAAGGTGAAGAGGGCTTGATCTTTCCACTGTGCCCTCTGTTTCCTTGGAGTTGTTTGTATTTCTTCCTGGTGGCTGGCATAACTTAGGGAAAATTGAACAAATTTCCATTCAATATAGAAGCTCAGTAGCCATGAGTGCGCTGTTTGTGGGAAGCGGTGTAGAAAGACATGAGGGGCCAGACTTTAGATTCTGTTTGTGTTTCTAGTAATGGAGAGACAAACACACAACCCTGCCCTCTGTGCTGATTCTGGCACACTTGGCTCCAGTGTTGTCTGAAAGATTAGCGTTCACAGACCTGTAGAAAAGCGACAGTAAGGCCAAAACGAAGACATTTTCTGTGCATTTCCTAACCATGGATCGAAACAGATGTCTTGGAAAGACTCCTTAGCATTTAAAATTGCTACCAGTGGTACATATTGAGTCAACATTCTACCCTTATAACTATACATAAGCACATTTCATTTGAAAATGAAATAAAAATAACTGGTTGTAGTGCCAAACTCTAAGGAGTTATGGGAAATAGATAGTAGCATCTTTGCTACTATCTTTGGGTTTCTTTGTTCTCAAACCAAGATTATTTCTCTCCCCAGTCATAGAAAATATTTTTTTCTTGAGCCATGATTCCTATTCTGATCCTCCATCACCCCAATGTCTTACAGAAAATATATTCCTATAGGGCAATGCTCTTTCAAGTATATTTAAAGCCGAATACTGCAGTGGAGAACTTTCCAAACATTCATGTTGGTGTGTTGCTGTGAGTTTTCCAGGCTGCATGGCTATGTTCCAGAAGCATTCTCTCCTGACGTTTCGCCCACATCTATAGCAGGCATCCTCAGATGTTGTGAGGTCTGTTGGAAACTAGGCAAGTAAGGTTTATATATCTGGAAAGTTCAGGGTGGGAGAAGGTACTCAAAACCTGGCTGCTTCCTTCCTGGGGGAATCCTTTGTTGGGAGGTGTTAGCTGGCCTTGATTGTTTCTTGTCTGGAATTCTCCTGTTTTCTGAAAATTGTTCTTTATTTACTGTCCTGATTTTAGAGTTTTTTTTAATACTGGTAGACAGATTTGTTCATTTTCATGATTTCCTCCTTTCTGTTGAAATTGTTCACATGCTTGTGGATTTCAATGGCTTCTCTGTGTAGTCTGACATGATAGTTGTCAGAGTGGCCCAGCATTTCTGTGTTCTCAGATAATATGCTGTGTCCAGGTTGGTTCATCAAGTGTTCTGCTATGGCTGACTCCTCTGGTTGACTTAGTCTGCAGTACCTTTCATGTTCCTTGATTCGTGTTTGGGTGCTGCAGCTTCAAAGCCTGGCTGCTTCCTGCCTGGGGGAGTCCTTTGTTGGGAGGTGTTAGCTGACCCTGATTGTTTCCTGTCTGGAATTCCCCTGTTTTCTGAGTGGTGTTCTTTATTGACTTTATTTACTTCGTTCTTTATTTATGTTACATACTTTTTAAACATGCATCATTTTGCGACACAGTAATTCAGTTTCACTAGCAAACCAGAGGTTAAACCCCTTATAAGAGATATGGACATATACATAAACTGTAATAATAAAATGTACGGGGACACAATGTATTTCATGGAAACCTTTCATTCATATATATTTTTAAATATATGATTTTATTGCTTGTTTCACATAGAGTCGGAGGTTTCTCGTTTCATTTGTGTGACACAGCTACGCACTGTGGCCAACACACTAAAATGTCATGACACACAGTTTAGAAAGAACTGCTAGAATAGGTTTAATAGGTTTCAACAATAAGAGAAATGTATTTTCCTTACAGCGGAAGGAGATGTGATTAAATACAGATAGCAAAATAAGTGAAGGCCAAAGCTGTCTTACTCATCACACTGGGCCTCCAGGGTGTAGGACAATGATGGGCAACCTTTTGCACTTGGTGTGTCAAAATTCACCAAAAAACCTAGCATGACTTGGGTGGTGTGTCACTTTGAGAAAAAAAACATAATTTTGCAATATGTATAGTTTAAACAACAAAAATATATAATTGTAATATATAACTATATTCAATAAATCAAAAACTATTTACTACCATTATTTCCATGTACAACAATCTATGGTACCTCTTGCAGTTTCCACGCTGATTTCTCTCTATTTTAGTTTCAATGTAGTCATGAATAATGAATAATATAATAATATAATAGTAATAATATGATAATATACTATAATAATAATAATAGAGTAATAATAGAATGATATTATACACACACACACACACACATAATTCCCATGGAGTAAACAACAAAACCACTGGACCAAATCACACCAAATTTGGCCACAAAAGACATAGTCATCCAATCAATCTGCATGCTGCAGTGTGTCAGCAAAAATGGCTAGGCATGTCAGTGCTGACACGCGTGTCATAGGTTGGCCATCACTGGTGTAGGATATCCTACTTGACTTCTTTGGTTTTGTTCTGTAAGATGAGTCCTTCTCTAGTTTTGCTTCATCCGTTGATTGTAAACAAAACAACAAAATGAAACACTATGTCCAAAGTAGAGGCAAGAAAATCTCTCCGTTTCATTTCCCCCTGCTGTCAGATTATTTTAAATCCTGGGTTCTTTCTGTCCTCAATAGGAAGGAAGTGTGTAAATCCCAAATAAGAGTGCATTTCTCTTCTTTAAGCTACACGCACAGGCAGCTGCAAGGCAGATTTGTGACCGAGCTTTTAAAGGGAGGTCTTTGTAATCATTTGGGCACCTTGGCTCTTTCCTGGACAGACAGCGTCTCTCTCCTCTTCCTCCTCCTCCTCCTCATCGTGGCAAACTGCTTCTCTAGGGGTCATCCTAGTGCTGAGATCTGAAGATCCAGTAAATAATCGAGTTCATTTCACTTTCCCCCCTCCTCTCCCTCTCCTGCCTGTATGCATTGAACACTTGCCACCCTGCTGTCTGTTTTTCCTTGCCAAGGTTCAGTTCTAATTATGTTGATTTTCTTCAGCCCACCCCCTCCTGGAAGCTTATTAGGGTGAATATTTTTATTTATTATCATTTCGCCCAACTCCTGCCAGCATTTCCAATTACTCTCGCCGCTTCCTTGTAATTGTCTTTCTGTAATGGCTCTGAAACAATTGCGCTAAATGAGGTGTCTCCGGCAAGATGAGAGTTTCACTTCATTAAAGGCTAATGTATTCTCAGCTCCTGCTCTGTGGGGCTGGCTTGCAAAGGAGACATTTAAACAGCTTCTTTCTTTTCTTCCACTCTTCCTCCTCCTTTTTTTTTTTTTTTTTTTAGGGAGCAACTTTGTGGCAGGCAATGCTTTGTTTGTGCATGTGCATGTTTATGCGCATGCATGCACACATTTTCACATGGAAAAATAAAAGAAAGACAGCAGCAGGTTCTTCTTCCTCAAGAGTGTTATGGTTCCTTCTGTTTAAGGATGGCTCACATGCAGGAAAGAGCATATGTCGGCTCCCTATACCTCCAGGCAGAGGTACGGTGCTTGGCATTTGTGTATATGTATTTTAAAAAAAAACAAACAAAACATAAACCAGTCTATGGCTCTTTCAGTTCTCTTGGCAGCTGCCTTGCAGGATTATTTTTACAGAATATGAAGGAGATGACGTGAATGGAACCCCATTACTAAGCATTTTGGGTGCTCACTGCATATGTTTACCCAATGGCAATGGAGTGACTCGAAAGTGGCTCCTGGCTCTGAGCGTGTCCTTTATGAGTTGTGTGCGTGCTTATTGCATGCATTTTATACAAGCAGCCTCTCAAAAGGAGATAATTTTAAAGCATCAATTAGAACGCATGCGATCTTAGTCCTCTCTCATATCCTACCTTTGTTCCATCATAGAATGCAAGGATCCCCAGATGGTCTCCCACTTAGCCACTGATGAGCCCCAGACCTGAATACGAGGAGGGGTTTCATCATTTTGCTCATATTTTATGCAAGCCAAGGTAATATTCACTTCTCAAATTAATATACAGATTAGAATACAGTTGTCCTTTTACTTTTGTCATTTCTATAAATTTATCTGATCTGCCCCCCCCCCCCCCCGCAAAAGGCATTACAATACATACCATGGAGAGAGATTGCATACAAAAACGTATGCTCTAGGGGGGAGTGCTTACAAAACTGCACACAGGTTTTTATGCTCAAACCAAAAAAAAGCATGCATTAAGGTCCAGAAGAGTTATAATGCTTTTGTCAATTTAGTAACATACTGCATCTACAGGGTTATTGCAGAATAACTGAGGACCCATCTACACAAGTCTGAAAATCTAGAAGAAAGTGGAATAAAAGGAGTTGATAATGAGTGCTTTTCCATCACGGAAAAGCATAGAACATAGGTGATGAAAAAGTTCAAATAAAATCTGATATCGGGTAAAAATGTGCTGCCCCAAAAAACAAGAGTTCCTTGTGTACCTTGTGCTGGTGTAGACTGCTTATCCTTATGTAAATGGATGGAGCCATAGACACACAGGTGGCTAAATGGAAGCACAAGATGAAAGCAATTCCCATGAGAACTCTCTACAATCATTCCTTGATTCTCATTTCTGCCAAAGCGTTTGCAGTTCCATTCAGTCCACATTTACCAGACCTTTGTGGATGCTGAGACTAATGGATCCGTGTGTGGACTTTCCTTGAGGTACTGGGATTTATATGTGCACGTTGTTACTCCAGATTGTTGAATATATTGCACAAGATTTATCTAGCCTACAATGATACATTTTAATATATTGGGTTTATGGTTACCGTCCCCTTGATCAGGTTGTGTAAGTGTTATTTATTACCATATAATTGTAATTTTGTTTTACCTTGCTTAATAATGTGTTATTATGTTGTTATGTAAGGAGCCCTGGTGGCGAAGTGTGTTAAAGCGCTGAACTGCTGAACTTGCAGACCGAAAGGTCCCAGGTTCAAACCCCAGGAGCGGCATGAGCGGCCGTTGTTAACTCCAGCTCCTGCCAACCTAGCAGTTCGAAAACATGCCAATGTGAGTAGATACTGGTCCGGCGGGAAGGTCCGGCGCTCCTGGCACATGACCTTGGAGGTGTCTACGGACAATGCCGGCTCTTCGGCTTAGAAATGGAGATGAGCACCAACCCCCAGAGTCAGACATGACTGGACTTAACATCAGGGGAAACCTTTACCTTTACCTATGTTGTTATGTAATGTATATGTGGTTTTTATTATTGGAAACCACCCTGAGTCCCATCCGGGAGATAGGGTGGTATATAAATAAAGATTATTATTATTATTATTATTATTATTATTATTATTATTATTATTATTATTATTATTATTATTATTAAGCAGCTGTCTGAAAGGGCCTTGAATCAGGAAAGTGGCAAGTTCAGCAAAGTGAATTGGGGAAACTGGAACTGACTTTGGTATATTTATTTATCATGTCAGGAGCAAATTGAGAATTCAGTTATAATGTATTTAAAAACACAAACAAAGGTAAAAACTTGGCATTACACTAGATTTCCTTTTACCAGAAGCTGGCCACTTGGCATGCCCCTGGTGTTGTTGTGAGAAGGTCCTCCATTGTGCATGTGGCAGGGCTCAGGTTGCATTGTAGTGAGTGATCTGTAGTTTGCTCTTCTCCACACTCGTATGTCAGGGACTCCACTTTGTAGCCCCATTTCTTAAAATTGGCTCTGCATCTCGTGGTGCCAGAGCAGTCTGTTCAGCACCTTCCAAGTCGCCCAGGCATCTGTGTGCCCAGGAGGGAGTTTCTCATCTGGTATCAGCCATGGATTGAGGTTCCGGGTTTAGCCTGCCATTTTTGGACTCTCACTTGCAGAAATGTTCTTGTGAATATCTCTGTGGATCTTAGGAAGCTGTTTCTTGATTTAAGGTATTGGCATGCTGGCTGATATCTGAACAGTGGATGGGCTGGAGATGTCAATGCCTTGGTACTTTCATTAGAGGCTGCTACTTCCTGACGGATGTCAGGTGGTGCAATGCTGGCTAAACAGTATAATTTGTCCGGCGGTGTAGGGAGTAGATAGACATCCTGTGATAATGCGGCATGTCTCATTAAGGGCCACATCTTTGGTATGAAAATTGAGATATTGCAAGTACTGATTCTCACACTACACAAACACACTTCATCACTGAGAGATGAGCTGATCCACCTGGGCAAATTCACTGTGAGGAACTGTATACAAGTTCACTTCTGCGTTGTGACCCATCCCATATCACAGTACAGAAGCTTAATGTAACGGCTGTATTCCTACTGGATTTATTCAATTACCATTTCAGCAATGTCTACACAGCATGTATCCCTGGTTTTGTTTTGTGCGGCTTGGATATGCAAAGCTTACAGCACGATTACAGCATGTTCATCCTAAGGTTATTTGCTGGCTCAAATGGGCTTCCCCTAGAGGTCTGTGAATGGGTTTCCTGGCTGACTGCTCAGGTGGACCTTTTAGCAAGAGACAAAGCAGTATGTTGTTATGGACTGATTAATTGTATGGCTGCAGAATGCATGAGCAAGGATCTTTGAATTAAATGTGGTGACTTTCAGTAAATAGAGGAAAAGTGCTTATTACCACATTATGATGCACTCTTCAGGCATTGAAGTGAAGCAACGGAGCCCTTTTCCAGCCTGAATGTTAGATTCTTGGAATTTACTCTTCAGTACATTTTAACTTTTGTTTGGCAAATGCAGCTAAAGCCTGGAAGCACTGTGGTGACATTTATTCCTTGTGATGTTTATCCCTTTGCGTCTGTTTACTTTTGAGCCTTAAAAACTGCTCTTGGCAACTTGGCCCCCTCCAGATTGGATTACTAACCATACCTCTAGAAATATCTGGTATACGTAATTCAATAAATTAATTAAATATATGCAATGAATCTCAGAAGGCTGAACTTTGACATCACAACACATGGAGCGCTGTGCTTCTCTTTGTGTCTCTTGTTATGCAGAAGTCTTTGGAGAAAGTTCAAAAATGTTTCTTTTTTAATTGATTGATTTTTATCACTAACAACCTAATATGCAATCAAAATAATGTACATTAAAAGGATACAGAAGGAAGGGAGATTAAAAATCAAGACATCATAAATATAACTAAAACACAGCAAGGCTCTGACTCGTAAATCCTAACTTTGATGATGATGATGATGATGATGATGATGATGATGATAATAATAATAATAATAATACCACCACTACATATCCAAAGGGATAATCCTACTGATTATTAATAATCATAACTACTTCATATTGCTCAAATTGTCAATGAATTATTTTTAGTCTTTCAAAAAATCTTCCTTTATCTTTAAGTCCCATGTTAATTTGGCAACCCATTTTTCCATTCTCAGATCTTGTTTACAAGATCAAGCAAATGTTGATCTTGTTGTTGTTGCTATTGTCATTGATAAAGACGTGATCCATATTTACTGTCCAATTCTTTTTCCATAATGATGAACAGAAACATTACAAAATTTATCTTTAAGAAAATGAAGTAACATATAAATCTTAGGCTGGATCTTAATTTAAATCTGCATTCTATGCTTAGTGTAGATTCATATAATGCAGTTCAGTGCCATTTCAAACTGCATTATATGGTGGTGTAGATGCGGCTGATCATTACCCTCATGCACAGGGCTTGGAAAGTTGAAGAATTATCATATGGCATGATGAAACCATCCAGAACTGACCAGTGGTTGAATAATATACAATGAATTATTTATTTATTTATTTGCAGTATTTATATTCCGCCCTTCTCACCCCGAAGGGGACTTAGGGAGGATCAGAATGTACATATACATGGTAAATATTCAGTACTATTAGACATATGACATACAGACAGAGACACAGAGGCTATTTAACATTCCAGCTTCCGGCTTCATGAGGGTATGCTTGATTCTGTCCACAGGGGAAGCTGCTGTTTCATCATCATCTGTGACACCGAGTCCTTGGTGGAGTACTTCCTTATTCTTCCTCATGCACGCTGCTGAACGTTTTTATGGTGACATAAATTAATTAAATTAGCCTCCCCGCATAAACTTGACAGATTCAACTGTCTTTTGAGTTGCTTGGGTAAACAATAAACTAGGCTATTTAATGGTTGGGCACTCAATCCAACCTGGGCTGGTTTCGAACTCGTCACTCGGTCAGTAGTGATATATTGCAGCTGGCTACTAACCAGCTGCGCTACAGCCCAGCCCTGTATCTATACTGACTATTTAATGCAGTTTGATGGTAGCTAGATTTGCAATAGCTATGCTGCAGCACACTTTAAGGAGTTGAATATGATTTAAACTAAATTGGTGGAAAATCTGAAACAATGCACTACAGCGCACCTGCAATGTAAACATTTCAGGTGAAATCGACTCCATGAAATGCAACGTGCATTGTGGACAATGAAAGCGCTGATGTGCATTGTAAAACCCAGACCACAGCTGATTGATTAAAAATGCCTGCAAGCATGGCTGGGCAGAAAGTCAATTGACCCCCTGGAACATTTTATTGAATATCTTCATCTCTGATCCTCCCTTTCTTGACTGGGAATTGGGATGGGGGTGCCTTCTCTCTGGCTGTCAAGCTGTGGATTCTACAACTAGTTTGAAGCCACCTTCTATGGTTAATGTAATCATCATCTTGGCACCAAACCTGTTCCAGAAATGGCAATCTAATAATTCACACAGTGACACCAGTTTCTGCCAAATTGGTTTCGAACCAACCTAAGTGGTTAGTATAGATGAGCCCTGAGTCTTGAGCCAATAAAACTGATTCAGTTTCCTTTGGGGTCAGTTTGGGGCTGCTAAGTGCTCTTTAAAAAAAAGAAAAAAAAAGAAAAAAAAACGCAATTGGCTGGAGGCCAGGGGATGCCAGAAGCAATCTCCTCTCATACAGTCCCACCCATAATTTGCAAATCTGCACCAAGGATCCCATTTCATGTGCCACCATCACATCACGAAAGATCGTGAGACTTATAAAGTTGGAATTTTTATGAGTTAATCCCCTGACACTGGAAATCTCTCGAAATTGGAAGCAATTGGATCGGAAACCCATTTTGGAGATTTTGTAGGAGAAAACAATTTGAGTATAAATACTGCTTTACAGACCATGTTTTCTCACTTTAGGAACACCAGTTGTATTTTATATAATATGTGTTTGGCATTAAATTGTCATGTTTGTTAAAATAACATGCTCTTTGTGCAGACATTTATTGCAGATTGAATTCACCTTTTTATATTGGTGTCTTTTGTTATAATTGGAGGCACTCTTTTACCTGAACTGTAAAGAACCTCTTGCATTTTTTGAAGCAAGTAAAAATGAAACAGAAGTCACCTTAATTTTACTAAAATGAAAGAAAATTATTTTGTCTTCTCTGATTCACCATAATGTCAAGCAAACGAAACACACCGTCTCTCATGAGAACTATTGAGAGAGAAAACAAGATTGGGATTCTGTACATCGTCTTCCGTAAAATATTACCTTCTACATAGGCTGCATCTACACTATAATACTTTTTTTGTCATGTCAGAAGCATCTTGAGAACATACTGCAAGTTGTTTCTGATATGAGAGAATTGGCCGTCTAAAGAGACGTTGCCCAGGGATACCCTGGAGACTTCTCTCATGTCCACACAAGCTAGAGCTGACAGATGAGAGCTCACCCCCATCTCGTGGATTTGAACCAGCAACCTTCAGGTCAGCAGTCTAGCCGGCACAAGGTTTTAACCCATTGCGCTACCGTGGCTTCACTATAATAGAATATAGTTTCAGAATGCTGATTAACTGCATTGAACTGGATTATATGAATCTACACTGCTATACAGTATAATCTAGTTCAATGCAGTTAATCAGCATTCTGAAATATAGTAGAGTAGATCCAGCCATAGTTTTTAGAAATAATTTTAATGGAGTAAGTATATGAAAATCTTGCTGTCTGTATTTTATTCGTCATTCTAAAATAAAATATTCCATAATCAAAATTTCAGAAATGCTAGAAGAAAGTCCTGCCAAATTTTCCTAATTTCTTTCTAGGCCTCTATGTCTGGTTCTGTTCCATATCCAACACATTTCAAACAGGTAGTAAAAAAAAATTGTGCATTTGTTGTAGACGGATTTTGACATTTTTCTTAGTAGTTGGTTTTCATATGTGATTTTTCTCCTGTTGCTCTGTTGTGTAATCCTGCTCAGTTTGATTAGATCACTGTATTGCTGTTTTAAATTAAATTTAAATTTAAATTGTACATCATTTTGAGTTCTCTGGTAAGTAGAAAAGTATGTATTATAAATGCTTATAATAAATCCATAATCAGTATTTATGTGAGAGTCGTAGATACATATTTCTACAAATGTTTGTATTGAAATAGACTTTTCTCTTGTTCTTTTCCTAAAGCCATTCCCCTGCTTTAAATCTTTAAATTGCCACAACAGGAGTTCTCAAGACAGAGGAATTACTTCTGAAAAGTCCAATGAGGAAACAGCCCTAACTATTCACACCTTTAAAAGTCTTATTTCCAAAAGCAAGCTATAATTTGAAGCATTAATACCGTTGACTGGACCTTGAGTTTTAATGAAAACTGAAAAATGTTTTGGAGCATTTTATAAATTCCGAAAACACAATTTCTGAACCATCCAGTGCAAGGAGACGCTCAGTTGCTCAGTTTCTTTCTCATTTCGCAACTTAGTTTTCCTTCTAAAGGAATTCAAGAACTACTGAAGCACGGGATGTTAAAAGTGAATTTTGGGTGGCGGAAAAGTAATGGTGTTAAATCCAAAAAGTTTAATAATCTACTTCATTGATAGAGACAGCTTATGAAAATAATTCTGACATTTAAGCCTTCCTTTTGAGCTTTTCACTGTGCTGATACAAAAGCAGTTTTACAGCAAGCTGCCATGAATTCGGTTTCTGCATGCTTTCCTGTCAATCCTTTTCCTTAGACAATTGCTGTGCCTGAACTGCAGAGCAGAGTCTTGCAAACTGAGCGCCGTTTTCCCTCTTTCCTTAAACCTGAAAATCCCTTGACCTGCTTAGTGGCGCCGTCTGTGCTCCAGCATTTTCTGGAGTCCCCCAGTTCTCTGAAACCGCACAATTGCTGCAGATATGATCCTTGACAGGTTCCATATAGTTGTATAGATTGGGAAGGGAAGCCTCTCCCTTGGGGGTCTCCCCTGGAATTGCTAAATTCCACAAGGGTAGCCATGCTAGCCTTTTACAGAGTCCCAGGGCACTTTAGAGAATATCAAATTCACTGTGGTAGAAGCTTTTGAGGGGATCAAATGCCCGCAGTGTTAACTGCTGCTGGTATATCTATTTCTGCCAGAGAGCGAGAGAGACAGAGAGAAACGCAAACAAGCCACTATATATTCTATACTTGTCTTTTATCTGTAGGTCATATGCATCTGCACTCCTGCCAGTTGAAGCTAACAGTGCCTGCATCCAACAAAGGTTTGGATTCCAACGTTGATCTGCTTAGAGCAATGATGGGCAACCTTTTGCACTTGGTGTGTCAAAATTCACCAAAAAACCTAGCATGACTTGGGTGGTGTGTCAATTTGAGAAAAAACCCATAATTTCACAATACCGTGTTTCCCCCAAAATAAGACAGTGTCTTATATTATTTTTTACTCCCAAAGATGCGCTAGGTCTTATTTTCAGGGGATGTCTTATTTTTCCATGAAGAACAATTCATATTCATTGTTGAACAAAAAAAATGAACATTTATTCTATACTGTACAGTAGTTGTCATCACAAACCAACATAAATAAACCAGACAAACTGTGACTCCTGTCAAGAATTTCTTGTTACTACCATTATTTCCATATACAACTGGTATGTAAGCCGCCCTGAGTTCCTCTGGAGAGATGGAGGCGGGGTATAAAAATAAAATAAAATAATAATAATAATAATAATAATAATAATTATTATTATTATTATTATTATTATTATTATGTACATTTACCAATCCTGCATGCTATGGTGTTTTGTTTGGCGGGCGCCGGGCATGTTTCCAAACAAAAACTTGGCTAGGTCTTACTTTCGGGGGAGGTCTTATATTTAGCAATTCAGCAAAACTTCTACTAGGTCTTATTTTTTGGGGATGTCTTATTTTCAGGGAAACAGGGTATATATAGTTTAAATAACAAAAATATATAATTGTAATATATTACTGTATTTAATAAATAAAAAACTATTTACTACCATTATTTCCATGTACAACAATCTATGGTACCTCTTGCAGTTTCCACGCTGATTTCTCTCTATTCTAGTTTCAATGTAATCATGAATAATGAATAATATAATAGTAATTCTATAATAAAATACTACAATAATAATAGAATAATTATAGAATTATATATATATAGGTAATGAAATTTCAGCCTAGGACAAAACAACAAAACTACACATTCCAGAAACACTATACTTGGCAGCACAACCCCTCATCCATGCCTCTACGTTCATACAACAGAAAGAAAAGAAAAACAAAGTCCTAATTAGAGGGAGAGGAATAATTGTTTCTATCCAGTTGCTGCCAGTTAGAAGGCTAAGCTCTGCCCATTTGGTCTCCTAGCAACCCACTCAGCCCAGGGGACAGGCAGAGTTAGGCCTCACTTAGGCCTCTTCCACACTCCCTATAAAATACAGATTATCTGATTTTAACTGGATTATATGGCAGTGTAGGCACATCCACACAGCTATATAACCCATTTATAATGGACTTAATGTTATGGGAAAACCTTTACCCTTTACCTTAACTACCACCAATTCCTCAATACTTTATTTCCCATACCACCATACTACGCCACAGCAACGCGTGGCCTGTCACAGCTAGTGTGTGTGTGTGTGTGTGTGTGTGTGTGTGTGTGTGTGTATATATATATATATAAGAGTGATGGCATCACGGCGACTCACAAAACAACAAAAGTACAGGCCCCGCAACCTCAAAATTTGACAACACAACCCATCATCCATGCCTCCGGGTTGATACAACAAAAAGAAAAGAAAAACGAAGTCCTAATTAGAGGGAGAGCAATAATTTTTTTTTATCCAATTGCTGCCAGTTTAGAGGGCTAATCTCTGCCCACTTCGTCTCCTAGTAACCAACTTCTAGCAAGCCAAGGGACAGCCAGGGTTCAGTTAGGGGACAGGCAGACTTAGGCTATCTAATTTGCACTTGATTATATGGCAGTGTAGACTCAAGGCCCTTCCACACAGCTATATAACCCATTTATAACCTTATATTATCTGCTTTGCACTGGATTCTCTTGACTCCACACTACCATATAATCCACTTCAGTGTGCATTTTATACAGCTGTGAAGAAGGGGCCTCATATAATCCAGTTCTAAGCAGATAATATAAGATTATCAATAAACAGTAGACTCTCACTTATCCAACATAAACAGGCCGGCAGGATAAGTGAATATGTTGGATAATAAGAAGGAATTAAGGAAAAGCCTATTAAACATCAAATTAGGTAATCGTTATACAAATTAAGCACCAAAACATCATATTATACAACAAATTTGACAGAAAAAGTCGTTCCATACACAGTAATGCTATGTAGTAATTACAGTAGAGTCTCACTTATCCAACACTCGCTTATCCAATGCATTATCCAATGCATTTTTGTAGTCAATGTTTTCAATATATCATGATATTTTGGTGCTAAATTCATAAATACAGTAATTACTACATAGCATTACTGTGTATTGAACTTTTTGTTCAAATTTGTTGTCTAACATGATATTTTGGTGCTTAATTTGTAAAATCATAACCTAATTTGATGTTTAATAGGCTTTTCCTTAATGCCTCCTTATTATCCAACATATTCGCTTATCCAATATTCTGCCAGCCCGTTTATGTTGGATAAGTGAGACTCTACTGTACTGTATTTACAAATTTACCACTAAAATATCACAATGAATTTAAAACACTGACTACAAAAACGTTGCTTATGAAAAGGCAGACTGCGTTGGATAATCCAGAACATTGTATAAGTGAATGTTGGATAAGTGAGATTCTACTTTAATATGAAATAATTACTGGGATAGAATAATGCAGAACAATATAATCTCTAAAACCAGGACAGTAAATAAACAGGGGAATTCCACACAGGAAACAATCAGGGCCAGCTAACACCTCCCAACAAAGTATTCCCATCATCAAAGTCTGGCAAATCCTCTGTTTTCTCAGGGCCACAGACAGTAGAAGCACATAAAATATTCCAAAGAACACCACTCTGAAAACAAGGGAATTCCAGACAGGAAACAATCAGGGCCAGCTAACACCTCCCAACAAAAAATTCACTCAGGGAGGAAACAGCCAGGCTTTAAAGCTGCAAGGCCATTACATCCTAATCATTTTTCCTAATTGCAGCATTCATACTTGTCTCCAACAGAAAAAAAAACCATTCAGAAATATTGTATATTCACAACCTTTAAGAAATAATATCCCCTGATGGTGCAGCGTGTTAAAGCGCTGAGCTGCTGAACTTCTGGACCGAAAGACCGCATGTTTGAATTGGGGGAGCGGAAAGAGCCCCCACTGTTAGCCCCAGCTTCTGCCAACCCAGAAGTTCAAAAACATGCAAATGTGAGTTCATCAATAGGTACTGCTCTGGCGGGAAGGTAACGCCGCTCCATGCAGTCATCCCACATGACCTTGGAGGAGTCTACGGACAACGCCGGCTCTTCGGCTTAGAAATGGAGATGAGCACCAACCTCCAGAGTCAGACATGACTGCACTTAATGTCAGGGGAAAACCTTTACCCTTTATCTTAACTACCACCAATTCCTCAATACTTTATTTCCCATACCACCAGATTTTGCCACAGCAACGCGTGGCCGGGCACAGCTAGTATATATATATAAATGTAATGTGCATAATTCCCATGGAGTAAACAACAAAACCACTGGACCAAATCACACCAAATTTGTCCACAAAAGACATTAGTCATCCAATCAATCTGCATGCGGCAGTGTGTCAGCAAAAATGGCTAGGCGTGTCAGTGCTGACACACGTGTCATAGGTTGGCCATCACTGGCTTAGAGACCTATAAAAATCAGTCCTCAAATGGGTATTGATTTCAGAGGATCTATGGTGGGAATGTTGCCGGCTTTTTATTGTAAGTTCCTTTGGATCCCATATTGGGGGAAAGGTGAAACATGAATCAAAGAAACAAATAAATAAAACCACACAAAATGAATATGCACTTCCATGCATATTTTTCCATATGTATCCATTTTTATTAATTTATAATTTATTTATTAACTGCATTTCTATACCGCTTTTCTCACCCCTGGGGGAACTCAAGCGGTTTACAACATAATAAATGGCAAAATTCAATGCCACACACACACACACACACACACACACATATATATATATATATATATAAAATTATATCACATATGGACATGTTAACATACTTTTTTTTAATATGGGCATTTTGAAAACAGTTTTCCCCAAACATGTTTTTATTATTTCCAGTAATATGTATGTATTTTCTGTGTGTATTTTCTTTTGGGTGTGCAACTTTGTGTGTGTGTTTTAAAAAAAAACCAAAAAAACTGGAGACCTGTATTACAAACTTTGGAGAAGTTTGAATGTGAAAGGATAACTGTAATTTTGCTTCCTGTATTGGTTCAAAAAGTTCAAAAATAGATCCAAACAAACCTCCTACCCATTTTTGCCAAGGCAAGGAGAAATTCTAAGTTTATATCACCCAAAGGACAGCATTTGATTGAAGCCTTTGACTAACTTCCTTCCCTAAGATATAGAATAGTAGTGTCGAATACCCCTCTGACTCCTTCAAAGGATTGTTTGTGTATTTTGAGTCAAAAAACAATTAAGTTGCATTTCTGTGCATTGTTTGCTCTTTCTAAACTAACTGCCATTCCACAGAGGCTAATCTTGGAGTTGGCATGCCTGTTTGTAATAAATTCTTCATTATACTTCAGTTGCAATTTTAATTTTAGTATTACATCTTCATCGATACTGTGCATTTCTCTGCCTTTGAGTTTAGATTCCTGCAGAAAGAACTGTTGGCTTAGAGACTTGATTGTTCCCTAGAAGAGAATAGATATTAGAATTGCAATTGGTGTCTTTTTCTATAACTCTGTATATGGAACTAGCATTTTTTGGTACTTAGACCTGTGTTTGGATTGCTGTTACAAACACCAAAAAAAAAAAAAAAATACAGATTCATTGAGAATCTTTTCAGATTTTGGGTTTCTCCGGATTTTGGAATACCCATATTTGCATATACATAAAATACAGTACAGGTGATCTCTGGGAAGTCTGAAATTTCCTCCTGTCCACATCTATCCATAAAAAGTTTTCTTTTGACATTGCTTTTAGTCTGTTTCAGACATCAAACATAATGCATAGTGCAGGGAGCATGCTCACACGTTGTATGCCGCCACAATTTATTGCCAGTATTTATTGCTATTATTGTGCTATGCTAATAATATAATATTGTATGTAAATTTAATTTGTAAGCCGCTCTGAGTCCCCTTCGTGGTGAGAAGGGCGGGATATAAATGTATTAAATAAATAAATAAATAAATAATAAATTTCACGGCATCTGAAAGAAATCAGGGTTGAAATTCACAAATCAGTATACTGTTATGTATGTCTTTGGCCCCATTTAAACTGCCATATAAAATCCAAAGTATCTGCTTTGAATTGGATTATATGGCAGTGTACCCGCATATACTTGGTGGTTGATTGATATTATTACTTGGTGGTTGATTGATATTATTAATTCTTGTTTTATTGTCTTACTTTGTTTCATTTTTTGTATATTGTTCAATGTATTTATGCTGTTGTTTTTGTAAATTGTGTTAGTCGGGCCTTGCCCCATGTGAGCCGCCCCGAGTCCCCACGGGGAGATGGTGGCGGGGTATAAATAAAGTTTTATCATCTATATATATAAAAGAGTGATGGCATCAGGGCAGTGGACAAAACAACAAAACTACAGGCCCCCAACCTCGAAAATTGACAGCACAACCCCTCATCCATGCCTCTAGGTTGATACAACAAAAAGAAAAGAAAAATAAAGTCCTAATTAGAGAGAGAGGAATAATTGCTTTTATCCAATTGCTGCCAGTTAGAAGGCTAAGCTCCTCCAACTTGGTCTCCTAGCAACCCAATAAAAATAATAAAAAACACTAAAATAATTTAAAACACTAAAAAATTAATACAATAAAATACCATAATAACAAAAAATAACTTAAAATTATACAAGAAAATAATAAAATATAATAAATAAAAAGATAACTTACAATAAAATTAATTAAAAAATACAAATAACGTCAAATAAAAATTACACAACAATTTTTAACCAATACCACCACCACTTTGCCACAGCAACGCGTGGCCGGGCACAGCTAGTATAGTATAATATAAAGCTTATACTTTTCTACCACCCTTTTCTACCACTGATGCCCCTTCTATACTACCATATAATCCAGATTATCAAGGCAGATAATCCACATTATCTTCTTTGAACTGGATTATATGAGTCTACACTGCCATATAATCCAGTTCAAAGCAGATAATCTGGATTTTATATGGCAGTGTAAATGGGGCCTGTGAGCTTCATAGCTCTGTTGAGAATGTTGGCTCAATACCTCAAAACTATGAAGCAAAGAGAGTTCCGTTGCGGATTGAGCTGAATATTTGTGCATGATGATCTCATGCCGCCAAATCAGAGCATTTGGAAGAGACATTGTCCCTCTCCTAAACAAGCTTTTTATCACAACCCAACAAAAACAAATCTTGGTGTCTTGGTTTTAGACTGGTTTCTGGGTTTATTTGGGATGCTGATTCAGAAAATTGTATTGGATTGACTGTATCAACTCTAGCTTCTTATATATGGTTACGGCTAGCACAGTGAATTAAATTTCCAGCTACAAAAGATCTTGCCAACCGGAAGGTTGACAGTTCAAGCCACGGGTGGGGTTGGCTCCTGCTATCAGCCTAGCTTCTGCCTAGCTAGCGGTTTGAAAACAGCAATGTGAGTAGATAAATAGGTACCACTTTAACGGGGAGGTAAAAGGTGCCCCTGAAAAACATGCCGGCGGTTCAATCAACTGACACTTTGGCATAGAAGAATGGAACAACAGCACCCTCCATGGCCAAGTAGAGCACAGCCTTCAGATGCCAGAAATGAAAGAGGGCAGCCTGCCTCTGTTTATGTATGATCTGTCTTTGTCAATTGTACAATGGCATTGAATGTTTGCCATGTATATGTACCCATACTCCACTCTTGAGTCCCCTCGGGAAGCTAGAGCGGAATGTAAAAAAAGTATGTTGTTGTTGTTGTTGTTATCATGCTTTTTTATGGGTAAGCAAATGGTGACAGATGGCATTTGTTTTGTATCTTAAAGAACTAGAGCTGATGGGGGAAAAGTGGTACCATTTTAGGAATCAGCAGATCAAATATACCCAGAACCAGGGCTAACATTTGAGACACCAGAATGTGTGTAGGCCAATGTATTAGATTTGATTGAATGGATATATGGACTGAATGGCCGGAATCATGAAGCTGGAAAAAAATGTTAAATGCCTCTGTGTCTGTCTATATATGTTGTTTGTCTGTTTGCATTGAATGTTTGCCATATATGTGTTTATTGTAATCCGCCCTGAGTCCCCTTCGGGGTGTGAAGGGCGGAATATAAATACTGTAAATAAATAAACAAAAATAAATATATCAGAAAACAAATTCAGAATAAGGACAATATGACCTGACGTTCAATGAAATGGAGAAGAGCCCTTGCGTAGTTTTGCTGATCCAAACATCGATCAGATGCAATGTTGTGTATGTGTCTGGGAGGAAGGGTAGGTCACAACCTTAATCCCAGCTGTTTTTGTTTCCGCCCTAGTCAATTTGACTGATGACCCCTACATTTTTCTACATATGTAGGGCTTTTTAGGCTTTTATAATAATGCACACATTGGCTCTCCACAAAGGCAGAGCTTTTTGTGTACATTTACACACATTCTGCAACCTCCATTCCCTCTCCCCCCCCCCTTCCCATTATCTCTAACCCATATACTTCAGGAAGTTTAATTTGTTCTTGGTAGTAATCACCATTAAATAGAAATTGTTGTCTTCTGTGTAAACACGTCATTAGTGAAGCCGGCTTCTGCAGCGTCCAGATCTCATTTTTATTAAAATGAAACCCTTTTTAGGCTCCACACTGTGTCCAGGGCGAACAGTATAATTTAACCCATTGGGCCGGCCACAGATAATTGGGCTGGCATTTGATTGGACGATTAGAGAAATATCTCCTCTTCCTCCCCCTCCCGCCACACAGCATAATTTGCATTTTCTACTACTTCTCTGGATCTCTGTCATGGTTTTCTACACAGGCAGCTTTAATGAGCATTATAAATCCTAATGAATATATTTTCCTGTTCATTTTATTGGGTTGTTTTTATTGCTGAAGATTGAAAAAACAAGTCCAGTTAAAACTCTGTGGGTGATATGATTGTACAGTTTAGGCTAATAAAAGCCACCATATTTTTTTACTTCTCCTTTTTCTTTAATGAGGATCATTGCAAAGAGAGAAAACCTTCTGATTTATGCAATAAGGGAATGGTATTTGTCAGCTCTGCACAAAACAAGGAAGCTGTTTGATTTTTCTGAGGCCCAGGGAGAAGAACAGAAAGCGTTCTCTCTTTAATGAGGACATCAAGACTTTCGGGGAGAAAAATAATTCCTGGAAAAGCAGCTTTTTCTGTGTTGTTCACTTCAGAGGTCAATGATCCACATTCTTGGTGTTCCATAGGATTGCCATTGGAACATAGAGCATTTCACTGCCATGATGATGATCCACACCAGGAATCTCAATCTGTTTCTATTTATTGAAACCATTTTCTGATCAAACTGTTAACAGCCTTGGCTTCAGTTTTTGGGGAGGAGCCCCCCATCCCAGAATTTTATGCTGTTTGGTTCATCCACTGTAGTAATGACGCCACTAAGGTAAAAGGTAAAAGTTTTCCACTGACATTAAGTCTAGACTTAATTTCAGGGGAAAACCTTTACCTTTGCTTTAAGTCTAATTGTGTCTGACTCTGGGGGTTGGTGCTCATCTCCATTTCTAAGCTGAAGAGCCGGAATTGTCCGTAGACACCTCCAAGGTCATGTGGTTGGCATGACTGCATGGAGCGCTGTTACCTTCCCATCAGAGCGGTACCTATTGATCTACTCACATTTGCATGTTTTCGAACTGCTAACTTGGCAGAAGCTGGGACTCACAGCGGGAGCTCACCCCACTCCCCAGATTCAAACTGCTGGCCTTTCGGTCAGCAAGTTCAGCGGCTCAGTGGTTTGACCTGTTGCACCATTAAGGGCTCCATAATGATGCCACGACAGCCACCATTCTCTTCCTTGTGCTTTTGAGCTTAGCCTACAATACACTTCTTCTTAGTCTTTGCTGTCCCAGATACGGTGGGCTTCAACCTCTAGAAGCCACAACATATATGGCCAAAAGGCCAGGGAGTTTGGAAGCTCAAGTCCAAAATATCTGAATTTGGAGGCTGAAGTCCAAAGCACTACCAACATGAAGGGGATGGTCATTGGTCAGCAGTTGTTGGCTCCTGCCCACTATCTCCTTGACAAATCAATGTACCAGTTAATCTGGGGAGGAAGAGAGGCTGGGAATTGCAAGAACACCATCAGCATTCAGGCCTTGCTCAAGTCCCTTGTTTGTTTTGGATGGGCTACTGGAGTTATAATGAAACAGTCCTATATATGTTCCTTCTTATGATTAAGACTCCCTTAAGAGCAACGTTGGCAAGATGGAGCTGCCACATGTCTAGTGACAGCTCCATCCCATTTACCTATATAGGGATTGGAGATGGAAGTCTACTTTTCACATGAAATCTGCATGTTTGAAATGACATCCGTCAGCTTTCTCCCTTTTATTTCATATGAACAAGATTTCCAAGAGTGCTTGGAGCTAGATTCAAGAGTTGAGCATGCAAAAATGAAGCCAGATGTTACTCAGCTCCCACAAAATACAAAAAGAGCATCTTCAGTTCATGTTACCAAAGAATTTAGCCTGCTGAGAAAATTGAAATGTGGTCTTGGATATGTGTTGGGGTGATAAGCTAAAAATGTCTTGCTCTTATTTTATTTTAAACACTTTGCCTATGATTTTGATGTCTGAGAAATAGGCTCTGCCAGCTCTCCACTTAAGGTGTTGTCTTGGCTCCTTCTTAACCAAATAGGTCCCTTCACAACATCCTCAGAGTATCGGGAAGATCCTATTTGATCCCATTGCTTAGCACCAAATATATATGACATCATTTTTCCCCACCTGGTTCCAAAGCTCTATCATGGGAATCCTGTCCCTCACCTTGCTCCTGTTCCCCCAGACATCCCCTTTCCATTCCCAACTGGCCACAGAGTTTTGCAGTAGGTCCTGGACCCATGCTGAGGTCAACAAAGGCACCTGCGTAACCAAGAAGGCAGCATGGCTTTGGCCCTTTCTCTCTTTCTGGCCATGTGGGCACCTCTCCTGATGTCAGAATGGTGTGTCCATTATATCCAGGAGCTCATATGAAACTCTGCTGCTGGCTGGAACTGACAATGGGGACACTGAAGGTGAGGAGAGGATTCAGCTGTACTATGTGGACTCCCAACTGGTGCCATAGCAGGTTCAGTGGGGTGGGGTGTGGGGGATGTGTGGCCATCTCAAGGATAGTCCGGAGTATTTTTGCTCTATATCAGCCCCAGATTTACCAGTCAGTGAAGAATCACCCAGAGACTGTTTTAATACAACATCAACAAATGGTTTATTAAATGCAATTGAACAATATATTAACCTAGTTCTCAACCTGTGGGTCCCCAGGTATTTTGGCCTACAACTCCCAAAAATCCCAGCTACCCTGTTACCCTGAAAATAATTCAGTGTCTTATATTAATTTTTGCTCCCAAAGATGCGCTAGGTCTTATCTTCAGGGGATGTCTAATTTTTCCACAAAGATGAATTCACATTTATGGTTGAATTTTTAAAAAATGAACATTTATTATCTACTGTACAGTAGTTGTCATCGTAAACCAGCATAAGCAAACTGTGAATCCTTTCAAGAATGTCTATATCATATTTTATTGCTATACTGTTTTTAAATTACTGTTTTAAATTTCTGTTCGTATGTAAATTTATGTTATTGTGTAAGCTGCCCTGAGTCCCTTCTAGGAGATGGAGGTGGGATACAAGAATAAAGTTATTATTATATTATTATTATTATTTCTTGTTACTACCTTTATTTCCATGTACAACAATCTATGGTATGTACATTTACCGATCCTGCATGCTTCCAAACATTTACTAGGTCTTACTTTTGTGGGAGGCCTTATATTTAGCAATTCAGCAAAACCTCTGCTAGGTCTTATTTTCTGGGGATGTCTTATTTTAGGGGAAACAGGGTAGTTTATCAGCTGTTAAGATTTCTGGGAGTCGAAGGCCAAAACATATGGGGACCCACAGGTTGAGAACCACTGCTATACAAGATACAAGTGGCCACTAGCTTTAAAAAGGGATGTGATAAATTCCTGGATGTGAAAGCAACAATGAGCCATACTAAGTTAGTTATGCAACATCCAAATTCAAAGGTTCTGTGTTTCTGAATAGAGTCTGGGAAGTTCTGAATAGAGTTTGAGCTACAAAGTTGCAGCTGTTTGACATTCTCCTGAATACGTGCAGTACCGGGCCCGGGGATTATAATAGAAGAGAAGAATTATCTTTACTACCAGCTCCTTAAATTTTGTTGGCTCTTGTGGGCCCTTCCACGCTGACCATATAATGCAATTCAAAGCCAACTCAAGGCCGTGACCACAGAATACACACTGGAAATGCATGGAATGAAACTCCCAAACCAGTTCCAAGCGGCACAGTAGTGTCAGTGTAGAAGTGCCCTGCATCCTGGATGAGATTGCCTTGTGGCCAGAGCTTAGAAAGTTACTTTTTAAGGGTAAATTTTCATATAGCTACTGCTAGTTATAAAGCTCCTCCTGGTAATTCATCATCATTACTGGCATGGCATTTTGTAATACACCCATTATGTTAACATTATTTGTTGTTTTTAAGAAAAAAATATTAACAAATCTGAAATTGATTGATTTCTGCATTCTTCATTAGTTAACACCTGCAAGGAGTCTGTTCTGAAGGCTTTAGTCAAGGTTTAACAGACCCGTTTGAAATCTTCCAAATACAGTAGAGTCTCACTTATCCAAGCCTCGCTTATCCAAGCTTCTGGATTATCCAAGCCATTTTTGTAGTCAATGTTTTCAATATATCCTGATATTTTGGTGCTAAATTCGTAAATACAGTAATTACAACATAACATTACTGCGTATTGAACTACTTTTTCTGTCAAATTTGTTGTGTAACATGATGTTTTGGTGCTTAATTTGTAAAATCATAACCTAATGTGATGTTTAATAGGCTTTTCCTTAATTCCTCCTTATTATCCAAGATATTCGCTTATCCAAGCTTCTGCCGGCCCATTTAGCTTGGATAAGTGAGACTCTACTGTACTGTATTGTAAAAACAAACACAAATGTGTTGGCCAGTCTTCTCCATATTTGTGCACCAGGTCCATAATAATAATTCACCAGAAAAGAGACCTGGTTGTCAAGAACTTGGTTATCAAATCCAGCCATGCATTTAGTACAACTCACCTTCTGTTGTTAAAGTGGTTTCGGGAGTGCTTTTCCTTACAATGTTGTTTGCAGACCCTTCTAACAGTCCTGGTTTTATGTTACGGTGCTAAGCCAAAACCTTGTAAATCTGCCCTGCAGAGAGCCTATAAAAAACAACAACTGTTTTTAAATATCAAAAGCCAGTAAAATATAGACTCAATGTAGAGCTCCTGAAATTAAATTGAACAGATTGATTATATCTGTCATCCACCCTTATTTCCACTTTTCTTCACAACTTCTTCTAAGTTCTATCTTCCATAATACCTTAAGTCAAGCAGATGTTTTTACACACAGAACTGATGCAGATCTGTTTTATCTATATATCCATTGATAGGTATTCTCTCACATATAAGTAACTAGGTAGTTCTGGAATGAAATGAAACCAAATTATGTGTTGCAACACATATTGATTGCAGTGTGTAGGTGCATCGCACAAACCTAACAAGAAACCTTTGAGTCTCCAATAGGCAATACCAACTTGCATGCATTTTTTTAATACAGCAGAGATATATTATTATCTTAGGTAAAGGTAAATGTTTCCCCTGACGTTAAGTCCAGTTGTGTCCGACTCTGGGGGTTGGCGCTCATCTCATCTCCATTTCGAAGCCGAAGAGCCAGCATTGTCCGTAGACACCCCCAAGGTCATGTGGCCACTGGCATGACTGCATGGAGCAACATTACCTTCCCACCGGAGTGGTACCTATTAATCTACTCACATTTGCATGTTTTCGAACTGCTAGGTTGGCAGAAGCTGGAGCTAACAGCAGGCGCTCACTCCACTTCCCGGATTCGAACCTGCGACCTTTCGGTCTGCAAGTTCATCAGCTCAGCAGCTCAGCGCTTTAACACACTGTGCCACCGGGGCTCCATTATTATCTTACAAAGCATATATTTTAAAATATGTATAAATTAAAAGTTTTCATATGGCAGTTTGTGTCTTAAATACATTTTGTTATTGCAATTTAGATATGTGTCTGTATCTCTCATAAAACATTTCCAGCCTTCCTACATGGAGTTCTGACTCCTGTGACCCAAGTCTTTCTCCTACTCTTCCTGTATCGCTCATAACAGCTTGGTTTATTCTGTTTTGCTAATAAAACTGAATTACTGTATCACAAAGTGATGCATATCTAAAAAGTGGATTCACAAGCCACTTCCTTGATGTGTGGAGTCAGGAAGCGGGCAGCTGGTCCATGATTTTCCAAAGGTAAAGATTATTTTTTTTGGATTCAGAAGCAATAAACACACTTATCATTAATAAAATGACAAGATTTTATTAAGAAGCAAGAAAAGCAACAAAGACAAAAGCGAGGAATACCCCACGCCAATCTGCAGATGTAAGTCTTCTGTGCAGTGTTAGGTCAAATTGTCAAGGTTTTTATAACCGCCTCAATCAGTTAACCACTTTGTTTTACTCAGGTGTCTTGTCACCCAGGTGTGTAAATAATACACATTTTCTTGCATCATCCAATTAGTGAAATCAAAACATGATAGATAAACCAGCCAAGAGCTGACTGAGTGGACAGCGGCCAAACGTGGGGGTGGTATTCTGCTGCGTTCCAAGACGATACTCTTCTATACTTGGCTCTTGCTTTGAAATATATTCAGCAAAACACTCCTTAAATAAGATTTAATCCTTAAGGCCTTTTAGGGGAATGGATAAAACTGTGGTGACACATCAAACTTATCTCCAAAGTCTTCTACAGTGTTTCTCTTACAGTCCAAAAAAGTTCCTGTTAGTTGTAAATATGCCGGTCTTTTTGTCGTTTTGATGCAATGGAAGGCCACGTGTTGAATTTTGTATTGGGAAGATGAAAGATATTGTGCATTCAAATGAAACTGAGGGAACTTGGTATGATTTCTCTTATGAGGAGGAGCAGGAGACGGACTTGTGTAGCAGCAATCAGCGCTCCAAAGGCTGGAACTGTTTAATGTGTAGGAGTAAAACTGAATAATTGAATGAAAAGGAGGACAAAACTTGTAGAATGGATGACACTCTGCAATCTGTACATATCTGATGACTCTGAAACGGCAGTGTTGTGCAAAAATGTGCATTTCACATATTTATTCAGAATCCGAGTACAGATTAGCCTGATCAGAGCTCAGCTGCTTTCTGTTCCCGCAGAGTGTCCCTTTGACAATGTATTTCGAAGAACACTTGGGGAGAAAAGGATTATGGGATGGCAGAAAATGACTAGGTGAAACCAATTCTCCTCCTTCCCCCCTCCCTCAATGGCTCCATGGTGGTGTCCGATATGGAACAATTTTCTACTTAAGCAGATTGTTTTGATACACAGGCTTTTGAAATCAGAAACATTACATTTAATCAAGCATCTGCCTGGAATAAACTCTAAAGACAGAATTGGTTCTCGTTGATCCCCCTCCCCTGCTATGCTTATGATGTCTTGTTGAGCCGATGCTGCACAGAACAAGGATACAGGTGTGTTTGTCTATGTATAGGATTTCTAAATATATTTTTGTCAACATTTCCCTGTTCACACTTTCCAGACTGTCTGTGGGCCACACACGGTTTGCATTTCAGATTTCACACCATTGTCGAGGTAGGAACAGGATCTTTGGGGCCATCATGCATTCCTACTGCAGAAAACATACTGAAAGGATCTTCTAGATATGCAGTGGAATAGCAAGCGGAGGAGAATCTCTGCTGTGCAGTGAGATATATTGAAAAAGATATACATCTCCGCCCAGGGACATAGGAAATCTCTTGTGGAGATGATGCGTGCCCCTAAATGCAAACCACAGGCACACAAACCAGATCCCTTGGTTGCTGTGAGTTTTCCAGGCTGTATGGCCATGTTCCAGAAGCATTCTTTCCTGACATTTCATCTGCATCTATGGCAGGCATTCTCAGAGAATGTGAGGTCTGTTGGAAACTAGGCAAGTAGGCTTTATATTTCTGTGGACTGTCCAGGGTGGGAGAAAGAACTCTTGTCTGTTTAAGGCAGGTGTGAATGTTGCACACCTTTATTAGCCTTTCAGCTTCGAGGTCTGGCTGCTTACTGCCTGGGGGAATCTTTTGTTGGGAGGTGTTATCTGGCCCTGATTGATTCATATCTTGAATTCCTCTGTTTTCTGAGTGTTGTTCTTTATGTACTGTTTTGATTTTAGAGTTTTTAAAAATACTGGTAGCCAGATTTTGTTCATTTTCATGGTTTCCTCCTTTCTGTTGAAACTATCCACATGCTTGTGGATTTCAATGGCTTCTCTGCGTAGTCTGACAGGAATCAATCAGGGCCAGCTAACACCTCCCAACAAAGGATTCCCCCAGGTAGTAAGCAGCCAGACCTAAAAGCTGAAAGGCTATTCAATGCTAATCAATTGTAATGTTCACACCTGCCTCAAACAGACAAGAGTTCTTTCTCCCACCCTGAACATTCCACAGAGATATATGTCCCACTTACTGTATATACTCGAGTATAAGCCTAGTTTTTCAGCCCTTTTTTAGGGCTGAAAAAGCTCCCCTCAGCTTATACTCGAGTGAGGGTCCTGGTCGACTTCTATTCAGGTCAGCTTGTACTTGAGTATATAGGTATTCAGAGTTGGACAGTCTTATCTTATTAAAGTCTTAAAGATAATTATTATCTTAAATTACAGTTTTGTATAAATATTCAAAAACATTTAACCCAGTGATGCCTCAAATAATGCAATTTTATTAATATCTATTTTATTTTTGAAATTGACCCGTAGCAGCTGCATTTCCCACCCTCGTCTTATATTCGAGTCAATACGTTTTCCCAGTTTTTGTGGTAAAATTAGGTGCCTTGCCTTATATTCGGGTTGGCTTATGCTCAAGTATATACAGTACCTAGTTTCCAACAAATCTCACAACCATTGAGGATGCCTGCCATTGATGCGAGTGAAACGTCAGGAAAGAATGCTTCTGGAACATGGTCATATAGCCTGGAAAACTCACAGCAACCCAGAGATCTGGTTTGTGTGCCTGTGGTTTGCATTTAGGGGCACACATCGTCTCTACAAGAGATTCCCTATGTTCCTGAGCAGAGATGTATATCTCTTTCAATATATTCCACCGCACAAGAGATAACTCACAGAAATCCAGTGATTCCGCCCATGAAAGCCTTTGACAACACATTCAACCAGATCTACCTATCAAGACACGGATGCCCGTGTTTATCTTCAGTTCCTTGTGTTATCTTCAGCTCTAGCTATGAAAGCCCTGTGCAGCCAGTTATCTGTGTAGTGACCACAGAGCTGCTTTGAACAATGCTCTTTGCCTCCTGCATGGCTTTCCTTTTCTGCACTTTTGACAACCGCACAGGCCACAGACAAAGCTCCATTCATCCCCATCCAAGGAGGGTCCTGGGCCGGCAGCAGTGGGATGCGGGTGGAGTTTTCTTCCTGATGCACACTGGTGGGTCTCCCCCCATAACAGCTGCAGTCCAGCTGCTGGCAACCCTGCTGCGGCGAGTGCTAAACCTCTCAAGGGTCAGAACTGTGGTATGTCGGTCTCCATAGCAACCAGCCAATGGGCTACTTTCTCAGAACAATCCCCCTCCTCAGGCCGAGTCGGGGAGAGTTAGCTCAGCCGTTGGGTATGCGTCTTGGGGAGCGCTGGGTTAGCCAGGTCTAAGGGGGCGTAGCTTTCCAATTTCTCCTTAACCCTTAAGGTAAAAGTGGGGGGGGGGGAGATAAACAGTGATGAAAGGAAAGATAAACAGTGAGTGATTGTTGCACACTCTCTCTTTTTTGGCACTTATTTGCTACATTGGATGAAGAGATTTCAATGGAAGGAGACACACACAAGCTGCGCCTATGTGTGTGTGCTCGTGCTCAAAAGGCTAACTGCAATGGCAACTGTGTTTGACCTTTGAGAGGCACCTGGATAGCAGTCGAGCCAGTGACCAGCAGTCAAATATCATGAAAAACCCTAAAATGGATAGCATGATAATTATAATAATAAAACTTTATTTATATACCGCCCTATCTCCCGGATAGGACTCAGGGCGGTTTACAGTCATAAAAGCAACACAAACATTACATAACAACGTAATAACACATTATTAAGCAAAGTAAAATAATAGCAATAAATAACACTTACATGACCTGATCAAGGGGACAGGAACCATAAACCCAATATATTTAAATGTATCATTTTAGGCTAGAGAAATCTTGTGCAATATATTCAGGCCCAGAAATCGGTGGTATTCCAATGTAATTATTCAAAAACCTGCCGACACCACCAAGTTTCCAATTCCTTACAGAAATTGGATAATGTAGGGGATTGCCTGATCTCTTTTGGCAGTGCATTCCAGAGCCGGGGGGCCACTGCCGAGAAGGCTCATCCCCACCAGCTGCACTTGAGACAGTGGTGGGAGCGCGAGAAGAGCCTCCCCGGATGGTCTCAAGGTCTGCACTGGCTCATAGGAGGAGATGCAATCACGGAGATAGGTAGGGCCCAAGCCGTATAGGGCTTTATAGGTCAAAACCTGCACCTTGAATTAGGCCCAGCAGTTTATAGGCAGCCAGTGGAGCTGCTTTAATAGGGGCATTGTGTGCTCCCTATAGCTGGCTCCAGTTAGAAATCTGGCTGCCGATCTTTGAACCAGTTGGAGTTTCTGGGCCATCTTCAGGGGCAGCCTCACGTAGAGAGCATTGCAGTAATCCAGTCTGGATGTAACTAAGACATGGACCACCGTGGTCAAGTCAGACTTCTCGAGGTACGGTCGCAGCTGGCGCACAAGTTTTAAATGTGCAAAGGCCCTCCTGGCCACCACCGACACCTGGGCATCAAGCGCCAGAGATTAATCCAGTAGGACCCCAGACTGCGGACCTGCGCCTTCAGGGGGAGTGCAACCCCGTCAAGCACAGGTTGCCACCCAATACCCCGATTGGTCCCACGACTGACCAGGAGGGCCTCTGTCTTGTCTGGATTAAGCTTCAACTTGTTAGCCCCCATCCAGTTCGATACAGCTGCCAGGCACCTGTTTAGGGTCTGAGTGGCTTCCTTGGAGTTTGGTGGAAAAGAGTAGTAGAGTTGGGTGTCATCTACATAAAGATGAAGTGCAATGCACTTTGGCATCCCTCTCAATTTAGTTTAAATTTGCAACACTCAATATTTCGTTTGAATGTACCACACCACAATTACATACCTTCTGGCTTTTTGGCATGGCCTATAACAGTATGCTGCTGATAAAAGGTTTGGGAAGCCAAAGAAACCAAAATGCTTTTCCAGACTCTGCCAAAAATTGTGCACCTTTCTCTAGGATAAAGGATCGCAGCATGAGCGGTCCCCAGGCCAGCTGCCAAGGCGCATTAGATATTGGGTTCAAATCCCAGGCAGGCCCATAAAGTTTATGTAGTCTCCTTGAGGCAATTACATCTTAGTCTGCTTCACTGTATTGTTGGGTCAATAAAAGCACGTGGTGAGAATGGAATCGTGTATAACACTTTCGGCTTTAGTAAGGTAAGGTAAAGGTTTTCCTCTGACATTAAGTCTAGTCATGTCCGATTCTGGGGGTTGGTGTTCATCTCCATTTCGAAGCTGAAGAGCCAACGTTATCCGTAGACACCTCCAAGGTCATGTGGCTGGCATGACTGCATGGAGCGCCATTACCTTCCTGCCGGTTACCTATTGATCTACTCACATTTGCATGTTTTCGAACTGCTAGCTTGGCAGAAGCTGGGACTAACAGCGGGAGCTTGTTCCACTCCCTGGATTCGATCCATTGACCTTTTGGTCTACAAGTTCATCAGCTCAGTGGTTTAACTTGCTGCGCCATCAGGGGCCTCCTTGGCTTTAGTAGATGAATGCAATTAAATTACAAATACACACACACAGATACATATCTAGTGGCATAGCGAGTTAAACCTCTGAGCTGCTGAACTTGCTGACTGAAAGGTCAGCGGTACAAATTTGGGGAGCAGGGTGAGCTCCCGCTGTTAGCCCCAGTTTCTGCTAACCTAGTGGTTTGAAAACATGCAAATGTGAGTAGATCAGTAGGTACTGCTTCTGCAGGAAGGTAATGGTGCTCCATGCAGTCATGCCTGCCACATGACCTTGGAGGTGTCTACGGACAACACCGGGTCTTCGGCTTAGAAATGGAGATGAGCACCAACCCCCAGACACAAGTCAGACACAACTAGACTTAATGTCAAGAGGGACATGATTTCTTTACAGGGCTGAGTCCCTTCGGGTGAGAAGGGTGGGATAGAAATGAGGGAAATAAATAAATAAATAAATAAAAATAGTGGATAGATCATAACTCCATGTTCTCCTGCACTTGTCAGTGGTGCTCATCACTTATCATACGGCACGCTGTTGCACTATCTCAGTGGGTCTGCCCCTGACATTTCAGTAGAGTATAACCCTGATGAATTCAAAAACAATGGGAAGATTTGAGTGTCTAAATGATGGTGTGTGGGTGTGTTCTTGCCTTTGCAGTTCATACTGTCAAGCTTTTTCACAACCTCACAGTACCAATTTTATAGAATAATTGCAAGATGTCCACTAGCTATAGTGTGTTCATGAAAATGATATCCAAATTATGTTGATTACATGCAGCTAACATATGCAAATGAGCCACATTTTCTATGGCACGTAATGGTAGTTTTCTGATGAGTCTCTCAGGGGTTTAACAAGTTCCTTAAATATAACAATTTGGCATCTACTAAAACTATGGTAGAGGTGGACCTCCGTACTCTAGGGTGAGAGTTGGCAGTTTTCATGAAATTATCCAGAGGTTTAAAAAAAAAAAAAGCTTGAAAAAGCCACTGCATCATAATTCTCAGAATTGGGATTCTAGGAATTGTAATTGAAAACATAATTTCTCCAAACTCAAAAATGATGATGATGATGATGATGTTGATGATGGTGATGATGATGATGATTTGGAACCACTCTTGAGGAAAAAAAGCCAGTCTCCTACAAGGAGATCTTTGGAATATGTGAACTAAACAAAGTCCAGTGGAATGATATGAGTGCTGTTATAGCAGATTCTTAAGGGTGAGCATTTGGAAGAGAAGGAAAATACAGATCGTATATTTAGTCATGGTGATTATCTTCCACAAAAGATCTTAGCTGAAGCTCCTCTTGCAATGCTGTGACAAATGCTGCCGGTTGCAGTCAGACACCATGTAAAGAGGTTAATATCAAGGAGCAGAAGGGAAGTTGTATACATCTGGATTATTGCTTCCACACTGCTGTGTAAGGAAGTTATGATATTAATGTCTTCTTCTCGAATAAGTAGGTTAAACAACGATTAATGTTGAAAACAGTCACCAACTATGGTGATATATTAAAAATGTACTGTGCACTACGGCTCTTGTCCAGAACTTGGAAATGTTACTCCTATAATCCCACAATCAACATGGCCCGTGCATACCCACCAACATTTCAAAGATGGAACAGGGACTTGTGTGGCAAAAAACAAAACACCAAACTGCGGTTGAGATGGCAAAAGCAATTTGCTTTTGTTTGACCCTTCTGACAGGTGCTAGATTCCATCCCTGCCCTTCTTCCCCCCCCCCCCCCCCGCCTTTTCACTTTGAACTCACGTCCCTGCTACACTGCCATATAAAATCCAGATAATCTGCTTTGTACTGGATTATATGTCAGTGTAGACTCAGGCCCCTTCTAAACTCGTCTATATCCCAGGATCTCATCCCAGATTATCTGTTTTTAACTGGATTATATGAGTTACCACTGCCAGATAATCTGAGATAAGGAGATAATCTGGGATCGGATTCTGGGATATAGGGGCAGTGTGGAAAGGGCCATAGATAATCCAATTTAAATAAAATACTCTGGATTATCTGATTTGATAATCTGTATTATATGGCAGTGTTGAAGGGGCCTCAGTTTGTAGCAACTGAAATAAACTGAAGACAATGGGAGGAGAGAGAAATTGGGACATTTTAAAAACAGCTGAAAAAGTGGGAAGACAATGAGCTAATTGTCCCTGTCAAACTGGAACATTTGGAACATATTTCAGTGAAAATTTGGAATTCAGCTTTACGCTGTCTCCAGTGCCCACAAGGTCTCAACCCTGATGCAGTTCAGACATTAGCAGCAAGCATTCAGAGAGTCGCAGTTTGGTAGAGAACCCATCATCCCCACCCAGGAATCTCTTATCTTTCGTTCTCTTTCCCCTCGCTGTTGTTCTTCTCTTTCTATCGTTGAGGGAACAGCTTGGAAACAGAATACATCCCACAGAATCCCTCAGCCTGTGTGTCCATTTGGTGAGGTTCTTCAGGTTATAGGCCAAAAAAACAATGTTTCCAAGCTCAACACAGCGCTGGGCTGTGGCGCAGGCTGTTGAGCAGCCCACTGCAATAAATCACTCAGACCATGAGGTCATGAGTTCGAAGCCAGCCCGCAGCAGGGTGAGCACTCATCAATAAAAAATAAAAAAATAGCCCCTGCTCGTTGCTGACCTAGCAACCCGAAAGATAGTTGCATCTATCAAGTAGGAAATAAGGTACCACTTATAAAAGTGGGGAGGCAAGTTTAACTAATTTACGACTTGAAATGAGGAAGTGCCGTCAGAGTGGATGATGAAGCAGCTGCTCCCCCCTGTGGCCAGAATTGAACATCCCCTCAGGAGAAGGTTAAATTGCCTCTGCGTCTGTCTGTCTCTGTCTCTGTTTGATGTGTTTATGGGCATTGAATGTTTGCCCTGTGTGTGTATAATGTGATCCGTCCTGAGTCCCCTTCGGAGTGAGAAGGGCGGAATATAAATACTGTAAATAAATAAATAACTCTTCCAGTAGAAAAAAAGGAGAACATGGTGGGAAGTAAGGGGATTTTCTGTTGTACCCTGAACACACACAGCCAAGTGTTGCTGTTTGGTAAACCAATCTTCTCCTGATTCCTTCAGTAGCTAAGTGGTTGTGGCAGTGGGGGATGCTTGGTTTACCTTTGTGGCTGCAGGCAAAGCTTACAACCTATTAGTCACAATGTGTAACATTGGTGTGGCTGAGATGTGGTTAGCCTAGATCTCTCTGGAAACTGGGTGTTTTATTTTTCCTAAATAGTGTAGTTAGTTCCTTTGGCAAAATAGTTGCTGCTCCTATTTCTTTTATATTGGGGAAGGAAAGCATTCTAAGAGGTATTTTTCATCATCCCATCCATAACCAAGTGGTACAGTTTTTTCCCCCACCTCATTCTGCCCCATGAAAAAGACCCAACTTTTTATTCTCAATTGCAGGGAAATGGGAAGATAAGAGAGATGAAGTCCTTGCAAACAGGGTGGCTCAATGCAATGAGAGAACTGAACTTACTCCATGGTGTTCAGGGATGACAGCTTGCTCCTGACAAACCTTGAGGCTATTAAGAGTCAGTTATAGGAGTTAAGAGTGTTAATCTGGGACTTGGCAGATCCAACTTTGAGTCCTCCAATGAGCCATGAAACTCACCGAGCCAGGCGTCCCCTGTTTTAACATCTGTCCTTTTCTGCCTGACCCACCTCACAGAGTAGGTCTGAGGATAAAGTGAGAAGGACCTTAAATGTATTGGAGAAAAGGTGGAAGATCGAAAGAAGGAAGGAAGCCTCCTTGTACATATCCCATAAAGCTCCTTTTGCTCTCCAGCTGGAAAAAAAAACAGTAGTGTTATGATATCTGCAAAGTTAAGGCTCAAGTAGCTCAGATCGTGGGATACATTTCCTACTTGCCTGTGTGAAAATTTCTGCTTCCCCAGAGAAGGTGGCAAGTAACACTTTGCATTGAATTACTTATCTGTCTACAAGATCAATTTTCCATCTTTAGTTCTTATACTAACTACAGAAAATATTAGAAACATTCGAGCTGTGCATTAAGTGTTCATAGACACAAGCATTTTGATAAAGTTTGAGGTATGGTGAAGCTGAAATATGGGCTGTGGTGGTGCAGTGGATTAAACCACTAAGCTGCAGAGCTTCCTGATCAGTAGTTCAAATCCATGTGATGTGGTGAGCTCCTGTTGTTAGCCCCAGCTTCTGCCAACCTAGCGGTTCGAAAACATGCAAATGTGAGTAGATCAATGGGCACTGCTTCGAAGGGAAGGTAAAAATGCTCTGGCCACATGACCTAGGAGGATCTATGGACAACGCCAGCTCTTTGGCTTAGAAATGGAGACGAGCACCACCCCCCAAAGTTGGACTCGACTAGACTTAATATCAAGGGGAAGCCTTCACCTTTATTGTGACACTAACATACCATACTAGAAGTCAGTTTTATGCATTTTCAGAATATGTCTCAACACTCACCATTGACTCGTACTCGTACTGTATCTCCTTAACTAGTGTCATAATGAGATCATTGCTTTTGGCTTAGACCAAAGTTCAAAAGGGGCAAGGCCTTTTCTTTTTCAGCTGTTTGCCTTCAGTGTTTCCCAGCTTTTGACTATTTTTGGACATGAATTAGTATGGCTTGTTTTGCATGACATAGCACAATGCTGATCATTGCTGATCTTGAAAGCTAGAAAATGGAATAAGCAACTGTGATGTAGAAGAAATAATGGCATAAAGGAAGTGGAGTATGGAAGAGAGGTGAGAAGAAAAAGGAAAAATGAAGGGTTATCGAAAGGGAGAAAAACAAAGGGCAAGATGATTAAAAACAAATACAAGAAAACCAAAACAATGGGTGGAGGCAGAGGAATCTGGATTTACTTAGAAGATAGGATTCTGCCTCTTTGACAATTCATTTAAGATTCAGACTAAAACCTGGAGTGGATTCACTGTTCCTTGAGCATAGACGTCCCTAGATGCCTGGGCAGATATATTGACACTGTATGCTTGTTTTAGAGTAGTGGTTCCCAAACTGTTGTCTGTGAATTACCAGTGGTCCTCAAGAACTAAAATATGGTCCGCAGCCTCACCATTACTACATCGTTGCAATGAGAGTGACTAGTCTCACAAAACCCTCTTATAGTGCCGAGACAACACGGATGTCAGGACTACCTACAAAAGACTTCACTTCTTCACTTCTTCACTTCTTCACTTCACTTTATTTCTTAATTAGTCGCTCTCCACCAGAGTGCTCCGAGCGACTTACAATTTAAAATATCATTCCACAATATAAAAACATTCTACATAAAAACATTCAACAGTGACTATTTGGCAAATTAGATCTGATTTACTTAAATGCACAACCAAACAGCCAAGTCTTGAGCGCTTTTACAAAAGGTCGCAACTCCGACATTGCTCTAACATATGGAGGCAATGAGTTCCACAGAATTGAAGCATAGGTCGAAAAAGCTCTACACCTTGTAGCTTCCAGGCGTACCTCCCTAGGGCCCAGTACGTATAGGAGATTTTCCTGGGAGGATCGAGGTGACCACTGATGGAAGAAAGGAATGAGGTGGTCCCTAAGATATAATGGTCCTTGGCCATTTCGAGCTCTAAATGTCAGGATCAGTATCTTGTAAGAGATCCAATGTTCTATTGGTAGCCAATGCAGTTGTTTCAGAATCGGTGTAATATGGGATCTTATAGATGATCCCGCTAGCAGCCTGGCCGCCGCATTTTGGACCATTCGGATCTTCTGGGTTTTTGTCTTTGGAAGGCCGGCGTATAAGGCGTTACAATAATCCAACCTAGTGGTGACTGTTGCATAGATTACCGTTGCCAATGCTTCTGTCGAAAGGTAGGATGCCAATTTCCTTGCCTGGCGAAGATGAAAAAAGGCCTGCTTACTTGTGGCAGTGATCTGGGCCTCCATTGTCAGCGATGAGTCCAACACAACCCCAAGGCTTTTAACAATAGCAGACGGAACCAGAACTTCCCCATCAAAATCAGGCAGTGACTGGATTAACTCTGGTGGCTGGCCGGGCCAGAGTATCTCAGTTTTTGCAGGATTCACTTTTAGTCTACTCGCTCACAGCCAACTCATTACTGCTACCAAACACAGCTTAAAGTTCTCAGGAATCGTGGTTGTCCCAGGTTCGAGACGCAAGAGTAGCTGAGTATCATCTGCATACTGGTAGCACTCTAGGCCAAAGCTCTGCACTAGTCCAGAAAGTGGTCGGACGTAGATGTTAAATAACAGGGGCGAAAGGATAGCACCCTGGGGAACTCCACAGCAAAGGCAGGAGCTGTCACAGCTTTGGCCTATCCAATGCAATTTTCTCTTTGTGGAAGTGGGAGCTTGTCTGTGTCAGTGGACACCCCAGCCACACACATACATCAATATTTTTACTTTTATTATGTGTATAGATTATAGAGTAAACATTGTCACTCTACTGTACATATGTTTTGACCTATAGATTAATGGCAGTCCAATTAAAAAGTCACAGAAAGTCTCTAATTGCTTCTTAATTATGAGAAGTATGAAATTGAAATGAGACATTTGTACTGTGAGTCCTTACTTTGTAAAAACAACTTTCCAAGGTAGTTGATGGAGTGTGTTGATAATGAGGGCATCGAAGAACTGGGGATCTCCGATCCTCTCATCTTTTACATTGCTTCCCGATCTGTTAGCAAAGGCACCCCAAACAACCTATTTCCTACTAAAGAGAAATCTGTTCCATATATAACAAATTCCTGAAGTATGGTACTTGAAAACGATGCTGGATTTTGGTAGCCTTTAGCCATGTGAACTATAAAACTTGTATATTTATTACATTCTCTGAAATTGTACCCAGAGAGATGTAGTATCTGAACCAAAGGTTATCCTGAGCCCAATGGTTGGAGCCCGATTTTTTATGATCTCTCTAATGAAACAGATTAGTCCATAATGTAATAATAGTGATCCTCTCTATTAACCAATTGTATTTGTACGCATACATGCTCATACCATAAATTTGAAGGCGATGCCCAGATTGGTCATTGGTTTGGCCGTATCAAACAGACACTAAAGAATATCGGCTTTGCCCTCATTGATATGTTGTCGGTATTAAATGTGTCACCAAATGCCACAAAATTAAGAATTTCCCCTCCCCGGTGCAGTATTTTGTTCCTGACTGAATTGAACAATGCTGTTGCCATAGAAACAGCCTTTCCGGAAAAGGTCACTTGCAAGAAACTGTGTTTTAGGTGCAACTCAAGGAGATTATGAAGGATTAGCTAATTTATATATATATTTCTTTAAAGGAAATATTACGAGCGAATAATATCCAACTGAGCTGGAAGGTTCGCTCAGTAAATTAAAAACTCTGCGATAAAAGCTTTATTTTTTGTCCTTTTTTTGCAGAGAAAAAAAATCTTGGAATGCAGCAGAGTGATATCTGAAATAATGATTGTGTGTGTGTGCGTGCGTGCGTGTTTTAACTTGGTTTTAATTAAACCTCAGTCAAGGCTGAGAAATGTGGTGAGAGGAGATAATTGCCATATTCCCCATGCAGTTTTTAAACTCTGGCTTTTATAGGGATCTCCTGATAGGCTTGAACCTTTTTCCTTCAATGGCTCTGGGGTGAACTTGTGCCGCGTTTCTTCCTCTGTCCTTTGAGAGAGAAGGCCAAGGGAAGGATGGGAGAATGGGGCAGAGAGGGTCTGAGCTGCAGTGAGTTTTCCTGGCTGTATGGCCATATTCCAGAAGCATTCTCCCCTGACGTTTCACCCACATCTATGGCAGGCATCCTCAGAGGTGGATGCAGTGGGTTAAACCCTTATGCCAGCAGGACTGATGACTTGAAGGCTGACCTGAAAGTTGTCAGTTTGAATCCAACCTGGGGAGAGTGAGGATGAGCTCCCTCTATCAGCTCCAGCTCCATGCGGGGACATGAGAGAAGCCTCCCACAAGGATGGTAAAAACATCAAAATAGCCGAGCATCCCCTGGGCAACGTCCTTGCAGATGGCCAATTTTCTCACACCAGAAGTGCCTTAGGTTTCTCAAGTCACTCCTGACACAAAAAAAAATCCTTAGAGGTTGTGAGATCTGTTGGAAACTAGGCAAGTGAGGTTTATATATCTGTGAAATAATGTCCAGGGTGGGAGAAAGAACTCTTGTCTGTTTGAGGCAAGTGTGAATGTTGCAATTGGCCACCTTGATTAGCATTGAATGGCCTTGCAGTTTCAAAACTTGGCTGCTTCCTGCCTGGGGGGATCCTTTGCTGGAAGGTGTTAACTGGCACTGTTTGTTTTTTGTCTGGAATTGCCTAGTTTCCAACACTTGCCTGATTTCCAACAGACGTCACAACATCTGAAGATACTTGCCATAGATGTGGGCAAAACATCAAGAGAGAATGCTTCTGGAACATGGCCATATAGCCCGGAAAACTCACATCAACGCAAATATGTTCCTGTCTTTGTAAAACTGCATAAAGGGAACTTTCTGTATTTCATCACATAACTCTGCCCAACACACATTTTGGTGCCTGTTTTTGGATATATTTGACCTGCTGATTCCAAAAATGCCACAATTTTTCTCCATCAACTCTAATTTTTGAGATACCGAGCATATGCCATATACCAGTTTTCATCTGCTTGCCCATAGAAAACATAACTATATCTAAGAAACTAGAGCTGATGCGATCTATCCAATGCAATTTTCTGAATCAGTGACCCAAATAAATAGGAACAAGCCTAAAATCCAAGACACCAAGAAATTTTCTTGTTGTTAGGCTGAGGCACCTCCTGGACTCCTTGCTTTATATCACATAAACCCTGAATTTCGACCTTGATGTTTTCCAGATCTGTTCTCCCATGGTAAAGAGTGGCTTGAACTCAAATCCTGTCCACCACGTTGTTTCCAGTCCACATCAAGCTGTCCAATTTTTCAGACTTGACAAGCTGCACATCAGTTTTGCATCGTATCCACTGGGCTGCATCTGGGCCACCACTGTGTTCCGAGGGATTGCCATTACTACCTCTTGCCAGCTGAAGAACAATCCATTTAAAAGTACGCTTCAGGTAAGAATCTTCAGCTGAGTCTTCGTTAATGTGCTCAGGAGTGAAAAGTAATAGTATCATCAACCACTTTTATAGAACTAATAATTTAGAAAGATCCTGCTCTTCCTATTTGCACCTGAACTAGAAACTTAACCATTTTATGACCCCAATTAATAATACTCCCAATTAAGCATCAGGAGATCCAGACATAAAAAGACTGATGTGAAGTCCTCTTTTTTTTTCCTTTTTTTCAGACTGGGTTAATGCCTGTTCAGTTTTATAGCTGTGCAGCAGCCTCTGCTTAAGTGTGAGTCTGCGCCTGTGTGTTTTCTTGCCTTTATAGGAGCCTTTTTGTAGGCAAAAATACACTACAAATAATAATAATAATAATAATAATAATAATAATAATAATAATAATAATAATAAACACACCAGACATCACAGTTGTGGAAAGGAAAAAGGTTTGAATTATTGATGTTGCCATTCCAAGTGACAGTTGCATTGACGAAAAACAACAGGAAAAACTCAGCCACTATCAGGACCTCAAGATTGAACTTCAAAGACTCTGGCAGAAACCAGTGCAGGTGGTCCCGGTGGTGATGGGCACACTGGGTGCCGTGCCAAAAGATCTCAGCCGGCATTTGGAAACAATAGACATTGACAAAATCACGATCTGCCAACTGCAAAAGGCCACCCTACTGGGATCTGTGCACATCATCTGAACATACATCACATAGTCCTAGACACTTGGGAAATAAGCTGCCCTGAACAACGTGTGACCCTCCAGATATTTGTTGGACTGCAACTACACCATCTCTGAGCATTTACTGGTCTGCAGAGAACTGATGGGAGTTGTGGTCCAAGAAAATGCTAGACGGCCACAGTTGTAAGTTGTGTTGGTTCTTGTTGGAGTCTGCAAAGCACCCATAATGATATTCAGGTAGATGGTGGAAGAACCAGATGGTGAATTCATTGACTGCATAGTGTTTTGCATTTTGAATTTAGTCTGCAGAAATTGAAGCAAGCTGACGATAAAGAAGGACAGTGGGAGGAGGAAAGAGAAACTAGGGCATTTTAAAAGCAGCTGAAAAAAGAGAACAGCAGAAAACTAATTGGGACTGCCTCTGCCCAAATGCCACATGTTGAAAGATACATGCAGGATCTAAAACCGTTAAGTGAATCTGTCCTGAGGTTACACCAATTCATTTTCCAACTATTCTCCCACCTAAATCTGAGACCAGGGGGCTTCAAAACTATGTGTGAACTGTGAGAACAGCTGGAACCCTGAGTAAGCTGCTGAGAGAGAACTCTTAACTCCCTCCGAAGTGTGCAGCCTGGTGTTCCTTTTGTTTATACTGCTTTGACTCTCAAAGCCATTCTGGCAAGAGGTCATGCTTTTGTTTCCTCGTGTAAGCATCACTGTCAAGTAAACAGGACATGGAGGGAATGCTTCTAGCTGACAAAGGAGCAGAAAACAAAACTCGTGAAGTTGTGAAGTTGTGTATGTGCCGCCTAAGCCTTTAACCCCGTCATAACTATTCGAATTGCAGTTGCTTGAGAACATGAAGAAAAAGGAAGAGGGTGAGGGCCTGGAAGTATCTATATCCATTTCCAAAGAAATGCCCATTAGTGCTTGTATTTGTTGACAGCATGTTTGATTATTTCCTTTGCCCAAAAGAACAGGGGTGCACATTTTCCTAAGAGGGAGGCACCTTCGACACTACCATGTAAAATTCAGATGATTTGTTTTGAATTGGATTACATGGCAATGTGAGCCCCGGGTGGTGCAGCGGATTAAACCGTTGAGTTGCTGAATTTGGCGGTTTGAATCCGGGGAGCAGGATAAGCTCCTGCGTTAGCCCCAGCTTCTGCCAACCTAGCAGTTCGAACACATGCAAATGAGAGTAGATCAATATTTACCACTCTGGCAGGAAGGTAATGGCGCTCCATGTAGTCATGCCGGCTACGTAACCTTGGAGGTGTCTACAGACAATGCCAGCTCTTCGGCTTAGAAATGGAGATGATGGACAAAAATAACAATGCACTTAAGAGGAGAACCTTTAGAGAACTTTGTTAATGAATTGCAACCAATGATCCAACATTTCAGTGTAAAATTAATCTAAAAATGTACATAGAGGAAGCTAATAGACTGAAGGCAAGGAGGAAACGGATATAAATTTGGAACGTATAGTATTTTTATATGTACTATACAAATAGAAGCCTGTGACCTCTTATTGAAAATATATTGTCTGAGAAATGATTATGAAAGACTAATAGATGAAAGTATTACACTGTATGCAACAAACACCTGCAATGTATGTATATTTGAATGAATGAAAATAAATAAACATTATATTAAAAAAAAGAAAAAAAAGAAATAGAGATGACCTCCAGCCTCCAGAGTTAGACACTACTAGACTTAATATCAAGGGAAAACCTTTACCTGTACCTTTTTCATGGCAGTGTAGACTCAAACAATCCAGTTCAAATCAGATAATATGGAATATATAACAAATGACAGCATATCCAGTTTATTTCATATCTTTTGCTTGGTGATGAAGTTGTCAGGTTTGCTTACAGACATTCTGAATTCCTTTCCCAGAACCCTACATTGGCTTATATGGCCACAAATTTTCGAAACTGCCATCCTTCAGTTTGCACTTACAATGTTGGTATAATTTTATGATCAAAATAGCCATTCTATCAAATCCTGTCATTTCGTACTCTCTGATTGTGATCCTGTATTGCCACTCTGTGCTTGCTTAAGGTTTTATTTGAGGAGATTGTGAAGTCATGCTCCCATCTTTCTTAGTTAAACTTTAGCAATTTTATTTCCAGGAAAGCTTTATTTAGTTACATATTAATGTTGGTGCTATCATCACAATTATTTTTTATTTATACCCAGGGTCTCTAAGAGGTTGCATAAAAACACACAGTCAAAACCACAGCTGACCAATATTTAAAATCCCAAATTCTGTGGCTATAAAATTAGGGATGTCATATTGACATTAACTCTGAAAACAGAGAGGCACACTCAAAATATTTAATGCATTTGGAACAAATAGTTTATGATGAAGTAGAGAGAATTCAGAGGAGTAAAATTGCTCATCATTCCAGGGACAACAGGAGATCTGATGCAAAAGAGCACTTTTGCTCACAGGAGTTCTTCTAGAAAGTGAAGAAACCACTTGGGCGAGCGTATATAGAATTGTTCAAAGTTCAGAAAATTACTATTCAAGATAAAATTGAGAGCAAGGAACACAAAGAGACAGAAAACATACAAAGAAAAAGAATAAGTGGATAAAAATGAATGGGAGACTGTCTGCTCAGGATGCTTAAGATTTCATTTGGGGCTGTATTTTATAAATAAACAGATACAATACACATTTTCTGGACATAGGCCAGAATGCTTCATGTGTTTCCATTTTTGCATTTCTCCTAGTTTTGAGATACTACTCTCAACTTTAAAATACACGAGTATAAGCCTAGTTTTTCAGCCCCTTTTTTAGGACTAAAAAAGCCCCCCTCGGCTTATACTCGGGTGAGGATCCTGGTTGGCTTATATTTGGGTCAGCTTATACTCGAGAATATATATGGTACATTTATTATTTTTCTCTATTATTATTGATATTATTACATTTATTATTTTACTCTATTATTATTACATTTATTATTGTACTCTATTATTGTTGCTATTATTACATTTATTTTACTCTATTTTTATTATTATTAATAATACATTTATTATTTTACTCTGATCTTATCATTATTATTACATTTATTATTCTACTCTATTTATTATTACATGTATTATTTTACTTTATTATTATTAAAAGGATACATAAGCACATTTACATTGAAGAAGATGGGAATAATGATTTAATCAGAGGTAGACAGTCTTATCTTAAATTAGAGCTTTACGTAAATATTCAAAAACATTTAACCTATTGATACCTCAATTAATGTAAAAAATTTGGTATCTATTTTTATTTCTGAAATTTCCCACCCTCGGCTTATACTTGTGTCAATGATTTCCCAGTTGTTTTGTGGTAAAATTAGATGCCTCAGCTTATATTCGGGTCGGCTTATATTCGAGTATATACGGTATGTAAAGTATAGTGTTTAGACTAAAATGGGTACAAAGATGTGTCTTTATATATTTTAAAATAATATGAATGTGTGTGAGCATATGGCTTGAAGTGGGTTAAACCGCTGAGCTGCTGAACTTGCTGACCGAAAGGTCAGTGGTTTGAATCCAGGGAACAGGGTGAGCTCCCATTGTTATCCCCAGCTTCTACCACTAGAAGTTTGAAAACATGCAAATGTGAGTAGATCAATAGATATCGCTCTGGTGGAACGGTAATGGCACTTCATGCAGTCATGCCGGCCACATGACCTAGGAGGCATCTACGGATAATGCCAGCTCTCCGGCTTAGAAATGGAGATGTGCACCAACCCTCAGAGTTAGACATGACTAGACTTAATGACAAGGGGAAACCATTCCCTTTACTTATGGCTTGAAGCAATAGAACAAGCATAGGAATGAATAGGTGTAAAATGAGCACAGATGAGATTGATTTCTGAAGTTGGGAGTAGCCCTACCATTTGGCAGAAGGAGGCAATGGCTTCTAAAGCAGGCATGCGCAAACTTCGACCTGACTTCGTACATCACCAACTACTTTACAGTCCACCTCTTGCTAAACTTCATAACAACCAGAAGGGTTGGGGGAAACCACTTAAGTGCTGATTTATTCGTTTTTGAGACAGTAAGAATGATTTGCATGCAGATGATTCTGGCATCTTTTGAACGTCAAAATCCATTATAATTTTTCAAGGCTGTTGTAATCCACCATTGAAAAAGGTGAATGAACATTTATGTTTCTAAACTACCCATACTGAAGTCATCAGGATTTGAAAGCAAAAGCTCTCCAGAGCTGGTTGTAATTTCCCAATCACTGTTATTTGTCACCATACTATCCTGCATGTGCAAGCATGTTGTAACTTAGCGCCACAAGTTGAAGAATATTCTGTTTCAGTTTATTAATTTGGTCAAAAGATTTCACAATAAGGTACATACATCAGGGCAAGCAAAACACATTTTGTTGCATGAGGAGAAGGACAAGATGCCAATCCTCTTCGTTCTACTTAATAGAAACCAACTCTGCTAGTAACTACATTCATCAGTGTAGTACTTCACCTTACCTGAGGCATTTTAAGCTCAATGGCATACACTGATGGGGAAAAGGGTAGAAGGTCAACAGATAGTCCCACAACATTTGTCATTTGAAGACATTATTTCACACTGTCTAATGGCAAGGCTGGCCCTATGTTCAGCACAGCTGGGCAGAGGAGAGTCCCTGATGTGACTCAAGGAGCTCCTTTTGGGCTGCCAGTTAGACTCGATCTAGCATTTGGGTTGCCAGATCGAACCTGCTTCACTTGTCAGTGTAGATTACTGCCCATAGTCATCACATGCTGTTTTGAATTTGTCTAATCTATGTTTCAAGCAGGAACACGTAGGTCTCCAAATACTGTTTGGACTATGGACACGTTCATCTACACTGACTGCAAGTCACTTCTGGTGTGAGAGCATTGGCCGTCTGGAAGGCTGTTGCCCAGGGGACGCCTTGGTGTTTTGACATTTTACCATCCTTGTGGGAATAATAATAATAATAATAATAATAATAATAATAATAATAATAATAATATGGTGCTTGACTACTGATTGGGGTTACTGTCTATGTTTTAAGTTATTTTAACTTTTGTAAGATGTTTTATTATACTGTGATTTTATTGTGTTAATGTTTTTATTGATTTAATACTGTTTTGGGCTTGTCCCAGTGTAAACTGCCCCGAGTCCTTCGGGAGATGGAGCGGAGTATAAATAAAGTATTATTATTATTATTTTATTATGACACAGCGAACAAGATGGACAATGCTGAATTTCGTATCACAAAATCACAAGTCGAACACTTCCCAAGTGTCTAGGACTGTGTGATGTATGTTCGGATGATGTGCGCAGATCCCAGCAGGGTGGCCTTTTGCAGTTGGCAGATCGTAATTTTGTCAATGTCTATTGTTTCCAAATGCCGGCTGAGATCTTTTGGCACGGCACCCAATGTGCCAATCACCACCGGGACCACCTGTACTGGTTTCTGCCAGAGTCTTTGAAGTTCAAACTTGAGGTCCTGATAGCGGTTGAGTTTTTCCTGTTGTTTTTCATCAATGCGACTGTCACCTGGGATGGCAACATCAATTATTATTATTATTATTATTATTATTATTATTTCCAAATGCCGGCTGAGATCTTTTAGATGGAACCTACATCTTCCATTAAGCATAGCCACCTTCTAGGGGAACCCCACATTCCTTGTCCCTGATTGAAAGCCTTTTGTAGTAGCACTTAGTCAATGGTAGTAAGTTTTGTATACAGTATTTAAAATTACCTAAAATTTGCCAAACATCCCTGTGGACAGAATGCCCCCCTCATGTCACCTCTCCAACTCTGGGTTGATTTCTTGGCCTGATTTGGTTTTGTTCTGATCTTTCTTTCTATTTGAATTGATTAAAAAACAAAACTAGACTGAATTGAGAGAGTTAATCACAATAGTTTTTTACACAACTTGCTTTGCCCTTTCTTTTTTCCCTCCTCTTCATTCTTTCCCTTATCTAGCCTTTGTGTATGTGCGTGTTTCTCGGAACTTAGAAATATATTTTTTCTGCCTCCCCTTCCCCATTTTGCCTGAACGAACGTGCGTCTTTGTCTCTTTGCGATGCAGGGTATTAACATGAGAGCAGCGGCATTAATATTGATGTGGACCTCCCTTAGTAGAAGCTTCGTTTCAGAGAGTGCCAGTTAGCGTATAAATAGTATTACTGGGTAATTAGTGAGCATCAAGCTGTGATCTGATTTATCAGGATTTTATGTTTCAGTCCTTTCCCCTCCTCTTGGTTGCCATAACAGATTGTGCCTAAAGAAACATTGGGCAATTCTCCTTTGCGGCTGAATTAGAATGAATGGGGCCAATTCAAGAGCATGCATGCAGCGTCACAGGGCTCCCCTTTATCTCAACAGATCTTGTCAGGGACTTTAAAAAATTAGACTATAAGAAGTAACTGCAGTTACAGTTCCAAAGTCAAAAAAGTAATTAGTTGTCATTATGCATGAACTTTTTAAAAAGTTCACAGTGTACTTGCATTTCTCCAAATACGTCAAATAGATTCTTCTAAGTACTTTTGAAAAACATTCAATGCTCATAGAAATAGAACGCTAATACAAATCATCCTTTTTTCCTGTGTACCTCATTGTCGTCCCAGAATATAAAGCAGCATCATAGGGCAGCTATTTCTTCTCTATTATACCCGCATGAAGATAAAAGCAATTACACATTTATTTGTCATATTAAAATTAAATTTACACTACAAAAGGAGTGAAGTCATCCTTAGTTGGCTATGTTTTAGGCTCCTTCTACACTGCCATATAATCCAGATTATCAAAGCAGATATTCCACATTATCTGAACTGGGTTATATGAGTCTACACGAGTTCAAACCCCGGGAGCAGCGGGAGCAGCCGCTGTTAGCTCCAGCTCCTACCAACCTAGCAGTTCGAAAACATGCCAATGTGAGTAGATCAATAGGTACCGCTCCGGTGGGAAGGTAACGGCGCTCCATGCAGTCATGCTGGCCACATGACCTTGGAGGTGTCTATGGACAACGCCGGCTCGCCGGCTTAGAAATGGAGATGAGCACCAACCCCCAGAGTCAGACATGACTGGACTTAACGTCAGGGGAAACCTTTACCTTTACCTACTGCCATATAATCCAGTTCAGAGTAGATAATCTGGATTTTATATGGCAGTGTAGAAGGGGCCTATGTTACAGTGAAAGAGAATGTATTACAAGTAACTGTTTTAATTAGATACCTTCTAATGCTTACATACAGATTTCAAGTGCTAGAACAGAAATCGGGATGGCAACTCCCATCATTCCTCACTTTTCACCATATTAGTTAGTGTCCAAATGGCAGTTGTGGTCCAATAGCCTCTGGAGGAATGTATAACACGATAGCCATGTTTAAATATCTGCTGCTCCAGACTCCAAGACATGGAGCAATGGATTCAGATGGTTTGACAGTGGAATACATTGCCCGAGAGAGGGGAGGGAGCTCCTTCTTTGGAGGTTTTTAAACAGAGACTGGAGGGACATCTCTCAGGAGTGCTCCCTCCCCAAAGGGCACAACAGCACCGAGATGACAGCCAGGTGCACCCCATGGCCATTAAGTTGAGAGTGCCCTGCTGTCCATTTGCACCCGGAGAAGAAAGCACTACTTTTACCCTCTGGACCAGCAGCATAGGTATTCCGGTGGAGATTTATGCTCTGCTAGCATTCAAAAGAGGATTTTGCTGACATCATCCTAGAATCACCTAGGATGCACCAGGCTGTGGTGCAGGCTGGTAAACAGCTGCTGCAATAAATCACTCTGACCATGAGGTCATGAGTTCGAGGCCAGCCTGTGGCGGGGTGAGCACCCGTCAATTAAAAATAAAATATAGCCCCTGCTCGTTGCTGACCTAGCAACCCGAAAGATAGTTGCATCTATCAAGTAGGAAATAAGGTACCACTTACAAAAAGTGGGGAGGCAAGTTTAACTAATTTACAACATTGGAATGAGGAAGTGAGGAAGTTCCATCAGAGTGGATGATGAAGCAGCTGCTCCCCCCTGTGGCCAGAATGGAACATCCCCTCAGGAGAAGGTTAAATTGCCTCTGCGTCTGTCTGTCTGTTGTCTCTGTCTCGGTTTGATGTGTTTATGGGCATTGAATGTTTGCCCTATATGTACATAATGTGATCCGCCCTGAGTCCCCTTCGGGGTGAGAAGGGCGGAATATAAATACTGTAAATAAATAAATAAATATCATAGAATCATCAAATTGTATGAGATCACAAAGACCATCTCCCTGAGGTTGCTTTACTGTTGGCAAGGCAGCACAGAAGCAGAAGAGACCTATCACACCAAATAAGAATACGGAACATTGTTGGATTTGGAACGATCATGGGGTGGGCCTTTTTGGCTGCCATGCAACACTGTTTACTCATGTTCAGCTTGTGGTCTAATAAGACTCCTAGGTCCCGTCTGATACGATAAAGTGCTCTCATCCTTTCCTTGGGACTTGGGCTGGCAGTTTTCAAGCTTCATCTAAGGATGTTTCTGACATGGAGTAGAAACAGATTGTAGCACTTCATCATGTTTTACAGGAGAAAGTCTGATGTATGGAGAGCCACTGGAAGTATGTGTCAAGCTCCTGGCCTGTGCCCCCAGCTCACTTGATATACAGTTTGCTCGGGCTCTGTCTCAGTAGGAGATCTTAAAGTTTTATCCAGGTGCTCCTGGGGTATTCCAGGAAATTGGGTTAGTACTGTTAATCTGTCAGAGACGTGGCTAGAATGTCCGAGGGATGTGTGGCTATACTGCTATCTAGTGGCGAGGTTGATGAGCTACTGAATGAAATGCTTGTAGGTGAAGTACCTGGGGTTGTCTTTCTAACTATGTCGGGGTGTGTGTAGTACTCTCTATGTGCCCCTTTTTTGTGTCCTCTTTATGTAATCAAATGGGAAATGATTTTCCTTTCAAGTAAAATAAAAGGCAGAACAGAGGTGATAGTCCTTTAATACAAGATGCTCACTTTCTCATAAGTTTGCGGTGGCAGTGGATTCATATTTAAATGCCGTGTGAATAATTTGGAAATATGTGTAGTCGAAGGCTTTCATGGCCGGGATCACAGGGTTGTTGTATGTCTTTCGGGCTGTGTGGCCATGTTCCAGAAGTATTCTCTCCTGACGTTTCGCCCACATCTATGGCAGGCATCCTCAGAGGTTATAAGGTATGGATAAATTAAGTAAGGAAAGGAAAGAATATATATCTGTGTAGAGTCCAGGGTGTGGCAAGAGTCCTTTGTCACTGGGAAGCCAGCATTAATGTTTGGAGATATTTTACATCTTTTAAACACTGGAAATCCCAGGTAACAGAATTTCTCCATAAGACCAGACAGTAAAATAGAGAACTATATATATATATATGTGTGTGTGTGTGTGTGTGTGTGTGTGTGTGTGTGTGTGAGAGAGAGAGAGAGAGAGAGAGAGAGAGAGCTTCAAAAGACAGCACTTTGTGGACATAGTTTTGTTTTTTGGAAAGTGATTAAGGCAATCTTTATTGCTTGTATATAAAATCGATTCCCTCATGATACAGAAGTTATTGTAGCAAGCATACAGTTTGTTCAGAGAGGTAGATTGTAAGAGTTTGACAACAGTAAAAGTATTCCTAGATCTAAATTGGCACAATGATGCAAAGTTTCAGTACGTGTTCCCAGTTGCTTCGCTTTGCTTCGACAGATATCGTGTATATAGTTAGGGAAAGTTGTAAGAAAGTTATGAAAAGTAGCCATATATTTCACAAAGTCAGAGAAATGAGCAGACTTTCTGTGGTCTAAATGGATTTGTACTTGAAGACACCCCTGTTAATAAAGGATCATGATGTACATTCTGCAGACAAAACTGCTTCAAATCAGCTGCAGCTTGTGAAACCTCCTTCCTTTGAGAGAGGACATCGTTTTGATTCTACCGCCTGGCGGTGTGTGGATAATAACTCTTGGAAAACAACTGTGGAGAATCAAGAATGAGAAACCAAAGCAAACTCACTAACAAAGCTGGAATGTGGTTATGCATCACCACTGTAACTTGTAGCATCTGCCAGCATGCCAATGTTTTCACATTAACACTCCCATCTACAGGAGATGGTAGATGCTGTCATGGAGAACTCAACACCATGGGTTGTGTTGACTGGTGGTTGCACACATTAGGATTCTACCAGGGGTAAATTAGTGTGTGGGTTGGAGGGGGGCTCATTCCCAGTGGGTCTCCCCATGATGTTGTTCGCATGTGCTCTGAGCTGTAAAGACAATGACTAGGGAGTAAAGATTTAAAGACAATGACTAGGAAGTAAAGAAGTAAAGTTTTGACTCTGCTAGTAAATATCTTCAACACATTGTGAATGAAGGAACATAGAACTTTATAGACCAGATGGTTACAAAGGACAACAGAACAATTTTCTCACCAGAATTTGATCCAGTCCAGGAATGGTCTTCTTGCATTCTTATAGACATACTTCACATCCTTGACTGATTTCTCATTCATAAAACAAATGAATCTCCAGAAGTTTTTGTTCTTAGCAGCTGCTAAGCCCTTTAATGTATCCGAGTCATTTACAATTTGTGATGGAGCAGCTCATGGCGTGATATAGGCAGTGGAGGCAGCAGGAGAACCTGAAACACTTAAATACTTTTTGTTGTTGTTTCATTTTAATTTGTTTGTGTTTTTTTTAAAAAAAAAATCCTTCCCCAGGGGCAAAAAGCTGTGCTTGGCATTTGTCATTTCTGTGTCCCTAGCCTTTTTATCATGTTGATGGCAGTGTAGGTTGAACGAACTGAACGACCGCCCACCCAGGGGGAATTGCAGGATTGCTACCAGGTTTCAGTTCAAAGTACCTGCCTGCGATATGAAACATGCCATAAAATTAACGCTTTCCAGATGTCCCCAAGAATTCTCCAACATCCATTCCACCTTCGTGAAATGTGATTGAATAGGAAATTTCCCCCCTCCCACCCTTCACCTCATTGTCCTTCTTTGCTAACACCCAGCTCACTGATGGATTTACTCACGACTAAAATGTATAAGCTCATTGGGGTAGTATATTCTTGCCAGCAGCAGTACACGGTTTTCTGTTTGTTTGCTTTTACAAAGCAGCTTTGAATATTGATTTGGTAGCCCTTTCTGCTACTACTGGGTTATTGGGTTGAGTTCCTATTCTTACAATAAGGTGTTTTTCTTATTGTGTCAGAAGCAATTTGAGAACATACTGCGAGTTGCTTCTAGTATGAGAGAATTGGCCATCTACAGAGACGTTGCCCAGGGGACACCCAGATGTGATAGCTGGGAGGCAACATCTCTGTAGATGTCACGACCCAGGCTGCAGAGCACCAATAACCATACACAGAGGCCAGAATCTATCTAATATCTTTATTAAGGAAATATGTAAAGTTAATAAAAGCAAGTGTATGAAATAGTTCAGAAGTAGACCTTTCAGGAAAGGTCAAAATTAGTCCAAAGAAACAATGTCCAATATAAAATATTAAGGTCCAAAGTTGTAATCCAATAACCGAAACACTCACTTTGCCAGGCAAAGTGAGGGGAGATGACAAGGTCCTTTAGTCCTTGAACTTGAGCAAGGCTAGGAAATAACTTGAAACAAGGCTTAATACAAGGCAACAAGGAACGAGGAGCGAGAACAAGATCCGTGGAATTACTTGGCAAAATCCGGAAAACAAGGCAAGGTCCGTGGAGGTAAACAAGGCTGGAAACGGGAACGAAGGCTTGGAAACGGAGCGAAGGCTTGGAATCAGGAACAAGGCTTGAAACAGGAACGAGGCTTGGAAACGGAGCGCGCTGTCCACACACAACTTACTCCAGTAGCTGACGAATTGACTCCGCAAAACCCCTTTGTGGGTAAAACACCTAAATAGGGTCTAGTTTTCCCACCAAAGAGCAGTTCTCTGGGGAACCAGAAACGAAAGCTAATCTCTGAGTCCAGATGCATGACTCCTTAAGGTTTCCCATGGAAAGCAGGCTTAATCAGCTGAATTCTTAGCAGCTATCCTAGCACTCCTACGAGAGGCCGCTTGAACTCCTCTCTGTTGTTTACAAAACTCGTGGCGAGAAAACACAGGAGATTTAGACTCAGGGCTTGTTTGACAGATTTCTGGAAGACAAATCTCTTGCAGGTGCAAGGTTCCCAAATCTGGCTGGGAAGGTTCCAATTCTGACTGAGACGGTGAAAAACCCAAGTTCTCCTCTTCATCTGGGACTACAGTGCCATGAACGGGACTACATGGCCCATGACTCATCACACTATCCCCCTCCTCAAGCCCCCTCTCAAACCGGGACTCTCTCCCCGAGGCGCGAGGCCGCGGCTTGGCGGGATAGGTCTGATGGAAGCGGCGGGTTAGATCAGGAGCATGGACTGTGGAAGCGTCTTCCCAAGAGCGTTCCTCGGGGCCAAAACCCACCCAGTCAATGAGATATTGTAGGCGGCGGCGGTGAAAGCGAGAATCCAAAATGTCCTCAACCTCGAACTCCTCCTCCCCATTCATCAAAACAGGAGGGGGGGCCGGCCGGTCTGTATCAGGGCGCACACCATCCGCCGGAAGGAGCAGGGAGCGGTGGAACACTGGATGAATGCGCATTGAACGCGGAAGTTGGAGTTTGAAAGTCACGGGGTTAAGTTGCGCCACCCCTGGATAGGGGCCAATGAAACGGGCATCTAACTTCCGGCAAGGGCGATGGGAGGGCAAAAAGCGAGTGGACAGAAGAACCCGGTCTCCTACCTTGATTTCGGGGCCCGGCTGGCGATGTTTGTCCGCGTGACGTTTATAGTCCTCCTTGGCTTGGTTTAATTGCTGGAGCAAGAGTTGTTGCACCGCTGTGAGTTCCTGCAGCCAGTCCTCTGCTGCGGGAACTTCTGAGGTTTCAATGACAGGGGGAAAGAAACGTGGATGGAAGCCGTAGTTTGCAAAGAACGGCGTTTCTTTAGTAGAAGCCTGGACCCCATTGTTGTAGGCAAACTCTGACAGCGATAACAGGGAAGCCCAATTGTCTTGCTGGTAGTTCACATAACAGCGAAGGTATTGTTCCAAAGTGGCATTGGTGCGCTCAGTTTGCCCATCTGTTTGGGGATGATGAGCCGAAGATAAACGAGAGTCTATGCCCAATAGTTTTTGTAGTGCTTTCCAGAAACGAGAGGTGAATTGGGACCCACGGTCTGTGACCAAACTCTTGGGCAATCCATGCAATCTGAAAACATGTTGGAGGAATAGATCTGCAGTTTCTTTGGCCGTGGGAAGGCCATCACAGGGAATGAAATGGGCTAACTTGGTGAAAAGGTCCACCACCACTAGGATCGTGGTGAATCCACAGGAAGGTGGTAGATCAGTGATAAAATCCGCAGAGATTATTTCCCATGGGCGGGATGGGGTAGGGAGGGGGTGCAGAAGCCCTGAGGGCTTTTCTCTTCTTGTCTTGGAGCGCTGGCATACTGGGCAGGTGTTGACATATTTTTCCACATCCTTGCGGATCTTGGGCCACCAGAAATCTCTTAGGATCAAATGCATGGTTTTAAATAGCCCGAAATGCCCTGCTGGCTTGCAGTCATGACACAGACGAAGTGTTTTTTCCCTGCCCGGTCCTGGGGGGATGTAAACATGATTTCTATAGCAAAGTAGCCCATCCTTAAGCGAAAAGGGAAAACGTAGTCCTTGGCGAAGTTGGTCCTGTGCCCAGGCGTCTGCTTGCTGACTAGCCCTGATTTCCTGAGCACAAAGGGGTCCTGGAGTAGGGGAAGTTGATTCAATGGGAGTGGATTTGGTGTTTCCCACTGTGAGCGTGGCAAAGTTCTCGGGTTGTAGCAGCTGGGACTCAAAGGTCTCCTTGCGCCCAGCAGCGTATTCCGGTTTCCGTGACAGAGCATCTGCTTGCTTGGTCTGGGCTGGGGTTACATAATGAATTTGAAAGTTAAAACGTTCAAAGAATAAAGCCCAGCGTTGTTGCCTTTGATTTAGCTTGCGGGCAGTTCTTAGATGCTCTAGATTTCGATGATCAGTATGGACTTCAATGGGAAATTTGGCCCCTTCTAGCCAATGTCTCCAAGTTTCAAAGGCTGCCTTTATGGCCAATAGTTCCTTTTCCCAAATGGTGTAATTTCTCTCTGGCGCGGTCAATTGACGGGAATAAAAGGCACAAGGATGAAGATGGTCTCCCACTGGTTGTAGGAGTACAGCCCCAATTGCCACATCGGAGGCGTCCGCCTGCACAACAAAAGGGGTTTCAGGATCTGGATGCTGAAGGATTGGCTGGGACGTGAATAATTTCTTTAGTTGCTGGAACCCTTTCTCTGCTTGATCTGTCCAGCGGAAAGGCTGTTTCCCACGGATGCAGCTGGTGATTGGGTCAGACCAGCGGGCAAAGTCTGGAATGAACTTGCGGTAGTAGTTCGCGAACCCCAAGAATCGTTGCACCTCTTTCTTGTTGGTTGGCGCCCGCCATTCCAATACTGCTGAAACCTTAGCCGGGTCCATGGAGAGCCCTAGTGGTGAGACGCGGTACCCCAGGAAATCTACCTCTTGTAGATCAAAAGCGCATTTTTCCAGCTTGGCATAAAGTCCATGATCCCGCAATCGTTGTAACACCATTCTGACGTGGTTCTCATGCTCTGATTGTGATCTAGAAAACACCAAAAAATCGTCCAGGTAGATGATCAAGAACCGATCTAGATAATCCTGAAAGATGTCATTGACAAAATGCTGGAACGTTGCGGGAGCTCCACATAATCCATAATTCATAACTCGGGACTCGAATAATCCGAATTTAGTCTGGAAGGCGGTCTTCCACTCGTCTCCTTCTCTGATGCGAACTAGATTATAAGCCCCCCGAAGATCCAGCTTGGTGTAGACCTTGGCTCCTCGAAGTCGGTCTAGTAGGTCCGAGATCAAGGGCAGGGGATAGCTGTTCCGCTTAGTGATATTGTTCAATGCTCTATAGTCCACCACCAAGCGTAAGTCCCCTGATTTCTTTTTCACAAACATCACTGGGGAAGCGGCTGGGGATTGAGAGGGTCTGATGAATCCCTTGCGAAGGTTTGACTCTATGAACTCCCTGAGAGCTTCTTGCTCCGGTTCAGTCAGGGAGTAGAGATGTCCTCGCGGGATCGGGGCCCCCTCCACCAAGTCAATGGCACAGTCATAAGGTCTATGTGGGGGTAATCTCTCAGCTTCTTTTTCATTGAATACATCCCAATATTCTGAGTACTTCTTGGGCAAGGTGATAATGGGTTCAGTGTCTGTGGCATGGCAGACCTTGGCTACAAGGCAATGGTTTTGGCAATATTTTGAAGCAAACTGCAGTTCTCTGTTGGACCAGGAGATGCTTGGGTCGTGAAGTGTCAGCCATGGAATTCCCAAAATCACAGGGAAATGGGGAACCTCGGTAACAAAGAAGGAAATCTCTTCCATATGTTCCCTTATCCACATTCTGGTGGGTTCCGACCACTGGCTTACGGGACCCGTCTTGAGGGGGCGGCCATCGATGGCTTGCACCACACGGGCATTCTTGAAGTCATGGTATTGTAATCCCAGAGAGTCGGCATACTCTCTATCAATGAAATTGTTTGTAGCTCCTGAGTCTATCATGGCATGGACCATGACTGGCCCCTTTTTTGCTGACCACAAGGTGACCACTAGAAGAAATAGGACCCCGGTTGGCGGCTCTTGAGTGGGTTTTTTGACCGGGTTGGCGAGCCTCTCTACGCCCGGTCGCTGGCTTCCCCCGCCGGCTGTGCGCCAGCCGCCTCAGACGTCTTCGTCTCCGTGGAGGACGCCGCCGCCAGATGGGCGGGGGGCTTCCCTTTGGCTGGGTACTCTCTGGCGAAGTGGCCCCCGTTTCCGCAGTACCAACAGAGATTTAGGCGTTGGCGGCGGGCCTTCTCGGCGGCATCTAACCTGGGACGCACATTGCCCAACTGCATCGGCACCTCCTCGCTCCCCCTGGGGTATGGGGCTGGTGGCGGGGGTCTCCATACTGGACGCGGCTGGACGCTGGTGGGAGCGGGAGGTTTCACCCCAGCTCTACCGCTCTGGCCTCGGACCCATTGTTTTCTGTTGGCAAGCATGACTTCAGCTCGTAAACATTGATCAATGAGTGCTTCAAGAGAGTGGGGGGGATCCACTTTGGAGATTTCTTCCAACATCTCGATGTTGAGACCCTCCCGAAATTGTCCTCTGAGGGCTATATCATTCCATCCGGTGCTGTGGGCCAGCACTCGGAACTCGGCTATGTACTGGGACAAGGGTCTGTCCCCCTGAGAGAGGCGCCGGAGTTTATGGCCGGCTGCCTCCAAATTGTCTTCGATCCCCCAAGTCGCCTTAATGTGATCCAAGAAGTGTTGCGCTGATCTTAGGTGTGGGGAAACTTGGTCGAACAGTGCCGTCGCCCAGTTGGCCGCTGGCCCGTCTAAAAGGCTGTAGATCCACGCCACTTTGATGTCTTCTTGGGGAAACTCGGCATTGCGGGCCTCTAGATAAGCTTGGCATTGGCGACGGAAAACATGAACCTTAGAAGCTTCTCCAGAAAACTTGGTTGGCAATGCCAGGGCCGGGAGTCGGATTCCGCGTTCCTTCAATCCCTTTATTTCTCCCTCCTGCGCATTGAGCTTATCACGGATGCGGTCCACTTCCTCCTTGTCGATGGTGTAGCTGAGCGGCTGGCCTCCCGGTCCGGCTCCGGTAGACATTCTGGCCTAGGTTAATTGGTGCTTAGGGTGGCGGAGTCAAACTGTCACGACCCAGGCTGCAGAGCACCAATAACCATACACAGAGGCCAGAATCTATCTAATATCTTTATTAAGGAAATATGTAAAGTTAATAAAAGCAAGTGTATGAAATAGTTCAGAAGTAGACCTTTCAGGAAAGGTCAAAATTAGTCCAAAGAAACAATGTCCAATATAAAATATTAAGGTCCAAAGTTGTAATCCAATAACCGAAACACTCACTTTGCCAGGCAAAGTGAGGGGAGATGACAAGGTCCTTTAGTCCTTGAACTTGAGCAAGGCTAGGAAATAACTTGAAACAAGGCTTAATACAAGGCAACAAGGAACGAGGAGCGAGAACAAGATCCGTGGAATTACTTGGCAAAATCCGGAAAACAAGGCAAGGTCCGTGGAGGTAAACAAGGCTGGAAACGGGAACGAAGGCTTGGAAACGGAGCGAAGGCTTGGAATCAGGAACAAGGCTTGAAACAGGAACGAGGCTTGGAAACGGAGCGCGCTGTCCACACACAACTTACTCCAGTAGCTGACGAATTGACTCCGCAAAACCCCTTTGTGGGTAAAACACCTAAATAGGGTCTAGTTTTCCCACCAAAGAGCAGTTCTCTGGGGAACCAGAAACGAAAGCTAATCTCTGAGTCCAGATGCATGACTCCTTAAGGTTTCCCATGGAAAGCAGGCTTAATCAGCTGAATTCTTAGCAGCTATCCTAGCACTCCTACGAGAGGCCGCTTGAACTCCTCTCTGTTGTTTACAAAACTCGTGGCGAGAAAACACAGGAGATTTAGACTCAGGGCTTGTTTGACAGATTTCTGGAAGACAAATCTCTTGCAGGTGCAAGGTTCCCAAATCTGGCTGGGAAGGTTCCAATTCTGACTGAGACGGTGAAAAACCCAAGTTCTCCTCTTCATCTGGGACTACAGTGCCATGAACGGGACTACATGGCCCATGACTCATCACAGTAGACTGCCAATTCTCTCACACCAGAAGCAATTTATAGTATGTTTTTAAGTCGCCTCTGACACGAAAAAAAACTGCATTGAACTAGATTATATCAGGTCTTCTTTTAAAAAATTATTAAAATTCCCACCAAACACAACCCACCAACCATAGCTGTAAAACAGGGCAATCATAAATGTATATCAAACCAATAAGAAAACAAATTGTAACTTTGAGCCAATCAGAACAAAGCCCATTGTTTTTGAAGAGTTATGATAGGCTGATAGTTATGATAGGCTGATAGTTATGATTGGAAAGACATGTCAGATCTGCGATTCTCTTTGATCAACGAAGCAATACAATCGACCTCTGATTCTGCCTCCGTCTCTGTGTGTCCTGATTGGGAACCATTGGAGCCGGCACACCAGAAATGAACCTCAGGATTCAGGACAACAGCCTTATTCTCCCTTAACAGGGAATTGGACAAAACACTTCATATTTAAATCATACAAGGCCCTCTTCCAAGGATTGTAAACTTATATCGGTTCAGTCTTTAATCCCCTGCCATGTACTTTAGGCAAAACTAGAATTTCAGGCTTTCCTAGTTGCTTACCTCCTCAGAGTTTGCGTAATCTATAAACACACACAGGCAATGTTCTGTCACGCGCTGGGCCTGTAACTATTGTCTTTTTGTATAGGACGTATACTTTATGCCCAGTGGGAAGCCAGGGCGCCTAAAGAGAAGTTCTTGAGAATTTCCCTGAAGGATGGCTTTTTGAGTCCTTAATGAAATAACAAAGTCTTTATTGATGAACAAATAATAAATCTTCAAGGAGTCAAATAACACTTCAAGGTTTCCTTAATAGACTGTTGGCCCTTTGAGTCTTGTCCCCAAAGGACAGGCGATTTGCTTTGGATAACTGTGAAAACCCTCTTATAACCTCTCCCAGGCTGTCTATCAATATGGGCTTAGCTGATGTGGGACCCACTATCGATTCCAAATGCATCTGGGTATCGAGTGGACCTACCAACCAAGGCTTGCAGATGGTTCAGCTGGGGTTCCGTGGATCTGTGATGCTGTTCTCTCTTTGAGTCTTTAAAAACTTAGGGCTGTTTCCCTCGGGAGCTGTGAGGCTGAGAGGCTGTAAGCTCTCAGCCAGAGCTTTTGGGACTTTTCCCCTGGAATTTCTGTTTCTGTTTCTTCAGATGTTCTATATCCCCGGATGTTCTTGAAATATGAAGCTTTTCTACGGGACGGGCTGGTCTACGTCGTATAACTTAGCTTCCTTAAGAGAAACAGACTTAAAAATGGCTCCTTCCCTCCCAGAGCCCTGAACAAGAGGCGGAACCAAACTTAATGATGATTGACAGGCTGCCTGTCCTATGATTGCAAACATTTGCAGCAAGAAAACAAAGTTGGAGCTTCTGGTAAAGCTGTACCAGCACAGGCAAATACATTCATTTCAAAGATATATATGTACATGTATGTATGTGTACGTGTGTGTGTGTATTCATATTATTTTATGAAATAGCTTGCACTTTGGTATAGCTGAGAGCCAGCATAGTGGTTTCAGTATTGTGCCAGGTTGCTGGAGGCAACAGGGCTTCTTTCTTTGCCTCCTCTCCCTATTAATTTGTTTGCTGTTGTTTTGTTATCCAGTTACTTGATCAGGACTAATATTACAGTATGGGCAAAGGGGAAATTGTATCAGTTAGATTACAGAAATGATGGACTGTACTTAGTCTTCAAGGCTTTCAAGTTGTAATCAGATCTGCTGGGCCGCTGGATGTCGTTAGCTGCTGCGCAGGTGAACCATTGTGCATCCTCTTCTCAGAGGGATATTGCACGTCTCAAGCGTGCTCGCAAGGTGATTCAGAAGAACAGAAGCAGGTGATTGGGTAGAGGGGATCTCAGAGAAATTACTATTCATTGTAAATATGTTGTTCCATACTGCTAATTAATTTTTAAAGGGGCTCACTAGGGACCTCATTGCTAAAACATGACGATTTATCCTCTGGCACAATAATTGTTAATCCAAAACAAAACAGAAAAAGAACACTCGGCAGGCACAATCTGCTCGGTTTTTACATTAAAAAGTATTAATGGAACTTCAAAAGATTTTAAGGTTTTAGGCAATGAAGCTTCCAAATTTGGAAATGAACCAGCACGCTTGAGAAAAAAAATGATTAGGAGAAAAAAATGGAAAGGATGTATCTTCCCAGAGTACAGAAAAGAAAAAAAGCCAATCTGGATGCAGGCTGGTATTTTAGCAGGTGCCCCTTGCTTATATGGGGAAGAATTAAATCAAAATGCAATGATTCTCAAAAACCTTGGTGTCCTTTTGTTCACATTGGAATGGAGATTTGAACCTTGTGAACAACCCTTCCGAGTCTCTCGAGGCCAGGAGACAGTTTATGTGGATTCAGTATCACCAGATCCTCAATTTATCATTTATTATTTATCCTGCAGAAGCGAATTGAGAATACAGTTATAGTGTGCACGAAAAACCACAATGTTAAAAACCTGTTATGATACTAAATTTCCGTTGACCAGTAGCTGGCCACTTGGAGTGCCTTTGGAGTCGCTGTGAGAAGGTCCTCCATTGTGCATGTGGCAGGGCTCAGACTGCATTGTAGTAAGTGGTCTGTGGTTTGCTCTTCTCTAAACTCGCATGTCACAGATTCCACTTTGCAGCCCCATTTCTTAGGTTTGGGTTTGCATCTCGTGGTGCCAAAGCGCAGTCTGTTCACTGCTTTCCAAGTCAACCAGTCTTCTGTGTCCCCAGAGGGGAGTTGCTCATCTGGTATCTGCCACTGATCGAGGTTCCGGGTTTTAGCCTGCCACTTTTGGACTCTCACTTGCAGAGGTGTTCCTGTGAGTGTATCTGTAGATCTTAGAAAGCTTTTTCTTGATTTAAAGCATTGGCATGCTGGCTGATATCTGAACAGAGGATGGACCGGAGATGTCGGTGCTTTGGTCCTTTCATTACAGGCAGCTACTTCCTAACGGATGTCTGGTGTTGCAATGCCAGCTGAATACTATAATTTCTCCAGTTGCAGAAGTGACTTCAATTTATCATGCCTAGCACTGCTCAGTTGGAGGGGTCACCAAGTCTCCAGAGTCATAGACCCACTTTCAAACTGCTATACCACACTGGCATTCATTTGTGATCTGTAATAGTATCAAAGATACCAGCATTGCACAACCTCAAAATTGCTATTTATACTAGCTTTTCTCTTCCATTTGTCCATTGCAACAACAAAGCAGAACTGAGCAATAAATGTTGTGCCAAGGAAGTATGTTCTAAGCTGTGGCCCATTCATTTCTTCTTCATCATCCCTCTGGACTTCTCCCAGGGCTCTTTTCACCTCGGCTTGCTGTGTGTGCCATGCTTGTTTTATGTTTTCTCTCTGTGCTCCCACAGAAAATCTATTATTAGTCTCCAGGGTGAATGTCACTGACTAGGATTATTTATACATGTAAATCAGAGGACCGGGGGATTGAAGTTATAATGACAGGCTCCTCCAGTCTGATGCAGGTGATTACAGCTTGGCAGATTTGGTTCAGTCTGCCAGAATCCATGTACCAATAGAGGCGATTTACTGTTGGTGCAGATGGGAGCGCTGGGTTGTAAATCTGAATGCTGGATGTGTCCACTTGCTTGTTTCTTAGGTTCATTTTTTCCCCTGGTAGTAAATCAAACACCATGCTCCTTGAAAAAGAAAAAAAAATGAGCTTAATGTGCTTACAGAAAGACTTTGGTATTCACAAAGGAAAGAAATAAGGCAGACTTATTGCTTTCACCTCTTCTTGGCATCCTTGAAAACACATCACAGGAATGATCCACTCTCTTATCGTTTCCACAGATCAGCTTTTGTGTAGAGGTCAGAGTCTCACAAGCCGGCCCAAAAGTAGCACTTATAAGTCCTAGTTACATGCAGAATATGTTTACTGACAGGAACAGAATACAATTATGCTCATCAAAATGTGGGGGAAAGGAGCCTAAATATCCTAAAGAAACCTGACCCTGGAATTTAAGTAGGGTCAGCCTTGGTGAGTACTTGGATGAGAGACTCTCAACAAAGACCAGGTATTGCAGGCTGTATTTCAGAAGGAACGGGCAAACCCACCTCTGAGTATCCCTTGCCAAAGAGGACCCTTTGAGATGCATGGGGTCACTATAAGATAGCAAGTGACTTGAAGGCACATGCACAATTTATTCTGCAACCACTTTGGGATGTAAACTAATTAAATAAATTACAATAAGGGAAAAAAGGTAAAGGTAAAGGTTTCCCCTGACGTTAGGTCCAGTTGTGACCGACTCTGGGGGTTGGTGCTCATCTCCATTTCTAGGCAGAAGAGCCGGCGTTGTCCATAGACACCTCCAAGGTCATGTGGCCGGCATGACTGCATGGAGTGCCGTTACCTTCCCGCCGGAGCGGTACCTATTGATCTACTCACATTTGCATGTTTTTGAACTGCTAGGTTGGCAGGAGCTGGGGCTAACAGCGGGCGCTCATTCCACTCCCCAGATTTGAACCTGGGTCCTTTTGGTCTGCAAATTCAACAGCTCAGTGCTTTAACACACTGTGCCACCAGGGGCCCCACAATAAGGGAAGCTATAATAATAAATAATAATAACTTTATTTTTGTATCCCGCCTCCATCTCCCTGAAGGGACTTGGGGTAGCTCACATGGGGACAAGCCCAATCTAAGTTTGCAAAACCTGAGCAACTGGAAGACAGTGGAGTGATTTCAATATAGGTACAACATACCCAACTCCTAGATGTTCCTATGGCTGCCATGTTTTGAATTATTTGCAGTTTCCAAACTTAGTACGGAAGTAGACCAATGTACAGCGCATTTCAGAAGTCCAACCTTGATGTTACCTTACTTGCCTCAGCAGCCTGTCCACAACAGCAGTGATCCAGTGTAGTCTCATTCACAGAGTTGCTGGACACCCTGTTATCGACTTCTGTTCCAATGATTTCATCAAAGTTGGCTCTTATGTGAGAGTTTTTATCTGCAAAATGGTCCTTAAAGGCACCCCAGTGAGCTACAGAAGGTTCTAGCAGCAGGTTCAGAGGGGAGGGTGTCTGTATTAAAGTAATGAACAGCTTAGTTGGATGTGAATTTTTAGGTGAAATATACAAGAGAAGAAAGGTTTAATATTGCCATCTTATAGGAACAAAGATATCCTCCATATTGTATCCTGTCACATAGAAGCTGGGTTTTCCACCATCTGCACTCTATTCTTAAGAAAAGAGGAATATATGGATAAGTTTATGAGGAAAATTGGTCCCTGGCCCCGATACAGTTGCCCACCCCTGAACCAATAAATGGCTCTGAGACCATGGTAACAAGTCTGGAGTGGAACAATAGGACTTCACCAGAATTTGTATGTGGTTGGCTTGGCATTGGTTAGTATCTGCATCCATACTTGATTAGCAATGTGAAGATGTGGACTGAAAAATAAAAGCCACAAATCATAGTGGTAATCCTAACTGGATTAGACTCATTGAATTAGTTGGCTTTTCATAAGTGTTGACTCATCATTCATCAACTTATTCCATGGGCCACAGTGGCACAATGGATTAAACCCTTGTGCTAGCTGAACTGTTGATCTGAAGGTTGAAGGTTAGAATCTGCAAGATGGGGTGAGCTCCCATCTGTCAGCTCTAGCTTGCGGGGACATGAGAGAAGCCTCCCAGCAGGATGGTAACACATCCGGGCGTCCCCTGGGCAACGTCTTTGTAGACGGCCGATTCTCTCACACCAGAAGTGACTTGCAGTATGTTCTCAATTCACATGTGACACGATATAAAAATAAAATTCCATTGGTCTGCTGTTGTTGGGACTACCAATAGGATTCAAAATCCTGGAGCAAAGGAAGGTCACCAAGATAAACATTTCTAAACATTTGAATCACAGGATGGTCTTGCCCTGTTCCATGATGTGAACAAGGAAATGTTTGTTTGAATTGATGCCCAAAAAGCTATCTGGTGAGATTCAAATGTGGTCCCATGAATGTAGTGTATGGCACGAAGAGGGGAGAAGAAATTGGAAACTCTGTGAATTGAGGGCCAGGGGGATGGAATAATGATTCCTTAGTGTCTTGCTAGGAAAGCAATGGTTCCTTTCAACGCATGACTGTTGCAGCCCCATCAGCTATTATTGAGGTTGACATGCACAACATTAAGACTTACTTATATATTTGCTTTATGGGGTTCAGTGATTTTTTGCATTTGCAAACGGAATATGGCATCTGGTTTCACTTCCAATAGCTGGCAGATTGAAGACTATATTTTGTGTTGTGCAGAGCGAAAATGAAATAGTGTTGAATTATTTGGCATTATCAGGGATTTCTGCACCCCAGGAATCCTGCATAAAGAGATGGAAATTCTAGTCACCAAAGCCAAGAAAGAAGCAAAAATATATGCATTTATTACATTTTATCTCATTCTTCTGCAAGCAGGACTGTAAATATCAAAAGATCATCTATTGTTCCATCATTTATAAAGTTTTCTTGTTTTGTTTTTCAGCTGTAACATTTTTTTTGATGTATTGCTTCTTAGGAAAATGGAGAGAAATTAGAACGGAAGATAGAGACAGGCACTGATGCTGGGTGAACATGTCATTTTTCTGGCTGCAGAATTGCATGCATTTAAATTTCTCCTATTCCAATTCTTAATTTAACAAATGTAATTAAGGCCGGGGTAGGTACTCCGATTATTCATTTACTCCAGATGGAAAAATTAAATTGAATGCAAATTTTTATAATCAGACACGAAGTTCAGAATGTCGGGTGTGATGGGAAAATGGCAGCAACTTAATAGGGACCTACTTTTCCTAAACAGCAGAGCCCAAGTTTAGAGGCTGGAATTATTTGAATAATTGGGGTGGCATTTGTTCAAATAGCTGGTTGCTGGTATCTTTGTTAAAATGAAATCCTTGTAATTCTTCACCAAGAGGGTTAAATCTGGCCACAGGGCATTCCAAGGAGAGAAAGTTCAGTGGGTTCAGGAAACCCCGTATCTTGTCAGACCCTAAAGAAGTTGTACAAATACTTCAGGAAGCAGGATAGTCCTCCAGTTCAGTTCACAAGGATTCTTCTTATGCTGTCATGATCCTTAAGAGAAAAAGATTTAACAACACTGATGAGATTGGGTTGTTGTGAGTTTTCCGAGCTGTGTGGCCATGTTCCGGAAGCATTCTCTCCTGTCGTTTGGCCCACATCTATGGCAAGCATTCTCAGAGGTTGTGAGGTTTGTTGGAAACTAGGCAGGTAGGGTTTATATATCTGTGCAATAATGTCCTAGGTGGGAGAAAAAACTCTTGTCTGTTGGAGGTAAGAGTGAATGTTGCAATTGGCCACCTTGATTAGCATTGAATGGCCTTTCAGGTTCAAAGCCTGGCTGCTTCCTGCCTGGGTGAATCCTTTGTTGGGAAGTGTTAGCTGGCCCCACTTGCCTAGTTTCCAACAGACCTCACAACCTCTGCCATAGATGCGGGCGAAACATCAAGAGAGAATGCTTCTGGAACATGGCCATACAGCCCTGAAAACTCACAGCAACCCAGTGATTCCGGCTATGAAAGACTTTGACAACACACAGATGAGATTGTGAGCTTCTTTTCCCGCCCCATATATATATATATATATATATATATATATATATATATATACACACAGTCGAGTCTCACTTATCCAACACTCGCTTATCCAACATTCTGGATTATCCAACGCATTTTTGTAGTCAATGTTTTCAATACATCGTGATATTTTGGCGCTAAAAATTCATAAATACAGTAATTACTACATAGCATTACTGCGTATTGAACTGCTTTTTCTGTCAAATGTGTTGAATAACATGATGTTTTGGTGCTTAATTTGTAAAATCATAACCTAATTTGATGTTTAATAGGCTTTTCCTTAGTCCCTCCTTATTATCCAAGATATTTGCTTATCCAAGCTTCTGCCAGCCCATTTAGCTTGGATAAGTGAGACTCTACTGTATGTATACACACACACACACACACACACAAATACATATATACACACACATACACACACACATTGGATAATACTGCGTATTGAACTACTTTTTCTGTCAAATTTGTTGTATAACATGATGTTTTGGTGCTTAATTTGTAAAATCATAACCTAATTTGATGTTTAATAGGCTTTTCCTTAATGCCTCCTTATTATCCAACATATTCACTTATCCAACATTCTGCCGGCCCGTTTATGTTGGATAAGTGAGACTCTACTGTATATATATAATATACACATACATACATATACATACACACACACACACACACACATTGGATAATAGCTAAGGCTATGCTTTTTAAAAAATCCAAGCAGTATTTGAGTTCCACCCAAGCAAGAAAAGAAGTTTTCCCCAGGAACGTAAATCACTTTGGATAAGTTGGGTGTTATCTTAAGGTTTGCAAATTGCTTGTTTGCTTTTTCCAGCTGGAGCTGTTAATTCAGAACAATTAACATGCAGTTTAAAACTGAAATGAAGCATATGGAAGTGGTCCCAAAGAAAAGAGTCTCTCTTTTTTTTACGGTGTCTCTTTAGTATCAGGGAGGGAGTCTGGAAAACAGGCTGCTTGCAGCAGGAGGGAGGAGAACAGGTCTGGGGCTGCTAAGGAGCAGGTGCAGCAGGGTTCACTTTCTTCAGGGAAATAGCAAATGCATGGCACAAATGCTCCAGTGCTATATCTTCATTTTAAGTACTTGATTGATCTCAGCTCAGCATAATGGAACATAGAAGTAAATGTCTTCCTATAAACTCAACACAACGTGTTCAGGCTCCCTGTGCCCAATAAAAACTCACTCATGGAAGATCCTGCCAAGGCCATACCAAAAATGCTCAATTTAGCACCAGTGATCAATTTATTCCCACCCTCCTGCTGAAACAAACCATTGATTGATAGGCGTTTCCAGCTTCTATGCTTCTCGTTGCGCCCCCTCCCCTTCTAGACTTTGTGGGGTTTCAATAAATCCCATTTTAAAGAACTTGAGTGGTTTGCAAGTTGGTTCAAAAATATCAAAATTATGTTCGGACTGTGTCTGTATATTATTTTACCACTGTTTATTTCTGTGGCAGAAATAGAAATAAAAATAGGAATAGAAATATTGTGGACTATATGTACATTTAATTCTCTCCCCAAAACCACAGCATAAGTATAGATGTTACTGACAGACAACACCTCATCTTAGGATCATATCATTTCTTATTTCAGTTTTTTAATGATAAAAACCAGTGGTGTTGTGGTACATTTTGAAGGCCTGACCGGCCAAAATGCAGGTAGCTATGTTGATCCAGATCAGCAAACCAGTTATAGCAGTTTTGTAAAACTGGGTGGTCCTAATTGTGCATTCAAGCCACCACCAAATATTTTTATTACGTGATTACTGCAATATATTGTATTATTATTTAATAATAATTAATTATTACATAATAATACAACATATTGCAGTAATCCTGCCTGCTGTGGCGCAGGCGGGAGAGCAAGCCAGCTGCAATTAACTGCAATGAATCACTCTGACCAGGAGGTCATGAGTTCAAGGCCCGCTCGGAGCCTATGTTTGTTTGTCTTTGTTCTATGTTAAAAGGCATTGAATGTTTGCCTATATGTGTAATGTCATCCGCCCTGACTCCCCTTCGGGGTGAGAAGGGCGGAATATAAATGCTGTAAATAAATAAATAAATAATGACATATGTACTTAAAGAAATATCAATAAAAACAACATACCAACATCCAACTAATCATAGCCCAAAGGGAGGTTGAAATCCTTTCACAGAACATAACTTCCAGAAGCCGCTTGACCAGTGGTTCCCAACCTGTGGTCCGTGGACCACCAGTGGTCTCCAAGAATTGAAATATGGTCCGCGGCCCCACTGTTACCACATTGTAACAACAAGAGCAACTAGTCTTGTGAAATCCTCTTATAATGCTGAGGCAACAGGGATGTTAGGGGAGAGTCTGACTACCCACAAAAGGCCCGACAACAAGCCTCCTGACTACTACGTCTCCTCCTCCTTTCTCCTGAGTGGCACCTGCAATTGGGGGTACCTTGGTGTCTTCTTTTTAGGCCTGTTCCTGGGGTTATTTGGAGTGCTGATTCAGAAAATTGCATTGAATAGACTACAACAGCCCTAGATTATTAGATATGGTTTTCTGTGAGCGAGCAGTTGGTGACCACTGGGTGGCATATGTTCAGAAACTAGAGCTGATGTAGTCTATCCAATGCAATTTTCTGAATCAACACCCCAAAGAACTAAACCGAATCTAAAGTTGACCAAAAATTGATTCGTAACTCTTTTGGCAATAATGTTGGGAGTAGTCCCTGGTCAAAGTGGTCCCTGGTTAAAAAAAGGTTGGGAACCACTGCGCCAGACAATGAGGCCTCCACCTATTGTCTTTGTGGAAGTTGCATTCCAAATACAGTAGAGTCTCACTTATCCAACATAAACGGGCCGGCAGAACGTTGGATAAGCGAATATGTTGGATAATAAGGAGGGATTAAGCCTATTAACCATCAAATTAGGTTATGGTTTTACAAATTAAGCTCCAAAACATCATGTTATACAACAAATTTGACAGAAAAAGTAGTTCAATATGCAGTAATGCTATGTAGTAATTACTGTATTTACAAATTTAGCACCAAAATATCATGATGTATTGAAAACATTGACTACAAAAATGCGTTGTATAATCCAGAATGTTGGATAAGTGAGACTCTACTGTACATGCTTTTTCCAATTCTTGGTTGTACCATTCAGCTCAGATATGAAACGCCTGCCTAAATAAAAGGGGTTTTGCCTTCCTGGAGAAGGACAGCAGGGACAGTGGAGTTATAGAGCATAGGAGCAACTTGACATAATTATTTGTAGCCAGATTGTCTATTGTCACTGAATATCCTAAAAGTAATTTTGCCCATGTTAGAGGGAGCGGCTGGGTCATTTTTGCTGCCTTTCCCCTCCACCTCTGGGTGTGTTGTGCTGACACTTGTCAGCCCTAACTACTGTAAACTGATGTTCGGCATCCAGATTTTACTAGCAGTGTCAAGGGTTAAGCAGCACTCTGTCTAGAAGAATAATGAAATGATGTAACCCCCACACGCACGTGCAAGCATGGAGACCCGGCCTGCCTATAATGGAATAGTTATGACACTTAATGGAAGCTAGGGGCAGATAAAGAACAAAGCCATAAATTCAGACTTTCCTTCTTTCTTCTTCTTTTTTTCAAAAAAGAAAAAAGAATTATTCCAGAGGTGAGAGACATAAACCTATTTAAAACGCTTCTGCATGTGGGGAGCAAAGATCCAAGATCATTATTTTTGTGTGAGGATATAAAATACTAAACACCATCTTTATTAAACCTTTTATGAAAGTCTGTATAAAATATGTCTACTTTTAAAGGTTTTTTTCCCTCCTTCCCAGAGTGGAATGAGAAGCACTTTAAATGATTGCACAGACTTCTCTGGAGAGAGACCCCTGAGCTGAACAAAAGAAGCTGCCTGTTTCAGCAATGGGTTTAAGACATTTCGTTGCTTCCTTTTTCCTTGCAGAGTCAGGTTCCTAAAGCAATACAGTATATGGCGTATAAGCACAGAAAACATATACTTAGGAAACTGTCTTCTTTTGACATTCAGCAGTTCAGCAACAAAAGACGGCAAGGGCTGGAAGTGCCTAGAGGCGCTTAATGCAAGACCTGGAGTCTGCTCTGTCTATGGCTCTTTCCAACCTGGCCTGGGAGAATGGGACATTTACGGTTGTCCCTACTAAGGCCACTCCTACCGAAATCACATCATCAGAATGTAAGGCAAGGTTGAGGAACATGTAGTCTTCGAAATGGTTGACTCCAACAACCCTAGCTTAACAGTAACTAAGGCAAAGTTGAGGAACATGTAGCCTTCCAACTGGTCAACTCCATCAATCCTAGCTTACACAGTAACTAAGGCAAGGTTGAGGAACATGTAGCCTTCCAAATGGCCGACTCCATCAACTCTAGCTTAACAGTAACTAAGGCAAGGTTGAGGAACATATAGCTTTCCAAATGGTCGACTCCATCAACCCTAGCTTAACAGTAACTAAGGCAAGGTTGAGGAACATGTAGCCTTCCAAATGGTCGACTCCATCAACCCTAGCTTAACAGTAACTAAGGCAAGGTTGAGGAACATGTAGCCTTCCAAATGGTCGACTCCATCAACCCTAGCTTAACAGTAACTAAGACAAGGTTGAGGAACATATAGCTTTCCAAATGGTCGACTCCATCAACCCAAGCTTAACAGTAACTAAGGCAAGTTTGAGGAACATGTAGCCTTCCAAATGGTCGACTCCATCAACCCTAGCTTAACAGTAACTAAGGCAAGGTTGAGGAACATATAGCTTTCCAAATGGTCGACTCCATCAACCCTAGCTTAACAGTAACTAAGGCAAGGTTGAGGAACATGTAGCCTTCCAAATGGTCGACTCCATCAACCCTAGCTTAACCGTAACTAAGACAAGGTTGAGGAACATATAGCTTTCCAAATGGTCGACTCCATCAACCCAAGCTTAACCGTAACTAAGGCAAGGTTGAGGAACATGTAGTCTTCAAAATGGTCGACTCCAACAACCCTAGCTTAACAGTAACTAAGACAAGGTTGAGGAACATATAGCTTTCCAAATGGTCGACTCCATCAACCCTAGCTTAACCGTAACTAAGACAAGGTTAAGGAACATTTAGCCTTCCAAATGGTTGACTCCATCAACCCTAGCTTAACAGTAACTAAGGACTTCATCCCATTTCTTCTAGATGCCCAGCCATCTCCTGTCCTTACCGTGTCAATACCTGTCTTTCCCCTGCTTTCTCCCACTTTTCTCAGTCCTGAAGATGGATTTAGGGCTCCATTTCCAAGCAATGTAGAAATGGAGCCCCATGGAGTCTCACCAGAAGTGCCCTTACATCATACCATGGCCTCCATGCGACTCCCATGGTGCTCCATTTCCTATGAGCATGGAAATAGAGCCCTAAACCCGTGGGATTAAATCCTTAGAGGAGAAGATAGGACACTCCAATAGTGTCTTGTGTGGGGACATTTTCCCTAGCTAATATATATCATGAGATATACAGATCAATTGTATTTCTGGATTTCTTTCTGCCTTTTTGTATTTCTAATTTGTTTTTATTTCTGTAATATAAATTGTTAGTTGGTTTGGTTATGACTGAAATAGTGCCATGTCTTAGCTGTTTGTTAAATTCATCTTGAAATGATGTGTTTGTATGTGCCTTCACATCAACTTGTGGCAAACCCATAAATTCCATATTTCCTATGTGAGGAATACTCAGTAGTAGTTTTGCCAGTCCTTATATTTTGTTAAATACAGTCTCCTGATATCATGAGAAGTTTTGAGAATGGTTTCCTATGGGAAGGGGCCATATAAGTCAATGGGTGATGGCAACACGTTGGTGATGTCTCTAGCAAGGTGCCCCAAGGCTCTTATGAAGTTTATGCCCAAGCTAATGAACCCATGGTAGGTGCTCTTCTCCATAGTAAATGGTGGTGTTACCTGAGAAAAAGTTCATAAAAATGTTATGTCCACCATAAAAACTGTAATATGGCATTCTGCATGATCCAGGCATTAACATTTCCCAGACAGTTATTGTGAGATAATGGTCCTAGCTATAACTCAGCTCTAATGTTCCTTCAAGCAAATGTTATGGAGGAATAAATGACTTCCCGATTACATTGAAGGGGAAAGCATCAGAAAGTTCTTTGGCTGTAAAATTCATATGGCAGTGCAAAGAGGCTGGAAGAGAGAAAGAGGTGAACATTCATAACAGTCATGTATCCCAGCTGGTCCATATTCCCATTTTTCTGATGCCTGCACCTTGCAAATTGTGGGACTGATTTAGGCCTGCTTAGAATCCAGATTTAGGCCTGCTTAGAATAACAAAAATCAACAAAATCAATGGGGTAAATGAATCCTAATGACTGACTCAAGTCTCATTGATTTCAGTTGGTTCACTCTAAGCATAGTAAATCTATTTTTGCAACCCTCAGGTTAGCAACCCAACCTTCAGGTCAGCAGTCCAGCCGGCACAAGGGTTTAACCCATTGCACCACCACGGCTCTTTTGATATAGATATTGATTGATATAGGGACTGCTTCTTGGGTGGGTGAATGGAAGAAAAGAGAAAGAAAGGGCTGTAAACTTAAAGAAAGCTAGTGTGTGTTGGCGAGATAGACACAGAAGAAAAATCTTCTGTGCCATTTGTGTAGAACCTTCTTTTTTTATCCCATAATTCTAAACTTTGGTTTTCTACACTCTTTCAAATACATTTCACAGTGCTGCTGAATACCCATTGCTTCCAGGGTTTCCCTCACTTATGGTGACCATTGAATCCCATTTGATAGCATGAGACTTATATATTTGTCCAAGTGGTGGGTTAATTTCCAATAAGGAGATTTAGCATACATTGGGGTTTTATGGGCTGTTGTCTAGCAGAAGCCAGGATTTAGAGTGATGTGAATTCACATACTTCATTGTTATTTTTTTAATTGTTACCTCTTATCCTTTGGGGGCAAAGGGGGCGGGGAGAGACAATGGGAAATCATTGCTTGGAGATGCTCTACCTGTTCTCCATAAGGTTTAAATAGTTGAGAGAGGCACCGCGTTGAACCTGAAAGGTATTTCTCTGCTATGTAGGCGCTGGCTTGAAAAACAAGAAGTGGGATGGGAAGGAATATATTTACTGTATTTTTCAAGAACTTCTTTTTACATCCTCCTTCCTCCCCCCTCTAGTAGGATGGATTGAGGCAATGTGAGGAAATCTGAATAACTAATCAGAGTCCTCATTAACCCCCTGCTGAGATGCTCAAACATTCACTTTGCTGTTTATGAACCAGGGAAAAAATCTGCATTAAAATTGATGTGTTATTAATCCCACTGTTCTAGACCTTGTGGGCACTGAATTCCCTTCATTTTGCCTGAGGCTAAACAGTATGGGGGCCAGCTTCTGCGGGGCACGGTGACTTTCTATTATTTATTGGACCAGTGCAATGAGCCATATTTCACATTGAGCAATTGCCTCAAACCTAATCATGGGTCCTTTCATACCGGCTGTACACATGGAGACTATTTTCTCTCCTCCCTCCTTCCTTCTCTCTCACATATACGTACAAAGACACAGGTATTCCTGTTTATTTACACATAATGTTATTAAACTGTCCAAAAATGACTCACAGACTCTCAGATACCCACCATACAAACACACATAAGCATCAACCAACAGCCTTGCTGTCAATTCCAGAATTTCACAAAGCAAGAAGAATGCCTTATAGAGTTGCCAGAGTAAAAAATGGAGAGGGCTCCTTTATGTTTAATAGCTGGATAGAAGAGAACATTTCGGCAAGTGCTGTTTCTGACTTGGTCCCTATTAACAATATATACAATCATGAAATGGCCCAAAGAGGCTTCTCTAGTGCTGAATTTGGAAACTTTAGATACACAGTCTTTGAACTTTTGGGGTATTTGTGATATGGTTTGGATTCAAACTTGCTTAGACTACTTAAGTTATTTGTTAGTAACATAACAGTAGTATCACCATTTTTAAAAATTCCAACAAATTGATTTAATAGCATCCTCTCATATACTTTATATAGATGACATAAGAGAGAGATTGGTCAGTAGTTCCTGGCATTGAAGGCATCTTTACTAGGTTTTAAAATGGCAATGATCTTCATTTTCCTTTATAGTCTGGGAATCTGTTTGTATGCCAAGCATTGATAGTAAAATTTCAAAAGCCAGTTTTCAGCTCTAGGGCCCAAGTGTTTGATTTGCTCCATCATTAAGTCATCTAGGCCAGGTGCTTTACCAGTTTTACATCATTTAATATCTTCTCTGAATTCTTTCAGATTTAGGAGAGATGACAACTGTGGGTTTCAAGGTCTGGCACCCTATTGATTTTCACCTTTACTCCGCTGTAGTTGATATTCCTGTTCTGAATTAGCCGGTGTGCTATCTGGTTTGGTGTTACCTTTGCATGACCACAGTTGACCAGAGGGTCACTGTCCAGGTGTCTCAACAACTGTCAGGCTCTTTGGCTACTCTTGGACATATCAAGATTCTCAAGCACCTCTATCCAGTGGTCTTTCTTAACATTAGCTATGGTTGTAGATAATTTTCGGCCTGCTACTATAGTCTCGTCGCTATATGGATTCTCTTGAAATAGTCTGAGATATTCCTGTAACTGATTCTTCATTTAGTTCTGGTAGGTAGCTTGTGTGACAGCCTCTAGGGATTGAGAACCTCGAGGATCTTTTCATAGCTTCAACAAACAGGTCATAGCCTTCGATAGAAGGTTCTATATCAGAAATAGCTGCTTCCAAGTTCTCTGTAAACTTTGTCCAGTTTGTTGTTGTTTATTTGTTCCGACTCTTTGTGACCTCATGGACCAGAGCTCCTTGTCAGTGGTCACCGTCCCCCAGCTCCTTCAAGGTCAAGCCAATCACTTCAAGGATACCATCCATCCATCTTGCCCTTGGTCGGCCCCTCATCCTTTTTCCTTCCATTTTTCCCAGCATCATTATCTTCTCCAAGCTTTCCTGTCTTCTCATGATGTGGCCAAAGTGCTTCATCTTTGCCTCTAATATCCTTCCCTTCTGTGAGCAGCCGGGCATTATTACCTGGAGTAATAATGTTTGGATCTTCTTGCAGTCCAATTAGCTTTATTGAAATTAGCTTTATTTGTCCAGTTAGCTTTATTGAAATTATATCTTCTGTGGAAAGGGACACTTTTTAGTCCTACAGCTGCATATGCTAGGAAGCATATTGGTCTGTGTTGAGTGTTAGGTATTGGGTTTAATACCCTTTGAATGCATTCGTGGACTATGTTTTCATTTACAAAAATCGGATCAGAGTTATAACCATGCTTCCAATGGTCACTATTAAATGATGGTGGTAATTTACTGTCATGGAGGAGGCTCATTTTACTATTGTTGGCCAACATTAGAACTGCTTCGCCATTTCTAACATCTTCGTCATAGTCCCAGACACAGCTATGACTATTTAAATATGCCACAATTAAATGCCCAAAAGCATTGCTTTACAACATTCCAACAAATAACACTTGATATGTTTAGGTCTGATCCTCAAGTCCTGATGTCTCAGTCCTTGCTGTCTTCTGAATGAGGTGCCGGCACATTCAATCTCTTTGCAAAGTATGCTCAAGCATGTGTTGTGGGCAGCTCTCCTGAGGGATGGATATGTAAAACGGAGGCAGTTTGATAGAGTTTGCACAGAGACCAATTTATTAGTGGATTCAGGCTCCTTCCCTCCGCCCCCGTTTGCCAGTCCGCTTACCTCCCATGGTGTCCTAGTGCAGCCAGGCCTGTCTGTTAATTAGGTGTTTGGGGAGACTCAGCATGAGATCTGCACCACTGACCATTCGCTTGCCTGCAGGCCAATTGACTGGAGGGGGAACAGGTTAATCATAAATCTCTTCAGACTCTTAAGAGACTTTTTACATTGGATTAAATTTGGAAACTATCTCCAGAATTATATATTTTTTTCACAAGAAAGTTATTTCGGCAACAGCAACGCCATAAAAGCAAAAGCAATTGGAAGGTTGAGGATTGGCTCACACCTTATAGTTCAGTCTCACCTAGGGTTCAGATTACTTGCTATGCTTGTATTCCCTCCCAGTGTTGAAGGCTGCACTTTGTATATGTAGGACAAAATGCAAGATGGGAACAAAATTCAGAAAGGAAAAAAATGAGATGAGTAGGGCCACAGTGCCGTGTGGACAGAATAATAATCATCATAATCATCATCATCATCAGCTGATGACCCAAAATGCAGACTGTGCAAGGAAACCAACGAAACCATTGATCATATCCTCAGCTGCTGTAAGAAAATTGCACAGACAGACTACAAACAGAGGCACAACTATGTGGCCCAAATGATTCATTGGAACTTATGCCTCAAGTACCACCTGCCAGCAACAAAGAACTGGTGGGATCACAAACCTGCAAAAGTATTGGAAATGAGCACGCAAAGATACTGTGGGACTTCCGAATCCAGACTGACAAAGTTCTGGAACACAACACATCAGACATCACAGTTGTGGAAAAGAAAAAGGTTTGGATCATTGATGTTGCCATCCCAGGTGACAGTCGCATTGACGAAAAACAACAGGAAAAACTCAGCCGCTATCAGGACCTCAAGATTGAACTTCAAAGACTCTGGCAGAAACCAGTGCAGGTGGTCCCGGTGGTGATCGGCACACTGGGTGCCGTGCCAAAAGATCTCAGCTGGCATTTGGAAAAAATAGACATTGACAAAATTACGATCTGCCAACTGCAAAAGGCCACCCTACTGGGATCTGCACGCATCATCCGAAAATACATCACACAGTCCTAGACACTTGGGAAGTGTTCGACTTGTGATTTTGTGATATGAAATCCAGCATATCTATCTTGCTTGCTGTGTCATACAATAAAATAATGGAACATCTGATCTTATGAATCCCTCAAATGCAGTATGCACCCATGAGACAGGTGATCTTATGACATCTATCAGACCTTGGTCAGTGTTCAACTATTTCCAACTCTGCTCTGTTCTGAAAAAGATTTCACCAGAGTGATCTCGGCTTATTGTAACCCTGTAGATCCTTAAGAAGCAATAGCAGTAGCAATTAGTGATATATTAAAAATTTGTAAACGCCAACTTCTCAAAATTTGTGCTCTCTGGAGAATTCATGCTCAAAATCGGTGCTTACTTGATTTTGGCACAGTTCCCAGTTTCCATCATTAGTAAGTCCCATCGAGTGTTTGCCATGGCCTGTTAAATGTTGAACTCCTACAAATGTTTACATTGGGGAGGAATAGAATATAGGTCTAGGGCAGACGTAACCATGGTTTTCTGTTATGAAAACAAATTAATGTTGAGTTTCGTTGAATTTGAGGGAAGGAAGTATAACATGTTGCTGTGTTGTTTGGAACAAACAACTATTTTTTGTTGCATATTAATATAGGAAAGTGTGTTTTCCATGAACCAGAATTCGTCACTGTAACTGAGGGTCAAATCACACTATTAGACATCACCATAATCCCCAAACCTCCTGCTCATTTGTACCCTGCCTTTCTCCTGATAATGGGACTGACATGACAAACAAATGAATGCACATGTCACTGTTTTGTCTTTATTCTCATTTACCTGGAAGCAGGGATGGGCAAAAAATTGTCATGGGCTACCAGCTGTTAGGAATTGTGGGAGTTGAAGTCCAAAACACATGGTGGGCCGAAGTTTGCCCATGCCTGGTGTATACCAACAAATGGCTCTCCCATTTTTTGTTTTTCACCACCATCTATGAAGAAGGGAAATGGGAGAGGCATTTGTTGTATACCCATCTAAGTATTCTTCTCTTTGCTCTGTGTAAAATAAGTGATGACCCTTTGTTCTCTCTCTGTCAAATGTTGGAGGATACGGCCTGCCATCTAGTACACAGCAGCCCATGAAGCTGCCAGAACAGTGCTGTAAATTCAGGCAGCTTGACACAGACCCCAGTTTCCTCATTCTCTCCTTCCTTTTAGTTTTGCCTCTCTCTTCTTTCCCTGTCATATAAATAGTTGCACTTGCACTTCAAGGTATGGCTTATTGGCGGAGAAAATGAGATTAGGTGGGATATTTCAACCAGAAAGCTTTCTTTGGGCAGTCGTAAGGAAAATGAAAACAAGATGAAGCATTAATTATGGGGAGAAAGTCTGCTTATTTCCCCAGGCTCGAGAACATTGGGGTCTATCCTGTCAACTGAGATGCTCCCTTCTATTTTAGAAGGGGTTTTATTAATCCCTGGTTGCCCAGACTGCATACAGCTGCAGTGTAAATATAGGCTGTCTTTGTGACACAACATGGCACAGCATATTTCTTTAATAGAAGGTTGCATATGGACTTGCAACAGTAAGGGATTTTCACATCTTACCCATCCAAAAAAAAAAAGAGAGAGAGAGAGAGAGAAAGTCTGGCAAGCGGTTTGTTTCTTGAATGCTCCTGCAGGATGTTGGGGTAAATTCTAGCAACCTTCTTCTCATATAGAATTTGGACACTGTAATGTGGTTTATTGTTGCACTTTTCATGCTAAGCCTTTTTTAGGCTAAACTCATGAAATGAGAAAGAAAGAAAAAGGGATGGCATTGTTTGAATCAAATGTTGTCCCTGCTGCAGTTTGCTTCTAATATGTAACATGATGATTTTTACAAAAGGAAACTTTTCCTCCAGTTCCCATTCATCCATGACCAGAAGCGTGTTGATTAGGACTTTTTTATTGTGTCAGAAGCAAGTCGCTTCTGGTGTGAGAGAATTGGCCGTCTACAGAGATATTGCCCAGGGGACGCCCGGATGTGTTACCATCCTCTCATGTCCCTGCAAGCTAGAGCTGACAGATGGGAGCTCACCCTGTCTTGCAGATTTGAACCGCCAACCTTCAGATCAGCAATCCAGCCTGCAGGTCAGCAGTTCATCTGGCACAAAGGTTTAACTCATTGCACCACTGTGGCTCAATTACGACTGATAGGAATTCACATTCTGCAGTATCTGGAGGGCCACAACAACAACAACAATTCTTTATTGATTAGTCACTTTTGACCGTATCAAAACATGTAAAACATACAATATGTACACACTTACGCATACACACAATAAAACCATGTAAAGATACAAAACATCCCGACCTGCTGCCTAATAACCCGTTCCTAGACAAATACAGAGTAAAAAGGTTAAAATTAGTAATTTCCTAAGGTAAGGTTTGAACGAGGACAGGGGTAAGTAAAACTAGTGTCTTGTCCATAGTAAATTTTAAGTTTGGATTTTGTTAATGGCAATAATGTATCAGCTCTCAGCTTCCATCTTCTCACGAATGGCCAGCGCTTTTTGCGTAAAAAGGGCCAGTTTTAAAATAGAGTTTTTATCTGAACCCTGTAGAAGGATATGCAGTTTCTCCTTATTCTCTAAGTGAGTATGGTTCTCCAGCAGAGGGTCTAGAGAGATCGAATCCTGGTGTAGTAGGGGCATTTTAAGAAAAGTGTCCTGAGTCCTCCACTTTTGCATCTACCTCACGACACCCACAGGTTCTCTTCATATAGGGGATATTCTGATGTCTACCTAGCTTGGACTTAATGTCGAGCTGCTCGAATTTAGCCTGGGTAAAAAGTTTTCTAATATATAATGGAAGAGTCAAGAAGAGGTAGGTTTCCATGCCCACGTTGCATTTAAATTTGGCCAGATATGGAGTGGCTCTTGCTTGCGCTATGATCATAAGATCATTTTGTGCAGCAGTGTCGAGGGTATACAATTGAGCACACTTTAGCCCCGAAATTTATTAGCTTGTATGGGGCAAAACCTATCTTACTGACCGTGTGACCGAGTCTGCTTAGCCATGATGACCACTCTTTGTGGTTTTCTTGTTCTAATAGGCATATGGCTGGGAGTCTATGTGGTTGCATTTGTCCTATTTTGTACCACCAATTGATCTGCCTCTTCAGGAGGGCCACAGGTTTCCTCTCTCTGTTCATGCTGGCCAATAATTTAAATTGTGGGAACTCTTGTTCTTGCAAAATAGCATCACCAGCAGTATGTATTAACTAAAGGAAGGAAGGAAAGGCAATTATATTTCAGAGACAAAGGAAGAACTGATGTGTTCTATGACAGTTGTGTGCCCTTATCCTATTTGTCTAGCTCAAGGTGTGTGTATTTGTGTGTTGAATCTCGAAAAAAAAAAATAGATAAACAACATGCACCCCACCTTGTTTCTAGGATTGCAATCAGGGAGCATTTTGAGCCTCCAGCCAGTGGGATTTCTGAAGCGCTGCATGGAAATGTGCAGAGTTTATGGCTTATGTTGCTTTCACAGGCTGCTGTTTCAGGAAGAATTTCTGCTGCAAGGAAGCTTTCCCTTCTCTCCAACTGATGGTTTTATCTGCCTCCTTTCAGGTGGCTCTTCTCTGGCTGGGAAAAGTGGCTTTTGTGTTACCAGCAGAGAAAGGGCAGAGGGGAGAGTTTCAAAAGACAGGCAGCTCCCAGAGCACACTCCTTAGTAAGCAGCACATTTCCACCATCTCCCATACAAAACAGCAGAGCAGGTTGATTTCCATAAATCTCACAGACAAACAAAAACCTACTTTGCCCATGAAGTGATATTGACATTTGATAAGACAGAAGATCAAATATATTATTGAGTGGACAGTGCAATAAGATGGCCTTCAAAAAACTCTGCATTTGGAATATGTGCCGATTCAGGACTATGATTTTAACCTTCGTTGCCTTCCATCTGTGTGCACACATTGTTTGGTCCGGGGGGGGGGGGGGGGGGGGAGGGGTGGATGTTGATTTAGGAAAAACAAAATAAAAGAAATCTATTAGGAATGGAAAATGTTCAAATTCAAAGCAGTTTCCTTCTGTGCTGAAAGAAGTAATTTAAAGACACTTTAAGGGTATTATGGCTCCAGGAAGAAATCTCTTCCTGTGGCTTTTAACAATTTAACTGATTAGTTTTTAAAAAGCATGATACTTTTAAAAAATTGCAAAAGCATTTCTCCCTCCTCCCTTAAAAATCTCTTAACAGAACACACATTGTTTCCAAGGGAGATGTGGGATTCGATTTCCTAATCTCTCTCTTGTCCGCAGGCGGTCCTCCTCCTCCTCCTCCTCCTCCTCCTCCTCCTTCTCCCTCTTTGGGCCCAGAGTTGGCACCAGGCACAGCCATCCCTGGCTAAGTGCTGATGTTAGTATGGATACAGAAAGCAGGCCAGGGCTTCAGATCGGGGGCTGGCATTGGGAGAGCCAATACGGGATGCTTGCCAAGGCCCCCAACTCAGTCGAGATCATACCGTCAGCCGCCCAAACTTGGCATGGACCGTCCCAAGTAATCCTCTCCCATACCACTTCTTCATCTGGCTTAAACATGTCCCAGTTTATCCACACCTCACAACCTCTGAGGATGCCTGCCATAGATGTGGGTGAAACGTCAGGAGAGAATACTTCTGGAACATGGCCACACAGCCCGAAAGACATACAACAACCCCATGTCCCAGTTTCTCTCCTCTCTTTCTCTTCAGTTTACCTCTGCTACTGCAATCTGAAAAGTTCAAAAGTAATTTGCTCTCGGCTCAGGAAGAAGAGGAAAGGGCAGAGCTTTTGCCTTTCCCAGTAGATTCAAGCAAATGCAATATGCTGCAGCTTCACTTCGCTTATGTATTTTGCCTCATTAATAACTTCTGCCATTTTGACCGAACTCTGATGTTATTTGGTCACAGTTTTCATCTGAGAAATGTTGGGGAATATTGTTGATGACACACATTTTAGACATGTATTATTTCACAGCACAGTAATTCAGTTTGACTAGCAAACCAAAAATTAAACCAATCATTTATAAAAGATAATGGCATGGGCATAAACTGTAATCATGAAATATATGGGGATACAATATATCTTATGAAATAAGGAGATTCCATTTGAACATTAGGAAGAACTTCCTCACTGTGAGAGCTGTTCAGCAGTGGAGCTCTCTGCCCTGGAGTGTGGTGGAGGCTCCTTTGGAGGCTTTTAAGCAGAGGCTGGATGGCCATCTGTCGGGGATGCTTTGAATGTGATTTTTCTGCTTATTGACAGGGGTTTGGACTGGATGGCCTATGAGGTCTCTTCCAACTCTATGATTCTATGTGTGTGTGTGTATGAATGATCTATTGGTTATTTCACATAGAAGTACATACCCACACACTGCAACCAACACATTAATGTGTCACCATACACATCTCTGGAGATTTCTGGCTTCACTCCTGTTGCTTCCTTCTCTGAGCACAGGAGGACTTTGGATCTTTCTCTGGGCAGTTTTGCAGGTAAGGCACACGCGGACTGGGCTGGTGAATGGGAAGCAGGACCTTGTTTGTCCTCAGAGCCCAATGCTGGCTAAGTGTTGCCTTTGAGAGCTTAGTAGTGGTCCAGTGAAAGTAAGCTGAGAATTGTTGGCTGCTTGACAACAATCTCATTTATTCCAATTTCCACTTGGCGTGGCTTTCATTAGTGTTCCAAATTATCCCGCAGTACGTTGGATCGAAATGGATATCAGGCTGATAGTGTGTGCTTAAGTTAGGGTGCCCATTTAGAAAACTTAATACACTGTTTCAAGTAGGAGTCTGCCTCAACGATAGAGGCAGGTTCCCAGCAATTCCGTGCTTGTCTTGCGTTGTTTTACTGTTTTACATTTATAACCTTAAATTTTGGTTTAAGGGAATGTGTTCCTATTAGACAAACTATCCCTAGCTAAAGCTGTTTGTGAAAGCATGGAGAAATATATACATTAGAAGACAGCATTCATTTGAATATGTATTCAAATATTAACTTTTTCACATTTTTTAAAGTGATGTTGATTGATTCGTCCATTACTGAAGATACACTGAATAATAGTATGGGCTGTAACATTTCATATTGTTTGCTTTGTAACATTTCTAGATTTAAATAAAATATGATATAAGAACCTGGTCTTCAGACTTACAGTTTGCAGCTTAGTAACACACTGGCCATTATGGGAGCTCTCTTTCCATACATCTGGCGTGTACTAAATAATTGAAGGTGGATATAGTGCCAACTTCTGAACTGGCTCTGCCCACACAAACCTATTCAGACTCAGGGCTATGAAAATCTTCCAATCCAGTGCGGGATGTTTCCTTGCTGTTATTCCGCATGGTCTTTTGTCCTGTCTCCCTAGTTTGACACCTACTAGCTATCCAGGGCTCAGCCATGAAGAAGATGAGCACATTTCAACTAAATTGGCTCCAAGTAATTACTTTTACAAGTTAAACACTGCTTGAATTTGGTCAAAAAATACTTTTTGGACTTTTTATAGTGTCAGAAGCGACTTGAGAACATACTACAAGTCACTTCTGGTGTGAGAGAATTGGCCATCTACAGAGACGTTGTCTGGGGATGCCTGGATGTGTTACCATCCTGCTGGGAGGCTTCTCTCATGTCCTCACAAGCTAGAGCTGACAGACAGGAGCTTATCCCGTCTCACAGATTTGAACCGGCAACCTTCAGGTCAGCAACCCAACCTTCAGGTTAGCAGGCCAGCCAGCACAAGGATTTAACCCATTGTGCCACCGTAGCTCCACTTTTTGGTCTACAACTCACTGAATATTTCAGTTAGCAGAACTGGTGGCAATTGAAACTTGTCAAAATGTCTCTGAACATGATGACTGAGAGTAACTTGTCTAAGCTGTGCTGTAGACAAGATACTAAAAGAGAAAAGACATTCCTTAAGGTCACTAGTCCCCACCGTTAGCTGTGTGGGAAGACAATTTTCCTTTTCACAGCAGCAACATGCTTTTGATATGCAAGGCAACTGGGTGCCAAAAAACATGAAAGTCCACCACAAGGATTGGTGAATGGATTAGAATGGGTTGTGGGTTCTCTTCCACCTTAAATTGTTTTAAAGAGTCGAGCCAGACACTGTGGTACAAGCGCTACAAAAGGTAGTGAATTTTGCCATCAAAATGCAGGAAACCAGGCAGGAAAATAATGAAATATTCAACTGCTATTTACGGAATTGATTTGAAGATCAAGAAGTTACGAGCAGCTAGATGAAAAGGATTAAGTAGGAAGCGTGAATGGAGGGATACTATGGTGCAGAATTAAATTGGCATTTCAGCTGTTCAATACTTTATGTGGATTTTATGAACAAGGAAGAGAAGGGCATGGGTGTGCTGATGTGGTGAAAACAAAGACCATGAGTTTCAAAGGTTGAGGTGATCTTTCTGGCTAGTGGAGACACACAGATTTCTCCCAGCAACTGCAGACTCCTTTACAATATCTCTTTGGGCCTCACTTTTGTTTCTGCGAGGGATTGTTGGTCTAAATTGCCCCTTGACCTTTCCCCACCAAAACAATACACAGAGAAGTGTGGGCTTACTTTAACTGTGCTGTTGGGTGAAGCTTTTAGGTGGCCCGTAGGGTTTTCTGTTCCATCACTCCTTAGTATTTCTGTCCTGGACTGAAGCCATCTTTGTGCTTATTTGAAAAATCCTACCCTTTTTATTGTCATGGATTACAACCCATTTCCTTAGAAACATGGAGTGTAATCTCCACCATGCATCATGTACTGCATTGCATGCATTTGAAGTGGATTGTAATTCACAAAAGCTTGTGCTATATATAATTATAAATCTCTTAGTCTTAAAGGTGCCACATGAAGCATTGTTGTTCTGCACTGGTAGACTCACCATGCCACCCCTTTGAACATTACTTTTATTTCGGACTCTTCTTTGATCAGTTCATTTCTATGTACTCATTCACTCGACACAGAGAGGCTTGGAAACAGAGAAAGGTACCTTATGCCAAACTGATGGTTCGTTTAGCCTAGTGTTATCTACTTTAACTGGAATTGGCTTAAGCAGAGAGGTCTTTTCCATCACCGAATGACCAAGACATTTTGTCATTAGGTGAGGGAGATAATATTCAAAACTTCATGTTGCAAACCTTTGGATGTCTTTTCTTCTTTGGAGAGGATAACTCTGTGGGAAATGAAGAACACTTTCCCCTGCTGACCTAAAACAAGATAACATCTCCACATGAGCCTATATAAAAAGCTGTCTTGTTGGGTGCTGCAGATTTTGCAGGCACCAAGGCTAACACTAAAAGTGCACATGTGCATGCATGTAGATGTGCATGCTTGTGCACATGTGTACAAGTGTGGAGATTCAGAACAGATAAAAGGAAGTAATTATTCATAGACTACATGGAAATGACACCCTCAAAATATATAGCTGCAGAATAGAGCCATCTTGGCTACTAGCCAGGATGCAGGAATAGATATAAAGAGTCATATTATAAATCAGAAGAAATTGTGCCATTAACTGTATGTGTTTATTTCAACATTAACATAGTATTATATTACAGTAGAATCTCACTTACCCAACCTTCACTCATCCAACGTTCTGTATTATCCAGCGCAGTCTGCCTCCCACCCGGATCCACATCTGTTTCTCTAGGCAGCAACGCACAGTGGGCCAACACGTCCAGCAACAATACAAGTGCAGCCACGCTCCCAAACAAATGGCAGACGTTGTAAAACATCATGTTTTGGTGCTTAATTTGTAAAATCATAATGTAATTTGATGTTTAATAGGCTTTTCCTTAATCTCTCCGTATTATCCAACATTTTCACTTATCCAACGTTCTGCCAGCCCGTTTATGTTGGATAAGTGAGACTCTACTTTGTGTGTGTCAGACCATCTACAAGCCCATGGAAACTAGCCTCCTTTTTCTGCTTCTTAGTCAGGAGTGTTGGGATTCATCCTGGACTACTCAAGTCTAAATGTAGTCAGATAGATAATAAAGTTAGATTGAGGGAATCCTTTTCCCGTTTCCAAAACATGCCTAGATAGGATTCACCATTGTTTCTTGCTTCCCATCCTATTTAGGTCAGCCCACCCTTTGATGTTCCTAGAAATGTATTCTCTCCTAGAGCTCTGACGTAACTTCCCCAATTTGGTCCTTTGGAATGTTTATGGCCCTAGAGAAGAAGCGACCCACAAGGCTGACCGCTTTTCCAGCTTCCTGCTTTGTTCCAGAGAGGACGCACCTCTGTCCTCTATTAGTCAAGATGTAGTTATCTATAGAGCTTTGTTATTTTAATCCGTCTATGTGTATTAGAACAGGATAGACTAGTTAGATAGGTCCTAACCTTTTCTATCCATCAATGGATTTCTTTTTACCTCAATAAATGCTTTTAATCTTTAAAGCTAACTTTGCATCCCTTTTGCCTTCCTGATGAAGCAGAGGCCTTCCAAACTCACACCTGCGTAAGTCTCACGCTGCTGCAATTTACTCTGCTATTTTAATGGGAATTTGCCTCATAAAAGAGGGTGATTAGAGCTTAAGGGCTCTTCCATTCCCAACAAGGAGGGCCACGTATTACTTCCAGTTCCAGAGGTAGTGTGTCTTGCTACATCACAGTTGCTGGGGGACACAAGTAGGGGTGTGTCATTGTACTTGCGTCTGCCTTGCAGGCTTTCCATAGGCATCTGATTGGTTGGGACCATTTTACTTCTGGGAATGTGTGTCCTCACTGCAAAAAAACATGTGGATCCAGAGTAGAGTTCTACAGTCACTTAGAGTCCCATTGCCATGACTCTACTTCTGGACAACAATCATATTCGGTCACAAGGGATCCTCTACGTTCTTTTTTGTGTCAGGGTCAACTTGAGAAACTGCAAGTTGTTTCTGGTGTGAGAGAATTGGTCATCTGCAAGGACGTTGCCCAGGGGATGCCTGGATGTTTGATGTTTTACCATCCTTATGGGAGGCTTCTCTCATGTCCCCATATGGGGAGCTGGAGCTGACAGAGGGAGCTCACCCACTCTCCCTGGATTTGGACCGGCCTCCTGTTGGTCAGTAGTCCTGCCGGCACAAGGGTTTAGCCTATGTTGGACTAGATGCACTCCAGTCCAGCAATGCACACCTTGATGTCAATCCTAATAGTCATCCCAATTTGAGAAGACCAATTGAATCAATGGTCTTTACATGTGTGTTGACTCAACATTAACATATCATGGGTCTACTCCAAGTGGGATCCTGGCCCCTGTGTTCTAATGTGTGAGTAGATGAAGGAGTGAGAAAAATACTACAATACATTATCAACTATTCAAGTGGCACGTTTTTCAAAGCAACACCAAAATGTGTTTGCACTCAGCTCTCTTAGCAGCACTTTCCTCTGAATGATTCCACATCTTATGTTCCAGCTGGGTTTTCTTTCTGCCTTTTGGTTTCATGAAGTCATGCCATTAATCAGCAAAAACGAAACACAAAATGGGTCTGAGGATCCTTTCTCTCACTGCTGCCATTTCTGGAAATACGGAGTTCAGAGCATGAAAGGCTCTCTGAGGTCACTTTTTGACTGAATCTCAACAACTATCAGTTAAGAGCTGTGGACTTGGTCAGCCAGATGTATTTAAAAAATTGTTACTTTTCTGGAAATAAATGTTTCCGCCTCGATAGGAAATATTGCTTTTGTTTGTCTCCTCTTGGCTCTTACAGCTTATGTACTGAAAAACTACATTGTGGCTCCAAACCTTCTGGCTTTTCCCATGTGAAAAGAAGGGCAGGTTTGTAATATCCTAGTGATATTATGAAGGATCACTTTCAAATCCCACACTGCAGTGTTACATAAAGATTCTGTATGCACAGACGCTGACTTTCCTCAAATCAATTTCTTTGTCCATCTATTCCATTGCTGACACTTCTGAATAACTGCAGTTCTTCAGACCATTATCCTTTACCTATTTTTTAATATAGCTTGGAAACCCAGTGTTGTCCGGGTTATTTGAAAAAGTCAATTTTTAACTATACAAAATGCATAAGGTTGTGGGTTAACTCCAACTGACATCATGCCAGGTTAACCCCGAGAAACTCCATCAGTAGAAACTTGAGAACATACTATTAGTCGCTTCTGGTGTGAGAGAATTGGCCATCTACAGAGACGTTACCCAGGGGATGTCTGGATGTTTTGATGTTTTACATCCTGTGGGAGGCTTCTTTCATGTCCTCCCATGGGGAGCTGGAGCTGACAGAGGGAGCTCACCCACTTTCCCTGGATTCGAACAGCCAACCTGACATTCAACAGTCCTGCTGGCACAAGGGATGTGTTAGCTGGGAGGCTTCTATCATGTCCCTGCAAGCTAGAGCTGACAAACGGTAGCTCACCCCGTCTCGCAGATTTGAACTGGCAACTTTTAGGTCAGCAACCCAACCTTCAGGTCAGCAGTTCAGCCAGCACAAGGGTTTAACCCATTGCACCACTTAAAGTTTATGTTGGGCAAATTTGCTCTGGATGCATCATTGGTGGGGTTAAGTGTGCTCTCTGGCTGTAGGGTAAATTACAACTCCCACTATGATGAGTAAGTCCCCTCAAACCTCTCCAGTAGATTGAATTAGTCATGGGGGTTCTGTGTGCCAAGTTTGGTCCAGGTCTATAGTTGCTGGAGTTCAGAGCGCTCTTAGATTGCAGGTGTACTACACATCCCAGTACCTACAACTCCTATAAATCATGGTGAATTATCCTCAAACCTCTCCAGTATGCTCAGTTGCTGATCAATTCCTCTGTTTGTTGTGTGCCGTAGAAAGGAATAGGAAAGGGTTATGGGAGAGGCAATGGGAGGGGTCATGCAAATTCCACACCAATTGAGAGAGTAAGAAAGCCTGTGGTGGAGGAAAAACAGAAAATCTAGGATGAAATTGTCCCTGTATGAAAGCCTTCACTTGAGTGGTGGGCAATCTGGTGTTTGTGGAGGACATTGGCAGGGCTCTGGACATGTTTACGATGCTCTCTATAACTTGCAATGTCATTGCAGGGAGGGCTATTGGTGTCTTCTGTGTAGTGGAAGCTGTAGCTCTTTGTGGAAGTGGGAGCTTGTCTGTGTAAGTAGACACTCCAACCACATGCATATATACATATACACACACACACACACACACATACAGTAGAGTCTCACTTATCCAACATTCGCTTATCCAACGTTCTGGATTATCCAACGCATTTTTGTCGTCAATGTTTTCAATACATCATGATATTTTGGTGCTAAATTTGTAAATACAGTAATTACTACATAGCATTACTGCGTATTGAACTACTTTTTCTGTCAAATTTGTTGACAGATGTTTTGGTGCTTAATTTGTAAAATCATAACCTAATTTGTTGTTTAATAGGCTTTTCCTTAATCCCTCCTTATTATCCAGCATATTCGCTTATCCAACATTCTGCCGGCCCGTTTATGTTGGATAAGTGAGACTCTACTGTATATATATATATATATATATATATATATATATATATATTCACTTTTATTATGTGTATGGATAACTGGAGATGCCTTCGACATGCAAAATTTACTATATCATTGAACAATAGTTCCTTCCCATCCTATATTTGTTTCATTTGCAGAAGCCTCACTCACACTGATATGTAGTCAAAAACTGAATTGGGTTATAATGCATAAAAACATATGCAATAATTAATTTGTTTATTCTTCATGATGCTCCAAGATGCTTTGGTGTCATTCTACAACATATTATGCCCAGAGTTGAAAGCATCCTGCAATAGCTGCAGTGGATGTCGTGGATATTGTCTGCTACAAGACCTATTACTATTCACGCCTGTGCAAATATAGCAGAGATTTAACAAGGCATCCATTCCTCACTCTGATTTTCCTATGGCAGCAGAAATAGCCATACTTTGAAGAATGACAATGCTAACAAGACTTCCGGAGCATCTCCCATAAGCAAAAATAGAAAATAAGAACAATAATTTGCTAAGGGAATGGTCCAAAGAGCAGTCTCCCCTGCTTATGTTGTTGTTGTTCGTTGTATTTATATCCTGCTCTTCAGCCACAAAGGCCCTGAAAGCAACTTACAGATAGTTAATTTGTTCCTAGGCTTACAATCTGAAAAAGATGTGACAGAGAAGGAAAAGGGAATGACAGTAAGGAAGGGGATTATGTTGCATAGATACTGATGCCAGAGCAGTAGCTGTTGTGACGAATGGAGAGTCTTTGATTTAATAATTAATACATTAATTAATTAGGAACCATGGATCTTATATGTGATTCTACTAATATCGTTTTAGTTGAGAATGTCACTCCTTTTCTGCAGCCAGTGAATGATCTGGGAGGAGATATCTAAAGCCTTGTTTGGAGAGTCAGCTTTTCCAGATGCAATTTATCAGAAGTAGCTGCAATAGTATCTAGCTGACTGTAGAGTAAATTCCAATGATAAAGATCAGAGATGAATCTTTCAGTTAGGTTCAGAGCTGCTCAAGCCATAATTCTCCCAACATGTGGTTTTCAGTTGCTCTTTCCAAGGTCACAACTCATCCAGTTGTTGCATAACCTAGCCCTTATTTCCAAAACTATGAAATTAGGATTGGGATGGTTTTGTTGCCTAGAAAGAGGGCAGCAATCTTTTGGAACCATGGCCACTGAAAACAGATATGAAAACTGGTGGCTGCATGGAAAGCTGATGCTTTTTGCAGAGTCAGGAAGACACTAACAAGAGAACAAGTAGTTCATAATTACTCCACCAATTCTGAATTGGAGAAAGTCATGTACTCTGTCATGTTGACATACAACAGACATGATCCATCATCATATCAGTGTAGTATAAATATGCAAAGATATAATTTATTCATGTCAGGAATGACTTGGGAAACTGCAAGTTGGTTCTGGTGTGAGAGAATTGGCTGTCAACAAGGATGTTGCCCAGGGTATGCCCGGATGTTTTACCATCCTGTGGGAGGCTTCTCACATGTCCCCGCATGAGAAGCTGGAGCTGACAGACAGGAGCTCACCCCACTCCCCAGATTCAAGCCACCAACCTTTCGGTCAGCAGTCCTAACAGCACGAGGGTTTAATCCATTGTGCCACCCGGAGCTCCGGTGGCGCAATATAAAGATATGCTATGTGAACATTACACAATCCCTATGCTGTACAACACATTTGTGTAATGGATGTCAATGGCTAGGAGACATTGTGCCATGAGCTATACATGATGCACAACTGCAATGCAAAGCATACGATACAAAACCATAATGCAATTTATTTTATTATTCATTAAAATATTTATATCATTGTCCCAAGAGCCCAGACTTTAAAAGGCTAGAAAGATATTAAACAATTTAACTAGTTCAAAAGCTTCAAACACTGGACCAGGCTGATCTCTGCAAACATGAACTCACGCACAAAGATGCACAGTTCTTTTTTCTCCGTAATGGATTTTGCAGGAATGTTTGTGTATTTTTTTCTCCTCTGTATACATCCATAGAGCCACATGAAATCCGTGACAGCTTTACACCATTATTTCAAGATTCATAACTGTAGGTTCCCAGTGAGAGAGCGAAGGAGAGAGAGCAGCCCAAATCTTTTCAACAAACAGAATGTTGTTCCCGGCATATTTATTGCCACTAAATTAATTTGTGTCCCAAAGATAAATATAGTGTTATCAGCAACAGCTGTCTCTCATTTTTAGTTGTTTTTATATTTGACCATAAGTTCAGTTCTCTAAAAGCATCCAGAGTTGTAAATCCTATGACAGGCAGAGCCGGTGATTTAATGGCTGCAATGCTCAGGGGCTGTGATTTAGGGAACACATTTATGATACGCAAGACAATTAAGCAGTATGCCATAGTGCCGCCCTCCAAGATATGCAAAGCCCAAAATGAGGGAAAGGTAGCAAACTATTTAACGGAGACCATTTATTTTATTACTCAGTTAGCTACTCTCAGCATTTATTTTTGTCATCTCCTCAGATCTATAGATTTAATGACTTCTGTCCTATATTAGTGATAAACATATCAAAATTTAAGCACGACATGGTTTTATAACTCTGTAGTTACCGATCTATCATTCCCAACCATAAATGGATAATCTGTTGATTTCACATTCTCTTTCTTTTTATTTCCAATCTTAATTTCACCCAATTTTGAGATTATTTTGTGAGTTGAAGTCTGCACCAGGTGTAAGTATCATGTCTCATTGTTGAACTGCAGCTCCCATCAGTCTTAAAAGAATCCTGGGAACCACAATTCAACAATGTCCACAGGAATGGACACTTCCTGCCCTTGATTTGCATGAAATTCTGTATACACTTTGAGCGCACAAATTTTTGCAAACAATCTCTCATCATTTTTGTACACTTTTAGACATTTTGTGCACATTTTTTCATGGCAAAACTATATTGCAAAATTTGGGACAATAATTTAAGTCTGTATTTGAAAATCTGAATAACTATGAGAATGACATAGGCCCTGGCTGTGGCGCAGGCGGGAGAGCAAGCCAGCTGCAACCAGCTGCAATGAATCACTCTGACCAGGAGGTCATGAGTTCGAGGCCCGCTTGGAGCCTATGTTTGTCTTGTCTTTGTTCTATGTTAAAAGGCATTGAATGTTTGCCTATATGTGTAATGTGATCCGCCCTGAGTCCCCTTTGGGGTGAGAAGGGCGGAATATAAATGCTGCAAATAAATAAATAAATAAATAAATAAATGACATTGGTAGCATAAGCTTTTGTAGACTAAGGCTCTATCTACACCAGTGGTTCCCAACCTGTTGGCCATGGACCACCAGTGGTCCACAGGAACTAAAATAATCACCGTTACTACACCATTGCCTCAAAAAGGGTTATGAATCAGTTTTTGGTCAATTTTAGATTTGGTTTGCTTATTTGAGGTGCTGATTCAGAAAATTGCATTGGATAGACCACAGCCGCTCTAGATTATTAAATATGGTTTTCTGTGGGTGAGCAGATGGCGACTGCTGGGTGGCATATGTTCTGGATCAGAACTAGAGTTGATGTGGTCTATCCAATGCAATTTTCTGAATCAGCACCTCAAATAACGTTTTGGTACTAATGTTGGAGAGTGGTCCCTGGCCAAAGTAGTCCCAGGTAAAAAAGGTTGGGACCCACTGATCTACGCAGAGCAAAAAAAATCCATATTCCCTTCTTATTGGCCACTAGTCTGCTACACAATATTCGTGACAATAAACATGTCAACCATTCTTTGTCTGCTTTGCCTATAAAAAGAGGTGCTTAATGACTGAGGAGGAAAAGGAAGGAGCTTGAGGCTGTTAGGAATTGTGGGAGTTGAAGTCCAAAACGCCCTTACCTGCATCAGACTGACTAGTTTATCTAAAACTAATGCTTTGGTTCTTTTTCACTAGAGTTTATAAACTTAGTACAAACACATTATAAAAGTTCAAAAGATATATTCAGAATATTTTAAAGCAACATTCAAACTGGTAATGGAAAACCATGATGCTACTTGCTGTAAACTAGTAACATCACAGGAAAATAAAATACCGTTAAACCTGATTCCTAAATGCTCAGAGAGATTTTAGACCCCAAAATGGGCATTTTAAGGAAAGGCATCCCAAACTGTATTGGATGAGAAATATGTCTTTGAGCGCCAAGCCAAGAAACATTTTACTTCCATCTGTTTATGTCACTATTCAGAATGCTGGCAACAACATTCACGATAGTAAAACAAAAGGCATTACTCAACATTACCCTGGAAGAGATGTCTACACTGGAGCCCATTCATCGGAAAGCTATATTTTTACTGCAAGACTCTGTTGGGATAAAGAGTACTCCATGCAAAGAAATTGGTTTTTCTCTGTTTTTCACAGTGCTCCAATAAGAAAACCCAAAGGAAAAACAGTTTCTGAAAACTAGAGACATATAGAATACTATCTGTTGTATTAACTTGAAGGAGATTTCTTCTAGTTGAAATATGCTTCAACCCCATTCTCTTTCATTTCATTTGTGTTCATTTTTCAGCCTCACTACATAACGTATTGCCAAGCAGATAAGAAATAAGATTGTCTGACTTCTACCTTTTTCCTTTTAGCATGAAGTGGTGTTTGTTTCTCGCAGTTCTTTTATCCCAGTGGCCTCCTTCCCCTCCACTAAGTAAAAGGCAATGCCAATTTTGCTATTTCTCACTTTGAAAAAACCTTAACGTCTTCCCTGAGATTTGAAGACCAGGGTTTCTGAAAATTCCACTTTGTAATTTAAAGTATCACTTCATGGCCTCCATTCACTTATTATAAAGAAGAGGTATGAATAGGCAAAGTTTATTAGATGCTGTTTGCTGCAACAGGCCGAGCTGTGGCGCAGGCTGGTTAGCAGCCAGCTGCAACAAATCACTCTGACCAAGAGGTCATGAGTTCGAGGCCCGCCCGTGCCTGTGTCTGTCCCTGTCTCTGTTCTATGTTATGGCATTGAAGGTTTGCCTTATATGGGCAATGTGATCTGCCCTAAGTCCCCTTCGGGGTGAGAAGGGCGGAATATAAATACTGTAAATAAAAATAAATAAACAGTTGGCTATCTGTGAATTCTAATTCTCTTCTGTTCGCTTTCCAATCTTAAGTTTATGCTATTCCATTTCCATGTTAGACTAAAATTTTCAAAACTTGACCATTTTTTCATGAAAATTAGTATCTGTGTTTGTGCCACTTTCCTCTTGTAGTGTGCATCTTGCCTAATGTACACATTTCTTTAGCTGGGATGGTCACAGTGAATCCTCTGTCATTCCACTTTTTCAACTGCTTTTAACATCCCAGTTTCTGTCTTCTCACTACCTTCTTAACTTACTTCAATTCCTACGATAGAGTTCAAAATACAAAAGTTGTTTACACTCAATCGACTCAGCAGGAGGAGAGGAAGAAGCCTTGCCCTTCCTTGTATAATCCCTGCGTATTCAAGCAAAAGCAAACTGCTGCAGCCTCTCCAAGTTTGTGTGTTAAATAAATGCACTTTAATTATATTCCGCTTTTCTCCCTGGAGGGGAACAGAGCGGATTACAGTATGCATATAGGCAAACATTCAATGCCTTTTTACATAACGAACAACGACATGCAATACACAGATAAGGTAAAAGCCTTCCCCTTTTCATCTCCGGCATCTGGAGGCGCTGCTCAACTTTCAGCCATGGGTAGGTGCTCTTGTTTCATTTTCCATGCCAAGGAGCCTGCTGTCCGTAGACATCTTTGCTCTTTGTGCCATCATGTCTGCATGTTGTTTAGCATGGGGTGCCCGTTACCCTTCCAACTGAGGCAGTACCTATTGATCTACTTGCATTGCATGCTTTCAAATTGCAAGGTTGGCAGAAGCTAGGGCAAACAGTTGGGAGCTCACCTTGACTGGCGGCTTTGAACTGCTAACCCTCCGGTCAGCAGTTTTTTCCTACAGCTAACAGTTTTATTCTCAAACTTTTGCCATCCTTGTCTCACATTGACCTTGTTTGGTCAAATGTCCTAATTTTCATCTGTGAAATGCTAGAGAACCAGTGATGCTCATTGGACAGTAGTACCGTACATTTCTCCCTGCTGAAATTCATTTTGTTAGTTTTCGCTCAGCTCTCTAGTCTGTTAAGGTCATTTTGGATTCCAATCCTGTCTTCTGGGGCATTAGCTGTCCTTTCTAATTTGGCGTTGCAAAGAACTCAGGCAGGGGGGAATCCTTTTAAATCCCACCACTGCCACCAAATTGCAAAGATGTCAGAAAGGGGGAGAAATCTTTTTAAAAAATACCACCTCTGATACCAATTGCGGAGATGTGGAGATGGAGGTTGTTTTTATTAATTAATTATATTTATATTATTGTTATATATTTTATATCCGCTGCCACCAGGTGTTAAAGATGTTTTTACTTAAAAGCTGCCACCAAATGTCAAGGGGATCATCAACTCTTGCCACCACTATAGGAATACGTAGCCACTAGCTACTTAGAGAAGAGACTTTTAAATCTTGGTTTTTCTTTCTTCTTGTTGTTTATTCTTGATGAATATGTGTATATGACAGAGACTGATATGTTTGAGAGAACAATAACACATTTATTGAGGCACAAGCTTAATGGTTACAATTCTCACTTAGAGGCACTTTGATTGTCAGTTGCAAAGCTAGAATGAGGTGATTCAAACTTCCTAAAATGTCACTTCCGTCTCCACTGCTTTAACCTGCAGTCATCCTGTGAATTTCAGTCACATACTATCTGTTCCTTATCTGGAAACAGGCTACCTTAAAATAAGTCACCAAACTTATTTTAAACTTGACTCAAAATCCAACCTTTGAGCGACCCTGATTCTCCAACTGAGAATTAATCTTAACTGCAATTCCTCCAATTACAGACTACCTTAAAATAAGTCACCAAACTTATTTTATCCCTGATCCCCTAACTTAGGATCAGCCTTCCCTGAGCTTCAACAGAGCACAGACTAAAACCAACCTTCCCTGTGGTTCTCTGACCACACACTGAGTTTCCCTCCAAATTCTACGCTCTCTTCAGCTAAACCAGTTGGCTCCGCCCCCTTCTCCATGGCAACCAACTCATGGTGCAGAGCAACTGAAATATTAACCCTTTTAAAACAGTTAAACATGGCTTCTATAACTTAAAAAACTAGTCCATTTTTTATTCGCCTTTTATTGATAGTATAATTTGTAACCCTGTCAAAGGCCTTACTGAAATCAAGATATACTATATCCACAGCATTCCCTACATCTACCAAGTTTGTAACTTTTTAAAAAGGAATGATACGGTTTGTCTGGCATGACTTGTTTTTGAGATCCCATGTTGATTTTAGTGAGTATGGCATTCCTTTCTAAGTGTGTACAGATTGTCTCTTTAATGATCTGCTCCAGAATCTTTCCTGTCATTGATGTCAGCCTGACTGGATGGTAGTTGCTTGGGTCCTCTTTGGGAAAAGAACAGCTTGTTAATGTAAGAAATCACAATTTCCCATAAACCTGCCACTTTAGCATTTTTCAAAGCCAGATTGACATAGTAGCTAGAGAAGGGGATAGGCCATTTCCTAGCTTGCCCCCTTCTCTAGTTGTGTTGTGGCCTACTACTTCCAAAGTTTTGGGTTTCAAATTTCCATGTAGAAATAAAGGAATCTGGATCATACTAGGCCAGTCCTTCTTACCAAGCCTCACCTACTTCAAAGGATTGTTGTGATAATAAAGTGGAAAACAAATGGGAACAAAGCACCCAACCCCAGGCATGGACAACTTTGGGCCCTCCAGGTGTTTGGGAGTTGAAGTCCAAAACACCAGGAGGGTCAAGTTTGCCCATGCCTGCCCTACCCCTATATCAACAGGGTAAGAATGGAGTCAAACTGTTATAATGTGTATAATTATTTTACTGTGCAATGCTGTTTGAATCAAGAGTGCTTTTTCGCCTCCCCTTGTGTTTTCCTTCCCTTCGTTTCTGAGTTGTCAACCTTTAGCAGAACTTGGCTTTATTTAATTATATACAGGTTCTGTGTCCATGGAAGAGGCTATTTAAAAATAATGAACCTTCAACCATTTTTAACAAAGAAGGACAAAGAGTTGCTCTTGCTAGAAAAAAATTAAAACTTTAAATCAGCAGGAGCAGGTAATTTAAATTTGACTCTTGAGGGAATAATCCTGAAGAGCTTTGGTACCCTAGATATTAATTAAATCAGACCTTGGAAGCCAGGGAGATTTCTCCTTTGTCAATGAAAGACAATGAAGTCCCAATATTTTATTCTACCATCATTCTTGCAAAAAAATTATTAGAATGAATAACTTGTGGGTCTCACAAAATATTGGACTAAATGTTACACTACTCTGTAAATCACATCAGAACTTTGACTACTAAGCGTTCCATGTTAGATGTGATGCCACACAATGTAAATGTTCATTTACCAGTCAGATTACGACGTTCAGGTAAACAATGCTGCACACATTTGCCAAGTTCCTACATGGCTTCAATGAAGTGTAAATATTTGCCAGCAGATTTACGTACATTATACAATTCCCATACTGAATACACTATGTAAGTGGATCAATAGCCAGTGCCTATGGTAGTGCAGAAAGGGAATAAATGCATAGAGGCAATGTGCATCACATGACATTTTATTTATGTATTTATTTATTTACTAGATTTATATCCTGCCCTTCTCACCCCGAAGGGAACTCAGAGAGGCTTACAAATAATATTTACAGTAGAGTCTCACTTATCCAAGCTAAACAGGCTGACAGAAGCTTGGATAAGTGAATATCTTGGATAATAAGGAGGGATTAAGGAAAAGCCTGTTAAACATCAAATTAGGTTATGATATTACAAATTAAGCACCAAAACTTCATGTTATACAACAAATTTGAAAGAAAAAGTAGTTCAATACGCAGTAATGTTATGTTGTAATTACTTTATTTACGAATTTAGCCCCAAAATATCACGACATATTGAAAACATTGACTACAAAAATGGCTTGGATTATCCAGAGGCTTGCATAAGCGAGGCTTGGATAAGTGAGACTCTACTGTACATACCTTGTATTATATCACTAGCACAGCACAACACTAGCATTATATACCAGCATATTGCACCACACCACTATATTGTAATAATACCAGTAATATTACATGTAATAAATTATATAAAATTAATATTATTGTATTATTATTAGTATTATATTGCATTACATTATAATATTATTATCAATATTACATGTACAGTAGAGTCTCACTTATCCAACATAAACGGGCCGGCAGAACGTTGGATAAGCAAATATGTTGGATAATAAGGAGAGATTAAGGAGAAGCCTATTAAATTAGGTTATGATTTTACAAATTAATCACCAAAACATCATGTTATACAACAAATTTGACAGAAAAAGTAGTTCAATATGAAATAATGCTATGTAGTAATTACTGTATTTATGAATTTAGCACCAAAATATCACGATGTACAGTAGAGTCTCACTTATCCAAGACTCACTTATCCAATGTTCTGGATTAGCCAATGCATTTTTGTAGTCAATGTTTTCAATATATCGTGATATTTTGGTGCTAAATTCATGAATACAGTAATTACTACATAGCATTACTGCGTATTGAACTACTTTTTCTGCCAAATTTGTTGTCTAACATGATGTTTTGGTGCTTCATTTGTAAAATCATAACCTAATTTGATGTTTAATAGGCTTTTCCTTAATGCCTCCTTATTATCCAACATATTCGCTTATCCAACATTCTATTGGCCTGTTTATGTTGGATAAGTGAGACTCTACTGTATTGAAAACATTGTTTACAAAAATGCGTTGGATAATCCAGAATGTTGGATAAGCGAATGTTGGATAAGTGAGACTCTACTGTATATACAATATATTAATTATTATATACACTTTAATGTACTAATGCATACGTAAACAACTCCAGTTTGTGTCAATCTGAGCTGGATATGGCTTGTGCCTTGTCTAGTAACAATCACTCTGAATTTGTAAGTTATAGATGTAGGCATATGTTACTTAACAGGTTGCTAGCTATGTTGTGATAGATAGACATGCATGTATTCACTATTATATACATGATGAGCGTGTCACTTCAGGAAAATATCTTTTAAAGAAGTTCCTTAATCCAAGCTGAATTTTTGGTTGCCAACAGGTTCTAGATGTGAATCAACCCCATGATGCAACATGTCTCCCCAGCACCAGCTCTGACAATGATGGCCACACAGACTGTGCCCCCTCCGCCATACCAAGAAACCCAACAGGTGAGTCTGTTATTAAATTCTGTTCCATTCCTCTATATTTGGTGACGGACCTCCCGGATGTTGATATTTGGAAGAACACCTTTGTGTACTGCTCTGCAATAGAAAAGCAGCAAAGAGCGGCCATGTCTCTGACAGTATATACCAGGCATGGGCAAACTTTGGCCCTCCAGGTGTTTTGGACTTCAACTCCCACCATTCCTAACAGCCTCAGGCCCTTTCCTTTCCCCCCTCAGCCGCTTAAGCGGCTGAGGGGGGAAAGGAAGGGGCCTGAGGCTGTTAGGAATGGTGGGAGTTGAAGTCCAAAACACCTGGAGGGCCAAAGTTTGCCCATGCCTGGAATATATGTTCTACTTCTATACTTATTTGCTTCTCTACAGATTTACTTACATCCTATTGCTAGTCCCAGTTAGACTAGATCTATTGAATCAATAGAATTTGCACAGAGGTCAACTCACTATCTTACAATTGATGCCATGGATCATTCTATAGTTGGACTGAACCAATAGGGTTTGGGACACTGAAACATTTTAAAATTTTAATAAGTATTTAATTGGCTTGCTGTGAGTTTTCCAGGCTGCCTGGCATTTTCTCCTGATGTTTTGCCCACATCTGTGGCAGTGGGCCGGGCTGTGGCGCAGCTGGCTAGTAACCAGCTGCAATAAATCACTACTGACCGAGAGGTCATGAGTTTGAAGCCCGGGTCGGGTTAAGCCCCCGACCATTAAATAGCCCGGCTTGCTGTTGACCTATGCAGCCCCGAAAGACAGTTGCATCTGTCAAGTAGGGAAATGTAGGTACGCTTTATGCAGGAGGCTAATTTAACTAATTTACAACATCATAAAACTGCCAGCAAAACACGAGGAGAGGAATGAGGAAGTACAGCCACTAGTGGACAGTGAAGCAACAGCTCCCCCTGTGGCCGGAATCGTTAAGCTGGAAAAAAATGTTAAATGCCTCTGTGTCTGTCTATATATGTTGTTTGTCTGTTGGCATTGAATGTTTGCCATATATGTGTTCATTGTAATCGGCCCTGAGTCCCCTTTGGGGTGAGAAGGGCGGAATATAAATACTGTAAATAATAAATAAATAAATAACCTCAGAGGTTGTGAGGTCTGTTGGAAACTAGGCAAGTGGGGGTTTTATATCTGTGGAAGGTCCAGGTTGGGAGAAAAAACTCTTGTCTGTGTGATGCAAGTGTGAATGTTGCAATTGGCCACCTTGATTAGCATTGAATGACCTTGCAATTGCAAAACCTGACTGCTTCCTGCCTGGGGGCATCCTTTGCTGGGAGGTGTTTGCTGACCCTGGTTGCCATAGATATAGGTGAAACGTCAGGAGAAAATGTTTCTGGAACATGACTATACAGCCTGGAAAACTTACAGCAACCCATCGATTCCGGCCATGAAAGCCTTGGACAACACATTGATATAATTATTTACAAGCCATTCAGGCTGATGAATTGATTAAAGCTCGCCTATTAATTATTTACTCCAGCCAACCTAGCAGTTCGAAAACATGCAAATGTGAGTAGCTCAGTAGCTCCGGCAGGAAGGGAACGGCGTTCCATGCAATCATGCAGGCCACATGACTTTGGAGGTGTCTACGGACAACGCCGGCTCTTTGGCTTAGAAATGGAGATGAGCACCAACCCCCAGAGTCGGTCACAACTGGACTTAATGTCAAGGGAAACCTTTACCTTTTTATTAATTGTTTAAAAGTTGTCTGATTAACTAATTGAAACTTTTCAGAAAAATCATCCCTACGGAAAAATTCTAAGGGGTGTTCATTGATGGCTGTTTGTTACTGGCCCCGCTTGTTCTGATCATTGAACTAAACCTGCTGGATCAGAATATACACTGAGTCTGAAGAAACACTGAATATCTTCTGTGTCCTGTGTCACATTTACACAATTCACACAATGCACATGAGGAGCAGAGAAGAGGTTTAAAGGTGATTCCTTTCTTGTATTCCCCCCACTCTACACATCTCTCCATCCTTATATGAAAAAGCCAGTCATCCGGTTTTGTTCCCATTTTAAAATACAGAACTGGAGCTTCAGAAGCAGTTTCTTTCCAGACATCAGTGTGAATAGAAAAGGCATTCTTTGATTGGCATTTACATTACTTGAGAGAAAACAGCTCAAGAGCAGAGAGGGGGTGGAGGCTGTCCAGCTGAAAGGAGATACTGCTGCATTCCCAAGTTAATGCTCTTCTTGGAGAACTGTAAAAGATACGAGCCTATAAAAGACAGCTGTAGTCTCTCAGAGACTGTGACACATACCTGCAACAAACCAAGAAGATCATGGCAAAGCCCTTTGTGCCACTGACTTTCTAAGGTCTCCGTACTTTTTATTCCCAAGGTTAAGAGCAGATTCTTGTGATAGTTTGGGATCTCTTTGAAGTTCAGAGTCTTATGAACATGATAAAATTTTTGGAAAAGGGAAATCTCCATAAGCTTTTGGAGATATTATGATCTTTGGAAAGGCATGACCATGTTAGAAATCATAGCCTTTTGGGAAAATGATGCCAAACCTTTTGGGAAAATGGCATTCATGCAAGGTGATTAGGTTTCTCAGCTGTTAAACTGGTGTACCTAGATATCTCTTTGAACTGTTAGGGACAAAGATATGCCAATGCACAAAAACACACACACACACATATATATATATAGTGGAGCCTCTGGTGGCATAGAGGATTAAAGCCTTATAACTTGAAGGTTGGGTTGCTGACCTGAAGGCTGCCAGGTTTGAATCCCACCTGGGGAGAGCACGGATGAGCTCCCTCTATCAGCTCCAGCTCCATGCGGGGACATGAGAGAAGCCTCCCACAAGGATGGTAAAAACATCAAAACATCTGGGCGTCCCCTGGGCAACGTCCTTGCAGAAATCTTGGTTTAAATCATGCTCTCAAGAGAGAGACTTTTTAGAAATAACATAGTTGGTTTACTCACAAACTTCATATATTCAATGTACAAGTACTTTGCATATCAATCCAGTTACAGACAGGATTTGAATTATGGTAGTTTCTCTGTGAAGGTAACACGGGGCATCTCTCTTGTCTGAGAGTCTAATAGAGTCTCTGTCTAGTCTGAAAGTTCAAAGGAGTCTATCTCTACTGGCATCTGAAAGCATACATCTCTTTCCACTGAAGTCTCTACGCATACTGTTCCTACAGTCTTCTAAAAGCGTACTGTTTCAAAAATGGAGTCTGAGTCCCGAACAAGCCCAGATCTGATCATATGGTCTGCAGCTTCTCCCACAACAAAGAGTTAAGGAAAACTGTATACCAATGCACACATATACAATATGGAAAGCAATCTGAATTATATACATAACAAACAACTAGTGGAGGCTTGAGATGGTTGCTATTTGCAACAGAAATCAATCTTGCCATGTAGGTTCAATGACTATGACAATCACTGGGAAAATATTATGAAAAAAGATTTGCAGCCATTTTTCGAGAAATTTATTAAAGTTGAATTGGAAGGTTCTGGAAGGGCAATCTAGTCCAGCCCACTGCTATTCTGGAACTCACAACTAAAGCAGTCCTGAAAGATGTCAATCCAGAAGGAGAGTCCACCACTCTCTGAGGCAGTCTGTTCCATTGTAGAACAGCAAGGAACTGACTCAAGCTGCATCTGAAATTAAACAACTTCTTCAGATTGTAAGAAAATAGCCCATGCAAATCTTAGTTATTACAAAACCAATCAGATTAACCAAGGAAGACAACACACCAAAGAAAGAAATGACTACAACAGGACTGGATAGATAAAAAGAAACATGTGGACCTACACAGACAATTTGAGACACCATAATTTAAAAGTATCAATACAGATATGTCTGAAGGTTACAGGCTTGAAAAAAGGGAAAAGGGAAGAGGAAAGGTGGGAGAGGAAAGTCGGTGAGGGCTTGGTTAACTTTGAGTCTAACATTTGTTTTTGATTTGTTTTTTATTGCTGAGTTTTATATTGTTTGTTGCCTGGGCTTGGCCCCATGTAAGCCGCCCCGAGTCCCCTTGGGGAGATGGGGTGGGGTATAAAAATAAAGTTATTATTATTATTATTATTATTATTATTATTATTATTATTAAAGTTATAAAAGCCAGTCTAAAACCCCATCTTTTGGGGGTTTTTTAAAAGGCAAATTTAAACTCAACATTTTTTCTTTCACATTCCTGTTTTTTGTGTTTTTTTGGGGTTTTTTGTGGGTTTTTTTTTTTTTTTGCCATGCCCATGCTTCCAATGTGAATAGGTCCAGATTTATGCAACATTCAGCTTTACAGCTGGCCTTTGCCTGCAGCCAGAGCCTGGTTCAGGCTCAGCCCCAGAAGCTGTTTGAAATGGCACAGGTTCAGGAATGGAATATATGAAGCAATGTCAAGGAGGGAGTGCCCAGCTGTCTCTCACTCTGAAAGTGTAACACTTGATATCCACCAAACATTTAAAAATAGGGCACAGTTTTCCAAACCAGAGGATCTAACTACTGAGCAGGCATGATACTTTTTTAGCGATTCTGGATGGGTCCTAGAAATGACCTACAACAAAGACAGGTAAAACCAAAGTCCATGTCCTAAAACTGGATTGCTAGATAACCTTGGAAGTTTGCTATCATGGTTACCCTTCCTGTTTGATTGAACCCTGTATCTAGTATTCAAAGGTATTGACCTGACTATGGAGACTCAATTTACTATTGAAGCTAATGGTTCGCAAAGTAGCGCTCAGCAGTCAGTTTCACAAGGCCCTCTGTCACTTAGAAAAACACAAGGAGGATGCACACTAGCCTTATTTCTGTCCACCATCACTTATGTCACTGTGCTCACATGAGGAGCATTAACCGTCCCATTTGGCAGGAATAGTCCCGATTAATCTTCCATTGTCCCACTTCGTCAGGTTCTTCCAAAATGTCCCAGTTTCTCTCCTCATTCCCTTTTGGTTCTTACAATAGTCTCCATTTGTGGGGTTATTTTTAAAAGATTTCTTTCTGGCTCAAAATGATTAGTAAAACATGACAATTTATTAAACCATTTCTAACTTTGTCAGAGTAATTCGCAGCGTAGCAGCAGTTTTATGTTGTCAATGGAGCGCAGAAACGAAGAGACATCAGAAACGATGTTAAAAATATATAAAAAGCTTTACTTTACAAGACAAACAGACTTGCAGACGAACACAGGCTTGGCTTTAACTCTAGGCAGACACAAACTCAGAACAGAGCAATATCTCAACTGACGCAATCAGTAATGTACAAACACACTTGAGTCTGGATACTCCCCAGGTTTCAGCTACACATCAAGGTCAACACAGCTTCTCAGTCATTAACTCTTTACAGACTATAGCATACTCTGGATGATGCAACCTGTATGTAATACATGCCAGACACAAATTTCATTTAAACACTACTAATACATAAATCCCACATTAACAAACTTTTTGTGTAATTGTAACATGTTGCCATGGTGAAGTATATTCCTTTGAAGTTGGGTACATCGCTTTGAAACATTCTGTATCATAAAGTTTTGCATGGCTTTAGCCACTTTTAATGGGGTTTTTTAAAAGAGGGGAACCACCTGGAATCCAACTTTGAGGGAAAGGCAAGGTATAAGTAAAGTAATAGATGGGTGATATTCTGTGTAAGAAGATACTTCTGATATCATAGAAGGGGCAAAAAACCCAAGAGCACTAGCCATTTCCAAATCTCTGTGCTTTCCAAGAGGCCAGATGCTGACTGATCATGCTGACTGATCAAAACTACTGTATGTAATTGGTTTGCCCTTCCCAACACAAGACATTATTGCTGATATTTCCAGTAGTGCAGCCTAAAATGTGAATATTATTGTCACCATGGAGAGCACAAGGAAGCTGGAGGCTAAGCAATGGAACATGACTTTCTGGCTAAGCCTTATGCTTCAGCACATAACCTGAATGCCTCCTTTCCTGTTAATTAAGGCTAACAGCTTTCAATTGGCGAGTCTCGTTTTATTTTAGAAGAGCCTAACAGCTTTAGGATTAAGTTTACTGGCCCCAAATTGTTGGAATCCCTCCATAACTGCTACAAGCCAGCAGCTGGGAGAAGTTTAGGGTTGAAGGGGATTAGCTGCTAGCTGCATAGGAAACCTCTGGAGTTACAAAAGAATGCAGATTGAGGGTTAGTTAAGTGTGAAGAGCCTAATTTAATTCACATTATACTATGGATCAACAAATCACAGCTGCTGAAAGGAGCCCCATGGCTAGTCATTGGACCAAACACTTTCATGTCCCAAGAGAAAGTAATCACTGCTTCAAACATTCATTTCTGAATTGGCCAAGGATTTGCCAAATGCACGACCAGCATTTCGGTGAAGGAGCTTTAGAGTCTCGTAACAGATCTATTGCAAATAGCTGTATCACTGGAAAACTATGAAGAAATGCTAGGTTGTTAGGAAGAAATGTGATTCCCTCCCCAGGAGGAATGAGATTCATTTTCCTCGAAAGCTCAACAGCTAATGCACACACTAGTAATGATGGGTCAAGATAAATTGGAAGTGAATTTGGGAATATACCTTGAAGTAAACGTGATGGCTTTGCCAGATGTTGAAGACGTCATTTTGCAAAACAGGCATTTTAGCAAACCTTGGAAAGTTGTCTCGGCTTGCAGTAGTGCTAATAAAAGGGGGGCTATTTGTGTCCGTATTGAGCAAAACTGGAATTTGCCGTGCTCCACAAATCTTTCTCATTGGATTATTATAAGAGCAGTTTATACAATGTGAATGAAGTAGCAGGTCAATCCCAGCAAGTATCACCTTGTAGAGTTGTCATTGGAAGCTTCCTTATACCAAGTTAAGCTTAATATCTATCAGGCTTAATAGTATCTGCACCAGGCATGGGCAAACCTGGGCTTAAGCGGCTGAGAGGGGAAAGGAAGGGGCCTGAGGCTGTTAGGAATTGTGGGAGTTGAAGTCCAAAACACCTGGAGGGCCCAGGTTTGCCCATGCCTGATCTACAGCTCTCCAAGATTTTAGACATTTGAATTCTGTGATGCAGTCCCCTGATGGTAAAAAAAGTCTACCAAAATGTATACAGCTGTTTATGGTGATTGTGTTGATGTGAGTACTAGCTGTGTTGTGTTGATGTGAGTACAAGCTGTTTATGGTGATTGTGTTGATGTGGGCCGGGCTGTGGCGCAGCTGGCTAGTAACCAGCTGCAATAAATCACTACTGACCAAGAGGTCATGAGTTCGAAGCCCGGGTCGGGTTAAGCCCCTGACCATTAACCTATGCAGCCCCGAAAGACAGTTGCATCTGTCAAGTAGGGAAATTTAGGTACGCTTTATGCGGGAGGCTAATTTAACTAATTTACAACATCATAAAACTGCCAGCAAAACACGAGGAAAGGAATGAGGAAGTACAGCCACTAGTGGACAGTGAAGCAACAGCTCCCCCTGTGGCCGGAATCGTGAAGCTGGAAAAAAATGTTAAATGCCTCTGTGTCTGTCTATATATGTTGTTTGTCTGTTGGCATTGAATGTTTGCCATATATGTGTTCATTGTAATCTGCCCTGAGTCCCCTTCGGGGTGAGAAGGACAGAATATAAATATTGTAAATAAATAAATAAATAAATCTGGAAAAGAGCATAGGAAGAATATTTTTTCAAAGAAATACATTTCACCTTAAAATGATATTCAAAAAAATTTTTAGAGCTCAGAAATTCTGATATTTGTAATGCAGACTTTTAAAGAAATTACAAGTTGATAGGGGAACATAGTGGAATAAACTGGAGTGTGCAACAAATGCAAATATTATGGAAAATGAAATAGATTGGTCCATCCCTGCCTTCTGCCCCTACGAAAGCTATTCCTTGTGTTCAGTGTTGCCTGGAGTGTGTTTTCACAAGGACATTTTTCAAACACTTGGCAAAGGAATGCCTGGGGGAAAAAAGCAATAGGCACAAAAAACAGATATATTTACTGACTAATTTGGCCTCGTGATCTGTGTGTATTTCTGCTGGGTGGGCAGCAATAAAAAATTATTGATTACCTCCTTTGTGTACATATATATGGAAGCCTCAGATTGTCTGTCATTGAGCATTTCATTTCTGTGCATTTACTTTAAAAGATCCGCGCTCTGCATAAATTCTGCCCTTTGTATTTGAGCCATGTCCTCTGATGCTCTGCGGATTCAGGCAGAACTATATATTAATAGCCTTGAGTCATTTGAAATCCTCATGGAAGCCTCTAACTGACAGGTCCATTCTAGCAAATGCTCAATTATAACTTAAGTGTTTCCTTAAAGGTTCCCGAAATATGTCTAAATACAAGCCCATTCTCATTTATTTCAGGAAAGTTCATGCCCCACTGACCATTTAATGCTTCTTTTTTAGATTTAACTTTTATTGTTATTATCGGCACTGAAAAAAAGACTGCACTAAGCTGCCAATCTGAATCTACCTAACTAAGCCATTCCCACTTTAACACGTAGATCTTTGTATTATATTATGTGGCTCTGTATAATTATTTTTATGGGAGCCCCCAGTGGCACAGTGTTTTAAAGTGCTGAGCTGCAGAACTTGCGGACCAAAAGGTCACAGGTTCGAATCCAGGGAGCGGAATAAGTGCCAGCTGTTAACCCCAGCGTCTGGCAACCTAGCAGTTCGAAAACATGCAAATGTGAGTAGATCAATAGGTACCGCTCCGGCACTCCATGCAGTCATGCTGGCCGCATGACCTTGGAGGGATCTAAAGACAATGCCGGCTCTTTGGCTTAGAAATGGAGATGAACACCAACCCTCAGAGTTGGACACAACTGGACTTAATGTCAGAGGAGAACCTTTACCTTTACTTATATTTATTTTAGCATAGTTCTTTGGTCTTCACAACTGGTGTGTATATCTAGTTAATCATAGCTATGAAATACTTGCTTTGTGGCAGTAAGGAGTTGAAACAGTTACTATTTGGCTATAATTCACTACTTTTCAATGGCCTGGGAATGAGTTGTTCGGTCATTGTTTTTCATTAGTGAGTCTGCCTTCTGACTTAGTCTAGCAATAAGAGGGAAAGGGCGACAAGGTGGTTGCCTTTTGCTGCTCTTGGAAGGATTGCTTTGCAAAGCCTTCAGATTTTTCTCAGATTTTCCAAGTTTCGGTATCTTAACTGTCCCCTTGTGGGAACCAAATAGTATTTTCCTATATTGCAACAGGAACGGTAACATGTTAGTAACAAGTAACTCAACAAGTTACCTTACCTTTCTGGACTGCAAACTGTGGCAAGTAATACCCTAGTAAAGGTTTTCCCCTGATGTTAAGTCCAGTCGTGACCGACTCTGGGGGTTGGTGCTCATCTCCATTTCTAAGCCGAAGAGCCAGCGTTGTCTGTAGACACCTCCAAGGTCATGTGGCCGGCATGACTGCATGGAGCGCCATTACCTTCCCGCCGGAGAGGTACCTATTAATATACTCACATTTGCATGTTTTCGAACTGCTAGGTGGGCAGGAGCTGGGGCTAACAGTGGGTGCTCATTCCGCTCCCAGGATTTGAACCTGGGACCTTTCGGTCTGCAAGTTCAGCAGCTCAGTGCTTTAACACACTGCGCTACCACCAGGGGCCCCAGTAATACCCTATTTCCCTGAAAATAAGACATCCCCTGAAAATAAGACCTAGTAAAGGTTTTGCTGAATTGCTAAATATAAGGCCTCCCTTGAAAGTAAGACCTAGCAAAGTACATAACATAGATTGATGTACATGGAAATAATGGAAGTAACAAGAAAGTCTTGATAGGATTCACAGTTTGTCTGGTTATGCTGGTTTGTGATGACAACTACAGTATATAATAAATTTTCATTTTTTGTTCAACAATAAATGTGAATTCTTCATGGAAAAATAAGTCATCCCCTGAAAATAAGACCTAGTGCATCTTTGGGAGCAAAATTAATATAAGACACTGTCTTATTTTTGGGGAAACAGGGCACCTGTAATATGGAAAGTAACATTCCAAACTTTGCAATCAACATTATAGCCCCATGTGTGTCTACACAAAAATCTCATTTTTCTTTGAGTTGGAGATTTGCAGTTTCTCAAGTTGCTCCTGACACACACAAAAAATTGAGGAAATGGTTAACTGCACCATTATTGAACTATAATTGATTAATCAGTGAAAGGGAAGGCCATCAACTAAGTTTTTAAAAAAAAAAAATCAGAAGACAACTCCATATCTTGGTAATAATTATCCAAGAAAATTTTAGATGTTCGCCACTTGACAAGTTATCAACCACTTTACCTTTATGGAGAGGGCGTGAAAGACAGTTCTGTCTTTTTTGAATAGCTCCAAATGAAAGTTAATGGGGTCTGTGAACTAAAATCCTGAAATAGAAACAACGGGTCAAGCAGTTTAATGGTTTTTAAAGGAGACAGATTTTCGCTTATACGCCCATACATCTGCTTTCGTATATATAATTACTCTGTAAACATGTTAACAATAACTATTGGGAAGGGATCATAGAAAGTTTTTGGACTGCAGCTAACTGAAAAACTAATTGAAATCAGTGACATTAACTTCCATCAGATTGTGTGACAAGTAATTGGATTGTGCAACGCTGATCAGGAGATGCTGGGCCCAACTATGAGAAAGGAAAGTGTTTCTAATAAGAAATGAGCTAAATTCTCTGGAAGACGAGAGGCTGGTTGCACACAGTTCTGTCACATTCCTATGAGAAATGCCACAACAGCTTTGGAAAGTTACTTTTGGGGTTATAGCTTCCATAATCCGCCCAAGTCAGCATGGTTTCTGATCATACTGACAAGCAGATTCAGAGAACTAGAATCCAAATGCTTACTTTTCTATGTCTTCTCAGTGTCCCGTTCCTTTACTATATATTTTCTGAAAGTTTACCGTGTGCCAATTTTCTCTGAACTGTTGTGATGTTAAAAGAGTTAAAAAAGTACTGGAGCAGAAATCGGGTCCATCTTTTTGAAAACTCTGCTTAATGAAGGAGAAGGAGATAGAGAAAGTGAGAATGAGTACCTAATGGTCTTACTTCTGTCTTTTTGAGTTATGTGGCAAGGTGCTGTTCACTAGAGTGCAAAGGCTACTTTGGCCTCTCATAGGGGAATATCTTGGATAGAATGAAATCTTCCTGTTATGAGCCACTTTCAAAGTCACACGGGCCTCTTTATCTTCATCTCTTAAATGTGTCCCTCTGGTGAGAAAGGTCACTTTGCACAAATGATACCTTGGTGGGGTTTTTTTATGGCTCCTGGAACTTCTGTGTCATCGTTTGTTCGCTTCGCTGCTCCTCCGGGTTCCTTCCTTCACCACTGCCCCTCCACCCCGCTTTAGCTCCAAGGCGCCAAGTGGAATGGATGTGGAGTTTTATAAAAGGCAGCTCCCTTTCCTATTAGATGTTCCTTGAGTGTGACTTCATTCCTGCTTAGGCAGCTGAAACTGGAGCCAGAAGGAGCCAGCAGGGAAATGGAGTTAACTGTTCATTCCTAAGGGAAATTTTAAGATTTTTTTTTTACACTAGAAGAGCTTCATCACTGTCATTCTCTTCCACCAAAAGGTGTTCACATTACTCTGCTAGTCCAAAAAAACATGGTGGAAGAACCCTGGAAAAACCTAAGTAACAAGCAATGGCAGACAAGATGTGCACATTCCTCCCCAGCTCACATCAGTCAGATTGGCTCTGAAATAATACCCAAAAATAGAAAATAGTTCCATAGGCAAAGGTAAAGGTTTCCCCTTGACATCAAGTCCAGTTGTGTTCAACTCTGGGATGTGGTGCTCATCTCCATTGCTGAAAGCGGCATTGTCCACAGACGCCTCCTTGATCACGTGGCCTGCATGACTGCATGGAGCTCTGCTACCTTCCCACCAAAGGGGTACCTATTGATCTACTCACATTTGCATATTTTCGAACTTCTAGGTTGGTAGAAGCTGGGGCTAACAGTGGGAGCTCACCCCGCTCTCCGGATTTGAACCACCAACCCGTTGGACAGCAAGTTCAGCAGCTCAGTGCTTTAAACCACTGCACCACCAGGGGCTCCATAGTTCCATACCTTCCAAAAATCCATACTTTCCAATACTGTATATCATAAGTGAAAATGGGGCCACTTATTGCCAATCAGAGTATGGTCAAGAAGGCGAACATTATTAATGAGAAGACATAAGTTAGGAGGGAATGCAGCTGTTTACTTTTGCCTGAATCTCTTGAGAAGGACAGGATCCCACCCCGTCTCTCCTTTCCCTGCTTAGTTTAGTGCAAATTCATTCTGCAGCAACTGAAATAAGCTAAGAACTAAATGGGAGACTGAGAGAAGAAGAGAACATCTGGGACATTTTCCAGCAGTTGAAAAGTGAGACAACAGAGAATTAACGGGGGCTATCCCTTCTAAGTCAAAAGAGTGGGAAGTTACTTTCTAAGTTAACTATCCAAGTTAGTCACACTCTTCCTTCTACCACCCTGATATCCAAAATGTTCTCACTGGCTGGATCTACACTGCCATACAATGTAGTTTGAAATGGAATTATATGGTCAGTGTAGACTCATATAATGCAATATTTGGGTCTGCTCCAGGTATGGGCAAACGTCGGCCCTCCAGGTGTTTTGGACTTCAACTCCCACAATTCCTAACAGCCTAACGGCTGTTAGAAATTGTTAAAGTTGGAGTCCAAAACACCTGGAGGGCCGAAGTTTGCCCATACCTGGTCTACACTGACCATATAAAGGCATTTCAAAATGCATTAAATGGCAGTATAGATCCAGCCACATTCTACCAGCACTGCCTACCTTGGGGAAGCTACAACTCCTGAAGACCTCTGTGTCATTTTTGTCCTGGAGATTAAAGAAAGAAAGACATTCAACTTCACTTCTTCCAGTGTTTGCGGCATCTCAGCTGAGCTCAGATAAGTGCTTCAAGCTGGTTTATATGACGTAATGTGGGCATCTCTTCGCTAAAATAAAGAAAAGACGAGTTTGGAAAACTAGTAGAAAGGGGATTGGAAGAGAATCACCAAGATTTTTTGGCCACTTTAGAATTTAGCCAACAATCAGGAGCATAAAATAAAATAAAATCTGGAAAGGAATAGTACTCCTCCTTTGCGATAAACCCTGTGAATTCAGGAAGCTGATATCTCAGACTCCTAAACTGAAGAAACGAGTAGGTATGCTAAATTAAAAGAACAGCAGAATCATAAAATATTTGGAGTTTGAAGGGACCACAAGGGCCATCTGTATGGACTGAAACTTTTTTATTCCCCAAGGCCTGGCCATGCTGACTGGGGCTGGTAATTGAAAAGATCTTCTGGGCACCAATTTGTCTTCTTCTTCTAAATTCTCTGTAATCTAGACAAATGTCTGTGAATGGCTAAGGTATCTCAGCACATGAGTTGGACTAAATGACCTTGAACTACCTGTCTCCCCTCATGAACTGCGATTTTGTTCTTCAGAGGCCTATCTATTTGGAGCAGACTGTGCTGAAAAGGTTCCTTTTGCACAGCTTCTCCGGGAGCTTAGCATAAATATGCTTCTTCGCCAACTGAAAGACTCTTTGACAGGGCTTTTCAAAGAGCAACAGAACTGACTGCCATAGAAGAAGAAGAAGAAGAAGAAGAGGGAAAAGGAGGAGGAGGAGGGGGAGGGACGGGATTTATGAAAATAAAGAGGAAGCAATGGGAAAAACATCCTTTGAGAGCAGAGTAACTGCTTTAATAATCTCCTAGTTCTGCTAGGGGCCAGTAGTGTTGAGCATAATCTCTTCAAATGCACAGGAGGGTCGGTCTTTTGAAAATTGTGAATCTGCATAAAAATCCTGCACTTCGTGTGTTACTTTATAAGAAATTAAAGCCTTTCCAAGTGAAGTTCTTTCTCCGCTATTTTGTCCTTGAAGTTCTCGGAATAAAATTCTGAAAAGTGAATGCGAGCATTAAATATGCAACACCTTTTCAAATGTGTCATCAACAAAGGCTAGTGATACTCAGCCTACGCAACTTTTACACTTGTGTAAAACCCAGAACTTGGGAAGCTATTTTTAATAGTTCCATAAACAGAGCTATAACTGTCATTCTTAAAACTCACTTTTTGAAGTAACATCATTCAAAAATTCCTGTTATATTTGCTTTAGACATTCTTCTTATTATTATTGTTATTGTTGTTGTTACTATTTTGTCATGACCCTAAATCTTCAAAGGGCTGTACAAGGTGAGACACGTTATTTAGATCTTTATTGTGATCAGTTAGTGCTGATGTGTGAAAGCAAGAAATCCTTGGATTTAAAATGTTCTTCTTGTTACCTGTATAGTAGCAAAGATCTTACTTTAATGTATAGAAGCCTCCAGTGGCACAGTGGGTTAAATCCTTGTGCTCGCAGGACTGCTGACTTGAAGGTTGGGTTGCCGACCTGAAGGTTGCTGGTTCGAATCCAACCCAGGGAGAGTGCGAATGAGCTCCCTTTATCAGCTCCAGTTCCATGCGGAGACATGAGAGAAGCCTCTCACAAGGATGTTCAAAACATCTTGTCCTCCTGTGAGCTATGTCCTTGCAGATGGCCAATTCTTTCACACCAGAAGTGAATTGCAGTTTCTCAAGTCACTCCTGACACCAAAAAATCCCCATAATGTATGTAGTGTGCCATGAAACCATTGTCTAAATTTGAATTTGAGAATATAATTCAATTCAGCTGTTTCTCTCTTCCTTTGTAATTTCCTTGTTTAATGACTGAAACCTTTAAATCCCATACTATATGTCCCGCAAAGCTGTTCTGCAGCTGGTTTTGGGGCATTGCCATTTCTATTGTCAGATGGGTTTTGAGGTTATGTGAAGATTACAGCTTGGCTTTCTATATAGTCTGCAAAATATTTTGGAGTCATTGCCACGTGGATTCTCCAAAAGATCTATTGCATTGCAAAATTTGGTAATGTGTTATTTTTTTATATGTTGCTCTTTTCAGGTAAGTTACATACTTTGCTATATTTTCAGTCCCAAAATCTAATTTTCTGCCCCATATTTATGGGGCCGCAGTGGTGCAATGGGTTAAAACCTTGTGCTGCTGAACTGCTGACCTGAAGGTCAGCAGTTCGAATCCCCGGGATGGTGTGAGCTCCTGCTGTTATCCCTAACTCCTGCCAACCTAGCTGTTTGAAAACATGTAAATGTGAGTAAATCAATAGTTACAGCTTTGGTGGGAAAAGGCAAAAAGATGTTCCAAGCAGCCCTGCCGGCCACATAACAATGCAGTCTCCTCAATTTGAAAACAGAGAAAAACACCTCCCCAGAGCCAGAGATGGCCACTGCCTCCAGAGCCGGGAATGAAAGGAGAAGCCTTTGCCTTTGTATTTGTATCTCAGTGTATGTCATTGTAACCAGGCACTGAATGTTTTGTTTTCCTGTGTCTGTGCATATGTTGTAATCTGCTCTGAGTCCCCTTAGGGAGAAGGGTGGAATATAAATAAAGTGTTATTATAATATTATTATTAAAATAACTATGGGGATGAGTCCAGATGCATGTAGTCCATGTGCCAAAGTTTGTGATTATTTTAAGCTGCTGCGGCTTTGATCCTAAATTGGACTATTTTGTTTTATGCTTGTAAGTTTTTAACTCATATGTAGCATGCCCCCAGGAATATCACAGTGAAAGGTGATTGTTAAAATTTAATGATGAATACAATATATTCTGGACCCACTGCCAATTCAAGTCACTTGTTATATTTATTATTTTTGGTTGTCCACCCCCTTTTTAAGGGAGGCTTTTGAGCTGGAAAAGGCTTGGAGAGCACCCAGAGAGGAGTGCATTTGCAACCAGCAAGTCTGTGCTTGGTTCAATCATTAGCATCAGCCTTCTGGTTTAATTAAGTTCAAAGACTGTAAAGAAGGGAAACCCATCCTGGATGGTTCACATATAGAGCTGAGTTGTAATGAATTGCTGCTCACTTTACATTCCTCTCATCTTTCGTAAAGGCTTCCAAATCTCTTGCATTACACAGACCTCTGGCCACTTGGCTGTGAAATGCATTTATTCCCTAGCCATGGTGCTAATACAATTGGTCTTAAATCCTATTTAGAATTTCCAAACACCTTTTGGAATCCTTTAGTGATTCATTAGCCTTGTCCACACCAGGCGCAAAAAGGGACAAGACGGAGTTTTACAGTGCTTTCTACTTCTCTTTTCCTCCTCTGAGAGCTTGTCTACAGTCATTAAAAAAATTATACCCACCTTGTAGCTGCCTTGATCTTGACACACGACATATGACCCTTTTAGCAGGGAAGGCACTTCCTATAGGCTTTAATGCAATGGACCAAACTTCACTTCTTGCTCCGCAGTTTCCAAGACAATTTGGTCTGTTGCTTTCTGTAGATCAAAGTGGTTTCTGGAGAAGGGGGCAGGACAGGTTGCTGGGTGGCAAATGTCATCATTTAAAAAAAAAATTCTACTTGTTGGAGTGTGTGCTTTACAGATCCTGATAATTTTTGTGAACACCACAATCCTGGCTCAGAGCAAAGAAGGGATAGTTTACTTAGGAGTAAACAAGTAGAGGATCATCCCCTTGCTTTTTGCCTACTCCCAGTCCTTTTGTTACTCCAGATATAGGCAAATATAGTATTTCAAATAATTTAATCTAGGTATATCTGTTACTTTACTAATACTGTATTTCTAGTATTAGACATTTTAACAATCGTCCTCTAGATCAGAGCTTTCCAAACTGTGTGTCATGACACATTGGTATGTCATGGGAACATAACAAGAAACCTCTGACTTTGTGTAGAAATGTATGCTATTCTCTTACGAACTATATATATTTTAAAATATCAATGACAGGTTTTCATGCATTTTTTTGTCTCCATACATTTGTGTTGATACCATTTATGAACGTGTCCATATCTACACAGTCATACATGCCCAAAAGAGAATGCCTTGTTTGTACACAATCAGCTATCCCATAAAGCTGCATTTTATGCAGGAATATAATTTGCAGAGTTTGGGGGGTATGTTTTTGAATGGGAAGCCCCAGAGCTGGTCTTGTAAGCCTGCTGGAGACAAAAGCAGTTGTTCCATATTGTGCCATTTTGCAAAGTGGCTGGTTGGAAACACTGCTCCGGTTACCAGCTCTTCTTCATCACTTGGAAACAACATACATTTCCCTTTCAACCTCTTGCTTTCTTGTTCTTCCTTTGCTTAACAGATGACTGCCGCCACGCAACAGCCAGCTAAAGCCCAGTCCGTCCACCTCAACCCGCCTTCGGCAGCCGGCAACACTCCTCTCCCCAACACTCCCATCGATCCTCAGGCACAGCTGGAGGCCGACAAGCGAGCCGTCTACAGGTACAGAGGGGTTGTGCTCCCACGCTGCTCTTTAATGTTGTTTCCTCCATCTTTGTAGTGGCATGTTGAGACATTACTGGAATTTGGCCTGGGGCTAACTTGTCAGTGAGGTTGCACAGAGGCTGTTCCTCAGCTGGTCTTCAGCAATAGACCAAAAATGACAGGTTTGAGTGTGTTCAACTAGGTGAGCCTCAAGGCAGAGGCCTTAAAGAGGTTTCCTTTCTTTATTAGAGTTGTGTTACAAGCAATACAGCTTGATGAGTTTTCAGTGAATGTTCTGGTTGGGAAACATCTTCCATCTTATGCAATTTCTTTGACAAGGTGTTTACAACCAGGTTCCATTTGCTCCATGCAACGATTTTATGGACTGAAGATTTGCCAGGCCATCAAAATTTGGGACTACGTCTGTGCTGGATACCTTAGTCAGTTAAGGTCTTCAGCTTTTACTTGCTTAGAAGAGCTTAGGTTAAACCCTTGTGCTGGCAGGACTGCTGACTGAAAGGTTGGCGGTTTGAATCCAGGGAGCAGAGTGAGCTCCCATCTGTCAGTTCCAGCTTCCCATGCGGAGACATGAGAGAAGCCTCCCACAGGATGGTAAAATATCTGGGTGTCCCCTGGGCAACGTCCTTGCAGATGGCCAATTCTCTCACACTAGCGACTTGCATTTCTCAAGTCAGACCTGACACAAAAAAACTTGCCTAAACTTGCATAGGTTTGCATAAACAAATAAATAAACAAATACAACCAATGAACAAACATACTACTTATTTTTTCATGTGAACATAGGGAGCAGAAATTACATTAGAAGCAGGAAACAGCACAGAAGAGATATTTTTCTTTTTTATATGGAAGAACAATTTCTCTTCCAAGATGGTCTCTGAACATTCCAAAGTTCTACCTATTATGCCCTATAATAATTGCTTAATAAATAATCGGCTGTCAATTTTTTGTTTTGTTTTAGGAATTGGCATATCTGTCTATCTTGTTTTTCACAGGGAAGGACAAAATTGTATTATTTCCATCTGTGTATGAAGAAATGCACAAACGTTGACATGTTCTTATCCAAAAATGAATATAATTAGATCCTCACCTGCCCAGGCCAAACTCAGTAAGTTCAGATATTCCCAGTATGGAAAAGTTTTTGCTGTATCCGCCTGCCACACAGATGGCAAAGATGAAGAGTTATCAGTAAAAAGATATGGCAGCAGAATTTAGCATCCCTGACATGGTTTCCTATCTTGATACAAAGACAGAATGAAAGACTGAAATCTCAAAGAATGAACAAATTTCCAGCTTTGCTTTTTGTTCACCTTTTAATAAATAAACCACATTCAGAGGTTTTTAAAGTCAAATTACGTCCGATATTTCTGGGCCCAGTTATGAACAATCAAAGGAAATCTCCTGTGTGAGCACACTATCTTGTGAACCACTTTAATTGCGTAATGTATAGTAAAGGTATTTGGCTTTCTGTACAATATTATATTCTGTATTTTCTTTTAGTTTTTCCAATTCTATAAGACTCTTTGTTAAAAATTGACTTTTCTCTTTGTATACATTTAACCCAGCTAATTCCGCGAAGTTTGTCAGGTGATTGTTTAATTCTTTCGCTTAATCATTGGGGTTTTCTAAGATTAACACAATATCATCAGTGAAATTTTAAAATTAAAATTTTAATTTGAAGTTGTTAAGTGGTGCAGGAATACCAGTGGAGACAAAATGGGGGCATTATTAACAAAAAGGAAGTATCAGCATCAGAAGGGCGAGAAGTTACTTATATGGTTGAGTCTCAGTGCTTTGGCCTTTTTCTCTAATATTAGAGGAGAAGGGGAGGAATCTCAGTACAAGGATGCACGCAAACACATATATCTTACTAATTTGGGTTTTCTTTTAATGTGAATGGCATGTTCTGTTCAAAGGTGGCTGTTGCTTTCAACAAGATGCTTAAAGACATCATGGGGGTGGTTTTTTGTAACATCATCAATAACTTGTAATATTTTCAGAGTTTTCTCCTGTAACATCACAAGGGGTTTTTCTTGGGTATCCTGTTTCTCTAGAAATAAGACCTAGCATGAATTTTCAGGATTTTTGAGGATACTCAAAATATAAGCTCTACTTCAAAATAAGCCCTAGTTACAGTTCATAAAAATCATTTTAAATAATGTCCAATTCATATAAAATTAATATATGATCCTGTATTGTTTTGGTGGAAAGTGTATTGGTGCTGAAATCTCAGGTCTAGATAGTCCTGGCCTGTCATCTCTAATCAGTATCCAAGGAATAATTCATTGGTCCTTGTGCATTCCTTGTTACTGCTGCATCCAGATAGATGGATGGATGGATAGACAAAGGAAATATCTTTCACAGTTATAGGTTTCTTTAGGGGCGGATACTTAATTCTCAGGAAAGGAAACTGATCAATCAATAACCTTGGAGAAGTTGATCAGGAAACATCTTGTGATTTCATAGGTCTCTAATTAACACAAGGCTGACTCATGGGGACATGTTGTTATCGCTACATATCCAGTTACTGCTCTAACATGTAAGCATGTCAGCATTCCTGATGGGAATTTATGAGGCCAGTCTCTAAGTGCTATAAAATTGCTCTGTATATGAGCTGTCTGGGCCTATTTTGATTCCAAACTTTTCATGCAGCACATTAGCAGGTTGATGTTGTGTATACATAAGAAAGGAGCTGAGAGAAAAAGAAGCATAAGCTTTTTTGCTGGATGGAACTGGAGAAGGTATGGGGGAGAAAACAGCCAAGAAGATGAAGAAGAAGAGTGTTTGAATTGCAGCCTTGTATATCACACTGAGTGCCTAGAGGAATTTTTTTTAATTAAAATTTCTTGCCTCTGGGTAGAATGACAGTTCAAGACTGCATTGGGGATTTTTCATTTCATGTCAATAAATTTAACAAGGACCCATTCAATTCAAATTAATGCTTAAGCTGTAGCTTTTATGCTCTTCTCTCAGAGAGCACAGATAAAAAGAAAAATACACATGTGGCATTTAATTTGTTCACACACACACCTGCATTCTGCTGCATCCAAACTGAAAGCGGTATCACTTTTGATGCACATTGCAGTTCAAAACCGACTCGAGGGTGGGCTGTCCACAAAATGTACACCCCCAATGCATGTTGCAATGTGCATCAAGTGTAATACAACATTTTTTAATTCCCAAGAAAATCTGAGTTCCATGAAAAAATACACTGCAGTCACAGGACGAAATTGGCTCTGCAAAACGTGGAGTGCATTGTAGACAACTGAACCTCTGTTGAAGCTCAGTAAAAGATCCCAAATGAGGCTGCCAAAAATGTCCCAAAAACATGGCTGGGCAGCAAGGGCTAATCAAATTGATTACGTCTACTTCTAGTAAGAAGGAGCTGCAGTGGCGCAATGGGTTAAACCCTTGTGACGGCTGGACTGCTGACCTAAAGGTTGGGTTGCTGACCTGAAGATTGATGGTTCAAATCCACAAGATATGGTGAGCTCCCATCTGTCAGCTCTAGCTTGCGGGCACATGAGAGAAGCCTCCCAGCAGGATGGTAAGACATCTGGCCATCCCCTGGGCAACGTCTCTATACACAGCCAATTCTCTCTCACCATCATGTGGATGAAGAAAGAAGCAGGTAGGGTCACCCTCCCAAAAGAAGTCATAGATTACCAAAAAAATAAGACAGCAGAGGACAGAGATATGCATAAAATTTGCTAAGTCATATGAAGAAATGCAAATTTAGATGTTATTTTTGTGGTAGTTGTGTGCTTTCAAATTATTTCAGACTTGTGGTGTCCTTAATATGAACTTATCACAAGGTTTTCTTGGCAAGATTTGTTCTGGGGGTTCATTATTGCCTTCTCCTAAGGCTGAATGTGATTCCCAAGGATTTCCATGGATTACCATGGCCGAATGGGGTTCTTCTTCTTTGTGGTTTCTGTCATTCACATAAATGGTTTTTTGTGCCTGCACAGAGAATCCATGGGAATGTTCTAAAGCTAAATGGCTTCAGAGGAATCCCCTTCCAACATAATGTGCATGTTCTCACTACTATCTCCTTAATTTCTCTCTGTCCATTGAATGAGGCACTTCTGCAAATCATGTATCAATGACTATCTCCAAGTGCTAGGAAAAGCTGAAACCAACATCTTGGGGATCAGTTAGGCACATATCTGTATTGAAGCTGACCATGGCCCAATATGCTGTCCTGGCTTACAGATATACCAGTAGCTAGTGCCTACAGAGTTTTCAGTTTCCTATTGCTCTACCACAAAGTTTGACAAAGTTGCTGAAGATCCATCTGTTTCTACTTCTTCAGCCCACTGTAGCTTGAAGGCAACAGATAATAGGTGTCATATTCTAGACGATAGGAGGAAGGAAGAGAAGACGACAAAGGCAAAGGGAGATGTCAACTTTTGGTTGAATCTTCTATATCTTCCCCTCTGATATTGGCAATTGAGGCAATCACTACTACATCTCTTTCAGTACCACTCCCAGCATTTCTTCTGATATCAATTCTGATTACCGTATATACTTGAGTATAAGCTGACCCAAATATAAGCCGAGTCCTATAATTTTACCACAAAAAAACTGGGAAAACATTGACTCCAGTATAAGCCGAGGGTGGTACATTTCAGAAATAAAAATAAATACCAAGAAAATGACATTAATTGAGGCATCAGTAGGTTAAATGTTTTGGAATATTTACATAAAGCTCAAATTTAAGATAAGACTGTCCAACTCTGATCAAATCATTATTCTCATCTTCTTCAATGTAAATGTGCTTATGTATCCTTCTAATAATAATAGAGTAAAATAATACATGTAATAATAATAATAAATACAGGAAAATAATACATGTGATAATAAATAGAGTAAAATAATAAATGCAATAATAATAATATAAGATCAGAGTGAAATAATAAATGTATTAATAATAATAATACAAAATAGAGTAAAATAAATGTAATAGTAGCAACAATAATAGAGAAAAATAATAAATGTAATAATACCAATAATAATAGAGAGAAATGGAGCCCCGGTGCCGAAGTGCATTAAAGCACTGAGCTGGAGACCGAAAGGTCCCAGGATCAAACCCCGGGAGCGGCATGAGCAGCTGCTGTTAGCTCCAGCTCCTGCCAACCTAGCAGTTCAAAAACATGCACATGTAAGTAGATCAATAGGTACCGCTCTGGCGGGAAGTAACGGCGCTCCATGCAGTCATGCCAGCCACATGACCTTGGAGGTGTCTACAGACAACACCGGCTCTTCGGCTTAGAAATGGAGATGAGCACCAACCCCCAGAGTCAGACATGACTGGACTTAATGTCAGGGGAAACCTTTACCTTTTTAATAGAGAGAAATAATAAATGTACCATATATTCTTGAGTATAAGCTGACACAAATATAAGCCAACCAGGACCCTCACCCAAGTATAAGCCGAGGGGGGCTTTTTCAGTCTTTAAAAAAGGGCTGAAAAGCTAGGCTTATACTGGAGTATATACAGTATATCTTAAGCTGAGCTGTTGTTTCTCAAGAGCAGCAAGTGCCCTCTCCATCAATCCAAGTAATACAATCCTCAGTTGCTTCTCTGTCAAGATATTGTTGTTAGTACTACAGCCATCTCCCAGGCAAGAATGATCTCCATTCTGTCGAGAATGAACCTTTTATCATCTTCTATCCCCCCCCCCACCCTCCACTTTTCAATTTGAAATACATTAGTTGCTATGGAAATCATTTGGGGAGGGCCCAAGCAAAGCAATTTAATAACTGGTGGATTGAGTTGGAAAGTGCTCTGGATTACTTAAAACCATTCCAAGTGCTTGTGTGTCGTCTGTGTACATTCAAAGGTGCATTCTGTAGGTGCATTTGTGAATGCGACTCCAAGATTGTTTAGGATAGGGAGAGAAACGTAGCACTGGAATTCTTACAACCAAGCACAGTTTTACTTTATTAATTTACTTTAAATTTTAATTTATCTGGGCATAATACAACTATAATAAAATGAGCACACACATTATACAGTAATACGATTATAAGGGAGGGGGGACTACTGATCTACTGTACTGATCTACAGTACAGTACAACTAAATATCTACTATAAATGACAACACAAAAAACCCACAGAAAATAAAACAAACTAATTCACAAAACATCCACACTAAAACAGGACTAACAAACAAACAAACAACAAAATTATCTACCGCCCTCTCGCTCTCTTTCTGATGTTTTTTTAATTCTAACACATATCAATCATTGTTCAGGTTCATAGTACACTCTGGATGTAGGTGAACTACAACTTCTATAAATCCCTCCAAAGATCGCCAGTATTTTTTGCTCATCATGGGGGTTCGGTGTGCCAAGTTAGTTCCAGGTCCATCGTTGGTGGAGTTTAGAGTGTTCTTAAATTGCAGGTGAACTATAAATTCCAGTACCTACAACTCCTATAAATTATGGGAAATTCTCTCCAAACCTCTCTAGTATGTTCAGTTTCTGATCAATTCCTTTGTTTTCTGTGTGCCACAGAAAAAAATAGGAAAGGGTTACGGCAGAGGCAGTGGGCGGGGTCATGCAAATTCCACACCAATGGAAAAATTAGGAAACACTGGGATGTCTGTGGTGAAGGAAACACATAAAAACTAGGATGAAATTGTCATTGTATGAAAGCCTTCAGTTGGGTGGTGGGCAGTATGGTGTTTGTGGAGGACCTTGGCGGGGCTCTTGGACATGTTTACGGCGCTCGCTATAACCTGCAATGTCATTGGAGGGAGGGCCATTGGTGTCTCCTGAATGGTGGGAGCTATAGCTATAGCTATAGTGGAGGTGGGAGGCTGTCTGTGTAAGTGGACATCCCAGCAACACACATAAATACATATTTTCACTTTTATTATGTGTATAGATTAATCAATAAATTCCAAATATCTCTTCAGGTTAGGCAAACATTTTACCTCTGTCAGTCTAATCAGGTCCATTTAACCATCAGTATAGATGTGCTCCTAGTTTCTCTTCATTGAAAGGTACATTCTTGGTGATATACGAGATAAAAAAGCTCGGAACCCACAGAAACATTCTAGATCAGGGGTCCCCAAACTTTTAAAACCGGGGGCCAGTTCATGATCCCTCAGACCATTGGAGGGCCAGACTATAGTTGGCCAGGTGGTCACCGAGCAATAATAATAATAATTATTATAATTATAATTATAATTATTATAATCCAGCATATCTATCTTGTTTGCTGTGTCAGACTGTGTCATTGTGTCAATAATAATAATAATAATAATAATAATAATAATAATAATAATTTAGCCCAACCCCTTTTTGCCTTTGTGGACCAAAGCACCCCTGACAGATGGCCTCCCAGCCTCAATGTTATTATTATTATTATTAATAATAATAATAATAATAATAATAATAATAATAATAATAATAATAATAATAATAATAATGTGGGTTGGAAGAGAACCCTTGGGCCATTTAGCCCAACCCCTTCAGCCTTTGTGCCATTGGGGCCGGATAAATGGCTTCAATGGGCCGCATGTTTGGGGACCCCTGTTCTAGATGATAGCATCATCAAATCAAAAGTCAATCCAGAAAGTGAGAAATGTGAGCAAAGATTAGCTAACTGCACCTGTTCCACCTTCAAAAGCTGAGGTTTCGCTTTGGGCACATCGTCTTGGCAGGGAGAACCACGGACAGAGCCACCCTTTCATTTTTCACTTTTCCTGTCACTGCAATTTCACCAGTATCTGAAGTTCTTTAGTGTGTGTTTCAATTCGTGCTAAAATGCCTTTTCAGTTACATTTTAAAAATAAACATTGGCATATTCACACAGTAGGAATTCAATGTAAGGGTGTTATAGCACTAATTAAAACCTGGTCTTTGGAAGGAAAAATGTTGCTGCCTTTGAGTCATTGTTATTTTCACTATTTCTCATTTGTGATCAAATGACATGTAACATTTATAAATGTCATTCTAAAAGAAATCTGGAGTAATTGCCCCAAGCTTTTAGAAAATGTATTTAAAACATTCAAAAATGTACTGTATGCCCAGAAAAATCATCCAATTATTCTTTAATGCGTTTTTAAAAAAAGTTCTGTGGCACTGTTTTAGTTTTTTTTTTAAAGGGTGCTCAGGTGAATTGTACCTTCAACACAAACACAGCTGTTTCACGGCTATTGTGTGAACTTTTGTAAATTGCTTTTTTCCCCCAAAAAAGGAAATTCTGCTTGTAGCTACGAACTGAAATGCACGGTTCAGGAGAAGGAGGCATTTGTTTGGAAAGACTCTGAATATGAAACAAGGAGTTTGTTGTTGTTGTCATTCCACTTTTTGAACTGCTTTAATAATATCCCAGTTTTTCTCTTTTCCTAGCCCCTCCTTTGTTCTTGGCTTCCTTCAGTTGTTGCATACTGAAGCAAAGTGCCAAAGTAGTTTGCATTGAGGCCTCTTTCACACAGCTGTATGAAATTCACATTGAACTGGATTATATGGCAGTGCGGAATCCCATTCAAAGCAGATATTGTGGATTATCTGCCTTGATATTCTGGGTTTTATGGCCGCGTGGAAGAGCCCTTGGTTAACTCAACAGTCTTTAGAAGAGGAGCTGAAAGAATGCCCTTCCCAATAATAATAATAATAATAATAATAATAATAATAATAATAATAATAATAATAATAATATATTATTATTATTATTATTATTATTATTATTATTATTATTATATTAAAAATATTAAAAACTCAGCCGCTATCAGGACCTCAAGATTGAACTTCAAAGACTCTGGCAGAAACCAGTGCAGGTGGTCCCGGTGGTGATGGGCACACTGGGTGCTGTGCCAAAAGATCTCAGCCGGCATTTGGAAACAATAGACATTGACAAAATTACAATCTGTCAACTGCAAAAGGCCACCCTACTGGGATCTGCACGCATCATCCGAAAATACATCACACAGTCCTAAACGCTTGGGAAGTGTTCAACTTGTGATTTTGTGATATGAAATCCAGCATGTCTATCTTGTTTGCTGTGTTATACAATAAAATAACAACAACAACTTTATTTTTATATCCCACTCCCATCGCCCCAGAGGGGACTCAGGGTGGCTCACATGGGGACAAGCCCAGTTTCAACATACAAAAAATACAGCATAATTAAACCAATGTAAAACAGGTAAAATAGTATAAACATACAAACCAGCATAAAACATCAACATCAAAACATTAGAACATTAGAGTCTGACCATTATATACAAACTGTAAGATAAAATTCAGCAGACTCTACAACAGGGAATTAAGGATCTCATTACAGAGTTCAATCAAATAAGAGTGGGGTGTGATAAAGTGCAGTAGTTGTGGCCACTAATAACTAACCGGACTAGACTCAGGCCCCATTTATGGTGCTGCACAATCTAGATTATTTGCTTTGAACTGGATTATATGAGTCTACACTGCCATCTGGGATCAGATACTAGATTGTATGGCAGTGTAGAAGGGGGCCCAGCCTCAGGCAAAATCAAACTGCTGCGGTGTCTCTAGGGTGTGTACTCTTTCTCATTCATCATTTTTGCAATCCTGATCACATTCTGGGATTACATGGCTTTCCTCTGTGAGAAGTTGGAGGGTGCAGTTAAATTCTACTCTGTTCCGTATCAAATCACCCTCTGAGGATGCATAGGATGGGGGTTTCTCAGCAGTGACATTCAACCTCTATTATTCTTCCCAGATCTTGGTGGAAATGGCCTCTCAAAATTCTATGGTAAACGAAAACAGATAGTCCAAAATTCCCAAGGAGGTGGGGAAATTCTTCAACACACTAAGGGCTCACTATTGAAAGTGACACTTGTCCATCTTTCTTACCAACAAAGCTTTCGTTTCATTTTAGTTTTGAAACCGTTTGAATTCTTGGCAATTTCAAATGCGTTTGCAGACTAACCACCATTTTCTGCCCTTTATAATGCCTAAAACTCACTGATTTAATTTACTTTAACGTATGGGCAACTTTTTCCCAACATGGGAGCCAAGACTGTTTACAACACTGTGTGCTTTCATTTCATATTGTTTCTGATTTATGCCAACCCTAAGGCAAAGCTGTCATGGAGTTTTCTTGGCAGGAGTTTACAACAAGAAGATGTTTGCAACCGCCTTTCTCTGAGGTTGAGAGAGTGGGATTTCCTTAGGGTCATCCAGTGCACATCCATCAGTAAACGAAATTAAATAAACAAACGTTGGGCAAGAAAACGGCCCTAGCCTTTATCTGACAGCTTCGCAAAACTTTCTGATTTTCCCTTTTGGCATGTTGCTTGCAAGTAGCTGTCTTTGCAAATAATGCACATGGCATTGATTTACGGTGAAAAAAGGAAGGTGCTCAGAGAATCCTTACCTTTGTGCCAACTGTTTTAAAGTTCCGGCTGCCGCTAGATCAGGGGGAGGGAGCAGGTCAGGAGAGTTATACTTCCAAAGCGACTGGTAGGTAAAAGGCATCTTCTAGCTTTTGAACTAAATTTCAAAGTTAATGCCCTGCTAAATTATTTTTCTCCCCTCTGTGTTAGCGATGGCTGTAAAAACGGAGCTGCGGAAGCTCCTTGCGGTCGGTAGGGGCTTCCAAGGTCGCTCCCGGGGAAGGCGAGAGGTACCTGGCAGTCAGATGGAGGCACAGTTGGTTGGGTCTGTAATTGAGGTCTGCTTTCCCAGCCAAGGTCACTCTGAAGAAAATGGTTGAGTGGCCGTGAAGTTACTGCTCGGGTTTATAGTAGATCAGGAATTTTATCACCCATAAAAAGAACTTTACAAAATTATTTCTTCCCCCTTGCTCTACGACCACAAAACATGTTTCCTGAGCCCTGCAGTTCAGTGAGCTGGCTTTCCGTTTTCTCATGCATAATAACCCCGTTCTGCCTCATACCCTGTTTCGCATTTTAGAAGCTGTGTTTTGGGTTTTTTTCTTGTCAGCTGGAGCAAAGGAGGAGCAAAAATGCTGTAACGGTTTGATAAAAACAGTGTAAACCACAATGTGTCTGTTTCTCTCTAGAAATGCTGCAACACTTTCCCGAAATTATATAAAAACACTCCTACTCTCTTTCCAGACATACATACATACATACATACATACATACATACATACATACATTAGGAAATGCTACTAGTCCATAAGTGGTGGTACTCAAATGCCTGAGGCACCAACATTACATAATAATAGCACAAAAGACATAAAAAGATGTTGACCAAAGGGACACATTATTGTACTTTCCATTAAATATTTCCCAATAGCTCTAACATAAACACGTTATTTAGTATTGCTTCCCTATGGATAGATGTCAGTTAAGGAAACACTATTTTATTTATTGATTGGTTTATATATTTATCCTAGTGCTAGTCCATTGGAACTATATAGCCTGTCATGCACAGACTAAGCTATTTTGCAATTAGTTTCGAACAGAGGGACTATTCAACCAAGGGTCTAAAGCAGTGGTTCCCGACCTGTGGTCCATGGACCACCAGTGGTCCTCAAGAACTAAAATATGGTCCGCATCCTCACCGTTACTACACTGAGTGACTGGTCTTGCAAAGCCCTCTTATGATACACAGGCTTATTAAAATGGTTTTCTGTGGGCAAGCAGATGGCAACTACTGGATGGCATATGTTCTGCATCAAATATTAGAACTGATGTGGTCTATCCAATGCAGTTTTCTGAATCAGCACCCCAAATAATTAAACCGAATCTAAAGTTGACCAAAAACTGATTCGTGGCCCTTTTGGTACTAATGTTGGAGTGTAATCCCTGGTCAAAGTGGTCAAAAAAGGGTTTTGGAATCACTGGTTTAAAGCCAATAAGGGATGAACTTGCCTTGCATTCAGGCCATAGTGTTGGAATGGATTCTGTATAGGGACTGTATTGCTTTTTTGATGTGAACCAAATAGCCAATTTACTAGATTTCTCACAATGCAACCACTATTTTATATTTATTTATTTATTTATTTATTTATTTATTTATTTACAGTATTTATATTCCGCCCTTCTCACCCTGAAGGGGACTCAGGGCAGATCACATTATATATACATATAAGGCAAACATTCAATGCCATATACACATAGAACAAAGACAGACGCAGAGGCAATTTAACCTTCTCCTGAGGGGATGTTTGATTCCGGCCACAGGGGGAGCAGCTGCTTCATCACCCATTGCGACGGCACTTTCTCATTTCAATGGCAGCAGGATGATTTTTTATAGAGTTGTTAGGTCAGCAACGAGCAGGGGCTATTTTTTATTTTTAATTGTCGGGTGCTCACCCTGCCACAGCCTGGCCTCGAACTCATGACCTCTTGGCCAGAGTGATTTATTGTAGCTGACTGCTCACCAGCCTGCGCCACAGCCCGGTCCCTACAATACTACATTAAGAATCCCAGGATATTGTGGGAAATTGAAAATGGCTGCTCATAACTATCTGCCACAGAAGAGACAAAGGTGGGCACCAATGCCCAACCCAATCTAATCCTAATGTTCATAGATGAATTGAAGGCAACCCAGGAATCAACAATATTTGGAGAAAGCTCTTAACTCATCCATCTTCTATGCTCAAATAATAATTTAAAGTCAACATCGATTGATTGGTTCCTACATATTAACCTAATTTGGCTCACAGCGGAAACCTGCAGGTTCAAACATAGGGCTGTTATTTCTAGTGAACGGAGTTCTCATTCCAATTAAATAACAAACAATAAATCAACAAATGTATGTGAAGCTCCAGCAGCCTTGTTCAAACAGGCATTAATTTGTTATGTCAAGATAATGCCCCATTTTGCCTTTAAGAACACCTCCATCCCAACTCTCTGAAAAAAAACATTGCTTATATATCACCAGTCACAATATTTTAGGTTTTTATGGGATGAAGGGCTCCGTGTTGTCTTTATTTTTGCAATCTGGAGAATGTCATGTCCTGTCTGAGGCTCCTTATAGAACATAGGGAATAGAGGTATATGCTGGTATTTCCAACTCCTGAGTCCCAACTCCCTCCATATCGTATACTCGAGTTCCTCCCCTCTCTCCCTCCCCTGACAGCTCTCTCTCTCTCTCTCTCTCTCTTTCCCTCTCGGCAGTTCCCCTCACAGGCAGAACAGTGCTGAATGTGCTAAATTAGGCCATTAGAGGAATTCATTTCTCTTTATTAGCCTGTGTCAAATCCTTTTTATTAGTGGCTGAAAACGACCTCTCTTCTGCAGTAAAATGTCAGGCCAGTTCAGCCCTTTTATTTGTTCTGCATTGACGAGGATCAAACTTTCCCTGAATTAGTGTAGAGAGATTTATTCCTCCGAATTTTGAATGGCTTAAAGGTGAAAAAAGAGAGAAGGAGAGAAGGTGTTGCAGGAGGGAACGAGGAGTGATGGCAGTTGGTGGTCAAGCATAAGCTCTGCTCAACTTTACTATAGGTTTCATCTACTTAGACTCTTTCCTAATGATCTCTTTTTTACATGCATTTATTCATGCCATAGTGAGCTGCAACTATAGTCCCATGCCATGAAGAAAGATGACTTTGATGGAAGAGATAGTTCCTTGGGTGTTTAGAAAACAAAATTGTTGTGAACATTGGAAGACATCCACAGGTGTACACAGTATGGAACTTGAAAGTTTCATGGACTTCAGCAGAAGTGAATAATAATGATGATGATGATGATGATGATGATGATGATGATGATGATGATGAAAAGCTGATAAGGAGAAGACCTGGCTCTGGCTCACGAATGGGACCCTGAAGAAGGAGACAGAAGGCCTGATCCTTGCAGCCCAGGAGCAACATCAGAACAAATGCAATTAAGGCCAAGATCGAAAAATCAACTGATGACCCAAAATGCAGACTGTGCAAGGAAACCAACGAAACCATTGATCATATCCTCAGCTGCTGTAAGAAAATTGCACAGACAGACTACAAACAGAGGCACAACTATGTGGCCCAAATGATTCATTGGAACTTATGCCTCAAGTACCACCTGCCAGCAGCAAAGAACTAGTGGGATCACAAACCTGCAAAAGTATTGGAGAATGAGCACGCAAAGATACTGTGGTACTTCCGGATCCAGACTGACAAAGTTCTGGAACACAACACACCAGATATCACAGTTGTGGAAAAGAAAAAGGTTTGCATCATTGATGTCGCCATCCCAGGTGACAGTCGCATTGACGAAAAACAACAAGAAAAACTCAGCCTCTATCAGGACCTCAAGATTGAACTTCAAAGACTCTGGCAGAAACCAGTGCAGGTGGTCCCAGTGGTGATCGGCACATTGGGTGCCGTGCCAAAAGATCTCAGCCGGTATTTGGAAACAATAGACATTGACAAAATCACGATCTGCCAACTGCAAAAGGCCACCCTACTGGGATCTGCACGCATCATCCGAAAATACATCACACAGTCCTAGATGCTTGGGAAGTGTTCGACTTGTGATTTTGTGATACGAAATCCAGCATGTCTATCTTGTTAGCTGTGTCATAATAAAATAATAATAATACATTATTTATGTTCCTCTCTATCTCCCCAAGATGACTCAGAGTGGATTACAACATACACAGATAGGCAAACATTCAATGCCTTTAATACAGTAGAATAACAATGGCATATGAATGCACATAACAAAGGTAAAGGTTTCCCCTTTCATCTCTGGCTTTCTGGAGGTGGTGCTCAGCTCTGGCCATGGAGGTGCTCTTGTTCCATTTCCAAACCGAGGAGCCTGTTGTCCGTAGACACCTCCTGTTTATGTTGCAGGCATGGCTGCATGGGCACTTTTATTACCTTCCTGCCAAAGTGGTACCTATTGATCTACTCACATTTGCATCTTTTCAAACTGCTAGGTTGGCAGGAGCTAGGGCTAACAGTGGGAGCTCACCCCACCCCGTGGCTGTGAACTGCCGACCTTTAGGTCAGCAAATTCATCCGTTCAATGGTTTAACCCTTTGCGCCACCGCAATCGGTACAGTAGCGGTTGAGCTATAAATCTAAACATCGAGGTCTTGTTTCTGCCTGGAATTTGACATGGAGTAGCCTTAGCTATCATTGTAGGCCTCTACTGCAGATCTCCAAGCCAGAATGATGACTTGGATTATGCCTTCCTAGAACACATGACCACATATTCAGAAAGGGGAGATGAAGTAGCAATAGAAGATTTTAATTATCCAGATATTTGTTAGAATTCAAACTCTGCCAAAAAAATAACAAATTCTTCACCAGTCCAGAAGGTAGAAGAGGCAACCAGGGGATCTGGCATTTCGGATCTGTTCCCAACCAGCAGCAGTGGACTGATTAATATGCTGATCTGTGGGATAAATGAAATTTTTTGAAATAATTAGCATAATGGAAATAAAAATGTAGTCTCCGCATAGTAGCCAAGACTGTGGCCAAGTGATGTGTGGATCTTCTCAGTCTGTTGGAGGTGCTACATGTGGATAGGAAAGTTTGATGTTTTTCCTTTCAATTCTTGTGGTTCTTCATCTTTACTAGTCAGCCATTCAAATGGAGCGCATCTTCTGACATCAGTCTAATGACAGTTCTTCAAGGAGAGGAATGTTCTCTGCAAAATTTCCAACCCCTATAGTAGCAATATGGGCATTTTATCTTTTTTGCTTTGTGAGATTTTGTGTCCCCTTGTGCCAGGGGTCGTCCCCACAAGACATGTCCCTTTGTGCCAGAAGTTTACAAAACCCTGCTTTCCCTCCCTTCCCACCACTACACTTTAATTTGTTCCTAACATTGAAAAGGTATTTGTGCAATGCGCAAAGGTTGGAGGTGCGTTCCTGAACTCGTACCACCTGGCATTACTGCTTAGATTATTAGTTCCTAGTAATTTAGTGCCCTTGCACAGGGTCAATTTGTGCTTTTCATTTCTAATTGATCTAGTGTCTGTTTAAATGGCAGCAGGCATCTGTTGAGAGTATGAAGGTTCATAAGGCGAAATAATTCATAACACCGTCTGGAATTTGCCTTTCATATCCCTCAGCTAAGCCTCAGCAGGGCTGCCTAAATTACAACTAGGGAGGTTTCCCCCCTTGCTTTCTGCTCATGGCTTGGAAAATCTTGCATTAAACTGGGATCAGTATAGATTAGACTGTAATATGCTGCAGTATTAGTGGCTGCAAATGAAGACTTATACTAGAGTTTAACCCCTTCACCTGCCTTTCTCTTTGTCTTCGTCCGGGAAGGCTTGGCTAATCCATTGGTTCCTCTGATTTGTTGATGTGTAAAATAGATCTTTCGGTTCACAGGGCTCCTGAGATAGGCATTAAAGACAATAGGCATTAAAGAAATTTAAGCACACTTGCTTTGATTAAATAAAGAGTGACTTTCATCCCTTAGTGGAATGGGCATATGGTATTTCCAGTTTCTCACATATTTGAAGACAAGAGGAAAATATCATCTCTGATATCATGACAGGTATCCCCATTACCAAGTCATTGTATAGAGGTATGGAGTGCTTAATTTATTTGTAATGCACTTTTGGGTGGGACAGGTGACTTAGTAGAATAGCCAAATAAGACGTACTATTGACTATGTAGCTTATTTATTTTCTCAGCTAAACCTTAAGAAATGACTTTAATTTCTGAGGCAATAGATGTTATTATTATTATTATTTATTCGTTATGAAGAGTAGCAATTCGCTTGAGGTATCTTAACTGGGCAAATCTATTTTTGCTTTTACTCTTGGCCATTTTAGAGCCAGATATCTGATTAAGCTCAAGCCACCGTCCTTAAGAATTGCCTTTACTGAGCTGCGATTCCAAGTAATGCCTACCGCAGTGTTAGATGGTCGCTATCATAATGTGCCATGGGAAAATAGACTATGTATCTGCGGCCAAAGTCAGGTAGAAGACACTGTGCATTACATGTTAGTTTGGCCATTGTATAGTGCCCCAAGAGAAAGACACCTGGAACCCCTGCTAACTCATGGTAAAGGGAATTGCTTAGCAGAAATGGTGTATTTTCTGCTGAGTGACACAAACAACTATGTAACTCACAAAGTAGCCCTGTTTGCTCTATCTGCAAAAAAGATCAGAAAGATAGAATTAGATAAAATTGCCATCAACTGCCGAGGAGACTCAAAGGATTAAGTGGACTCACAATATGCATCTATATGTGAACTCTTTTGCAATATTTTTTTTTAATTACTGTTAACTGTCATTGTTTTAACTCCTTGCGGGAGCACGATTATGGCTTCTGCTCAGTATCATTGGAGTCTATTGCTCCAAGGGTACTATTGTGTGCATGCGTTGCTTTTTGTCATGGCCTTGGGCCCGTACAATAAACTATTTTGATGATGATTATTTATTATTATAATAGCTTGGGTCCCCGGCGATGCCCGGGTTATTTGAAAAGGCCCAGATCCTTCACTGGTGTGGTTCAGAGTGCTCTCTGGATGCTTTCAGAGTGCTTTTTGGATGCAAGGTGAACTATAACTCCCACCCTGGTGAGTGAGTCCCCACCACAAACCTCTATAGTATGTTCTGTTGGTCCTGTGGGTTCTGGTGAACTGTAACTTCCATCCTGTTGAGTCAGTCCCCCAACCCTCTTCAGTCTGTTCAGTTGCTGATCAATTCCTCTGTTTGCTGTGTGCCATAGGAAAGGGTTAAGGGAGAGGAAGTGGGTGGGGTCATGCAAATTTCACACCAATGGAGAGAGAAAGGAACACTGGGATGTGGCACTCGCTGTATCCTGCAATGTCATTGGAGGGGGTGCTTTTGGTGGCTCCTCAGGGACTGTAGGTTGTAGCCATTTGTGGAGGAGGCAGGAGTTTGTGTAAGCCACATACACACATACTCACGTGCACACATACAGATTTTTACTTTTATTATGTGTATAGATGGATAGATAGATTTATTTATTTATATCCCGCTTTATTAATTTTTTTATTGGGGTTGTCCTTTCAAATCATTCTGGGAGCATTGCAAATCCTTCAGCCCTCAAATCAGCCGCAGTCCAAAACTGTTCTATCCATCAAAAAAATAGAACTGCCATTGGTGAATTGCATTTGTCTCTGAACTGCTGTTGCATTTTCCTTTGTCCTTAGGCATCCCCTTTTCCCCCTCCTTACACTGCTGTTTGAGAAGTGTGAGCAGGCTACGCAAGGCTCGGAGTGTATCACTTCTGCCAGCTTTGATGTTGACATTGAAAATTTCGTCCATCAGCAAGAACAAGAGCACAAACCATTCTTCAGTGATGACCCTGAACTGGACAACCTGGTAATGTTTTGGCCTGGACCAGTCAATCCTATCGATTGATACTGTATTTAACACGTCTCTAAGCAAACTCCCTCCTCCCTCTGCGCCATACTTCCAGACTTTACTCCAGAGCAGAGTTTAGAAAAATTATTTGGGGGAATTCAGGGAGTGATCGCACAGAAAGAAACATTTTCCAAGCTCTACAGCTGGAGACATGTCTGTCAAGGTTCACACCAAAGAAATCCAAATTGTTCCGCATGAGTAAGTTAGGACAATTACGGGAAAGCTGCACATGTTCTATTTTGCATAACAGAGCCCACTTCCAAGCATTTTCCACAGCCATTCATGGTGGATTTTTTTTTTACAGCTGTTGACCCAGGAAGATGTGATCATCTGTCACATTAGAGCAGTTTGGGGGGTGCGATTACATTTGGGAAATGACATTTTTTGAGAATGAAATAACCAATATAGGGAGAGAATACTCTTACCTAAGGGGGAAATGCTTCTGACATTAAGGAAGGTTTCAGCTTTAAAATGTATAAAACCATAGTAGTTTTTAATCATATCAGAAGCAACTTGAGAACATTCTGCAAGTCGCTTCTGGTGTGAGAGAATTGGCTATCCACAGAGATGTTGCCCAGGGGATGCCCAGATATGTTACAATCCTGCTGGGAGGCTTCTCTCATGTCCACACAAGCTATTGCTGACAGACAGGAGCTCACCCTGTCTTGCAGATTCAAACTGGCAACCTTCAGGTCAGTAACCCAACCTTCAGGTCAGCAGTTCAGCTGGCACAAGGGTTAACCTTTTTTGCCACTGCGGCTCCAAACTATAGTAGTGACAGATATCCTAGATGCATGCATTGGGCTGGCATTTATTTATTATTATTTATTTACTTACAGTACTTATACCCCACTCTCACCCCCAAAGGGAGACTCAGGGCGGCTTACAAACTATGGCAATAATACAGGGCCAGATTCAGATAATAACAATATCAATAAAACACAATATTGTAAAACTGTAAAAAAATACATATCAATTAAAAAAGTCTTTCAAATGATTAAAACATACTAAAATATATTAAACATATCAAACTGACATTGCATTGAGGCATGATTACAGGCATGGATTGATTGATGGATGGATGGGTCAATAGAATTATGCTATTGTATAACATTCATATGGGGCCTCTGGTGGTGCAGTATGTTAAAGCGCTGAGCTGCTGAACTTGTGGATCGAAGGGTCACAGGTTCGAATCCGGGGAGCGGAGTGAGCGCCCATTTGTTAGCCCCAGCTTCTGCCAACCTAGCAGTTCGAAAACATGCAAATGTGAGTAGATCAATAGGTACCGCTTCGGCGGGACGGTAACAGCGCTCCATGCAGTCATGCCAGCCACATGACCTTGGAGGTGTCTTTGGACAATGCCGGCTCTTCGGCTTAGAAATTGAGATGAGCACCAACGCCCAGAGTCAGACACGACTGGATTTAACGTCTGGTTTGCAGTAGAATCCCAATGGGTATCATTGCAGATCACTAAAAGAATTGTGTATTGTGCCAGGATGTAGCTATATCAGTGTAATGTTATGCTTTATAGCAGGCATGGGCAAACCTTGGCCCTCCAAGTGTTTTGGACTTCAACTTCCAAAATTCCTAACAGCCGATAGGCTGTTAGGAATTGTGGGAGTTGAAGTCCAAAACACCTGGAGGGCCAAAGTTTGCCCATGCCTGCTTTATAGCCTCTGATATAAGGCACAGTTCAAAACAATATATAAGAAAGCTGCCTTGAGTCCCTTTTGGGGTGAGAAAGGCGGGGTATAAATAGGGTAAATAAATAAATAAATACTATATCTGAAATCCCAGAGCATGGTTTTGATATAAGCCTTTTACTGAAGCTAAAACAGGGCCTAAATAGTCCTCAGTGCCAGGATAAGGGGCTGCCTTGGAAACCCACCTATGCCACCTTGTGTTCTCTCATGGATAAAAGGCAGGATAGAAATCTACAATAAATATAGATATTCCGCACCTTTTAACATTTTTCTTAAAATGCTCTTGGTAGTTATGGGTGTTCCCTATACCTTGATAGGTCATGGTTGCGTGGTTTGCATAATTAGTGTGTAGTTATCTCTCTTAGGTGCTTATTATGCAAATCCATGTATTGTGATTGGCCAGCCCCATTATTACCCAAATGGAGCATGTAGCTTTGAATAGTTATAATGTTGTTATAGCTCAGTAACCACACTGTGCCTGTGCTGATATCATTCCTCTAACTGGCCAGTATAATCTTGTCTTCCTGGCTGCTTTGGTGTCTTTTGGATATGACAGCATGTGCTTGCCTTAACTTCTGTGCCCTCACAGAAATGTTAATTTGACTTTGGAGTATAATAAATGCATTTCTAACTCAGGAAAGAAACTTGAAAAATATTAGAACTGACCACATAATGAGTCCAAATATGCAGTGGCCTGAAATAATCTGCGAGTAATCAAATCCATGAAAGTGAAACATGCAAAAGTAGAGGGATGACCGTAGAAACAATTATGTAGTTCATTAAGAAAACATGATTTTGTAGAACATCTTGGAGCCCCTGGTGGTGCAGTAGATTAAACCGCTGAGCTGCTGAACTTGCTGACCAAAAGGTCGGTGGTTCAAATCCGAGGAGAGGGGTGAGCTCCTGCTGTTAGCCCCAGCTTCTATCAACCTCGCAGTTCGATAACATGTGAATGTGAGTAGATCAATAGGGAAGGAAACGGTGCTCCATGCAGTCATGCAGGCCACATAACTTAGGAGGTGTCTACAGACAATGCCAGTTCTTCAGCTTTGAAATGGAGATGAGTACCAACCCCCAGAGTCGGACACGACTAGACTTAATGTCAGAGGAAAACCTTTACCTTTACCTATTTTATGCCTTATCCCTGTTTTGAAGCAAACAGGATCAAGATTTTGGACTTAGCCTTGTTTGCTTCACTTTGCACAAGGGAATTAGTCTCTATTGTGGCCTGAAGAATTAAACAGGAAGAGTTTTGAAAGGAGATCAGAATGTGTTAAATTCCTTTGTTTCGTAAGTTTGTCCGCAGCATTAACCAGCTTGTTACAGCCGCCTCCTACTATTTTTGCACAGATTATATTAAAGTTCACCGCTCTAATATCAGGATCCTGTGTCATTTATCTAAGGGATTCAATGTCAAAGTTAAATTGAAGCCAATGAATTCTGAAGCATGGCAAGGTGCTGGTGTCTTCCCATGAGGCGGAGAAGTGACTTGACCATACTGCCATCCCTCTGTCATTTGAGTGTAATTAAATCCAATAAAAGATGAAATACTTCCTTGCCTAGAAAACAGGAGATTCTATCTTTTCCCCAGCTTCCCAGTTCAGCAATATCAGCAATTGCACCAGGATGCTGAAGACAGGAGTTGGGCACAATGTAAGAGCCCAAATCCTCATGCATGCCTAGACCTACTCAAATGCCCCATCTGGCACTTCATACTTTAAAAAATAACCAACCTACCAAAAACCAATCCAAAAATGTATCCTCCTTAAGCCTTTAATGTTGGAAGCTAGTAGTTCTATGCAGTGACAATTCATCGAATCATCGAGTTGGAAGAGGCATGCAATCCAAGCCCTTGCCATGCAGGAACACCCAATCGAAGCACCCCCAACAGATGGCCACCCAGCCTCCAGAGAAGGAGGTTAATCCACTCCAAAGCAGCATATTCCATAATCAAACTGCTCTTACTGCCAGGATATTTTCCTGATGTTTAGGTGGAATCTCTTTTCCTCATGTTTAAATATTTGAGAGGATGTGTTGATGAAGACTTTCATGGCCGGAATCATTGGGTTGCTGTGTTTTTTCTGGGCTGTTTGGCCATGATCCAGAAGCATTCTCTCCTAACGTTTCACCCACATCTATGACAGGCATCTTCAGAGGTTGTGAGGTCTGTTGGAAACTAAGCAAGTGGGGTTTATATAGTGGCCAATTGCAACATGCCTCCAATAGACACGACCTTCCACAGATATATAAACCTCCCTTGCCTAGTTTCCAACAGACCTCACAACCAATGAGGATCCTGCCATAGATGTGGGTGAAATGTCAGGAGAGAATGCTTCTGAAGCATGGCCATACAGCCCGGAAAACTCACAGCAACCCATTTCAGAGGATGTCACATTGAGAAAGCAGCAAACTTGTTTTCTATTGGCACTACAACATGGAACAATGCATTCAAATTTCAGGAAAAACAATTTTCCTGTTATCTTTCTGTTTTGCTGTACATTCATGTTCACTAGTAAGTAATTCTAGAGACAGTTACTGTTACTTTGCCTGTTGTAGGCAGGCACAGACAGCTAGAGCAGGATGGGCTAAAAAGTATCCCATTCTTTCCCAGCTACAGCTATATTGTGCTTTGTACTGCTTCAGCAATGTGGCAGTTGAATGTCTGTGTTTCTTCAGTCCTTCAACACACACTAAATTTCCAGCTACCTTATCTTTTTGCTTTTTCATCATCTTCAGTAAAATGCAGGCACTCATCATAATAGTGTTGATAATCAGAGCCCTAAAAAAGAATCCAAAAATGCAGACAACTATATCAATCCACACCATGTTGTCGAAGGCTTTCATGGCCAGGATCACAGGGTTGTTGTGTGTCTTTCGGGCTGTGTGGCCATGTTCCAGAAGCATTCTCTCCTGACGTTTCGCCCACATCTATGGCAGGCATCCTCAGAGGTGTGAGGTACCTCACACCTCTGAGGATGCCTGCCATAGATGTGGGCGAAACGTCAGGAGAGAATGCTTCTGGAACATGGCCACACAGCCCGAAAGACACACAACAACCCTGTAATCCACACCATCATCACCAGGAGCAGGTTCTTTTCTAAAGCTTCTGGGGGTTCAGTTTCCTATCAAGAAATGACCCCAAAGCTCTTTGCAAAACAACAGGGATAGGTCATAGCAGAATCTTGTTGCTTGTAAAAATCAACCCCTTGCTGCAGTTACTGTAAAGAGATGCAGCCAGGCCCATGGCCAAAAATGCTGAGCTGGGTTGGCATTAATAATGCTAGCATAATGAGGGTGGCCAACAGAGTTAAATGAAAAGTGATACTTGTAAATGCATTATTAAATAGGTTCTGCATCCTTTACCAGGAAATAAATATGTATGCAAGAAGGGCAAGCATAGCCTGGTGACATCAGTTCCCATTCTGTACTGGATGGGACCCCAGGCATTTTTTTCCCCATGTCAAGAGCGACTTGAGAAACTGCAAATCGCATCCTGTGAGAGAGAATTGGCTGTTGCCAAGGGGACGCCCAGGTGTTTTACCATCCTGTGGGAGGCTTCTCTCATGTCCCCACATGGGAAGCTGGAGCTGACAGACAGGAGCTCACCCCAGTCCAACCTTTTGGTCAGCAGTCCTGCCAGCACAAGGGTTTTTGCTCTACCGGGGTCTCCTACTCCAGTGATTAGAGGATAGCATAACTCAGGAAAACAGAGAAGCCTGACTTGGGTTATGTCATCTAATAACCCTAAGCCTGACAAAGGTCATTGTTCCTGCGAATCAAAGAGTCCTTTAAGCCTGTACCACTCACACAAACCATGACCCCATTGCAGTTCTTTATTTCACCCTTTACCAGATGTTACAGGCTGGAGAAATCCAGATTCCATCCATTAATCTAGGAATCACTTACTTGCCATTGAATATAGTGTCACTTTTTGTAATTGTGATGTTATGATCTTGTCTGTTGTTGTTGTTGTTGTTGTTGTTGTTGTTGTCTCCACTTGTATACCATTTTTCTCACCCCAGATGGGGGACTCAAAGCAGTTTCCAAACATATTATGGCAAAATTCAATGCCTAGACAACAATAATAAAATAAAAGTATCGACTGAGTCATAAAAACGCAGTAACATTAACATTAAAACATAGAGTTAGAAACATATTAATTTAAACATTAAAACATTAAAATATCATTCTATAGCAATATCATTCAGTCTGGACAAAATCCTACATTGATCCATGAGTACATTGCAGTTGCTGCTGCTACCACTACTATATCCTCCAACATTAAATAGATGACAACTTGGACTTACACAACTGAGCCACATCAGAGTGACATTGAGAGGATATGACCAGGCAACAAGAGGGCAAACTTTATTAAGAAAAACACACAAAATTCTGGTATTTATGTTCTGAGTTTAAGAAGGGCAAAACAGAGTCTCTGGGCCCTTCCACACAGCCATATAACCCAGAATATCAAGGCAGAAAATCCCACAATATCTGCTTTGAACTGTGTTATCTGAGTCCATATTGCCATGCATTCCGGCTCAACGCAGAAAATGTGAAATTTTATTTAGCTGTGTGGAAGGGGCCTCTCTTTTCTTTTCTACTGTGTTAATGGAGCACAAACTTTCTTTTACTTTGAATTCAGTTTGCAGCAAGTAAGCTAAAGATGAAGAGGGAAAGTGGGAGGAAGAGAGAGGAGTAGGGACATTTTGAAAGTAGCTAAGAAGATGGGATAGTAGAGGATGAACTAGAGCTGCCTCTGCTAAACTGGGACAGTTGGAGGGTATTATGTTGCTAATACCAGCACCATACCTATTATGATTAAGAAATTATTATGATTGTATTATGCATGATGCCATGCTAAGCCATTGCAACAAAAGCAGGTAAGAATCCCACAAGATCCTTTGTTCTTAATATATGAATTGCACTCACACAGACATATATATGAAAGAATTCCATTCTCTCATTCATATATATATATATATATATATATATATATATATATATATACACACACACACACACACACACACACACACACACACAGTATATGAATATTCATATATATGTGTGTGTGTGTGTGTGTGGAGCCCCGGTGGCAAAGTGTGTTAAAGCGCTGAGCTGCTGAACTAGCAGACCGAAATGTCCCAGGTTCAAATCCCAGGAGTGGAGTGAGCGCCCGCTGTTAGCCCCAGCTCCTGCCAACCTAGCTGTTCGAAAACATGCAAATGTGAGTAGATCAATAGGTACTACTCTGACGGGAAGGTAATGGCACTCCATGCAGTCATGCTGGTTACATGACCTTGGAGGTGTCTATGGACAAAGCCAGCTCTTTGGCTTAGAAATGGAGATGAGCATCAACCCCCAGAGTCAGACATGACTGGACTTAACGTCAGGGGAAACCTTTACATACATATATATATATATATCCTTGATCTTTTTAACCTTTTATGGTCTTTTTTTCTTCTTCCTGACAGTGGTATAGCTTGGTAGGAAACCTAAGAAGAAGCCCTTCAATATCTCCCTCCCAAACCTGCCCAAAGTTTGTTTGTTGTATCTACACAATTTCAGTGCTACTAATCCTATGTAAATTGTCCACCACTGCTGATGGCAAAGAGGAGATGAAAAGGCCAGCGACATTAACCATCATTAGAATAAGAATCATGTATTCCTCACAGGCGAGATGCACATAATTAGAAATTAGAAAAAGGTCAGATCTCGCCATTATCAACTCAATCAGCTGCTGAGTGCCACACAGTCAATTAATTCAGCATCTGTATTTTTTACAACCCTGTGCACGTATTCCGTCGGACTGTAACTCTTTATCTGGACAGATATACTGCTCAGCGAAGCGGGGACATAAAATGAGAGACCCCAAGCAAATGAGCTGAGATAATTGAGAGATTTATTTTACACACACACACACACACACACTCCCTCACACACACACATGTATATGTCAAGTTTCGTGTCTTTGCCCTTGAATGCTGACTTTCAGGGATGCAGCTGTTGGAAGAACATGGTGACCTGGCACAACAGGATCCAAGCATATTTTTTATTATCATCAATGGATATACATACACATATACAGTAGAGTCTCACTTATCCAAGTTTCTGGATTATCCAAGCCATTTTTGTAGTCAATGTTTTCAATATATCGTGATATTTTGGTGCTAAATTCGTAAATACAGTAATTACAACATAACATTACTGCGTATTGAACTGCTTTTTCTGTCAAATTTGTTGTAAAACATGATGTTTTGGTGCTTAATTTGTAAAATCATAACCTAATTTGATGTTTAATAGGCTTTTCCTTCATCCCTCCTTATTATCCAAGATATTCGCTTATCCAACATTCTGCCGGCCCGTTTATGTTGGATAAGTGAGACTCTACTGTACTCGTATGTAAGTCAAACTCATGGCAGGACAGGTTTTAGAACCAAAATTATTGGTTTTGGTGTAACCCATAGATAAATTGAGGGTCATTCCACAGGGAACCAAAGCATTGGTGCTGCTCAAGCGACCAGCTGTCTCTGCTTACTGCCATTCTTTTCCCACCAGATATTTAAAGAGTCCAGAAATTGTGCTGGGATGGAGAGGGTAAAGGGGTTGGTGCTTTCTCTCTCTCTCCTTCCACTTGTTCCCCCTTTTCCTCTTCTTCTTCCCTCCCTATCCTTCCCTCTTCTCACTCTCGCTGACACATACATTTCCTGCCATGGCTCAAAAGGGCTCTTTAGGCTGCTCTGACCCTGCATTCGGTCCCAAACACTTTAATCTTATTCGTTGTCAAAGGTTTTCATGTCCTGAATCACTGGGTTGTTGTGAGCTTGCTGGGCTATATGGCCATGTTCTAGAAGCATTCTGTCCTGATGTTTTGCCACATCTATGGCAGGCATCCTCAGAGATGGTGAGGTGTTGGAAATACGCTGTGTCCAGGTTGGTTCATCTAGTGCTCTGCTATGGCAGACTTCTCTGGTTGAGTTAGTTTGCAGGGCCTTTCATGTTCCTTGTTCCTGAGCAATGCTGCTGCGTTTGGTGGTCCCTATGTAGACTTGTCCACAGCTGCATGGTATACGGTAGACTCCTGCAGAGGCGAGAGGATCCCTCTTATCCTTTACTGAATGTAGCATTTGTTGGATTTCCTTAGTGGGTCTATAGATAGTATGTAGAGTGTGTTTATTTATCAGCTTCCCTATGCGGTCATGTATGGTAAGAACACTTCTCCTCTGGGTAGATCTTTATCTTTACTCTCATGGACACAGCATATTATTTGCGAACACAGAAATGCTGGACCACTGTGTCAGACTACACAAAGAAACCATTGAAATCCACAAGCATGGGAACAATTTCAACAGAAAGGAAGAAACTATGAAAATAAACAAAATCTGGCTAGCAGTATTAAAAACCTCTAAAATCAGGACAGTAAATAAAGAACACCACTCAGAATCATAGAATCATAGAATTGTAGAGTTGGAAGAGACCTCATGGGCCATGCAACCTCTTGCAAGAACAAGGAAAATCTCATTCAACGCAGCCCCAACAGATGGCCATCTAGCCTTTGCTCAAAAGCTTCCAAAGAAAGAGCCTCCATCACACTCCGGGGCAGAGAGTTCCACTGCTAAACAGCCCTCACAGTGAGGAAGTTCTTCCTGATGTTCAGGTGGAATCTCCTTTCCTGTAGTTTGAAGCCATTGTTCCGCGTCCTAGTCTCCAGGGCAGTAGCAAACAAGCTTGCTCCCTCCTCCCTATGACTTCCCCTCACATATTTGTACATGGCTATCATGTCTCCTGTCAGCCTTCTCTTCTGCAGGCTAAACATGCCCAGTTCTTTAAGCCGCTCCTCATAGGGCTTGTTCTCCAGACCTTTAATCATTTTAGTCGCCCTCCTCTGGACGCTTTTCAGCTTGTCAACATCTCTCTTCAACTGCGGTGCCGAGACTTGGACACAGTATTCCAGGTGTGGTCTGACCAAGGCAGAATAGAGGGAGAGCATGACTTCCCTGGATCTAGACATTATACCCCTATTGATGCAGGCCAGAAGACAGGGGAATTCCAGACAAGAAACAACCAGGGCCAGTTAGCAACTCCCATCAAAGGATTCCCCCAGGCAGGAAGCAGCCAGGCTTTGAAGCTGCAAGGCTATTCAATGCTAATCAAGTTGGCCGATTGAAATATCCACACATGCCTCAAACAGACAAGAGTTCTTTCTCCCACCCTGGACATTATTCCACAGATATATAAACCCCACTTGCCTAATTTCTAACAAACCTCGCAACCTCTGAGGATACCTGCCATAGATTGGGTGAAACGTCAGGAGAGAATACTTCTGTAACATGGCCATACAGCCTAGTAAACTCACAGCAACCCACTTTCACTTTACTCCCTCTAGATAACTTCCTCCCTTCCCTCTTCCTTTTGTCCACTGCAATGACTCATAGAAGTGTTTTGCCAGCTCACATGAAGAAAAATTAAAGCCTCACCCTAGCTGCAACTGAAGTAGTCTTTGCAGACTTTTTTTTTTGCGGTGTGCGGGAGGTGGTGGTGGAAGGGGATGCTCAACAATGGCACCGTGACTGTAATCTCACAAATCCTCCTGGGGAGGTGGGGAGGCAGGAGGGATGTGCCCCCTGTTTGCCCCTGGATTGCTGTGCTTCTATTAACCTTTTCCTTGGTGTGTTTATCAACTACCCCCCTCCCCTCCTCTGTGCCCTTTTCTCCTGCTTCCTATGTGATTTGCTTAGGAAAGCTTTCATAGTCCATTAAGAGAAACAAATGCCTCTATAAATGAAATTATCTCAGTAGAGTTTTCCAGAGGTGCTTCTACTACTTTTAAAAATAGACATCCACCAGCAAGCACCAGAAGTGGATCTTTTCCTTTGTATCCAATGTCTAATGCAATGATGGGCAACCTTTTGCGCTTGGTGTGTCAAAATTCACCAAAAAACCTAGTATGACTTGGGTGGTGTGTCACTTTGAGAAAAAAACCATAATTTCGGACTATGTATAGTTTAAATAACAAAAATGTATAATTGTAATATATAACTGTATTTAATAAATCAAAAACTATTTACTACCATTATTTCCATGTACAACAATCTATGGTACCTCTTGCAGTTTCCACGCTAATTTCTCTCTATTCCAGTTTCAATGTAGTCATGAATAATAATATAATAGTAATAATATGATAATATACTACAATAATAATAGAATAATAATAGAATGATATAATGACAATCTCTCTCTATATATATATAAACTAGCTGTGCCCAGCCACGCGTTGCTGTGGCGAAGTATGGTGGTATGGGAAATAAAGTATTGAGGAATTGGTGGTAGTTAAGGTAAAGGGTAAAGCTTTTCCCCTGACATTAAGTCCATTATAAATGGGTTATATAGCTGTGTGGAAGGGCCTTGAGTCTACACTGCCATATAATCCAGTTAAAATCAGATAATCTGTATTTTATAGGCAGTGTGGAAGAGGCCTGAGGCCTAACTCTGCCTGTCCCGTGGGCTGAGTGGGTTGCTAGGAGACCAAGTGGGCGGAGCTTAGCCTTCTAACTGGCAGCAGTTGGATAAAAACAATTATTCCTCTCCCTCTAATTAGGACTTTATTTTTCTTTTCTTTTTGTTGTATGAACATAGAGGCATGGATGAGGGGTTGTGCTGCCAAGTTTAGTGTTTCTGGGATGTGCAGTTTTGTTGTTTTGTCCTAGGCTGAAATTTCATTACCCTTTTATATATATAGACTAGCTGTGCCTGGCCACGCATTGCTGTGGCGAAGTTTGGTGGTATGGGAAATAAAGTATTGAGGAATCGGTGGTAGTTAAGGTAAAGGGTAAAGCTTTTCCCCTGACATTAAGTCCATTATAAATGGGTTATATAGCTGTATGGAAGGGCCTTTAGTCTACACTGCCATATAATCCAGTTAAGATCTGATAATCTTTATTTTATAGGCAGTGTGGAAGAGGCCTAAGTGAGGCCTAACTCTGCCTGTCCCCTGGGCTGAGTGGGTTGTTAGGAGACCAAGTGGGCAGAGCTTAGCCTTCTAACTGGCAGCAATTGGAATAAAAACAATGATTCCTCTCCCTCTAATTAGGACTTTATTTTAATTTTATTTTTATTGTATGAACGTAGAGGCATGGATGAGGGGTTGTGCTGCCAAGTTTAGTGTTTCTGGGAGGTGCAGTTTTGTTGTTTTGTCCTAGGCCGAAATTTCATTACCCAATGAAATTCCAATGAATCTGCATGCGGCAGTGTGTCAGCAAAAATGGCTAGGCGTGTCAATGCTGACACGCGTGTCATAGGTTGGCCATCACTGGTCTAATGGCTTCTCTCCTGACCATATCCCTGTGTGCATCTTGTGTTTGTATAGGCAAGGTTGCCACCCTGGGACTAATAGTTTGTAAAAGTGGCCACTAAAATTAGCAAGTTGAAGAGGTGCTTTGAAATTTAAAGACTCTTTGTGGCATTTCTTAAAAAAAAAAAACCGAATTACTGCCCCGCAGTGTAATAGCTAGGATTTTATATATTATTCAGGATCTTGAGCCAGGGCTGTAAAACATAAGGTCTCAGTTCCATGCATGGAATGTTTTATGTGTAAATTTTTTGAACGTTTATGGGGTATATTTTACTGAGGCCAAGGCTTTGCTCAAGGGAGAGCTTACAGGCATGTTTCCACTCTCCGATCTTGTTAGGAAGAGCGGCCAGATGAGAATAACACTTTTACATAGAACACTTCTCAAAAGCACTTGAGGAATGAAAGGCCAGTATTTTGCAAACGGAGCTTGTGGTGCTTTTTAATCTGCTGATGTAATAGTGGGTTCCAGTGTAGGACATTCACTTTGGATAAGATATCCATGGAAAAGCATGGTAACTGTAAAGCCTTATGCACTCTTCTGCATGCCAAAAGAGGGGGAAAATACTTTTCAATATGTACACTTTCTAGACATAGCTTGATGTTTGCTCTTTATTTAATCATCTCTAGATGGTGAAAGCCATTCAGGTCCTGAGGATTCATCTACTGGAATTAGAGAAGGTGAATGAATTGTGCAAAGACTTTTGTAATCGTTATATCACCTGCCTCAAAACTAAGATGCACAGCGACAACCTACTCAGGAATGACCTTGGAGGGCCTTACTCCCCAAACCAGTCCTCCATCAACCTACACACACAGGTAATGGTCGGAACATCTTCAGTCTAACATAGTTCCTTAGAAGGGAATTAGCTTTTCTTCTAATATTTTCATATTTCCATCTAAAAGGGGGTTATATGACTTCTTTCTTTTTTGTAGTGTGTTCATTTTGTTTATGGATTAGCCAAAACTGTAGAGGAAATGGGGAGTCTCAGGACTGATATCGTATGTGCTTTCTGATGTCTGCTATTTAAACATTTGGGTTTTGATTGCAGAAATGTGTGCATGTACCTATGTGTCTGTGTCAAAATTTAAGAGAGATCAAGAACTCTGTCTGCAATCAGATGGATACATTGCGAATAAATACCGTTGAACATGAGGGGAAACTCAATGAGAATAAGATCCAGCTGCAGCATTTCGATCCTTTTATTTATTCCGAGTATTTTTTTCCACTGGAAGTATTCTTGTGATGTAAGGTCCAAGATCACAGCACAAAGCTCCTTCCATCTCACCCCATGCCAAAAAGATAAACTGATTTTTAACAAATAGCCTCACTGAAAATGCTACACAGCTCTTATAATAAAATCTTCTTTTCTGTGTTGTTTTTTTGTTTTGGTTAAGACCTGCCTTTTATGTGGATTCCAAATAGAAGGGGAAATTGCTTTTTAGCATTATGTTCCTGAGCCCTGGAGACAAAATAAAATAATTCTCTCTTGCACCTTACTGCCAAGAAGAAGATTGTTTTGGAGGGAGCAAGAAACACACACCAAACTTACCACCTCTGTTCCCCTGAAGAAAAGATGGCACATTGAAACAATGGCTTGAAAAGAGGAGGATAATTTCTTTAGCTCCAAGCAGCCACAACAAAAGAACATCTCCATGGAGAGTTTTATGGAATTACAGTAGAGTCTCACTTATCCAACATAAATGGGCTGGCAGAATGTTGGATAAGCGAATATGTTGGATAATAAGGAGGGATTAAGGAAAAGCCTATTAAACATCAAATTAGGCTATGATTTTACAAATTAAGCACCAAAACATCATGTTATACAACAAATTTGACAGAAAAAGTAGTTCAATACGCAGTAATTCTATGTAGTAATTACTGTATTTACAAATTTAGCATCAAAATATCATGATGTATTGAAAACATTGACAACAAAAATGCGTTGGATAATCCAGAACGTTGGATAAGCGAGTGTTGGATAAGTGAGACTCTACTGTATCTGTCCCTCCTTATTTATTTTGTATCAAAAGCATTGCATAAATTGCATAAAAGCATTGCATAAAACTGATAAAAATAGAAGGAGCACAAGCGGTTAAATACCTTTCGACCAAAAACGGAAAACTGTGACTGCATTTTCTGTAGCCTCAAACAATTCTTCCCCGGTGCATGAGGCAGGACATTTCGGACAAGCATTCAGATGTGGAGTTGTCTGTTCTGCTTCACAGTCGCACAAGGTGGAGGGTTCTTCTAGGTAGTGCCATTTTGCCAGGTTGTCTTTTGATGTGCCAGCTCCACTTCTGAGTCCGTTCAGGGACTTCCAAGTTGCCCATTCTTGGTTTGCCCCTGGAAGAAGACCCTCATGGGGGGGGGGGCATCCAATTGGGATTTCCTGGTTTAGTTTCCCAGAGAGATATTCTTGCTGTCGCTGGGAGAACGTTAAAAGGAGTGGTGGTTCTCATTAAGCTTTTCCTTGATTTGAGTCTACTGGGAAGAAGCTGATAGCCATGCAGTGGGTGGCTTTCACAGTGTTCAACCTTATTTCTCTCATAGTTAGCAGCAACTTCCCATCGCACGTCAGGAGGGGCAATGCCAGCTAGCTTGTAGAGTTTATCAACAGGTGTAGGTTTGAGATTATTCTGCATGTTTCATTCATTGCTATGTTCCATCTGCTTTGCATGGGCAGACTTGTGCCAAACAGACTTGAGTAAGACAAGGCCATGGATGATGTTCTGTCTCTCCTGTGCCATTTGGGCACTTCCATTGCAACTAAAAATAGTTGTTGTTGACCTTTTCTTTATTTCATAGACTAAGGACCCATCCACATTACCAAAATTGCAGGGTAGGTGACGCATTAGATTGGGGCATCCAAACAACACACTCAGGCTAATGCATAAAGAGATAAACCTTTTACTGCAGTTTACATCTGGGCTAAAGAAAATACCTGAAAAGATCTGGATCATCCAAAAATCATCCAATGTGTATTACGAATGATAACAACAACAACAAAAACAGTTGTTGCAATCCTAAACCCAATTCCTTGAAAGTATATTCAATTAAACTCAGTAGAGTTTACTTCAGATTAGTCTCAAACTAACTCATTTGTTCCAGTCATGTATTATTGGTAATATGACTTGAGATTTCTGATGCATGTTTTTAATCCATCTACGTTTAAGATATCTAAGGTATTAAGCTAACATCTTTCTTTCTCTGTGGCTGAAACATGCCATGTGAAGGCTATGGTGCCCAAATGCAGAGTTTCCCAACAGGAGAAGGCAAATGATTGTAAAAGTTTATTTCCCATTTAGCTTTACTGGAATATCTAAATCACTTAATCATTGATCTTTCTTCTTTCTATTTTTTAAAGCCAGCCTATGCATGTTTTCAAATATTCTCCAGAAATGGACTTGCTATTCCTTTACTGCTTTATTGTAGTTTCCCTTATGATCAAAATTAGCAAGAAACTTGCATAAAGGAGAACAATAATTGCTCAACGAGCATCGTTTGTAATTTATTAGTTTCTATTATTGGGAGTCGCCATAGCAACGCCTCGCATCCCGGGTGATGAGAGAGATGTTAGATATGAGCCGACGAGGCTCCAAGTCCCAGCAAATGGAGATGCACATTTTTATCAGTAATTTTCATGAAAATAATATGTGGAGGAGTTAATGAGATGGAAAGCCGTCCTGTGGCTATTGTGAATTTTTTTAAAGTGTTGATCTAATTAGAATGCGTCGGTCAGGAAAAGTAATGAGGATTTAGCGCCTCACAAAGATGTGAGGATCATATCAGAAAATTAGCACCAGTCTTTGGAAATAATCAGGCCCTTAGAGAGGCCTGAAACCCCTCCTTCCCTCAACCTGACATTTTGCAAGGAATTCTTCTGCTGGAGAGGAGAGCTCGGCTCTTCTACTTGTGGGGCTGCTCCGATGACACATCTCGCCAACTGTTGGGGAGAAGTTCACACGTTTTGGCTAAAATTAGTGAAACGTGTTGTTGGCTCCTGCAAAGGTGTTGTGCTGGAAGGCTGAGAGGAAGCATCATATTTCATTATAACCAAGAAACAAACAGCTATATGTTGTCGAAGGCTTTCATGGCCGGAATCAGTGGGTTGCTGTGAGTTTTCTGGGAATTCTCTCCTGACGTTTCACCCACATCTATGGCAGGCATCCTCAGAGGTTGTGAGGTCTGTTGGAAACTAAGCAAGTGGGGTTTACATATTTGTGGAAAGTCCAGGATGGGAGAAAGAACTCTTGTCTGTTAATGTAAATGGTACAGTTGGCCACCTTGATTAGCATTGAATGGCCTTGCAGCTTCTTGATGAAACAACCTGGACGCAACATATTCTTTGAGAACACAGGAATGCTGGACCATTCTAACAACCACCATGTTAGACTACACAGAGAAGCCATTGACATCTACAAGCATGTGGAGAATTTCAACAGAAAGGAGGAAACTGTCAGGACCCAGGCTGCAAGGCACCAATAACCATACACAGAGGCCAGAATCTATCTAATATCTTTATTGAAGGAATATATAAAGTTAATAAAAGCAAGTGTATGAAATAGTCCAGGAGTAGACCTTTCAGGAAAGGTCAAAATTAGTCCAAGAAAACAATGTCCAATATGAAATATTAAGGTCCAAAGTTGTAATCCAATAACCGAAACACTCACCTTGCCAGGCAAGGTGAGGGGAGATGACAAGGTCCTTTAGTCCACGAACTTGAGTGTCAGGCTTACTTCAAAGGACCAGTCTGAACGCAGATCAAAGACAGCTGCTCTCAAACACAATCTTTATTGAAGAATACATGACTTTGGAAAAGTCGAGAATGACCTAATGTTTACATACATCTAATTTTATCACTTCTGATGCAACGTAACATCACACGCAAATATCATCATCAAACCCCACCTTCTGGATCACATTTCCACCAAAGTTTCTATCCCCCCCACACTACAGCAATTATAATTGTTTATACTTTCACCCCTGAGTTCCCAGGCTCATTTTATCTTCTCCCGCCAGGTGCTCGCATGTTTATGTTATGAAGTCAGATTCAGGGCTTGGAAATTCAGCCCTGGGATCTGGCTGCATGACATGGCGCCCCCGTTTTCTTCGTCCTCCTCTTCGGTTCTTCTTTCACCATAATCCTGAAACAAATCAAACAATAACTCTATGGGTCCATTTTGTCTAAAGTCCCCATATATTTTTTCAGCAAGCTGCGATGGAAGACTGGGTGTAATTTCCCTAAACTTTTTGGCAATGCCAATTGGAAAGTCACTTCATTGATAACACCCTGTATTCTGAATGGTCCAATATATTTGGGGCCCAGTTTTCTTGAAGGTAACCCCAATTTGATGTTTTGGGTACTTAACCACACTAGATCTCCTTTATCTAATTTATCGCCTTCCACCCTCTTTCTGTCTGCGAACGTTTTATACTTTTTGTGTGCTTCTTTTAACGAAGCAGTCACTTGATTCCAACATTCCATCATTTGCGTTTTCCATTTCCCTGCCTCTGTTCCTTCATTTTCTGTCCACCTCGGCAACTGGGGTAAAGGTTGTATTTCATACCCGTAAACTACTTCAAAGGGGGTTTTGTTTGTTGCTGAATGTATAGTTGAATTAAAGGCTAGTTCCGCAAACGCCAACCACCTAGACCAGTCATTTTGTCTCATGTTAGAGTACATTCGAAGGAACTGCCCAAGCGTTTGCTGAGTACGTTCTACCGCCCCGTTTGTCATGGGGTGAAAAGCAGAACTTAAACTCCTTTCTGCTCCTAGCATTTCCAAGAATTTTTCCCAAAATTTTGCTGTGAATTGTACTCCTCTGTCACTGACTACTCTACTTGGACATCCATGTAATTTGTAAATATGGTTTATGTACAATTCAGCTAGCTTCTCAGCCGATGGTAGCTTCGTCAGTGCTATAAAGTGGGCCTGTTTAGAAAACAGGTCTAATACTGTCCAAATATAACGATGTCCTTTGCTGACTGGCAGTTCTCCCACAAAGTCCATAGCTACACATTCCCAAGGCCTGGTAGGTTCCGCTACTGTCTGTAACAATCCCATAGGCTTCCCTCCTCCCGATTTATTTCTGGCACAATCATCACATTGGACAACATGATTCTTTATGTCCTTCCTCATTCCTGGCCACCAACAATGTTTTGCTATTGCCTTTGTTGTTTTGGTAATTCCTGTATGACCAGCGCTCTGGTTGTTGTGAAAACGATGCAGAATCTTAATCCTTAATATTGCTGGGATATACAGTTTCTTGTTTACAAACCAAAATCCCCCCTTCTGGTCCCCCTTTTCTGCGTTGGACGCGATCCATTGATCTCCTTTATAAGACTGTTTTAGTTCATTTCCCCAGTTATCTTCCCCGCCGAGTTCGACAAAAGCCGTGTCCTCCTTTTGGGTTTGTGCTCTTGTCCTGACAGCTAAGCCCCATTGTTTGTCAGAGAATATTGTCCCCTCCTTTGCTGTGGTTAGGCCTTCGTGTTGAGGCATGCGTGAAAGAGCATCTGCCAAGACATTCTGTTTCCCTTGAAAAAACTTTAATTGGAAATCGAATCTGCTGAAGTATTGCGCCCATCTGATTTGTTTGGGGGACAATTTTCTAGGAGACTTTAAATACTGGAGATTCTTATGGTCAGACCAAATTTCGAATGGGATTCCGCTTCCTTCGAGGAAGTGTCGCCAGCATTCTAAGGCTTTTAATATGGCTAATGCCTCTTTTTCCCATATTGGCCAACTTTTTTCAGTTTCGCTGAACTTCCGTGACAAATATCCACAGGGTTTTAAGTTCCCATTTTGATCCTTTTGCAATAGCACTGCCCCGTACGCACAGTCTGAGGCATCGCAATGGATTATGAAAGGGCTCCTGATATCAGGGTGTTTTAGGATGGGTCCTTCAGTGAAGCATTCTTTTAAGGTCTCGAATGCCTTTTGGCATTCTGGCGTCCAACTCAGTTTGGCGCCGGGAGCTTTCACTTTTGCTGTCTCCCCTTTCCCTTTTGTTTTTAAAAGTTCTGTAAGGGGTGCGGTTATTTGTGCAAAGCCTTTTATGAAGGGTCTGTAAAAATTTGCAAACCCCAGAAATGATTGTAATTGCCTCCTTGTTTGAGGCACTCCCCATTCTTTCACATCTGCTACTTTAGCCGGATCCATAGCTAACCCTTCTGGAGACATCCGATATCCCAGAAAGTCAATTTGAGTTTTATTAAATTCACATTTGGACAGTTTTGCGTACAGCTTTGCTTCTCTTAGTCTCTGCAAAACTTCCCGGACCAATTTTACGTGCTTTTCCTTATCTTCAGAAATGATCAAGATATCATCAAGGAATATGAACACCCCTCTGTACAATAACGGGTGTAGTATTTCATTTATAAGCTGCATAAAGCAGCCGCTTCCATTTTTTAACCCGAAAGGCAAAATTTCGTATTCAAAATGGCCGAATGCGCAGGAAAATGCGGTTTTCCAAGTATCCTCCGGTTTGATCCTTAATTTATGATACGCTTCAATTAAATCCAGTTTAGTAAATATGCTCCCTTTCTTCAATACGGTAATTAAATCCTTGACTAAGGGCATAGGGTATTTATTGTCCTTGGTAATTGCGTTTAAATTTCGATAATCAATGCACAATCTTAGGGAATTGTCTTTCTTTCTCCTAAATAACACTGGAGCCCCGAGAGGAGAATTAGATGGCTTAATGAAGCCTCGAGCCAGGTTTTTATCAATGTATTTTCTCAATTCCTCCTTCTCTTGCACAGACATGGGATACACTTTTGGTTTTGGTAAGTCTGCTCCCGGGGTTATTTCAATCCCTACTTCTATATTTCTTTTGGGAGGCAATTTACTGGCCTCTTTCTGATTGAAAACATCCGCAAAGTCTCTGTATTCAGGTGGCAATAGCTGTGGGTCTATTTCCCCTGCTTCGTCTTCCTCGTCCTCCTCTTCTGCAATTTTGCTTATCTCCCATTGCATCTGCTGTTCTTTAAATGCTAAGCTTTTTCCTCTCCAATCTACTTCAGGATTTGCTTGTTCGAGCCATGGTATCCCCAATATTACATGGTATGTGGCAATAGGGGCTATCACAAAGGATATTCTTCCTCCCCATTTGCCTATTTTGCATGGAACTCCCCGTAATTCCTTTGTAGATACTTCCCCAGCAGCGACTGATCCATCCAGCTGCGAAAATGCAATTGGGGAGTCAAGTGCCATCTGCTGGCATTTCAGCGCTCCTGCTAATTCTGGGGTTATAATGTTCCTAGAACACCCGCAGTCTACAAACGCCTTGCAGGTGGCCCGATTTTCTAGCCCCGAGAGGCAAATTGGTACTACTATCATGCGTTTGTCCCGACTCACCAATCTTTCCGAAGATTCTGGGGCCTGCACCTCTTCCTCCGCACGCCTCCCGGTTGCTGGCTTGGGCTTTGGGGCTTTTGGCGGCTCCCCCTTCCGGGCCCAGCATTCCGCTGCTCGGTGGCCCGTCTTCCCACATACAAAGCATCCCGGTTTAGGTTTGTTGTCGTCTCCTCTGGAGGGAATCCCCGGCCTCCCTCCGGGTCTTTCTTGCTTCCTCGTTTCTCCTCGACCTCTCGCCACCGGTCTTTGCTGGCCGCTGCTGCTCCTGAAGCGCTTTACTTGTGCCAGGGTAGATTCGACGCGCCCCGCTAGTTGAATCCATCCCTGGAGCGTCTCGGGGTCGTCTCTGTGCGCTGCCCAGCTGAAAATCTCGGGGCGTAGTCCCTCTTTAAATAGCTCCACTTTGGTTACTTCAGACCACTCCGGTACCCTTTCCGCGAGGTGGAGGAATTCCTCTGCGTACTCGGGCACCGTTTTGTCCCTCTGTTTTATTCCTTTCAGCTGGTCTCGAGCCCTCAATTGCTCTAGCCGGTCTCTGAACCGGTTCTCCAGTGCGGCGAGGAAGCGGGGCACTGACCTCAGGCATGGGTCGCGTCTGGCATGCAATTGCACATACCAGCTGGCTGCTCCTCGCTTTAGTGTGTTGCCGATGGCTCGAACCCTGCTTGCTTCGGAGGGAAATGTGTGTGCGTTGTCTTCCATGTATCCTCTAATGCTAATTAGAAAAAAGTTCAGTTCCTCTGATTCCCCTCCGTATTCCAGCTTGAGATCTTCCCTTCTAGGCATCCATTCTGCAGCCCTTTGATATTGTCTGGGCGGCATGGGGAAGGGTTGCATCAGGTTTCCTCGGGTGGCTCCTTGGAACACGCCGCGCCCCACTCCGGTGGTCATTCTGCGCGGCTCCTGGAAGTCTGCCGCCGCTGTTGGCTCTTCCGCCCATCCGCATACTGGCCTAGCTGTAGCCCCCTCATCTCGCCTTTCCTCGTCGTACGGCACATCCTCCTCCTCTTCCTGGACCCCCCGCTCCTCTCCGCCTTCGTCTGCGAATCCACTGGACCCGATCCCTGGCCCCAGTGGCCTTTCCACCCCGACGCCCATTCGGGGGGTTGGGAGCTCTGTTGGAGACGGCGGCCTCAGGGTCCCCAGGGCTCGCTGACGCTCCACTTCTCGCGCCATGCTGTCCCGGAACTGCAGCTCCTGCCAGTATTCCTCATCTCCCTCGTCCCTTGCCGCCACGGGGCTCTGCGTTGACGCCCGCTGGCCCCTCTGGCTCCAATCTCCTTCTTTGCTTGGTTCTCTCTCGGCGCCATATCGGCTGGCCTCCTTCTGGAGATTCTCTTCCAGTAATGGCACCAATCTCCCCACGGTTTCCGACAGCCTGGATAAATTAGTTTCCAGGATGGATAACCGCAGGGCCACGGTCTCCGGCATACTTCCTCCAGATCCCCAACTGGTTTCTGCAGCTGCAGAGACGCCTCTTCCGAGCCTGGGAATTCTCTGGGTCACGCCGTTCGGCTTGGGGTACCCCGTAGAGGAAGCTATGGCTTGCAGCGTCTCTTCTCTCTTCGGCCGGGCCCCTTGCAAAGGCCTCTCTGCCTCATTTGGGCTTTGATCTTCTTCCTCGCTCATTATCACTTCACTGCGAATTCCGCAGGAGGGTGAGAAATGGGATTCTCGACTTTAATGTCAGGCTTACTTCAAAGGACCAGTCTGAACGCAGATCAAAGACAGCTGCTCTCAAACACAATCTTTATTGAAGAATACATGACTTTGGAAAAGTCGAGAATGACCTAATGTTTACATACATCTAATTTTATCACTTCTGATGCAACGTAACATCACACGCAAATATCATCATCAAACCCCACCTTCTGGATCACATTTCCACCAAAGTTTCTATCCCCCCCACACTACAGCAATTATAATTGTTTATACTTTCACCCCTGAGTTCCCAGGCTCATTTTATCTTCTCCCGCCAGGTGCTCGCATGTTTATGTTATGAAGTCAGATTCAGGGCTTGGAAATTCAGCCCTGGGATCTGGCTGCATGACACTTGAGCAAGGCTAGGAATTAACTTGATACTTGAAAACAAGGCTTGAATCGTGACACAAGGTAACGTGGAACAGGAACAAGGCCCGTGGAATTACTTGGTAAAATCCGTGAAACAAGGCAAGGTTTAGTCCTGGAAGGCGAGGCAAGGTCCGAAGGTAAACAAGGCTGGGAAGCAGGAGCGAAGGCTTGAGAACAAGGACAAGGCTTGAACAGGAACGAGGCTTGGAACGGAGCGCGCTGTCCAGACACAACTCGCTCCGGAGGCTGACGAATTGACTCCGCGAAGTTACTTCGCGGGTAAAACACCTATATAGAGTCTAACTTTCCCGCCGAGAGCAGTTCTCTGGGAACCAGAAACGAAAGCTAATCTCTGAGACCAGATGTTTGACTCCTTAAAGATTCTCACGGAAAGCAGGCTTAATTGGCTAAATTCTTAGCAGCTATTCTAGCACTCCTGCGCGAGGCCGCTTCCAAACCTCTCTGTTGTTTACAAAACTCATGGCGAGAAAACACAGGAGATGTAGGCTCAGGGTTTGTTTGACATACTTCTGGAACACAACTCTCTTGCAGGTGCAAGGTTCCCAGATCTGGCTGGGAAGAATCTGGCTGGGAAGATTCCAGTTCTGACTGGGAAGGTAAAAAACCCAAGTTTTCTTCTTCATCAGGTATCACCATGTCATGAGCAGGACTACAAGGCCCATGAGTCATCACACTATCCCCCTCCTCAAGCCCCCTCCCAAACTGGGACTCTCTCCCCGGGGCGCGAGGTCGTGGCTTGGCGGGATAGGTCTGATGAAAGCGACGGGTTAGATCAGGAGCATGGACTGTGGAGGCGTCTTCCCAAGAGCGTTCCTCAGGGCCAAAACCCACCCAGTCAATGAGATATTGCAGGCGGCGGCGGTGAAAGCGAGAATCCAAAATGTCCTGAACCTCGAATTCTTCCTCCCCATCCACCAAAACAGGGACGGGGGCCGGCCGGTCAGCATCGGGGCGCACACCATCCGCCGGAAGGAGCAGGGAGCGGTGGAACACTGGATGAATGCGCATTGAACGTGGAAGTTGGAGTTTGAAAGTCACGGGGTTAAGTTGCGCCACCACTGGATAGGGGCCAATGAAACGGGCATCTAACTTCCGGCAAGGGCGATGGGAGGGCAAAAAGCGAGTGGACAGAAAAACCCGATCTCCTACCTTGATTTCGGGGCCCGGCTGGCGATGTTTGTCCGCGTGACGTTTATAGTCCTCCTTGGCTTGGTCCAGTTGTTGGAGCAAAAGTTGTTGCACCGCTGTGAGTTCCTGCAGCCAATCCTCTGCTGCGGGAACTTCTGAAGTTTCAATGACAGGGGGAAAGAAACGTGGATGGAAGCCGTAGTTTGCAAAGAACGGCGTTTCTTTTGTAGAAGCCTGGACTCCATTGTTGTAGGCAAACTCCGACAGTGGTAACAGAGAAGCCCAATTGTCCTGTTGGTAGTTTACATAACAGCGAAGGTACTGTTCCAAAGTGGCATTGGTGCGCTCCGTTTGCCCATCTGTTTGGGGATGATGAGCTGAAGATAAACGAGAGTCTATGCCCAATAGTTTTTGTAGTGCCTTCCAGAAACGAGAGGTGAATTGGGATCCACAGTCTGTGACCAAACTCTTGGGCAATCCATGTAATCTGAAAACATGTTGGAGGAATAGATCTGCAGTCTCTTTGGCCGTGGGAAGGCCTTCACAGGGAATGAAATGGGCTAACTTGGTGAAAAGGTCCACCACCACTAGGATCGTGGTAAATTCACAGGAAGGTGGTAAGTCAGTGATAAAATCCGCAGAAATTATTTCCCATGGGCGAGATGGGGTAGGAAGGGGGTGTAAAAGCCCTGAGGGCTTCTCCCTTCTTGTCTTGGAGCGCTGGCATACTGGGCAGGTGTTGACATATTTTTCCACATCCTTGCGGATCTTGGGCCACCAGAAATCTCTTAGGATCAAATGCATGGTTTTAAATAGTCCGAAATGCCCTGCTGGCTTGCAGTCATGACACAGACGAAGTGTTTTTTCCCTGCCCGGTCCTGGGGGGATATAAACATGATTTCTATAGCAAAGCAGTCCATCCTTAAGCGAAAAGGGAAAATGCAATCCTTGGCGAAGTTGGTCCTGCGCCCAGGCATCTGCTTGCTGACTAGCCCTGATTTCTTGAGCACAGAGGGGCCCTGGAGTAGAGGGAGTTGAATCAATGAGAGTGGATTTGGTGTTCCCCACTGTGAGCGTGGCAAAGTTCTCGGGGTGTAGTAGTTGGGATTCAAAAGTCTCTTTGCGTCCTGCAGCGTATTCCGGTTTACGTGACAGGGCGTCTGCTTGCTTGGTTTGGGCTGGGGTTACATAATGAATCTGGAAGTTAAAACGTTCAAAGAATAAAGCCCAACGTTGTTGCCTCTGATTTAGCTTGCGGGCAGTTCTTAGATGTTCTAGATTCCGATGATCAGTATGGACTTCAATGGGAAATTTGGCCCCTTCTAGCCAATGTCTCCAAGTTTCAAAAGCTGCCTTTATGGCTAATAGTTCTTTTTCCCAGATGGTATAGTTTCTCTCTGGTGCGGTTAGTTGACGAGAATAAAAGGCACAAGGATGAAGGTGATCCCCCACCGGTTGTAGGAGTACAGCTCCAATTGCCACATCAGAGGCGTCCGCTTGCACAACAAAAAGGGTTTCAGGATCTGGATGCTGAAGGATTGGCTGGGACGTGAATAATTTCTTTAGTTGCTGGAACCCTTTCTCTGCTTGATCAGTCCAGCGGAAGGGCTGTTTCCCACGGATGCAGCTGGTGATTGGGTCAGACCAGCGGGCAAAATCTGGAATGAACTTGCGGTAATAGTTCGCGAACCCCAAGAATCGCTGCACCTCTTTCTTGTTGGTTGGCGCTCGCCATTCCAATACTGCTGAAACTTTTGCCGGGTCCATGGAGAGCCCTAGAGGCGAGATGCGGTACCCCAGGAAATCTACCTCTTGTAGATCAAAAGCGCATTTTTCCAGCTTGGCATAAAGCCCATGATCCCGCAATCGTTGTAACACCATTTTAACGTGGTTCTCATGTTCTGATTGTGATCTAGAAAACACCAAAAAATCGTCCAGGTAGATGATCAAGAACCGATCTAGATAGTCCTGAAAAATGTCATTGACAAAATGCTGGAACGTTGCGGGAGCTCCGCATAAACCATAATTCATAACTCGGGACTCGAATAATCCGAATTTAGTCTGGAAGGCGGTCTTCCACTCGTCCCCTTCTCTGATGCGAACTAGGTTATAAGCCCCCCGTAGGTCCAGCTTGGTGTAGACCTTGGCTCCTCGAAGTCGGTCTAGTAGATCCGAGATTAAGGGCAGGGGATAGCTGTTCCGCTTAGTGATATTGTTCAATGCTCTGTAGTCCACCACCAAGCGTAAGTCCCCTGACTTCTTCTTCACAAACATCACTGGGGAGGCGGCTGGGGATTGAGAGGGTCTGATGAATCCCTTGCGAAGGTTTGTCTCTATGAATTCCCTGAGAGCTTCTTGCTCCGGTTCAGTCAGGGAGTAGAGATGCCCTCGCGGGATCGGGGCCCCCTCCACCAAGTCAATGGCACAGTCATAAGGTCTATGTGGGGGTAATTTTTCGGCTTCTTTTTCATTGAATACATCCCAATACTCGGAGTACTTCTTTGGCAAGGTGATAATGGGCTCGGTGTCTGTGGCATGGCAGACCTTGGCTACGAGGCAATGGTTTTGGCAGTACTTTGAAGCAAACTGCAGTTCTCTGTTGGACCAGGAGATGCTTGGGTCGTGAAGTGTCAGCCATGGAATCCCCAAAATCACAGGGAAATGGGGAACCTCAGTAACAAAGAAGGAAATCTCTTCCATATGTTCCCTTATCCACATCCTGGTGGGTTCCGACCACTGGCTTACGGGGCCCGTCTTGAGAGGGCGGCCATCGATGGCTTGCACCACACGGGCATTCTTGAAGTCGTGATATTGTAATCCCAGAGAGTCGGCATACTCTCTATCAATGAAATTGTTGGTGGCTCCTGAGTCTATCATGGCGTGGATCATGACGGGTCCCTTTTTTGCTGACCATAAGGTGACCACTAGAAGGAACAGGACCCCGGTTGGCGGCTCTTGAATGGGTTTTTTGACCGGGTTGGCGAGCCTCTCTACGCCCGGTCGTTGGCTTCCCCCGCCGGCTGTGTGCCAGTCGCCTCAGACGCCTTCGTCTCCGTGGAGGACGCCGCCGCAAGACGGGCGGCGGGCTTCCCTTTGGCTGGGCACTCTCTGGCGAAGTGGCCCCCATTCCCGCAATACCAACAGAGGTTTAGGCGTTGGCGGCGGGCCTTCTCGGCGGCATCTAATCTGGGACGCACATTGCCCAACTGCATCGGCACCTCCTCGCTCCCTCTGGGGTATGGGGATGGTGGTGGGGGTCTCCACACTGGACGCGGCTGAACGCTGGCGGGAGCGGGGGGTTTTGCCCCAGCTCTACCGCTCTGGCCTCGTACCCACTGTTTCCTGTTGGCAATCATGACTTCAGCCCGTAAACATTGATCAATGAGTGCTTCAAGAGTGTGGGGAGGATCCACCTTGGAGATTTCCTCCAGCATTTCAATGTTGAGACCCTCCCGAAATTGTCCTCTGAGGGCTACATCGTTCCAGCCGGTGTTGTGGGCCAGCACTCGGAACTCGGCTATGTACTGAGACATGGGTCTGTCTCCTTGAAAGAGGCGGCGGAGTTTGTGACCGGCTGCCTCCAAATTGTCCTCGATTCCCCAGGTCTCCTTAAGGTGGTCCAAGAAGTGTTGCGCTGATCTTAGGTGTGGAGAGGCTTGGTCGAACAGTGCCGTCGCCCAGTTGGCCGCTGGCCCGTCTAGAAGACTGTAAACCCACGCCACCTTGATGTCTTCTTGGGGAAACTCGGCGGCACGGGCCTCTAGGTAAGCCTGGCACTGGCGGCGGAATACTTGGACCTTGGAGGCTTCTCCAGAAAACTTGGTTGGCAACGCCATGGCCGGGAGGCGGATTCCGCGCTCCCTCAACCCTTTTATTTCTCCATCCTGCGCGTTGAGTCTGTCACGGATGCGGTCCACTTCGTCCTTGCTGATGGTGTAGCTAAGTGGCTGTCCACCCGGCACGGCTCCGGTAGACATTCTGGCCTTGGTTAATTGGTGCTTATGGTGGCGGAGTCAAACTGTCAGGACCCAGGCTGCAAGGCACCAATAACCATACACAGAGGCCAGAATCTATCTAATATCTTTATTGAAGGAATATATAAAGTTAATAAAAGCAAGTGTATGAAATAGTCCAGGAGTAGACCTTTCAGGAAAGGTCAAAATTAGTCCAAGAAAACAATGTCCAATATGAAATATTAAGGTCCAAAGTTGTAATCCAATAACCGAAACACTCACCTTGCCAGGCAAGGTGAGGGGAGATGACAAGGTCCTTTAGTCCACGAACTTGAGCAAGGCTAGGAATTAACTTGATACTTGAAAACAAGGCTTGAATCGTGACACAAGGTAACGTGGAACAGGAACAAGGCCCGTGGAATTACTTGGTAAAATCCGTGAAACAAGGCAAGGTTTAGTCCTGGAAGGCGAGGCAAGGTCCGAAGGTAAACAAGGCTGGGAAGCAGGAGCGAAGGCTTGAGAACAAGGACAAGGCTTGAACAGGAACGAGGCTTGGAACGGAGCGCGCTGTCCAGACACAACTCGCTCCGGAGGCTGACGAATTGACTCCGCGAAGTTACTTCGCGGGTAAAACACCTATATAGAGTCTAACTTTCCCGCCGAGAGCAGTTCTCTGGGAACCAGAAACGAAAGCTAATCTCTGAGACCAGATGTTTGACTCCTTAAAGATTCTCACGGAAAGCAGGCTTAATTGGCTAAATTCTTAGCAGCTATTCTAGCACTCCTGCGCGAGGCCGCTTCCAAACCTCTCTGTTGTTTACAAAACTCATGGCGAGAAAACACAGGAGATGTAGGCTCAGGGTTTGTTTGACATACTTCTGGAACACAACTCTCTTGCAGGTGCAAGGTTCCCAGATCTGGCTGGGAAGAATCTGGCTGGGAAGATTCCAGTTCTGACTGGGAAGGTAAAAAACCCAAGTTTTCTTCTTCATCAGGTATCACCATGTCATGAGCAGGACTACAAGGCCCATGAGTCATCACAGAAACTATAAAAATGAACAAATCTCTGAGGATGCCTACCATAGATGTGGGTGAAACATCAGGAGAGAATACTTCTGGAACATAGCCAGACAGCCCGGAAAACATACAACAACCCAAAATGAACAAAATCTGGCTACAGTATTAAAGAACACTAAAATCAGGACAGTAAATAAAGAACAACACTCAGAAGATAGGAGAATTTCAGACATGACTCAATCAGGGCCAGCTAACATCTCCCAAGAAAGGATTCCCCCAGGCAGGAAGCAGCCAGACTTTGAAGCTGCTAATCAATGCAGACAATTGCACCATTGACATTTGCCTCAAGCAGACAAAAGTTCTTTCTCCTACTCTGGACATTCCACAGATATATAACCCCACTTGCCTAGTTTCCAACATCTCACAACCTCTTAGGATGCCTGGCATAGATGTGGGCAGAACGTCAAGAGAGAATGCTTCTAGAACATGGCCATACAGCCTGGAAAACTCATAGCAACTTAACTACATTTTCTGCTTTTGGTTTGACTAAGGGAGCATTTACAGTGTAGAATTAAGGCAATTTGGTATTAGCATTAGCACTGGCAGAGAAGGCTAAAATCCTTGTAAAACTATAACTTCCATCATTCCATAGCATTGAGCCATAACAATTTAAGTGGTGTCAAATTGCATCAATTCTACCTTGTGTAGATACACCTAGCCTTGAAGATTCCCCCAAAGAGAAAGTGCATAACATATGTTTATAGTAATTTATATTTATTTCTGTAACTGAAATCCAAACGTAGTATATGTTGTCACTGAGAGGGAGACTATGACCTGGGGTTCATTCAAACTACAGTATGTATACTCCTATAGTGCTGTTATTCCACTTCAACTGCCAGGAGTTAGTCCTGTGAATCCTGTTTGGTTACTTATGTGTCAACCCATTGATTCAGCATGGAGGACAACATTGCCCCATAGGTAGGAAATGGGGTTCAGCACTTTGGATAGCTCCTTTAATGTAGAAAACAAAACTTTGGATGGCTTCTGTGCATTTTGTGTGTTGAGAGAGCTCAGACAAGGACTCTTTATACAGTACAACCCCTATATCAGTGTAGGATATGTTCCTGGACTCACGGTGGAAATCCAGAACTCTATCTAGAGTTGGACAGTGGACAAAGCAATTAATGCCAAACCAACCTACCTGTGTTCATTTTCAAGGACTGTGTTGGTTTGAAGGACAGGAACATGACTAGTTGTTAGAACATCATTGAGTACCTTTCTAATAGTCGAAGCTGACTTCCTCAGAGAGAATGAGCTCTTATTCACTGAGAGCATTTAAGTAATAGCAGGATGGCCATCTGTCAGGGATGCTGTAATTGCATATTGCATTGTTGATGCTGCACTGAACATCAGGTGTCCATGCTTACTGAAGATTTTAGGTGTTATAGTCTAGGAAAATAAGTTTTCTACACCCTCGACTATATACCGATTTTGGTTAGAAGTTCATATTGCAATCCCAACACAAGTGCATGCAGTGAATGCGTTGGGAGAGTCTTGCACATTGATGTTCAAATGATGAGACCTTGGGAACACCTGGCAATTTAGTGTCCAAGCTTCATAGGTCAGGCTTTCTTTCTCCTCATCATTCAAAATCCCAGTGCTGAAGAGGTCACTGGGCATTTATTTGATCATTAAAAGTTCAGAAATGTTAATTATTCCCTCTCAAAACCACATGACCTTTCAAAGATACTCCCAGTGATGGGTGCTGAGCAAATGCTTATAATAATGAGGAGCAGTAGTTTCACTCCCAAGAGACCAGCAGCTTAGCACTTCCAGCTGCCTGTTCTGGCCTCCTTATCTCGCTCATTGTTCAGCTCGTATGATAGTATTCTAGAGAGAAAAGTTGATACAAATAAATAGATAAAACATTGCAATAAATCAGCAACAATTTTATACTGTAAACAATACTACAGCCTGTTTTCCCATTCTCAGGAGTAGTCTGAGCATAGTTATAGCTGGACACCTATGGAGAGCTCATGCTCCAGTAGGCCCACTGGAAAGGCCCCTGGCAGACTTCTTGTTCCTCTAGCCTGGACAATGCCTATAGTGAGAAAAAGAAGAACCATTAGATGCTTTCTCATTCTATCAACATTATGCAGTTATAGCAATTTGATACACTTGTCCATCAGATTTCAAACCTGGAATTTGTAATGTGGTGTCACCCTGAGAATTCTCTGCAAGAAGGCTATGTAGTTCACAGTATAAAAGAGAAGTGGTTTTCAAACTTTGACCTTCCAGATGTTTTGGACTTCAAGCAACCTATCTAATGGTCAGGGGTTTAGGAAACTGAAGTCCAAGACTTCTGAGACAGCAAAGATTAAGAACTACTGGGCAATAATCTCCAGTACAGAAAGCTAAATAGTAATAGTAGCAGTAGTAACTCATGCTGCTGCTATTACTTTGCAGTTAAAGTGGTATCAGACTATTACAGATGTGCAGTGAAGATACATTTCAACACTCCGCCTAACAAGGGAGCAAGTTTTATTTATTTTATGTCAAAAGCATTGCATAAGTAAATATAAAACTGATAAAAATAGAGGGAACACAAGCGGTTAAATAGTTGTTGATCAAAAACGAGCAACAGCAACTGCATTATCGGCAGCTTTTCACAATTCTTCCTCTGTGCATGAGGCAGGGTAGTGTGGACAAGCATACATATGCAGAGTTGTTTGCAGTAACATTGCATTCTGACTTCTGTTCATCTCACTTAGCTGGCCGGCCCACCATCATGGCCCCCTTAATCAGAGCCGGCCCTAGGTATTTTTCAAGTGTAGGCGAACAGAATTTTGCCCCCCCCCCCCAAACCAATCACTGAAAAATAAAAATGTTGGATAAGTGAAATTTTTGGGTAATAAGGAAGGATTAAGGAAAAGCCTATTAAACATCAAATTACATTAAGATTTTACAAATTAAGCACCAAAACATCATGTTTTACAACAAATCAACAGAAAAAGCAGTCTCGACTGCGCCCCCGTATGTTTTGCGCCCGAAGCAACTGCTTAATTCGCCTCATTGTTGCACCGGCTTTGCCCTTAATCTAGGCTAGAGCCCTGTCAGCTTGTGAGGAATCATATATATTCCTGTGCAGAATGATTCCCTAAAACACTTTGAGACGTGTGAATAATATCTGAAAAACTAGTATTCTTTATTCTTCTCCCTGACTGGGTTTCCGAGCAATGCCTAGTATTTAATACCATGGATTTGCTGCCAACATTTTACTTCTTGGAAAGTACTGACAACATTGGTTCATTGTGCTTCTTTCAAGCACTGTGGGAATCTTTCTTCTTTTAATTTTCCATCTGTGAAATTGAGATACAATCTTTAAAAGCAGAGTTTTAAAAAACAACATTGAGAGTGATTCAACCTAAATACTCTTGATAAAAGCATGAAGTCATCTCCAGCTGCTTCAGCCATTGAGGACAGAATGCATGAATTTGGCAAAGGTATACTTTGACCCTAGGTTTGCCCCTAAAGTCAGCCAGGGAAGAACGGGGAGCTAATTTCGGCTTCCACATTTTGCAAGCGAGGAAGGGGCTCCAGAAAGGGATGGCCTCTCAAGTGGAGCTGGGAACACAGCAAATGGAAAACTCAGGTCAGGGATCTTTCCGTAGCAACTAGGTATGGAGTACATCTCTTTGGAGGGAAGGAGGGAGACAAGAAAGAGGAAGAGGAGAGAAAGCAAGAGTGTGAAATTCTCCATGGTTCAGAATTAATCCTGGCAGCTTGAAATAGAAGAGGCATCATCTCTACTCATGGTGAGCATGCTCTCTGCTGGAAGATGATACAGCAGGATAAAAATTCCGCTTCGCTGCCAGCTTTGTTGAAGGCAGCTTGCTAATGTTTTTCTCAAGTTATTAATTACTCAGATTCATGTTACAAAGGGAGGGAGGAAGAGAGGAATAAGTTGTCTCAGGGAGAGAGAAAAATGCATATTAAACCCCATGCTCAAGCCTGGCTCCAGGATGTTGGGGGCTCTCATCTTCCCAACTGCGTCAATTGAACTAGGCAGCCTCCATTTCGTAGCATGCAAAGTATCTAGCTAAAAAAGGATTTGGCAAAGAACATTGGAATGAAGGATGTCGGATTCATTTGCACGACTGATTTGGCACTAGGAGTTGGGGGTGCCATATAACATTCTCGTTCCCTTTGAGACGCTATCTAGTATAATCTGTATTGTCGTCAGTACTGTGTTCCTTGCTATTTGAAGAAATACATGCCTTCTTCCCTAAACCAGTACTAGCAATGAGCTTAATTAGAACTCCCTTTAATTAGGTTATTGCTACAAGCACATTTGATCAATGGAGAGCTGACAGGTCCACATACTACAAGGACTTTACTGGTTTCACAGAAGGGAGAACCCCTCTGAATATTTTTTTCTTCTGGTAGGATTTTCCCTCCTGGGAAACTTAGAATGGGGAGTGTAAAAACTGGACTGTGTGAAATCCCAGCGTGGTGAAAAGGCAGGAATCCTTGTGTTAAAGGAAACATTGAAGCAGCCTTCTTCAATCATGGGACATCAGATGTTGCCAGGCTAAATAAAGCTCTAACTATTCCAAGATACTTCACCAATGTTTGGGGTCATAGGCATTGGTAGTTTATCAACATCATTTGAGAGAACTAACCTTTGGATATATTTATTTATCATGTCAGAAGCGAACCAAGGGTACAGTTGTATTTGAAAACAGAAACAAAGTTAAATTCTTGCCATTATACTAAATATCCTTTGACCACTAGCTGGTCACTTGGAGTGGCTCTGGGTGTTGCTATAAGAAGATCCTCCATTGTGCATGTGGCAGGGCTCAGACTGCATTGTAGTAGGTGGTCTGTGGTTTGCTCTTCTCCACACTCGCATGTTGTGGACTCCACTTTGTGGCCCCATTTCTTAAGGTTGACTCTGCATCTCATAGTGCCAGAGTGCAATCTGTTCAGCGCCTTCCAAGTCACCCAGTCTTCTGTGTGCCCAGCAAGGAGTCTCATTCAGTCTGAACCATGGATTAAGGTTCCAAGTTTTAGCCTGCCACTTTTGGACTCTTGCTTGCTGAGGTGTTCCTGCGAGTATCTCTGTAGATCTTAGAAAACTAAGAAAAAAAGAGGTCCATTGGTTTGTTTGCTTGCTTGCTTGCTGCAAGTCACTGATGAATTCACTTATGACGATCTGCAAACCTTTGGATAAAACTTGAGGATAGACCCCACACTTAGCAGCAGTAAAAGAGAAATTAACTCCAATATCTATAAAATGTGGAAGTTCTACTGGCCTCTAAGTCAAAACTGGGTAAAAAAAACTCCTCTTAAGATTTTCCCCATCTATTGTTGCCTTCTGTCTCATCCAACATGCCAAACAGTAAGGAAATGTATGATTTTAGGTCAAAACTTGTGGTCCTAGTCATTCTGACAATATAAAACAATACCTTTATATATGCAATAATCATGTTATCTCCCCTTCTCTCTTTACAGATCAGGAGTTGTTGTTAAAATTAGCCCTTCCATTTAGCTTCACTGTTGCTTCATGAGACCATTTTCAAAGACTCTCTTCTCCCCCAAATCTTATTATGTTTGCGTTCCATTAACATTTGAATAAGCATGTTTGTCTAGTGTGCTCATTCACAGAATATTAAACTCAGCCTCTACATGTATTTACACTTAAATCTAGATATGTCTGCCATCTTCTCTCAAGCAAGTGAACAATATAAAAGAGGAAATGTAGTGTACCGGAGGTCTTAGATTAAGATAGACATACGTGCGCCAGAAATATCAGTCTGGAAATTCTGTATCTCGTTCATCTGTAGTCCTGTTGCATGGAAAATGAATCAGCTAATATAAATTTCAGAGGACTCCAACTGCACATCAGTTATTGCAACAGTATCCATTCCTCACCATAAGTAAAATCCGGGAAGTACTATAGACATATATTTTGCCTCCAGTTGCAGTACCTTTTGGTTTTGCATTTGGTAAACAGCAATTGTGCTGGTACAGCTGTACCAGAAGCTCCGACTTTATTTTCTTGCTGCAAATGTTTGCAATCATAGGACAGGCCGCCTGTCAATCATCATTAAGTTTGGTTCCGCCACTTGTTCAGGGCTTTGGGAGGGAAGGAGCCATTTTTAAGTCTGTTTCTCTTAAAGAAGCTAAGCTATAGGACGTAGACCAGCTCATCCCATAGAAAAGCTTCATATCTCAAGAATTTCTGGGGATATAGAACATCTGGGGATATAGAACATCCGAGGAATCAGAAACAGAAATTCCAGGGGAAAAGGTCCTAAAAGCTCTGGCTGAGAGCTTACAGCCTCTCAGCCTCTCAACTCCTGAGGGAAACAGCCCTAAGTTTTAAAGAAACCTCAAAGAGAGAACAGCACCACAGATCCACAGAACCCCAGCTGAAACATCTGCAAGCCTTGGTTGGTAGGTCCACTCGCTACCCAGACGCATATGGAATCGGTAGTGGGTCCCACATCAGCTAAGCCCATATAATAGACAGCCTGGGAGATGTTATAAGAGGGTTTTTCCTTATAGAGAAAGTACAGTTGTCCAAAGCCAATTGCCTATCCCCTGGGGACATGACTGAAAGGGCCAACAGTTTATTAAGGAATCCTTGAAGTGTTATTTGACTCCTTGAAGATTTATTATTTGTTCATCAATAAAGACTTTGTTATTTCATTAAAGACTCAAAAGGCCATCCTTTTTAAGGGAAATCCTCAAGAACCTCTCTTTCGAGGCACCCTGGCTTCCCGCTGGGCATAAAGTATACATCCTATACAAAAGACAATAGTTACAGGCCCAGCGCGTGACAGAACAGCAATCATTCTGCAAGAATGAAGCTTTGTCATGTAAAAGGTTGAACAAGTTAAGCATATGGGTGATTTGGACCTTTCTGGAGTTATGATACAGGAAATTAGTGCATGAGCGATGATATTGTCAGGTTGAGTTCTCATTGGGTTACTTTGGAGGTGTCCCCCTTTGTAGGATTTGATATCTTTCTGCCTACAGCTCTTGGGGTTCCCTGGACATGCTAACACCTCCCACTTGTACATGGGCAGTGATGATTTGATTGCACAATCAAGCAAAGAAATAAAGGAAATGAACCCTCTTAATATTTATAATATTCATGGGACATGCATGCCCCAAAATATCAATGTGTAGCCAGGATGGCAAAGTTATTAATGAGGATGAAATGCATCAGCAAGGAGAGGCGGCAATCGTTTACTTTGTAACCTTAATGCAGCCTTGCTCTGGATTACACAAAGTTGGGGGAAAGCATTCCCCAGAGGTTTGCCCTGACTTAGGGGCAGTGGAGATGTTTGGGCCAGTTCCCAACCAGAAACAGACACAACTATCCTGACTGCCATCTCATGTTCTGTAAGATCAGGTGAGCTAGGGACATGGAATGGCAATCCGGCAGCTAAAAAAGCCAACGGGATTCTGGCCTGCATCAATAGGGGTATAGCGTCTAGATCCAGGGAAGTCATGCTCCCCCTCTATTCTGCCTTGGTCAGACCACACCTGGAATACTGTGTCCAATTTTGGGCACCGCAGTTGAAGGGAGATGTTGACAAGCTGGAAAGCGTCCAGAGGAGGGCGACTAAAATGATTAAGGGTCTGGAGAACAAGCCCTATGAGGAGCGGCTTAAAGAACTGGGCATGTTTAGCCTGCAGAAGAGAAGGCTGAGAGGAGACATGATAACCATGTACAAATATGTGAGGGAGGAGGGAGCAAGCTTGTTTTCTGCTGCCCTGCAGACTAGGACGCAGAACAATGGCTTCAAAGTACAGGAAAGGCGATTCCACCTGAACATCAGGAAGAACTTCCTCACTGTGAGGGCTGTTCGACAGTGGAACTCTCTTCCCCGGACTGTGGTGGAGGCTCCTTCTTTGGAGGCTTTTAAGCAGAGTCTGGATGGCCATCTGTCGGGGGTGCTTTGAATGCGATTTGCTGCTTCTTAGTGGGGGGTTGGATTGGATGGCCCATGAGGTCTCTTCCAACTCTACTATTCTATGATTCTATGCCCTGTTCCCCATATCCCCATGTTGCGGCACTCCCAAGCCACAATACGGCACCTATTTTTCCCCATCTCTTGATCTGACATCAGGTAGCATGAAGGGGAGTTTGGGGAAGAAAGGAGGAGAGGGGATTTCCTCACCCCCCCCCCACCCTTTTTCAGCACCCCATCGCCTTGACTGACATCAGACTAAGTGCCATGTCATGGTTGGGAACTACTGAAACTAGGGGAGCAGGAGTCATGTAGGCTTCTGCCTGGTGGTATCAAACTGTGTTTGCAGCTGCTGCATGGTGGGGCGTGGGGACTCCTTCTCTTCTCCATGGCAGCTGAGGAGGTCCCTTTGAAGACTCCTGCTGAGCCTGTTCTGGCATCCAGCATGTCACATCAGGCCCAAATTCCAGGTTAGTATAGATAACCCTACTCTCTTCTCTGCTTAGTCCAATGGTTCTCTACCTGTGTGTCCCCAGATGTTTTGGCCTTCAACTCTCAGAAATACTAACTGCTGGTAAACTGGCTGGGATTTATGGGAGTTGTAGGCCAAAACACCTGGGGACCCACACGTTGAGAAGCCGCTGGCTTAGTCACGTAGGCAAACTACTTTTGTGCTCTTAAATCATTTTGCAGCAACTGATCAGAAAGTGGGAATGGGAAAGGCTGAGAGACAAACTGGGACATTTTAATAGTAATTGAAAAAGTGGGTGGCAGATGATTAACTATTTATTTATTTATTTATTTACAGTATGTACATATAGGGCAAACATTCAATGCCCATAACACATCAAACCAAGACAGAGACAGACAGACAGACGCAGAGGCACTTTAACCTTCTCCTGAGGGGATGTTTGATTCTGGCCACAGGGGGGAGCAGCTGCTTCATCATCCACTCTGATGGCACTTCCTCATTTCCTCATTCCAACGTTGTAAATTAGTTAAACTTGCCTCCCCACTTTTTTTTTTATAAGTGATATCTTATTTCCTACATGATAGATGCAACTATCTTTCGGGTTGCTAGGTCAGCAACAAGCAGGGGCTATATTTTATTTTTAATTGACGGGTGCTCACCTTGCCATGGGCTGGCCTCGAACTCATGACCTCATGGTCAGAGTGATTTATTGTAGCAGCTGTTTACCAGCCTGCGCCACAGCCCGGCCCCTAGGACTAGGACTGCCTTTACAAAATTTGGGACAGTGGAAGGGCATGTCACAATTTTAATCTGGAAAATGCCAAGTGAGTCTAAAATGTGACTCGTAAGAAGCAGCCAAGCAACACAACTTATCATCATGGGTAAGCCAGGCTAGATATCTATGGGATCTCATCTCTATAACAAATTCATGGATATTAAAGAGAAGAAAAGAAATTAAAAACCAATCCAAAATGTGTTTGTGCTGGCTTGTTTGCTCAGGCTCTTGCATTTTTCCAGGCACTGTTACGTTGTTTACTATGTGCGAGCGATGATGTTGAGAAAGTAATGTCATGCCGTATGGGTTTACTCAGATAAGACAAATATTTAATCATCTACGAAAAAGTGTTAATTGAATGCTGACCTCTTATCACAAACAATGACAAGAATGTCTTCTTTAATAATTGAATCATTCTATTCTGCATCGTTTGCTTTGGGGCTTTCCCAACACTGCAGAGCTGTAAACTGATAGTGCCACCAGCTCCTGGTAGAGAATTTCTCACTGTATATTTAGTGTGTCTTGGCAAGAGGTGTGTCTTGCCTGCAAGGCCAATGGCAGCCAAGAGGAGCAGATGGCTTTTAATACGTGTGTGCCTTCATGTCACCTGTCGGCTTAGGGTGACCCCATGAATTTTTCAGAGGGTTTTCTTAGTCAAGAAATACTCAGAGGTGGTTTTGCCAGTCCCTTCTTCTGAAATATGCCTACAAAGCACCTGTTCTTCATTGGCTTGTACAATGTACTAAACAAGACTAAAGTCTTAGTCACCAATGCCATATTGTGGGAGCTGAGAAGAAGTCTTTGGAAGCAGAATTTTCTAAGCAAGAGACTCATAATTTCCCAAGCCTGTATCAAGATTACAATGGCATACCATAGGGTTGTCGTGGGGTGGAGTAGAACATGGGGCCTATGCTGGGCAAAAGCTAGAATATACATTAAATAAATACATGCCATTGATGTTATTGTAGGAAATGTGAGATATAAGTGTAATTCATGATTAAAATGTATTATTTTATTATGACATAGCAAACAAGATAGATATGCTGGATTTCGTATCACAAAAATCACAAGTCGAACACTTCCCAAGTGTCTAGGACTGTGTGATGTATTTTCGGATGATGCGTGCAGATCCCAGTAGGGTGGCCTTTTGCAGTTGGCAGATCATGATTTTGTCAATGTCTATTGTTTCCAAATGCCGACTGAGATCTTTTGGCACGGCACCCAATGTGCCGATCACCACCGGGACCACCTACACTGGTTTCTGCCAGTCTTTGAAGTTCAATCTTGAGGTCCTGATAGCAGCTGAGTTTTTCCTGTTGTTTTTCGTCAATGCGACTGTCACCTGGGATGGCAACATCAATGATCCAACCCTTTTTCTTTTCCACAACTGTGATGTCTGGTGTGTTGTGTTCCAGAACTTTGTCAGTCTGGATTCGGAAGTCCCACAGTATCTTTGCGTGCTCATTTTCCAATACTTTTGCAGGTTTGTGATCCCACCAGTTCTTTGCTGCTGGCAGGTGGTACTTGAGGCATAAGTTCCAATGAATCATTTGGGCCACATAGTTGTGTCTCTGTTTGTAGTCTGTCTGTGCGATTTTCTTACAGCAGCTAAGGATATGATCAATGGTTTCGTCGGTTTCCTTGCACAGTCTGCATTTTGGGTCATCAGCTGATTATTATTATTATTATTATTATTATTATTATTATTATTATTATTATTATTATGTGCTGATCTATAGGATTGTGTATTATGTTTGCGTAGCTCAACACAAGAAAATTGCGATGGACAGCCTGTCAAGGTCTTTTTCTGTGTCTGCTCCTTTCTAGGAGATGCTGCAGAATTCTCCTAACTCCATGACTGCAGTATCCAGCAACCCCCAAGGAATTGTGGTACCTGCCTCAGCATTGCAGCAGGGGAATATCTCCATGACAACGGTCAACTCACAAGTTGTGTCAGGTGGGCGGCGTGGAGCATACGTCATTGACCATGTTAGTTGCGTCTTCTGCATGCTTGGTATTTTTAACTCCAATAACAAGATATGAACAATGCATAATTCAGGATGGAAATCTGAAAACTAACTCTGATATTTGTGTGTACATATGTGTCTCTTTTCCATGTCTTTACTTGTTCCTTCTTCTGCATATCCACAGCTCACTTATAACTTGTTCAGACCCCTTTCAGCATTATCAGCCATGTGCAGGTATTTAGTACTCCGTGGTTCTATTAACCAGAGGCTGGATGGTGATCAGTTGTGTTTTTCTGCGTGGCAGGGAGTTGGACTGGATGGCCCTTGTGGTCTCTTTCAACTCTATGATTCCTACCAGAGGGCTAAAAGTGATGGAGCTAAGTGCAGACATAAAGCTCCTGGATAGCTGAATGCCCCTAAAAACAATCGAATGTTCAGTATGAAGGTGCACTTGTGGTTTATAAGCACATTCAGCTGAATGCACTTACCAGCTACTTGAAAAATGAAACTGTTATCTTATCAGGCTTGCTAATTGCAGAAATGTTTCTAGGTATGTGCTGACAAATGTGCTTTCAATTCCCTACAAACCTTCATGTTGAGCCATAACTTAAAGGATCTGGAAAATAATTCATCATACACTGTGGTCAGAAGCCATGCTATCTTTGGGAAATCTGGGAGTCCTAATCTGAAAACATAACCTCTCCAAACACTATACGCTGCAGAGAAAAAATATATACAGTGTTCTCTCACTTATCACAGGGGTTAGGTTCCAGGACCATCTGCAGTAAGTGGAAATCTGCAAAGTAGGGACACTATATTTATTTTAATATTTATACATTATTTTAGTAGTTATACACTATTTTAAGTCTTTGTCAACCAATCATGTGTTGATAAATCTCCTCCTCCTGTTGCCGCTTGGGCTCCTTTTCTCTCCCTTCGGCTTCTCCTTCCTCCCTTCCTCAGGCTGTAAATTATATTTTTTATGATTTATAATATTATTTTAGAGTTTATTGAAAAACTGCAAAACAGCGAACTTGCAAAAAGTGAACCGTGAAGTAGTGAGGAAACACTGTAGATCTTTGCATATGTTTGCTCTAGATGAGTGTGAGCCTACACTTGCCACACTTTTAATCCTCACATGTGCAGCATGAACACCTGAAACAGTTATTGCTGTTATAAGAAATAACTATATAGCCCAACAAAATTCTTGGTGTCTTGGTTTTGAGGCCTGTTCCTAGGGTTATTTGGGGTGATGATTCAGAAAATTGCATTTGATGGACCACATCGGCTCTAGTTTCTTAGATATGGCTATCATGATTTTCCACGGAGGAACAGATTGCACCTGTATCTCAAAAACTAGAGCTGATAGGGGAAAACTGGTTTCATTTTTAGAATCATCAGGTCAAATATACCCAGAAACACGGCTAACTTTTGTGGCACCAAAATGTGCTATCAACCATCTTTTAATAAATGAGTTTTTCATCAGATGGGAATCGTCCGTTTGTTCAACAGTGCCAAAGCCTTATGTAGCACTCAACTGACATATTACTTTTTCATTTATGAACAGGTTCTAAATATGCTGTCAACCATTAACAAAACAGAGTCTGCTGTGTTTGTCCTAACCCAACGATGGGCAACCTTTTGTACTTGGTGTGTCAAAATTCACCAAAAATCCTAGCATGACTTGGGTGGTGTGTCACTTCGAGAAAAAATAATAATTTCACAATACATATAGTTTAAATAGCAAAAATATATAATTGTAATATATAACTGTATTTAATAAATCAAAAACTATTAACTACCATTATTTCCATGTACAAAAATCTATGGTACCTCTTGCAGTTTCCATGCTGATTTCTCTCGGTTTTACAGTAGAGTCTCACTTATCCAACACTCACTCATCCAACGTTCTGGATTATCCAATGCATTTTTGTAGTCAATGTTTTCAGTTCATCGTGATATTTTGATGCTAAATTTGTAAATACAGTAATTACTACATAGCATTACTGCATATTGAACTACTTTTTCTGTCAAATTTGTTGTATAACATGATGTTTTGGTGCTTAATTTGTAAAATCATAAGCATGATGTTTTGGTGCTTAATTTGATGTTTAATAGGCTTTTCCTTAATCCCTCCTTATTATCCAACATATTCACTTATCCAACGTTCTGCCGGCCCATTTATGTTGGATAAGTGAGATTCTACTGTAGTTTCAATGTAATCATGAATAATGAATAATATAATAATAATATAATAGTAATAATATAATAATATACTACAATAATTGTGTGTATATATGTGTGTGTGTGTGTGTGTGTGTGTGTGTGTAATGTGCATAATTCCCATGGAGTAAACAACAAAACCACTGGACCAAATCACACCAAATTTGGCCACAAAAGACATAGTCATCCAATCAATCTGCATGTGGCAGTGTGTCAGCAAAAATGGCTAGGTGTGTCAGTGCTGACACACATGTCATAGGTTGGCCATCACTGTCCTAACCCTTTGAACACTGTGTGTGTATCAGGTAGAACGATCTTTGTTGGAGGCAGACGGATGCTGTTTCTGGCTCATCTATCTAAACACACTGAAGTTAAAGGACAAGACAGTGATGTAGTAGATCCAGCGTTTTCTGGCTGGCCCTTATTTGAAAGACTATTGGGTTGCATATGAGATCATATAGCCACAGATGACAATGTAGTAGTTTTCTTCCAATATATGTTTCTCAGGACCTTAAAGGAAATAGATCCTGACTAAACAAAGTCATCTATGGCTATTATTAAGAGAGGACTTGTTGTGTGCCTTCAAGCCATTTCCAAATGATAGCAACCTGAAGATGAACCTATCTTGGGGTTTTCTTAGATGTGTTCAGAGAGAGTTTGCCTTGCCTTCCTCTGAGGAACGTGTCTTGTCTAAGGTCTCCCACTGGGTTTCCATGGCTGAGTGGGAATTTGAACCCTCATCTCCAGATTTGTAGCTCAGTGTTTAAACTGCTGCAATAGTCTAGCTCTTGGATGAGGGATGGTCAACAAATCCTAGGTGCCATGGGCTCTATTTCAGATGAAGGAACTGGCAATATCTCTTTGGACTATTCCTCGCTTAGCAAAACTCTATGAAATTCATGAGGTCATGACAAGTTGATAGGCAACTGGAAGAAGGTGCATGCGTTTCCTTCTCAGCATACAAAGACTTGAGAATCAATAAAACATGTTTACTATTACGCAATTGATTGCTGTCCATAGATTTCATCCGTCTCCCTAAAATTCTGTTGTAAAATCTTATCTCTTTGCCAGGCGGAGCCCTTTACCAGCCTGTAACGATGGTAACGTCTCAGGGCCAAGTGGTCACCCAAACAATCCCGCAAGGGGCCATTCAGATCCAGAACACACAGGTAAGGCAGGGAGGGGGTTAGGGTCTGGTTTATTTTGACGTGTTCGAAATGAGAGTCCAGTGAACGTTGTGGCTCTCAAGATGGGAAGATCTCAAAGGGAGGAATATGGTGAATTCAGCAAGATATGAAAGGCCAATTCCAAAGCAAGGCTATTTCTCAGCATGGCATGACCTTTTGAAGAATATATGTAGACAGAACTACCTTGGAATGCAAGATGCACATGTGGATTTATCCCCTCCTTTCAAGAAAAAAAATCTTCAAACAAGACTGGATTGGAATTGAGCATCTCACTTGGAGTTCTTTACTGCAGAAGGAGGCATCTGGGATTTGTCATATATGTTCTTCTGCTGCGGTGTTGTTCAGGATTCCCTTGCATATGCATCCTCCACCTGATTCTTCCATACATTCTAACAATAGAAGGTCCACCACTAAGTTGACGTTCTTCAAGTCAGATGTATTTCACAAGACGTTTCCCTGTCTTCTGGTAATCAAGACCCAAATTACAATTTTCCACATATCACATTTTCCACCTTATTCATTAAGAGCCGCGCAATGGGTTAAACACTTATGCTGGCTAGACTGCTGAACTGAAGGTTGGGTTGCTGACCTGAAGGTTGCTGGTTCGAATCCAGGAGATGGGGTGAGCTCCCATCTGTCAGCTCTAGCTTGTGGAGACATGAGAGAAGCCTCCCAGCTGGATTGTAACACATCTGGGCGTCCTCTGGGCAACGTCTCTGTAGACAGCCAAGTCTCTCACCGCAGAAACGACTTGCGGTATATTCTCAAGTCACTTCTGACACGATAAAAAAAAACCTTACTCACTGCTAGTGTAAGAGTAAGATTACAGTATGCCAATGGCTAGCGTGCTCAGGAAATAAGGACTCGTCAGATTCCGTTGGTCTGGAAAAAAGAGGGTTCAGCTGGGAACAAAACTTTGTTGCAAACCATCACAAAGTTTGACGCTGTTCTGTATCCTAGTCTCTGCTGCCATGAAGACAATGGCTTCAAACTACAGGAAAGGAGATTCCACTTGAACATTACGAAGAACTTCTTCACTGTGAGAGCTGTTCAGCAGTGGAACTCTCTGCCCTGTGATGTGGTGGAGGCTCCTTCTTTGGAAGCTTTTAAATAGAGGCTGGATGGCCATCTACACCTCATGTAGATCAGGCATGGGCAAACTTTGGCCCTCTAGGTGTTTTGGACTACAACTCCCACAATTCCTAACAGCCTACCGGCTGTTAGGAATTGTGGGAGTTGTAGTCCAAAACACCTGGAGGGCCAAAGTTTGCCCATGTCTGACGTAGATCCACCCAGAGGTGATGTTGGGATGAATGTGCAAACCAGTAACAAAGTAACCATAGTAGTATTACCATGTTGGTTTTTAAAAAAATAACAACAAATGGTTATCTTTGTTAACATTGGAGAGGTATTGAAGAATTGAGATCTCCTTGTCGCAAGGAATCGCCTCCACTGCTAGTTTCTCCATCAGCATTGTGCATGTGAAAATCCTTGCCTACTTCTTGAAAATGTGTCCCAGATATTCTCCCCTGTCCTATTTGATATTAATGAGAAGCAAATCATATAGTGCTTGCTGCACACACTAAGGGTGTTTTGAAAAGGAGAGCATGCATTGATGTGCCGGCATTTCCGACTGAGTCAGCACTTGTGGGAATGTCATTGCACCCTATCCGTTTCTGTATCCTTTTTGAAATCTCCTTGGCCCTCTCTCTGAATTATATTTATTTTAAAATGAATTTCAATATAGATAGATAGAAAAAAGGCACTGCCAAAATGGTCCTGTCCCTGATTCCTCACCGTCTTCTGAGCAGGGATGAGGAGGCAAAACCCCAAACCCGAATCTCCATTCTTTTTAAGGTGTAAAAGCTGTTGGCAGCTCAGATCTTAGAGTGAAATTGATCAGATCTGTTGAATACAAGTATGCTGGGAATATTTGGGCTCTGGCGAAGCTCTGAACAAGCACTCCTAATGTTATTTCTGTATTGCCTGGGTAATTTATTCAGCCTAGGCCTTGCAATACATCCCAAGCAGCACCTGGGGGAATCATTTATACCTGACACAGGGCTGCCATCCTGATGTTTAATTCATGCAGAAGAAATGTTTTTATGAAGGACCTTAAAAAAGTGTGTGTGCATTAAAAAAAAACCTTGACGTTGAGATTCCAGTTTCCTGCAACCTCATTAAAACTTCTCTCTTTCTGCTTCCCAAGACCTTTGAATCTTCTTTTCTTTTTATCTGCTGCTCTTTTTTCAAGACAACAAGAAGATGTTTCTTTGCTGTCTTGTGAATAATCCTACTGAGAATTGCATATTTTTAAAACCGATTAGCAGGCTGAAGGGTGTTTTAAGGCTATTTATTAGAATGAAACTTCTTCTGAAATCAAAGGGACTAGAAGTTGGTTTGCATTAAGTGAGTGGCGCAGAAGCATCTTTCCTGGGGTTGCCGCTTGGCTTTGGCAACAGCTGGATAGTGATAGCTGGGGCAGAAGGAGGGTCAAGAGATAATTCTTTGTTTGTTTCAATGTGACCTCTAGTTGAAGGGCTGCCCAGTTTTAAGTCCAGGCTTCAGATTCTTGAGAAAGCATTTTCTGCAGAGTCCACTGTAAATGCTGCATGCTGTTGCTAATGGATTTGTGTAAATGGGCGGCAGTCTAAAATCTTTTACTGGTGCCAAATTTTTCGTGATCCCAAGACTGAGGTCAGGGGACCCCATTTGGAGTTGGGACCCACAGTTTACGAAGCAGTGGTCTGAAAAAAAATATATAGAAGTACGTTCAGGGCACCACAATCTAAGGGAGATGTTGACAAGCTGGAATGTGTCCAGAGGAGGGTGACTAAAATGATCAAGGATCTGGAGAACAAGCTCTATGAGGAGCGGCTTAAAGAGCTGGGCATGTTTAGCCTGCAGAAGAGAAGGGTGAAAGGAGACATGATGAGGACCATGTATAAATATGTGAGGGGAAGTCATAGGAAGGATGGAGCAAGCTTGTTTTCTGCTGCTTTGGAGACTAGGACATGGAACAATGACTTCAAACTACAGGAAAGGCAATTCTACCTGAACATTAGGAAGAACTTCCTCAGTGTGAGAGCTGTTCAGCAGTGGAACTCTCTGCCTTGGAGTGTGGTGGAGGCTCCTTCTTTGGAGGCTTTTAAACAGAGGCTGGATGGCCATCCATTTCCCTTAATATTTCTGTTATACAAAACCAATTGATGTTATCAAAAGCTTTCTCTGCATCTAGAAACTGGTTTATCTTCAGATCGTATAAATCTTTCACCCACGAGGTCTCTTCCAACTCTATGATTCTATGATTTCGGCTTTCTGGTCTTAGACCAATAAACCTGGAACTCAGCCTTTGTAAGTAAATGCACCTTTATCCCCCGAGGATCATTTTTCATAGCCATGAGTTTGGGGCAACTATAGGCCTGATGTGGCCCTTGTTGAAAATGAGTTTGACACTCCTGATCTACACTCTGCTTGTGCAGATCTATGATGTCATCTTCCCTCTTTCTGAATGCGTTTTTACTTTAGTTTAGGCACAAGAGAGGGCGGTATTGATCTGTTTTTCTAAAATCTAAGTAAACATCACAGCTGATCATAAGTTAGGATTTCACTTACCTCCAAATTGCACACAATACTTGCCGCGATAACTTCATGGAGCCGCCATGAAATTGGACTGACGTTGTGAACTCAGTCACCATAGCAACTCAGGCTCTTTTTCTTTTCTTCTTCCTTTACCTGCATTGTTGTTTAAGCTTTTCTCAGTATCTCCCTCTCTCTCCCTGCCCTGTAGGTTAACCTGGATCTGACCTCTCTTCTTGACAGCGAAGATAAAAAGTCAAAGAACAAACGGGGAGTCCTGCCGAAACACGCTACGAATATCATGCGCTCCTGGCTTTTTCAGCATCTTATGGTGAGAGAAGTCAACAAGTGTGTCTGAGAGATTAACCCCTTGGGATTATTTTCCATTACAGAGGCGCCAGTCTTGAAGGGTGCTCGCTGTTTGTGTTTATGAAGTGCTTTGCTTATCTGGGATCGTAAGCGCAAAACCTCTCCACAATAGTCAGGAAAGAGGATGCAGGAAGGCTTAAGGCACACGCCGGGTATTCCTTGCGGATTTGAGATTAAATTACGCAGCTCATCCACTCCAATTGTGCGGCAGGACAAAAAATGACTTGCGCTGCCGCAGCACACATAATCCCAGCAAATGGGATAGAGGTGGTTTGCTCTGGGAATTTGTAAGGAACACAATCTCAGTTTGACATTCAGCATTTCTACAAGTCAGGAATCTTCCCATTAATGTCCATCTGCAGGAAACAGGTTCATTTGAAAAATGCTTATGGTTTATTTATTTATCGTGTCAGAAGTGAACTGAGGGTACAAGTTGTAATGCATTTGAAAACACAAAGTTAAAAAACAACAACAACGACAACAACAACAGCTTGGTATTATATTAAATGTCCTTTGACCAGTAACTGGCAACTTCGAGTAACTCTTATGTTGCTATAAGAAGGTCCTCCATACTGTATGTGGCAGGGCTCAGACTGTATTGTAGTAGCTGGTCTGTGGTTTGCTCTTCTCCCCACTTGAATACTGTGGACTCCACTTTGTAGCCCAATTTCTTAATGTTGGCTCCACATCTTGTGGTGCCTTCCAAGTCGCCCAGTCTTCTGTGTGCCCAGGAGGGAGTCTGTCATCCGGTTTCAGCCACTGATTGAGGTTCTGGGTTTTAGCCTGCCACTTTTGAACTCTTGCTTGCTGAGGTGTTCCTGCAAGTATCTCTGTAGATCTTAGAAAACTATTTCTTGATTTAAGGCGTGCTGGCTGATACAGCAAACAGGGGATGGGCCGGAGATGTCAATGCCTTAGTCCTTTCATTGCTGGCTGTTACTTCCCGGCAGATGTCAGGTGGTGCAGTGCCAGCTAAACAGTATAATTTCTCCAGTGTTGTGGGCCGTAGACATCCTGTGATGATGCGGCATGTTTTATTAAGAGCCACATCCACTGTTTTAACGTGGTGAGATGTATTCCACACTGGGCATGCCTATTCAGCAGCAGAGAAGCAAAGCGCAAGGCATGTGTCTTCACTGTGTCTGGTTGTGCCCCCAGGTTGTGCTAGTCAGCTTTCGTATGATGCTATTTCTAGTGCCCACATTTTGCTTGATAGTCAAGCAGTGCTTCTTGTAAGTCAGAGCATGGTCCAGAGTAAATCCCAAGTATTATGCATATGCATATGGTAAGACCCCCCTTATCTAAAGACTCAGAAAAGTCACATCCAGTCTCATACAGTATTTTAGATAATGTTTCACACCAATTTCCATTAAGTCCCTTTTGTTGTTGTTATTTGGGAGTGATTGACAAAGTGCTTTAGCAATATTACACTAGATTGTTGTGAGTTTTCCGGGCTGTATGGCCATGTTCCAGAAGCATTCTCTCCTGTTTCATGTCTGGAGCAGTGGAATTCCAGACACGAAACCATCAGAGCCAGCTAACACCTCCCAACAAAGGATTCCCCCAGGCAGGCATCAGCCAGGCCTTGAAGCTGCAAGGCAATTCAATGCTAATCAAGGTGATTAATACAACATTCACACTTGCCTCCAACAGACAAGAGTTCTTTCTCCCAATATATGTGAATAACAGACTCCAAGGCTGAGACTTCAGAGAACAACACCCTTTAAAAACTCTTCTGCTTTACCTTTTTAAGAATAGTATTACAGAAAGGAAGCCAAGGGAGGTGCTTTAACTCGGGAAAATAGTTGTTGATAAATCTTGTGAATGTGACAGTGAATTATTTTTACATGAGAGTCATAAAGGTGATTGAACACCTAGACACATAGAACTTCTTGGCTTAGAGGCAAAATGTACTGCTGCAATGAGTATTGCAAAGCAACATCCTCATAAGCCAGCAGATCCAGAAAAAGTACGAAGAAATGAGTATTAAGTAGGAAGGAAGCCTCAGTCCCAAGAGAAGCAATTACCTCCACCACTGAAGGGCAATTCAGACAAGATGCATGGAAATAAACCCTCAGACGTTATAAGCAGTAATTCATGCAAAAAAAAAATTGTGCTGCCTTCACTGGGGGTTCATTCACACAACTCATCCCATGTCTACACAGGCAAAATAAAACATATTTCAAACTCACTGTGAGCAACCCACACAATGGTGCAATGGGTTAAACTTTTGTGCCGGCTAAACTGCTGACCTGATGGTTGCCAGTTCGAATCCAGGAGATGGGGTGAGCTCCCGTCTGTCAGCTCTAGCTTGGAGGATATGAGAGTAACACATCCGGGCATCTCCTGGGCAACGTCTCTGTAGATGGCCAACTCTCTCACACCAGAAGCGACTTTCGGTATGTTCTCAAGTCGCTTCTGACACAATAAAAAAAAACTACTTCCAGCCATTGATCTGGCCCAAAAAGAGTCACAGGTGACTCCAGAGCTTTCAGGAAACCCCCATTATTTTTGACAAATGAATTGCTGGATCAGGCCATATCTAAGACAACCCAGTATCTAAATATCAGAAAGATGCCTCCTTTTGTGCTCCTGGAGATTGCTGTTGCCACTGTTTTGCCAGCCAGAAGCAACACAGCTTTTTCTCCCCCTGTGTTTGGACACACCATTGTGGCATCACCACCCAGTCCCTGCCAACAACAGCAATCCCCAGGAGGACAGGAGGACAGTGCCAATACGCATTCAGCCTGGCAGACCATGTGGATGCCCAAAGGGTTTCGAGTAGGTGTGGACTCCCTGTGCTGTGTGCAGGGCAGTTCCAGAGAACACTACTGTGTAGCATTTGTCTATGCAGATGCAGCTTCAGTTATGGTGTTATCATTCCACGTTAACTACTATGGCTACATCCTTTATCATCCTGGGGATTGTGGTTTAGAGCTCTCCACCTGAAAATTCGAATACAATGAAATGAAAATGCAATGAAAATCACCCAAATCCACTGGATGAAACCCTGCACCCTGATTACCAACAGAAAGGGAAAAGCTCCTGTCTGGGAAGTGGGAGGGGATGTGCCCAGATAAGTTACTTATTTATGTATTTTAACTAAGTTGCCATAGGGGGGGGGGGGGGGTGCAGTGGCACAGTTGTTTAAACTGCTAAGCTGCAAAACATGCTGACCAAAAGGTCGGCAGTTCAAAACCATGGGACAGGATGAGCTCCTGTAGTTAGCCCCAGCTTCTGCCAACCTAGCAGTTCGAAAATATGCAAATGTGAGTAGATCAATAGGTACCACTTCAGTGGGAAGGTAACGGCGCTCCATGCAGTCATGCTGGCCATGACCTTGGAGGTGTCTAAGGACAACACCGGCTCTTCGGCTTCGAAATGGAGATGAGCACAAACTCCTAGAATCGAACTCAATTAAAGTACAGTTAAACTCCTGCTTTGTTAGTCCATGGCCAAGATACATACTTGTTTAAAAAGTCCATTGTATCTTTATTTACCAAACTTCGGCCCTCCAGGTGTTTTGGACTTCAACTCTCACAATTCCTAACTGGGGAAACTTTTAGTTTCCTAGGGGAAACTTTTTTCTTAACAAAGTTGCCAACATAGAATAGTGGCCACTGTTTTTAGCAAGACTGTTTTTTAGCAGTTCAGTATTGTCCAATAACAGCCGTGATTGGAAATATTTTTCTTCCTGAGTTTTTAAAAATCAAGTTGGTATAACACCATGACAGATTTCTGCTAACAAGTGTCTGTGCATAAAGTTTCAAGGTCCCCCAAAGGTGAAAGAAAGCGGAGTGGGCCAAGAGATTTCTTTTGGTGTCTTCCAGGCCTTGCTATACTAGAATGCATAATTGTTGTAGACGCCCACCAACAACTGTCTTCCTGGCAAATCCCCAAATTACCAATTCCTCAGCAGTAAGGGAGTGTCAGTAAATCATAACAATATGTTTGCATTATCAGAAATTCCTAGAAATGTGGGGTTTTGAAGCCGTTCCTATTTTTGGAAGGGAATTTGTCCTTACCGTCAAGATGATTTGTTTGGGAGGTTGATGCACAAAATATTGGACTTTTATCTCCTTCAGCCTTCTGTTGCCTAGTCTACTGCCTCGGACTAGTCTAAGAAATAGAACCAGTGGTTGAGAAAACACTTAGTGGATAAGAAAACATCATTACTCCTTATTCTATTGCTGTTATGCAAAAGTTTGTAATTTTTGCACAATCTGGGTTTTACAGTGTATTCCTATAGACAGAAGTTCCCATTTCTTTGGGAAATTAAACTAAGTAGACCTGCATCCATGTAGACAACTCGCATTTTTTTCATGAACTAAGTGAGATAGTTGTTCAAACCATGCACTCCTTTACACCTTGCCCCATTTGCTTCAGTGCAACATATCTGTCCTACTTATTTCTGGGTCAGACAGAGAAAACACCGTTCTTAAGCTGATCCAAAAATTGCAGCGAGGGGGGGGGGAGCTAATCTCTTTTCACTCTTTAGCACCTATTATGTCTATGTTGATAAGACATAAAGCGTGCCCAGATTTTATAACGGCTACCAGACTTTCTGCATTGAGAGTGCTATCTCCCCTTCCACTAAGCCCCCCACTATTACACTGTTTGGGATGAAAATACTTGGATGGAAGGAAACTGAGGAATGTACAGAAGAAATTTGTATCTCTATACCGTATTTTGTACTTTGTCTGCCATCTGGTGCCCAAGAGACGAACTCCTATCAAAATCATTCCATTTTCAGAATAGGCAACCTTACACACATCAAGCTGAAGAGAGCATTCACTCCTGGCCATGTCCCCAAAGCCCCCTGATCTTAAGAGTGACCGTGCTGCCAAAGCAAATCTGGGTTTGGGCTTGTGTGGACAAGCCCTAAGATAAGTAGCAAAAGCTGAGATGTTGTGATGAGAAGGAATTCTACTGTATGTAGAATTCTACTGTATGTAGGGCCGGGCTCTGGCGCAGCTGGCTAGTAACCAGCTGCAATAAATCACTACTGACCGAGAGGTCATGATTTCAAAGCCCGGGTTGGGTTAAGCCCCTGACCATTAAATAGCCCGGCTTGCTATTTAAATTGCTAGCCACAGCTCCCCCTGTGGCCGAAATCGTGAAGCTGGAAAAAAATGTTAAATGCCTCTGTGTCTGTCTATATATGTTGTTTGTCTGTTGGCATTGAATGTTTGCCATATATGTGTTCATTGTAATCCGCCTTGAGTCCCCTTCGGGGTGAGAAGGGCAGAATATAAATACTGTAAATAAATAAATAAATAAATAAATATGTGTTGTTGAAGGCTTTCATGGCCAGAATCACTGGGTTATTGTGCATTTTCCGGGCTGTATGGCCATGTTCCAGAAGCATTCTCTCCTGAGGTTTCACCCACATCTATGACAGGCATCTTCAGAGGTTGTGAAGTCTGTTGGAAACGAGGCAAGTGGGGTTTACCTCTGTTGACCTCACAACCTCCAAGAGAGAATACTTCTGGAACATGGCCATATAGGCCAGAAAATGCACAACAACCCAGAGGGAATTCTGTTTCATTTACGTTTTCCTTAATTGAAATTTCCCTTCTACAGTAGAGGCTCGCTTATCCAACATAAACGGGCGGGCAGAACATTGGATAAGCGAATATGTTGGATAATAAGGAGAGATTAAGGAAAAGCCTATTAAACATCGAATTAGGTTATGATTTTACAAATTAAGCACGAAAACATCATGTTATACAACAAATTTGACAGAAAAAGTAGTTCAATACACAGTAATGCTATGTAATAATTACTGTATTTACGAATTTAGCACCAAAATATCACGATGTATTGAAAATATTGACTACAAAAATGTGTTGGATAATCCAGAACATTGGATAAGTGAGTGTTGGATAAGTGAGACTCTACTGTATCTACAAATTTCTAGCATTGCATAACATAACATTTCAGTTGATTATTTAGAGAGTTGGACATCAGAAGAAAAGGGACAGTAAAGGTCCCTTTACTACAAATAGAAGAGTTCTAGATGTGAATGTTTTCCAGTATCTCTTTGCAATGCCAATAATTTGGATCCTAAAGGGAAAGTTACTTCTTATTTGGAAAGGCAATGCCCGCATATCACACACAACCCTTGGAGCCACATCGGCTAGAAACTGGAGAGGCTGTAAACTGTGATATAGAAAGAAAATGTGCATTAAGCGTGGTGGGGGGTGTATGTGATCTTGCATGGTCTATCCTTCTCAATGACTCATTTCTTTCATTTATAAGTATACCATAGGTTACTATCCTAGATGTAGGATAGATGTTGCCTTGAGGGCTGCATTTCCACATCATTCATTCACAACAGTTGGCTCCAACTTCAAATAGAATTTAAAGGCATTTGGCAGGTTTTTCTGAGTACTATTTTGCACTGCAATTAATAAATATTCATGCAATTAACAGTGTTAAAAGGAGACTCTGGGGTATTCTAAGCTTCTTGTCCCAATTATCCCTGAAGCTGCAGGGCAAGGTAGCGATGGTACAGTTTCCAAATATTTCTCAAATTCGCATTTGAAGAACATATATGTGTGTATGTGCATGTGTCCATTCATTTAACCTGGCCTGTTTCTCATAGTGGCAATATTGTCTCTTTTCCCTATGCCAGACAGATATTCCAAAAGAAAGTATTATTATTATTACTGTTATTATTATTATTTTATTTATACCCCGCTTTATTTTTCTCGGGGGAGATTCAAAGTGCCTTAACATAAACATGAAATGAAAATGCTCCAGATGTTAATCTTGCAGGAAATTTTCACAATTTTTTTTTAAATCCATAAAACTATACACTGTTATTTCTGTATCTAATCAACAATTATGATATTTTAACTCAATAGTGTCCAATTTCTGGCAGTGATGACATTTGAAAAAAGTCCATGGCATATCATTTTCAAACAAAAAATGAATGTATCAAATTTGCCTATCTCTACACGAATGTCATGACAAAAACATAACCTTCATCATTTCATACAAAAACAAAACTGGGACACATGAGGACAAGCAACATCAAAATGTGGTCAAAATGGCAAAAGTTCTTCATAGGGAAGATAAGCCTGGAGAGGTAGCAGCTTGCTTTTGACCAAACCTTCTGGAAAAAGGCCAAATTCTGCTCCTCTTCCCCTGCTGCATTAGTTGAGTCCAGGCATCCCCTGGGTAACGTCCTTGCAGACTTCCAATTCTCTCACACCAGAAGTGACTTGCAGTTCCTCAAGTCACTCTCGACACGGAAAAAACAATTAGTTGAGTGAAAACTACTTTTAGACTTTGAATTCAGTTTGCAGCTTTGCTCATAAGGAGAAAGAGGGAGGAATATAGAGAAACTGAGAGTTTAGATTAGGGCAGGTGGAGAATATGCTGTGAAAGATTGCAAGATCTCTCTTTATTCATTGCAGAACAGGAGTGGGTCTAGTGTGGTCCATGGAATGCTTTTTCATGGGTGCTGCCATAAAATTTTGTAAATGGGGAGGTGCACGGTGGTCATTCCACAAAAGCTCATAAGTCCTTGCCTTATGTATTCTCCGACATCCCACAGGCTGGAATTCTTCCAAAAACATTTCCTTAAAAAGTTATCTCTCCCTATTGATTCTGCCCCCCCCCCCTTCTCTCTCTCCAGCCAGTGATCAGTACATTTTTTTCTCAGTTCCTCGTATGTGACTCACTGCTTAACTGAAATGGTGGTGGGCACATTTCCCAAATTATTTCTGTTGAGCTCTTTACATGGACTACATGTGGCCCCTGGACTCTCCTAGTGTGACTCTTGAAACTTGAAGTCCCACACCGCCATCTGAATTTTTTATTACACATTTCAGATAATTCTCCCAAAACCATGCAGAAACCCCATAGCTGAGCCATGGTGGCACAGTGGGTTAAACCCTCGTGCCGGCTGAACTGCTGACCTGAAGGTCGGTGGTTTGAATCCACAAGACAGGGTGAGCTCCCATCTGTCAGCCCCAGCTTCCCGTGTGGGGACATGAGAAAAGCCTCCACACATCCAGGCATCCCCTGAGCAACATCTTTGTAGACAGCTTATTCTCTCATACCAGAAGCGACTTGCAGTATTCTCAATTTGCTTCTGATATGATAAAAAAAACCCATAGCTATGTGAAAAGATTCTCATGACCTACAAGCACCTCTGAGCCCAGTATGTCCTCCACATACCTTTGTTTTCCTCTGCAATGGCACCAGTTAGAAGCCTGTTTGAAGCCCATTCTTGTTCTCCCTGAACTTGTTTTCCTGGAAGAAGATTTATACTTCCCTTTACAAGGCTATAGCTTGCTGCTTCAGGGTGAAGGGAGAGTACTAGCAATACATCTTTCTGTTCTCAAAGCACTGTGCCTGTTAATTAATTAGATCACGCTGCAGGTAAATAACTATTCTTGTTTTGTTTTGTTTTTTTGTTGAATCAGAGGGAAAAACGGGTTGCCCAAGATCAATGTTTGAGTCACTGTTAGGGTCCGCGGTGTATTTCTCAGAGGGACCTGGGTGTAATGGAGACTAAATATTTTAGCAGTAAACGAAAATATCTTGAAGGCAGACAAGAGCAAGAGTCAGCAGAGGAAGATAGTGTTATTTTTCCGCAGAAGCAAATCTTTGGAGACATTCTTGGTATTGCTTCATTCACACTTCTTTCACATCCTTGAATGCCAACTAATAAGGCCAAGACTGGATTTAATGAGCAACCGTGTATATTTATGTATATGGATATCCGTTTGTGTATAAAGCAGGTTGAAAGTTTATACTTAAATGGAATTTTTAAATGTGGCTAACAAAAAGTGTTAGGAAAAGCTGCCCAGAATAGACTATTTCAGTCCTGTTCTAGGCAGTGAACCTTACTATGAATCTACCAACACATCCCCATAGACAACTTCCTTACAAAAAGAAGGAGGAGGAGGAGGAGGAGGAGGAGGAGGAGGAGGAGAAGAAGAAGAAGAAGAAGAAGAAGAAGAAGAAGAAGAAGAAGAAGAAGAAGAAGAAGAAGAAGAAGAAGAAGAAGAAGAAGAAGGCAGCGAAGCATTCCATTAAGCCCCAAGAGATTTTTGATTTGGCTTTGTGTGCTGTTTCTTAAATTTCTCAGTTCTCAGCTTGCAGCCGAGGAATTTACTTTAATGCAATAATAACTCAAGCTCTCACTGTGGGCAATGGCTTAAAATGCCCAATGAGCACTTTTGTTTTCTGCCTAGACAGAAATAACCCATCAGGAAAGCATCACGGGGAAGCAAAATTGCTCCAATATCACTTGCCATAGATTTTTGCTTATATGCTGTAGCTTCTCTGGAGAGCTATAAATCAAGGGCAGCTTTTATTAAGCGTGAGTCCCTTTAATAAGCTTGCATTGCAGAGGTTGGTTACTAAGGCTGTATCTGCACTGACAAATAATGCAGTGTGGGTATCGCATTAGCCTGGTGTGTCCACACAAGGCATGCAGGATAATGGGATTTAATCCCCGGTAAGCCATTTCCAGGCCCCTGGTGGCGCAGCATGTTAAAGCACTGAGCTGCTGAACTTGCGGACCAAAAGGTCGCAGGTTTAAATCTGGGGAGCGGAGTGAGCACCCGCTGTTAGCCCCAGATTCTCCCAACCTTCTGTTCAAAAACATGCAAATGTGAGAAGATCAATAGGTACCGCTCCGGCGGGAAGGTAACGGTGCTCCATGCAGTCATGCCGGCCACATGACCTTGGAGGTGTCTACGGACAATGCCGGCTCTTTGGCTTAGAAATGGAGATGAGCACCAACCCCCAGAGAATATGGTAGAATTATACCTGTAACTTTCCAAGCACTGCGGCTCAACCTAAACTGGCCAGACTATTCAGTATGGTTGAATGTGCCCTTTAATTGAATGTGGTATCTATATCAGGCATGGGCTAACTTGGGCCCTCCAGGTGTTTTGGACTCCAACTCCCACCATTCCTAACAGCCTCAGGCCCTTTCCTTTGTGCCCTCAGCCGCTTAAGCGGCTGAGGGCACAAAGGAAAGGGCCTGAGGCTGTTAGGAATGGTGGGAGTTGGAGTCCAAAACACCTGGAGGGCCCAAGTTAGCCCATGCCTGATCTATATTAATGCTGAAATTATTCATTTAAAGCTTGACAGAAGAATCTCTGAGATTTTCATGGTGGTGAGTTCTAAATATGATAATCAGCCTCAGTAGGTAGGCATTAACATCAATAGTGTCTTCATCCCAAATCAAGCCAGCTCACTGCTACCCTCTCCTGTTGAAAATGTAGAATCAACTTGCTTGTGGAAAATCGTTCAAAGGGGCTCTTCCAGGCTTGTTTACAGCAGTGCCATTTCTTTTCATATAGACCCTACTAGCTGTGCCCGGTCACGCATTGCTGTGACGAAGTATGGTGGTATATATTACAGTAGAATCTCACTTATCCAACATTCGCTTATCCAATGTTCTGGATTATCCAACGCAGTCTGCCTTTTAGTAGTAAATGTTTTGTAGTCAGTGTTTTAAATTCATTGTGATATTTTGGTGGTAAATTTGTAATACAGTAATTACTACATAGTATTACTGTGCATGGAACTACTTTTTCTGTCAAGTTTGTTGTATAACATGATATTTTGGTGCATAATTTGTATAATGATTATCTAATTTGATATTTAATCGGCTTTTCCTGAATCCCTTCTTATTATCCAACATATTCACTTATCCAACATTCTACCGGCCTGTTTATGTTGGCTAAGTGAGACTGTACTGTAGATTTATAATCTTATATTATCTGCTTAGAACTGGATTATATGAGGCCCCTTGTACACAGCTGTATAAAATGCACACTGAAGTGGATTATATGGCAGTGTGGAGTCAAAATAATCCAGTTCAAAGCAGATAATATAAGGTTATAAATGAGTTATATAGCTGTGTGGAAGCGCCTTGAGTCTACACTGCCATATAATCCAGTTCAAATCAGATAATCTGTATTTTATAGGCAGTGGGGAAGAGGCCTAAGTGAGGCCTAACTCTGCCTGTCCCCTGGGCTGAGTGGGTTGCTAGGAGACCAAGTGGGCGGAGCTTAGCCTTTTAACTGGCTGCAATTGGATAAAAACAATTATTCCTCTCCCTCTAATTAGGACTTTAATTTTCTTTTCTTTTTGTTGTATGAACGTAGAGGCATGGATGAGGGGTTGTGCTGCCAAGTTTAGTGTTTCTGGGATGTGTAGTTTTGTTGTTTTGTCCTAGGCTGAAATTTCATTACCCTTTTATATATATAGATAGCAGTGGTTCCCAACCTTTTTTTTTTTTTTGAAGTATTTTTTTTTGCGAACATTTATAATGTTGTGATTTACAATGACATGACATAAATGTGAAAAAACACCTCACAAAAACAAAACAAAACAACAGAAAAAAATAAGTGTAGTCTTCCCAACACCCATTACATAGTTTCACGATAGAGACACACGTTTATTAAAATTGACTTCCATCTTATATCTGGTGTTCTTTATATTGGTTCCCTTGGTATTTCCAATACCTTCCATTCTCCTATCTTGGTTCTACCTCTATTCATCTTCCTTTAATCTGAGACATGTCTATTGCCCTTCTTACTCGTCTAAGGATAATTTATATTATTACTTTACATTTTTCATTTCTTAAGTAGCTTTTAATCAGTTCCCAATCTGTCTGGTTTTTTTTTGTTTACCCTGTGTGTCAGATAGTAAGTATGTTAGTTTGTCCATATTTATAATTTCAAGAATTTTATTGAACCAGGAATTAATATCTGGTCTATTTTTAGTCCTCCATTCTTTTGCGTATATTATTCTTGCCGCCGTTATTAGGTAATTAAATAAGATTTCTTTATTCTTGTCTTCTAAATCTAACATCCCTAGTAGCAGAAACTTGGGGTCTAAGTTGATCTAAATTAACAGGATCTTTTGTACTCTTTGGTGTATTTCTTTCCAAAACTCCTTAGCTCTCTCACAGGTCCACCAACAATGATAATAGGTGCCTTCATGATCCCCGCATTTCCAACATTTGTTGGAGGGTTTTTTTTGTATGTTCTGGAGAGTTTTTGGAGGGTTAAATGCCACCTTTTTTTGACCAGAGACCACTTTGACCAGGGACCGCTCTCCAACATTAGTACCAAAAGGGTTATGAATCAGTTTTTGGTCAACTTTAGATTTGGGTTGGTTATTTGGGGTACTGATTCAGAAAATTGTTTTGGATAGACCACAATAGCTCTAGTTTCCGATACAGAACATATGCCATCCAATAGTCGCCATATGCTTGCCCACATAAAACCATGTTTAATAAACCTCGGCACTATAAGAGAGTTTCGCGAGACTAGTCACTCTCATTGCACGGTGAGGCCACAGACCACATTTTGGTTCTTTCACTGATGGTCTATGGACCACAGGTTGGGGACCACTGCCCTATAGTAAGGACAGAGAAGTATTAACGAGTATAGCGGAATCCAGCAGCGTCCAGTTAACACCATGTGCAAAAGACTCACACCAGGCAGAGGAATTGAAAGAACAAAAGAACTTTACTCTTACTTGTTGAGTTGAAATATAAAACAGTTCTGCAATCGTACAATGTCCATGTAGTTGCATAAGATCAATAACATCAGCATTCTATTTACAGCATAGCATATTCAAACTGCTACTTGACCGTAGCTAGAGAGCTTCTCCATTTCTGTGCTCTCCCCGCAAGCTCAGATTACCAACTGACAAACCCAGCCATCTGCCAGCAAACCGATACATTGTTTGAGGCGTGGCTTGCCTCTGCAAAAGCTCAGCTCCCTTTTTGCCGAGATCTTTTGCAAGCAACTTTGCAAGGATTTCTTTACACACACACACACATAGCAATTTGGCGCAATAAGAAGGGCTTTGTGCACTGCAGAGAGGGAAGGGGAATATCAACCTTCTCAGCACCCCAAAAAGAATGTGCGGAGGCAAAATGATGCATGTGTGTATGATTGTGCTATGGACAAGATGGCAGCCTTGGTATTATAAGGTGGCTCTATCCAGACATTTATCCTGGGGCCGATCCGGAATGATGAATGCCTGATCGCAACAACCAGAGGCAGGAGAGAGGCCTGACCATCCACCGGCTATTAGTTGTCACAGTGGCCAATGGGTGTAATTGTGTCCATACAGTCCATTATTCATTGCCTAGAGCAGGGGTCCCCAAACTAAGGCCCGGGGGCCGGATGCGGCCCTCTAAGGCCATTTACCTGGCCTCCACCCTCAGTTTTAGACTTAGGCTCACCCAAAGTCTGAAATAACTTGAAGACACAACAACAGCAATCCTACTTGATTATCTCATTGGCCAGAAGCAGGCCCACACTTCCCACTGAAATCCTGATAAGTTTACAGTATGTTGGTTAAAATTATTCTTATTTTTAAATATTGTAATTTTTTTTCATTTACCAATATTTTAAATGAAATATTATAAATGAATGATATGGTAATAATATAATATATTGTGTATACATATAATATTGATAATAAATATTATAATGTAATACAATATACAGTAGAGTCTCACTTATTCAACATAAACGGGCCGGCAGAACGTTGGATAAGCGAATATGTTGGACAATAAGGAGGGATTAAGGAAAAGCCTATTAAACATCAAATTAGGTTATGATTTTACAAATTAAGCACCAAAACATCATGTTATACAACAAATTTGACAGAAAAAGTAGTTCAATACTCAGTAATGCTATGTAGTAATTACTGTATTTATGAATTTAGCACCAAAATATCACAATGTATTGAAAATATTGACTACAAAAATGTGTTGGATAATCCAGAATGTTGGATAAGCAAGTGTTAAATAAGTGAGACTCTACTGTAATATTTATTTATTTATTTATTGCAGTATTTCTACCCCGCCCTTCTCACCCAATAGGGGACTCAGGGCGGCTAATAATAATAAAACAATATAATAATATTGTATAATATAATATTTATTATATATTAAATGTAATATTACTAATAATATTACAGTATAATGGTATAGTACAATATAGTAATATATAATGCTAATATTGTGCTATGCTAATAATATAATATATTGTATGTACATACAACTTGTAAGCCGCTCTGAGTCCCCTTCAGGGTGAGAGAGGGTGGGGTATAAATGTAGCAAATAAATATATAAATAAATGATTGTTGGTTTTTTTTTTTTTGCACTACTAATAAGACATGTGCAGTGAGCATAGGAATTTGTTCATTTTTTTTTCAAATGATAATTTGGCCCCTCAACAATCTGAGGGACCATGAATTGGCCCTCCACTTAAAAAGTTTGAGGGCCTCTGGCCTAGAGTGACATCAGCCTGACCCCAAGGTTGCTGGTTACTCTAGATTCAGAACGACCCATGACTTTAGTTAACATGGTTCATGGCTGTATTAATCCAAACCAGGGTTGTGAGGTTGGCAGGCAACCTCTGAGGATGCCTGCCATAGATGTGGACGAAACGTCACGAGAGAATACTTCTAGAAAACAGCCCGGAAAACATACAACAACCCTGTGATTCTGGCCATGAAAGCCTTCGACAACAAATCCAAAACAGCTTCATGCATTTCAGGATAACAGATCAGTGTAGATGTGCCCATAGTGTAGTAGTGCCATTTCAGTGATGTCCTCTTCTTTTATTTATCTATCTATCATGTCAGAAGCTAGTTGATATAAATACAGTTATAATCTAGACATCCTGTGATGATGCGGCACGTCTCATTAAGAGCCACATCCATTCTTTTAATGTGATGCATGCGTATTCAGCAGCAGAGTAGCAAAGGGCAGATGTATTGACTGTATCCCCAGGTTGAGCCAGTCAGCTTCCATATGATATTATTTCTAGCACTCATTTCTTGCATGATAGTAAAGCAGTGCAACTTGTAAATCAGAGCAAGGTCCAGAATGACTCCCAGGTATTTTGGCGTGCTGCAATGCTCAGTTGGATTCCTTCCCGGGCAATCCTCTGAGCTTGAGATGCTTGTCTGTTCTTAAGATGAAAAGCACACGTCTGTGTTTTAGATGGATTAGGAATCAGCTGGTTTTTCCTGTAATAGGCAGTAAGAGCACCTAAAGCTTCAGAGAGCTTCCATTTAACTATTTCAAAGCTCCTTGCTTGAGCGGTGATCGCATGATCGTCAGCATAGATGAAACTCGCAGTATAGAATCCACAATCAGCATGTAGACACTGCGAACATAAAACTGGAAGCTGAGCCAACAATACAGACATTGAAAACATTGCCGCTTACCAGATGAAGGGTTAACTGAAACTGGAGTAAACCTGGGAACCAGTAGTAAACAGCTTATGTAAACAGCTTACTTCGGCTCACAGCCAGCCACTCTAAAATAACATCTATTTGACTGGGCTTCCTGGCTGGGAACAGCAACATTTGTTACGAACTGAAGCTACGGCTAATTGGCTGCATTTACACTCTGAGGAGTCCTATAGAACTACTCCAAGACTACAGAGACTTTGATTTGTTTTGACTCCAAGCCAGGCTAGAGCCAATTGATTTGTACACTGATGTATTGAGTTTTACAGCATATTACATGCCATTTTGAAGAGACTCAATGTACACATACTGTGCCGCTAACAAACTTTAGTTGGAGTCTGGTTGATATGTCTGATATATGTTTTATACTGAAAACTGCTCTGTGTAGCAATTAAATCTGGATGATTGCAGTCTATAAATTTTATACTCTGTAAGTTGTGACTGTGTGCCACTACAGCTGACAGAATTTGATCATCAGTTGTATTATTATTTGTATTATTGTTAACATTCTTATGTATATGATGCTCTAATATGCATATTGTGTTCTATGTTTTGAACCTTTATTGTGGTGCATATTTTTCAGATAGTGGCTGGCATTAGCTATTTGTGTAACTGTTAAACTAAAGCAACATACGTTTTTCTTTACAAGTCTTTAAAGAGGGAAAGGGGATTTTTTGTGTTGTTCTTATTAACATCAGGACTAAAAATAAACCCACTTCAAGATCGGGATAATATGTTGCAGTGTGAATTGCTAGAAAACCATGTAGGACTAAAATGTGGATACTTTTTTAAAAAGTAAGATCCACATCTACGGAATATATGCAATTTCCAACCACTCTAACATATTTGCTTTATCTGGATGTGCCCAGCAGTTTGCAGACTAATTCAAATAACATTGTTTAGCACTTAAACAGAAGATCTCTAGGTGGCCTTCAGGTTGCCTGAGGTATGATTGTAATGGTCCTTCATTCTCTCTTCAGCATCCTTATCCAACAGAGGATGAGAAAAGGCAAATAGCAGCACAGACCAACCTCACGCTCTTGCAAGTCAACAACTGGTAAGTGACATCTTGATCTCCACCTTTTCAAGCTGAATAGCACTCAAGGTAGAAAAGACTGGTTTATCTACAGAAGAGCAGCTATTCAGATCACATTCCCACTCATATTATTGGATCACATTTCCATCTGTAAATGAACATTTGAATGGAATAAGTTTTGGATGTGGGAGAAATTTGTTTGTCTTGCATTAGCCTAATTGTCTACTTTCAAATATGCCATTTAAACCAGGCGTTGCCAACTATGCAGTTCAAAAGGCAGTTATGCTTTGACATTCAAGCTTTTGTGGCTGTGAAAGGAAATTCTCCAATCATGAACATGTGGGTGTGCAAAGATACGTTGGAATGGAAGATGTACACAAAAATGCACATATTCCTAAAAATCATAAAGGAGGTAACTACTCCGAATATGCCGGCCTTCCAAAGACAAAAACCCAGAAGATCCGAATGGTCCAAAATGCGGCGGCCATGCTGCTAGCGGGATCATCTAGAAGATCCCATATTACACTGATTCTGAAACAACTGCATTGGCTACCAATAGAACATTGGATCTCTTACAAGATACTGATCCTGACATTTAAAGCTCGAAATGGCCAAGGACCATTATATCTTAGGGACCGACTCATTCCTTTTTTCCATCAGTGGTCACCTCGATCCTCCCAGGAAAATCTCCTATACGTACCAGGCCCTAGGGAGGTACACCTGGAAGCCACAAGGCATAGAGCCTTTTCGGCCTATGCTCCAATTCTGTGGAACTCATTGCCTCCATATCTTAGAGCAATGTCGGAGTTGCGACCTTTTGGAAAAACGCTCAAGACTTGGCTGTTTGGTTGTGCATTTAAGTAAATCAAATCTAATTTGCCAAATAGTCACTGTTGAATGTTTTTATGTTGAATGTTTTTATGTTGAATGTTTTTATGTTGAATGTTTTTATGATGAATGTTTTTATATTGTGGAATGATATTTTAAATTGTAAGTCGCTCGGAGCACTCTGGTAGAGAGCAACTAATTAAGAAATAGTGAAGTGAAGTGAATAAATAAAAGATAAAAATAATAATAAGCATTATATTTTGAAAACAGTTCAGAAAGAAATGTGCATGCCATAAAACTGAGTCCAAATATGCAGTTCTTGCAGGAGTGCCAGTTGTGCTGGAGCAATCTACCAGGGAATAGTGCTGACTCCTATGGGCAAGGCAGCCAGATCCAGGTTCAATCTACACTGTGATGTAATCCAGTTCAAAGCAGATAATCTGGATTCAGAAACTGGATTATATGACAGTGTAGATGGAGCCCCAGATAGAGTGAAGAAGCTGAGAAGTCAATTGAGGGTCACAATAATGGCTATAGCACCACCATGATGACTATGGAACTGTTAAGAAACATGGCATAATCCAGAAGGCCAGCCTGTTTTTGCATTGTGACAATGAAACTAGAATTGTTGAATCAAGATTCCAGGAAAAGAGGGTTCCACAACTAGAGAGCCACAGCCAAGAAGCACAGCCGATTGCAAAGTTCTTACAAGCATTCAGGGAAGTTCAATTGACTTGAACCCAACTGTGAGGTCTTCTCCACTGTTTGCTACTGGCCATATGTGTTGAAAGGCCTTGAGAACAATGTCACGTCACGTCACACTTCCAAAGCATTCCAAAAGATGCAGCCGGTAGACATTCACATGACATCACTCCCAAGGCATTCTAGAAAAAGAGATCTCCAGACATTCTGGAAGATGCAGCTACCAGCCATTTGCGAGTGAAGCTTACACCTCTGTGGCTTTCGTGGAGGTTCTTTAGAAAGTTACAAGCCAGGAAAAGAAATTGAAAACAATCATAAAGTTGAGTGTGGCAAGTTGCACACACTCTTTCAAATTGAAATTTGAATTACCACACATACACAAAAATCTGTTTTTTTTTTAATGGCTCCCAAATTCAAAGATGAGAACTATTTTTAGGAAACTTAATTGGAAGAGAATTTTATTCCAGCTGTAGTTATTTCTCGCTATATTATGCCTTGGGGCAAGAGACACAGTTTATGCAGATTTTCAGATTTTCAGTTCTGGATCTAGCCACATGGAGGCATACTTGGAAAAGAAATGCATCTGCACAAAAAAGAGAGGGAAAGGCACCTGTGGAAGTGTAAATAAATTCTGCCACAAATGTAATATGTGTGGCTTTATAAAGTGATGTAGTCAATCAAAAATCTCAGACTAGCAATCTTTCCACCAATGCTTCATTGTTATTGTTCTGCATCTTCAACCCATTTCTGATTTATGGTGACCCTAAGGCAATCCTATCATGGGGTTTTTGTGACTAACTGTGTATCCATGATAGTGCTTCCATTCTTGTAGTGCTCTTCAATTTCCAGTTCCATGTTTTTAATGTGCTGTTTCTGGCTTGATGTATGCTACAAGTCCACGTTGAATGTGTACGTTTTCTGAACACCTGCCCTTCATCCAGCTTTGAACTGTGTTATGTGGTCTGTGTTGATGGTCCTGAGACACCCATAATGATTCAAACCCAAAGCTCAAAACCTTTAGCATGTTGCCTTTCCTTGTGCTTCTAGAAATCTAGAATCATACAGTTGGAAGAAACCACAAGAGCCATCCATGCTTACAAGATCCAAGAGGTCCATGAAAATACCTTTTTTTCTGAGAGACAACTTTTGAAACATTACCACTTTGAGCTGCTTTGAGGACCCTTTTACACTCCCATATAAAATCCAGATTATCTACTTTGAACTGGTTTATATGGCAGTGTAGACTCACATAATCCAGTTCAAAGGAGATGATGAGGATTATCTACAGTGATAATCTGGATTATGTGGCAGTGTAGAAGGGACCTGAGACTCTTTTCAGAGAGAGAAACTGGGATATAACTATATTATTAGATAGATAGAGAGAGAGAGAGAGAGAGAGAGAGATAGATATTACTTATAAATAATTTCCAGACACTGCTGCTTGGTACATATTTTGTGACCGCTCAAAAGTGAACTGTGGCAGAAAGAGGTGTGGATTATTTATTTATTTATTTATTTACAGCATTTATATTCCGCCCTTCTCACCCCGAAGGGGACTCAGGGCACATTACACATATAGGCAAACATTCAATGCCTTTTAACATAGAACAAAGACAAACAAACATAGGCTCCGAGCGGGCCTCGAACTCATGACCTCCTGGTCAGAGTGATTCATTGCAGTTAATTGCAGCTGGCTTGCTCTCCCGCCTGCGCCACAACCCGGGATTACATGAAGTCATAATTTGATATTGTACCTGCATCTATCACAAACAGAATTCTAGCCTGTATCTCTAGTACTGATTAATATTAGCAATTACAAACAGAGAAATAGTATACTTGTTTTTAAAATCAAAATTATAGAAGAACCTACTAAGCGAGTCTGAAGTGAAAAGAGATGCACCCATATCCTTTTCTTCCCTCTCCTTGCAAAGGTTCATCAATGCCCGGAGACGTATCCTGCAGCCGATGCTCGATGCAAGCAATCCAGACCCAACCCCTAAAGCCAAGAAGATCAAATCCCAACACCGACCAACACAGAGGTTCTGGCCCAACTCCATTGCGGCTGGAGTGCTGCAGCAACAAGGAGGCAACCCTGGCACGAACCCTGATGGTAAGAATTGGTCCCTTGAATAGGCTCAATATACACAGATTATCTGAGTTTAGCCACAACTCTCATAAGTAGCCATTTTCCCTCTTTCCCCAAAATCCACTGGAAGAAGAGGAGGTGCATGCCTTTCGCTGCCACTGCAATTTGCTTCCACATATAGAAACATAGTGCTAAATGCAGCAAGGACTGCAAAAACAAAGGCTGCACGTGGGGGAACTCATCCTCAAATATTTCATCTTTGCAAGGTTAAATAATTATAATAATTTTCTACCTTATAGTGGAAAAATAACCATTCCTCAGGATTCTCCCTCTATTCAAATATGAAGGGAATTATTCCAAAGAGGAAAACATATCTGGCAGCCTGTTAGGCGGTTCTGGTGTCATATACTAGGCTTATTTATGATTGTGGCACCCCCAAATCCATGTCTAGCACCCTCCCTCCAGCAAGTGGCAATGTGACAGGATCCTGCAGGAGTCCCTGCTTCTTCTTATTACAGTGTGCCCCTGCAGAACAGTGTACAGAATGAAAGACAGATTGGGAAAAACCGCCCTTCTTTCTATTTTGGAGGAGATTTGGGCAAGCTGTTTTTTCTGGGAAAATCTTTCCTGTCGGGTTTGGAGGGCTCCAGACAATCAAGATTAGCAACCTTGGTTTATCATTGTCAATGATCTCTTAGAAGATTCTAAGGAATCCTAACATCCTTCAAATCACAGTTGGAAAACATCTGACAATAATAATAATAATAATAATAATAATAATAATAATAATAATAATAATGGGGCCAGGCTGTGGCGCAGGCTGTTGAGCAGCTGCAATAAATCACTCTGACCATGAGGTCATGAGTTTGAGGCCAGCCCGTGGCGGGGTGAGCACCCGTCAATTAAAAATTAAAAAAAAGCCCCTGCTCGTTGCTGACCTGGTAACCCAAAAGATAGTTGCATCTATCAAGTAGGAAATAAGGTACCACTTATAAAAAAAAAGTGGGGAGGCAAGTTTAACTAATTTACGACCTGGAATGAGAAAGTGCCGTCAGAGTGGATGATGAAGCAGCTGCTCCCCCCTGTAGCTAGAATTGAACATCCCCTCAGGAGAAGGTTAAATTGCCTCTGCGTCTGTCTGTCTCGGTCTCTGTTTGATGTGTTTATGGGCATTGAATGTTTGCCCTATGTGTGTATAATGTGATCCGCCCTGAGTCCCCTTCGGGGTGAGAAGGGCGGAATATAAATACTGTAAATAAATAAATAAATAAATAAATAATTTATATTCCACCCTTCTCCCTGAGGGGACTCAGGATTACAGCATATATAACGGACACAGGCAAACATTCAGTGCCTTGTTACAATAACATACAGTGAGTCATAAATACGCAGAATAAGGCAAAGGCTTCTCCTTTCATTTCTGGCTCTGGAGGCAGCGGTCATCTCCGTCTATGGGGGAGATGCTGTTCTCCGTTTCCAAGCTGAGGAACCTGTGTTGTCTGTAGACACCTGTAGATGCCTTTTCCTGCCAAAGTGGTACTTATTTATCTACTCACATTTGCCTGTTTTCAAACTGCTAGGTTGGCAGGAACTAGAGCTAAAATCGGGAGCTCACCCCACCCTGCAGATTCGAACTGCCAATTTCCAGGTCAGCAGTTCAGCAGCACAAGGGTTTAAACCATTACACCACCGTACACCATACTAGCTCCAAACTTGAGTCAGATTTGGAGGGGAGCTGCATTATCAGCATAGTTTTGTCCCAATTGCTCATGGATGTGTATATGAGCCCACTACCCAGTTCTGTTCTCACAGCATTCCTTTTCGTATTGAACTCCCTGGTGCCAGTAAGTGGGGTCCTGAGTGAATCACGACACCAGCTGTTTGCTTTCCTTCCTAGGCTCTATAAATATGGACAACCTCCAATCCCTCTCTTCCGATAATGCTACCATTGCTATGCAGCAGGCCATGATGGCAGCTCATGATGACTCACTCGATGGGACAGATGAGGAGGAGGATGAAATGGAAGAAGAGGAGGAGGAAGAGGAGGAGGAGGAAGAGGATCTGGAGGAGGATGCCGAGGAGCTCCAGACAACAAATGTTAGCGACCTTGGCTTGGAGCACAGTGACTCACTGGAGTAGAGTCGATGGCGGAGCAGTTGGATCGGCTTGCCAAAACCATTGGCCTAAGGAATTGTAGAGAGAGCCTGAACTTGAACATACAAGCCCCACGTCCCTTTATATAGAATTAATTCAGCAACAATATCCTTATGGAGTGTCCTGCTTACCTGGTCTCAATTGCAGGAATGGACATAGCTGCACGTTGAGGATCCCTTGCCAAATGTGCAAACCAGTTATTTAAGTGAAGGACACATGTTTACAAGGCACATATTGTGGCCAGTTCTCCCCCCTCCCTCTCCAACCCCTTTGTTTTTGATAATAACAACAACCGAATTGTTTTTAGGGTAAGCTGTTTTCTGTATGACTGAATGTTTTATGGATGTTCTGATGCAATGCCTTTTTTGTGACACGCAGTCGAGAGGCAAGCCTGTTTTCATTTTCACTGCTTTTATGAGAGATTTATAGATGCAAAACAAGAGAGAGAAGAGATCAATGGTTTTTACAACAAAAAACGTAAAAAGACTGCAATGGTTATAAATATTTACATGTAGAAAAAATAAGAGTTTGCAAATTTTGGAGAAAAAAATGGCAATGTGGGAGAGTTTAATGCTGGACCCAAATTGACTCGTAGCTGTTTCTGCAGAACCGGGTTCCAAGTCATCACGGTTTCATGGGTCCAGATCCCAAGAAGTACAGAAAAGTCCCATTTTTCATAGTTAATGTGACAAATACATTCTGCACTGCAACATGAACCATTCTGGGAGGGGAAACTGGGGAAAAGTTTAACCTTCCGAATGGGGTGTCATAACAGTTATGTCTGGTTTAGTTCCCTGCTTCAAGAGGTAGCTTCAGGTAATCCAGTAAGAATACCCCTGAATAATTATGTTAATTGTTTAGAGGATTATACACTAAGAAGAAATGATAAATGGTTTTCTGCATTGGTTGAATATGAACTGGCTCAGGTTTCCAAATGTTTGCACAAGCAAAGTGAAAAATCCTTACAGAGAATTCACAGATTTCCAAGGAAAGGGGGGGAAAATATTCTGAAGCTCCGAGGAATTGCTGTCCAGATGGTGAGATCAATGCCCTTCCCACAATCTGATTTTCTCACCTGCCACCTGTCGCCTCTAAATGAAAAGGCTTCCAAAGAACAAAATTCAGCTCTATGTGTTTTATACATTCAGAACAGAGAACAGAAATCTTCAGCAGCACCCTCTTTCCCCTCCTGACTTCTTTTTATCAAGGGCACGGCTACTGTCACCCATGGAGGTTGCTTTTATGTCCTTCCGTGCCGGATCTTGGGCCAATTGCACCCAACAGCTCATTACTCGGCTTGTGCGATATTTGCCATCCTGCTGTGGCCATGTTTTTTTAAAAACCCAAGTTTAGCCTTGTGCGGGGGAGGCATCCGCCAATCCATGTAGTGAACTGCTGTGCACGAACAGCTTACCTTGTGATGACACTTTAATGCGGCTTCCATGTGTCAGGTGTAATGTTAACACGAGCCTTAAGAATGCATTTTTGTTTCTCAAGGTACACACATATTGACACATTTTATTTTTTTAAAATGCTAGAATGGTAGCCATTGGACAAGATCCAGCAAACACACTGATTTCTTGGACCTCTACCAACATATTTAGACCATCTTCTGTGGCAGGGGGGGTGGGGATGGCTTATAGTTGGGATTTATAGGTGCGTCTCCATCTCTCTGGCAAATGGCAAGCGTTTGATGCAGATCCAGGAATATTCTGGCTCTTCCAAGGAAAGAAAGAGCCATCTGCTCCCTTCCTTCCTTGGGAAATGGTGGCAGAATTTTCAAGCCCCTCACCCCCAAACTGGAACAAATAACATTCTGAAAATCCAAATAGCAATATCCTTTGCTACAATATCATATTATGAAAGGCGGTAGAGAATAGCTCCTTCTGCAATATTCTGATCTGTGACCAGAATTTGTACATTCAGTCTTCTGAAGTGTCATTCATATTCATATATATATATATATATATATATATATATATATATATATATATATATATGCTGGCATAACCAAGGATTTTCCAATTTCTGTTGTTGAGAAGATTCTAAGCATTGCATTCACATAGTCTGGTTAACATGCTTGTGAATACATATGCCTGTTCCCCAGGAATCTAAATGTGTAGACAAGCTCCTTTTCTTCTCTCTTCACTTCAAACAGTCAGTGTGGATTTAAAAATAGCAAAGGAGGTATTGTCGAAGGCTTTCATGGCTGGAATCACTGGGTTGCTGTGGATTTTCCGAGCTGTAGGACCATGTTCTGGAAGCACTCTCTCCTGGCATTTCACCCACATCTGTAGCAGGCATCCTCAGAGGTTGTGAGGTATATCAGAAACTAGGTACATGTGGTTTATACAACTTCACAATCTCTGAGGATGCCTGCCATAGATGTGGGCAAAACATCAGGAGAGAATGGCCATACCACCCAGAAAACTCACAACAACCCAGGAAAGGAGGGTAACCAGATGTGTAAACAGATGCACTTCTCTCGTGCAAAGAAAAGCCACTCCCACATCAGAAAACTCGGTGCTTGGTTTGTTCAGGCTGACATTACATCTCAGGTTGGATCTACCCTGTCATATAATCCAGTTTCAGAATGCAGATTATCTGTATCGAACTGGATTATATGAGTCTACATGGCCACATGCAATCAGAAGCTGGATTATAAAGCAGTATAGATGGGGGCTCGGTCCTTCTGTTGCACCTTCTGGGAGGAGGTGAGGAAGAAATGTGAGCTGATTCTCTCAAAACATTAAAATGCATCCTTTAAACTCGGTTATGAAAGTACAGCCCAGCATTAGAGAGCATTAGAAAGAGCCAAGACTCAGAAATGAAAAAAGGTAGACCATCACACACTGCACAAACACTCCTGTGCCCTCCGGCATCACCCCCAAGATAACTGTTATGGGAATTTACTGCATCCCGTCTGGCCACTAAACAGCCATCGTACTGTCCCAAGGCCAAGCAACTGTTGGGGAGAGAGCAGGGAACGTGCCGGAATCACTGGGCTGTTGTGAGTTTTCCGGGCTGCATGGCCATGTTCCATGTTCCATGTTTAGGAATTGTGAGAGTTGAGGTCCAAAACACCTGGAGGGCCAAAGTTTGCCCATGCCTGCTGTATATGACTGAGTCCACATCTGCCTGCTTCTGTCCAAATGCTTGCTTTTCCTCTGGCCTTCATTTCCGGAGGTGCGGGGAGCAAGAGAACATGACTGATTCTTCCTTTCAAAAAGAAAGGCTTCAGAAAAAGGAGAAAACTCCAAGAAACTGGGCTTTAGCTCTCTATAAGCTGTGCACCCACAGTTCCCCTACTTTCCAGTAAGAGGCAGTTATATCGCAAAGTGTTTGGACCCAAACATCTGAAGCTCTTGTTATGCTTAGGAATGTCCGTTGTCCATTCCTGGGTGGTCCTCGGCACATGCAGTGGTCCTTTTGAAGCCATTCTGGAACTGTCAAGCCAGCAGGGACGAATTCCACGGAAGCGAAATGAACTCTTGTCTGCTGTCCATCCAAATTATTCCTCTTGGTCATTCTTGTCCACTTCCTCCCGCTTGAGAGAGAGAGTGCCACTTTTAAATTGTGATCCATTTCGTTTTGTACATTGTGCTCAGGAAAATGTCTCCAGTGTACAAAAAAAATATTTTGGGTGACCTTGTTTATCAGATTACTATGAACAACGGTTGGGACTGTCTGGATTTACAGGTTGTCTACTTTCTGTGACTTGAATGTATTTCTCCCTGGAAAAAGCAAGTGTTTGGTGTTTCCGTGTGAGGATCCAATAATCTTTGGCTAGAATCCTGTATAGCCATTATGAATGCATACCTTTATAGTATTCAGAATCCCTACACAACCACTAGTTTAGGGCCTATGTTAAGATTGTGACGGTCTCCCAATATGCAATGACTGGGAAGCAGCCACTGCAAGCGATGGGCTTCTGTAATCCTGTCGTTCCTATTCCCTACTCAGCATGAAGGGGAATTGTGAGAGCAGTCCTTTGTCTCTTTTTCCAGACTGGATATTGCTCACAGCAGGAGATGGAAATGGCAATCTGCTGCTTCCAAAGGGGAAAAAAAGGAACAGATCCCCATTGACCGCAGGGACTGCTTCCCGGTAAGTGAGGATTGAGTGGGTTAGGCCTAATTTTACTGCATAGCACCACAACTATATCCATATATAAGGCCTATATATCAGATGTGTCTAACTCAAATCTGGCCTGCCAAATCATTTTATGTGGCCCTCCAGGTGCTGGACTACAACTTCTGTATTCTTCATCATAAGACATCATGACTAGAGCTGATGGGATTTGTGATACATAGCATCTGTAAGACTGCAGTTTGACCTGCTCATACAGGAGAATTGGGTATGAATGCAGATGCAAGGCTTGTGGATATGATGTCCTTTCACCAACCTCAGAACCACAATTGCTGTTGAGTTTCAATTTCCATTATCCACAATCAATATGGTGGATGATTGAAAGTGATGGGAGTTGTCATTCAATAACATCTAGGGACCCAAATTGGGACAAAACTAAAGAGCACCAACTAATTAAAAATATTATAGTTGGCCTTCTATCCACAAATTCTCCATCCATGGATTCAGAGGCCCTTTGAAGGTAACCATAAGATGGATGTGGTCTTGGTGAAAATTAATTTGACACCCCAGCTATACAGAATTCCAGCCAATATTTATAGTATATGCTATTTAGCCAATCTGGATTTCTCTCTTTCCTTTTGATGGTGAAATTACAATGGAATTCACTTTCCTCATGAACTGATGCAGGTGATTTCCTCTGTTCAGTCTTGTCTTCCGAGTTAGCCAAAGGAAACACACAGCTGCAGACCACCAGCCCCTTTCAAATGCTTCACACGCCTTCCTCAGCCCACCAGTCAAACAAATCCTGGACTTCCATGATGAGGGTTTTCTTGCACGTTAAAGCTTTATTTATTTCAAACGATTACTTTCTTCTCGCTCACAAAGCACAGTTTTCAAATTGCTCCTTCTTTTGGAGTCGAGAGGTTTAAAATCGATCACTTTACATTAAGAGTTGAATTGATAATTCCTTGGGAATGTATTGGCGTAACAGCGGGCATTAAAAAAAAGCCCCCCGTTTTGAATACTGATAATGGCATGAATGTAATATGTAATTTCATAGAAAATTCATTGTAATTTAGTATTAATTCATATCCATTTATTATAAAGTGCTACCAGATGAGGTTTTCCAGCTTTATTTCATTGTGTTTATTTAACATTTTGTTATTTCAATATACAGTAGAGTCTCACTTATCCAATACTGGCTTATCCAATGTTTGGATTATCCAACGCATTTTTGTAGTCAATGTTTTTAATAAATCGTGATATTTTGGTGCGAAATTCATAAATACAGTAATTACTACATAGCATTATTTCGTATTGACCTACTTTTTCTGTCAAATTTGTTGTATAACATGATGTTTGGGTGCTCAATTTGTAAAATCATACGGTAATTTGACGTTTAATAGGCTTTTCCTTAATCCCTCCTTATTATCCAACATATTTGCTTATCCAATGTTCTGCTGGCCCGTTTATGTTGGATAAGTGAGACTCTACTGTATATATATAGGAGCCGCAGTGACGCAATGAGTTAAACTCTTGTGCCGGCTGAACTGCTGACCTGAAGGTTGGGTTGCTGACCTGAAGGTTGCCAGTTTGAATCCGTGAGACTGGGTGAGCTCCCGTCTGGCAGCTCTAGCTTGTGGGGACATGAGGGGGACATGAGAGAAGCCTCCCAACAATACATCCGGGCATCCCCTGAGTAATGTCTCTGTAGACAGCCAATTCTCTCACACCAGAAGCAACTTGCAGTATGTTCTCAAGTCACTTCTGACACTATATACACACACACACACACACACACACACACACACATATATATATATATATATATATATATATATATATATATATGTATATATAAAATTAAAGAGGTAATAAAGATCACTGGAGAGACATCAAGTTGCCTCCGTCACAATGTCATGTGCGCAAAGAAGTTGGATTTCCACCTAAGCCACCTAAGCCATATTTCTTGGAAGTAAGCCTACCAGGCTACTCTAAACAGAGATAAAGGGGAAAGTGCTTGAAATTGCAGTATTGAACAATGAATCTGTGAAATGTTTTGCTCCACATTGAATGAAAAAAAAAGGTATAACGCTTCTTGTCTGTAGACTTCCTAATTACCTACTCTGCCACTGCATTTTCCTATTTATAAGTGTGTGTTTGGGTGTAAGTGACTAACAAAACAGAAATTTTAAAAAGTGTTACAGCGCAATATTTTGGCTTCTGCCTTCATCATCTGCTGTGATGCGAAGAATGCTATACACAAATACCATTATAATGCAGTAGGTGAAATAATTCAGAGTGGATCAATGAGGCTAGATCAGTTGTTGTTTCCCAATGGGTGCTACATGGAGATAGGTTTATACATCTAGAGCAGGCATGGGCAAACTTTGGCCCTCCAGATGTTTTGGACTTTAACTCCCACGGAATCAGTGGGTTGCTGTGAGATTTCTGGGCTGTATGGCCATATTCCAAAAGCATTCTCTCCTGACATTTCATCCACATATATGGCAGGAATCCTTAGAGGTTGTGAGGTCTGCTGGAAACTTGGAAAGGTGGAAAGTTGGAAAGAGAAATAACTCTTGTCTGCCTGAAGCAAGTGTGAATGTTGCAATTGGCCAGCTTGATTAGCATTGAATACCCTTGCAGCTTCAATGCTTGGTTGCTTCCTGCCTGGGGGAATCCAGGACTGGTTTTGTTTCTATCAAATAACCAATGAATTAATCCCTGGATAATTACCGAGTCGAGCAACTGGACTCATTATTTTCAAGAAATGAACCAGCTCTTCAAGAAGTGTGACAACTTTTTAATAAACTTTTAAATGAAAGTTTATTTCAGTATTCAAATTAGTTTCAAAGCTACTTGGGGGAAAGATGGGCTGAAAATACATGATGAAGGCTGCTGTACTGCTTCCTCCAAGACAGAGGTGGCAAAGAGAGAGGGAGGGACAAGCAGCCCTTGCATTCAAATATTTACTATGACTAGAAACTGACAGCAAAAGAAGGGGGTTCTGCTCATGTTTAATCCAGGTTAATACTATACATCTTTAAATACACAATTCAAAAGTTTACATTATGTCATGCAGTCCCTGGGATGGAATGACACACTGGCCTTGTTGTCTCCAGTTGGTTTCACGATGCTCAGAGCAGGGAACTTAGGTAGGACAGAGAACTGGAAGGAAAAGGAGGGGGAAAGCAAGACAATTCAAGACATCAGTGTTTATGGTAAACTGGATATTTATTTATTTGTAATAGTAAGAGCAGAGCTTTCATGAAGGCCCCTAGCCGCTGCTGCTCAGCAACCCTTCCCATCTTTCTTTGTTGGAACAACTACCTTTGCAACAATATCTAGTACAGTAGAGTCTCACTTATCCAACATAAACGGGCCGGCAGAATGTTGGATAAGCAAATATGTTGGATAATAAGGAGAGATTAAGAAAAAGCCTATTAAACATCAAAGTAGGTTATGATTTTACAAATTAAGCACCAAAACATCATGTTATACAACAAATTTGACAGAAAAAGTAGTTCAATACGCAGTAATGTTATGTTGTAATTACTGTATTAACAAAATTAGCACCAAAATATCACGTTATATTAAAAACATTGACTACAAAAATGTGTTGGATAATCCAGAACGTTTGATAAGCGAGTGTTGGATAAGTGAGACTCTACTGTATTAACGGACACTGGACAACTGACTTTCCCCGATTCATAATAGCCTGGTGCCTTTCATGAGCTTTGCAGCTGATCATGCTCCAACTAATATGGACAATGGCAAGGGATCAGGGAAATGAATTCTGAAAACACCTGGAAGATACCATCTTGAGTATGATTTCTACTATGTATTGCTCTGCTATACCCTCTACCCAGACGACGGTCCAGCTCTTGACCAAGTAGCACAAAAGGACAAGTAGCCCAAAGCGAAGTCCCAGTCCTAGCTCCAGAATCAGTCCATCTTGGACAGAAGACACTGTTGTGGTGACACCTGATCTAGGACATTTCTGTTGGGCTAAAAAACATGGGACTAATGGTAGCATAGCTAGAGGACACTGTAAGCACCCAATTTCCAGGACCCAGCATTTTTCCCTATGGTCTTCCTAGATCTGGCACAGCCCTCACACAACTGTAATAAACACTGGAAACAAATTAAGAAAGGCAATGTCTTAGTGTGATAAATTAAAAATCCTTTGTAACAAAAATGAATGAAAATAAAAAAGAGACGGATACTTTCCATGGACCAACTGTCAATGGCATGCCAATCTGTATAGCCTATTGGTTCCATCCCTTGTCTAATCATATCTTTGGAAAGGGAATTTCATAAATGAGGCCAGTACTGAAAAGTCCCCCTCCATCATGTTTACCAATTGAGTTGTTGCTGATTAAGGACCAAGAAGCAGGGCCCTGTCCATGACCCTAATGCTTATGTGAGTTTGTATGGTTATAGAAATTTGGCTGTGACCCTGCAGAGCTCCTGCCCGCCAGAGCAGTGGTGCCTGTGGACCAACGGCCTGACTCAACACAAGGCCGATCCCCTTGTTCCTGTTCATAGTTACCTTTTAAAATGTAGTCAGTTAGCAATGTAGGGACCTTCTCGTTGTCTTCCTTCATTGCAAAAAGAACTGAGGATGGAAGTTGAAAGGAATGAATTAGAGGAGACAAGGGCTAACCTACACAGGGAAAATAATCCATTTTTAACTTGATCTCAATTCTGGAAAATCACAAGACATTCTTCCCAATCAAGATCTTATGCATCCCTGAAGGCTTTGAAGCAACTTGAAAACATATTCAGGATTCGTTATGATAACAATGCACCAAGACAAAAGCCTGAAACCTGTCAGTCATCTTCATGGCTTTCTAAGCAAAGTAGTTAAATTCACCACGTCTGAATGGTGTTGTCACTTTTTATCATAATATGGACCAGGCTTTAACAACGACCAGTTGGATGAAAAATCTCATTACAATTTGGGATAGAATCATAGAATAGTAGAGTTGGAAGAGACCTCATGGGCCATCCAGTCCAACCCCCCGCCAAGAAGCAGGAAATTGCATTCAAAGCACCCCCGACAGATGGCCATCCAGCCTCTGTTTAAAAGCCTCCAAAGAAGGAGCCTCCACCACAGTCCGGGGGAGAGAGTTCCACTGCCGAACAGCCCTCACAGGGAGGAAGTTCTTCCAGATGTTCAGGTGGAATCTCCTTTCCTGTAGTTTGAAGCCATTGTTCCCTTTCGTCCTAGTCTCCAGGGCAGCAGAAAACAAGCTTGCTGCCTCCTCCCTATGACTTCCCCTCACGTATTTGTACATGGCTATCATGTCTCCTCTCAGCCTTCTCTTCTGCAGGCTAAACATGCCCAGTTCTTTAAGCCGCTCCTCATAGGGCTTGCTCTCCAGACCTTTGATCATTTTAGTTGCCCTCCCCTGGATAGTTCAATAATCACCTGGAATTCCTACAAATCTTTGTTTTGATATCCTTGGCACATTTAAATGGGTATTTTGAGATTAAAATGTGCATCTAACCACATATTTAAATACAATAACAGTTTTGAAATTTGAAAAATTGTATTGATACTCCAAATTGAAATATATAGAAATGAAACAGACCTTGTAGTAAAGCTCTATGCAGAATGTGGGAAAATAAAACAATTCCGATGTTAAGTCACATGATTTCATGCTCTGTTGGTAAAAACATGGATACTGACGATAGATGGGGTTTTGTGTTTTGAGGGGTTGCTTGGTCTTTGATTCTTATTCAAGGACATTTCTTCCAACTCACTATCTGTCCTGCTTGCATAATAGTCTGATGCAGCTTTGCACACCACTTAATTACGATGGAGAAACCCAAAAAACCAGCCCAAATTTATGACTGGCTCAGTCTTTGCCTCAAGACACAAGTTGTCACGCACAAAACTCGCTCTGTGCACAAAAACAGCCATTCATGGCCTTTCACTCTTTTTCAAGGCGGCATTTGTTCCAGTCAGTTCAAAACACAGTTGCCATAGAGACTCAAAGAGAGACGGATGATTCTCCCCGAATGCATGGAAACCTGTCACAACGTCTCAACCTTTCCTTTTGGGTTCCACAAATTGTTCCGTCAGAGAGTTGGAGGCAAAATCTTCTAGATGACAATCTTGGATGTTTATGAGAATTTTTTTTCCTAACCCATGAAATGTTCTAGAACACGCTGTGGGCTTTTTCAAGGCAGAAGTCCAAACGTCAGGAGTTAAATTTCATTCTTTGCTCCCACTGCAGTCCCAGTACAAATGCCCACCCCGAGGACATTTCCCATTGCAAGTGTCAGAACTACAGGAAATATATGGCGCAGACCGGGTATGTGCCCCCCAGTCACTGCTAAGATGCACCAACCATCAAGGCACATTCCCCAGTACTTAGGAAAAGCTTTTAAATTTTACAAGCCATATACTAATAGTACAAGCCATTCAAGGAGATTAATAGATTCCTTCCTTTTTCACGTCTCTTTTTAAAAAGAGGTCAGTTTTTAAAAACTGAATTTTAAGTAATGTTTTTGGACCCACTCTATTTCTAATCTTTATCTTCACCTTAGGGCCCTTCCAAACAGGCCCAGTATTCCAAGATTTGATCCCAGGTTTTCTGCTACAAAGTGGAGTCCACAACATGTAAGTGTGGAGAAAAACAGACCACTTATTATAATGCAACCTGAGCCCTGCCACATGCACCATGGAGGACCTTCTGACAGCGACACCAGAGCCACTCCAAGTGGCCAGCTTCCGGTCAAAGGAAATCTAGTATAATGTCAAGTTTTTAACTTTGTGTTTTTTTAAATTATAAAATAATCTTTATTAGTTTTAACAGAATAATAAAAAGCAAAATCCCAAATTGGGCAAAAAAGAAAAGGAGAGAAAAGGTTAAGAGAAGAAAGGAAGGAAATGTAAAAAAGAAAAAGAAAAAAAGATAAAAAGAGATTTTAGAAAGTGAATATAAAAATGACTTGGCTGATAAAGGTGCTTGACATACGTAACATGGACAGGCTGACTTTCTTACTAGCAAAAAATAAAGGAGAACCAATCAAAGAAACAAATTGGGACAGAATGATGGAAAACCTAAAACGGATAGATGAGAGAAAGAAGCAAAAATAGATGATAAAGGAAAAGGAAAAATAAAATATAAAGAGAAAGAAAGATAACCTCAACAGAAAGGAGAAGGAAATAAGAAGAAAAGGAGTTAAAATTTAAGGAGAAATTAAGGAAGAAAGAAAAGGCAAAGTACCTTGAAGAAACTGCCAAGTAGTCATTTTTATATTCACTTTTTAAAATCTCTTTTTATCTTTTTTTCTTTTCTTTTTTTTACATTTCCTTCCTTTCTTCTCTTCTCTTTTTTTTATTCAACTTTGTATTTTTAAAAATACATTATAACTGTACTCTCAATCTGCTTCTGACATGAAAAATATATTGAATGCAATGTAGATACAAACTGTTACATCTTTAATTTGTTTATGTATTTCTTCTATAAAAACAAAAAGAAATGAACTGGATTTCCTCCCTAAAAATAAAAAATATGTAACTCTTGGCAATGAAAGCAAGTCACATCAAATCTCTTAACAGCAATTTCGGCCTTTTTCCCCTGTACCCCTGTAAGACTAACTCATCTCAGTGAAACTTAGATCCAAGTAGTCCCTTAAGGAAGAATGCTGTATTTCTTGAAATGGTAATTAATTATATCAGACATCCAAAAAGTAACCGAGTCCCCTCGGGTGAGAAGGGCAGGGTATACATGTTGTAAATAAATAAATAATAAATAAAATATGTTTTGGAAAGAATGGATTGCAATGCACACAACATGTCATGGTTAAGAACTTACTGTTTGTAAGTATTTGTAAGTCTTCAACTGAGAGAGGCACTCCGTTCTTCTCATATGGAATCACTGTGTTCAAATACTGGAAAGAAACACCACCGTCAGTTCTTAATCCAATCCATCCGGAAGAATCCTCTACCACTTCTTTTGTTCCCCAAAGCAAAGGATAAAAATGGTTCAAGAAACTAGTTTTTGGTTTCTTTGGGTGGCTTCCAGTTGGGAAATTATATCATTGTAACCAACTTACAATGTGAAGTTGAAATGCATCATAGCACAATATTCGCATCCTCAAGGGGGGAAATATAGTTATACCATTGGGATCTTTACACAAATGAATCCAGCATTGGGACCATTGGGGCCCATGTCCCATTGCACAAGTGTCCTGATGCACAATGTACTCTGGTGCACATATTACTCCTTGCATCTCTATTGTGTGTTCTTATAACTAACTAGCATGGTTGTGTATCAATTACTGTGTGCCGTCATCATTAAATTATGCATCATAGCCTCTGCTGCAGAATCTTGCCCACTGGGTGTTTTGAATGTGCTAGTGTATACATAAGTTGCTCTCTTCAGTCAATGTGACAAGTTGAACTATGCCTGTAAATATTTTGACATATGTTTAGAGATACATGTCAAACCACGTGATAGATGTTAATCCAAGCAGGAATCACTCAACAGAAGGGATAGGCAGGGTCCCCACCTCTGTTTTCCTTGTATTTGTCATAGATGAGGCACGGTAATCTGCAGTGGGTATCTTCAGGTAGGAGTGTGGGGATGATTGTTCTCCTACATACATATTATCCCCTGAAAAGCCCCTGTTTTCCCTGTCCTGCTCAACATTTTAACTATCCTCTCCATTTACAAACAGCCCTCCAGAGCAAAAACATTCAACTGAGTCGTGCTGTTTAAGATTCTATTTCATACGTATCCTTTGTTCCCCAGTTTTCCATCTCTTCCCTTCATAGGCAGTATAACAAAAAATGTTGAACATACAGTTCTACAGATAAACACATCTCATTAATAATTACACTCACCTGCTTATCTGCTGCTGAGTTCCCAAATGTCTGTCGGATGCCAGTCTGCAGAATGTTTGAGATACCTTCCATACTGAACCGCTGCATGGAAAGGAAAACAGAACGTGATAGAACATCCCCCACAGGCCATGGGATCATTGTCAAGCCCTGTGAACTGGAGAGAAGGGTCTGCTAGCACACCAGGTGTCTGGGACTTCAATTTCCTGACAATCCAGTGAACGTGAGCAATGGTAATGGATTATGGGAGCTGAAGGTGCCGAATGTCTAGGTCAAAATTGCTAATCCATTGTTTAAATCAGATCTGCATAACATACGACCCATGGGACTCATGTGGCCTCCCAAAGGATTTCAGGTGACCTGAAAACCTATAAACGTGGGTCTCATGTGGCCTCTCAAAGGATTTCAGGTGACCTATAAACCAGTGGCTCAGTGTGTTAATGTGCTGAGCTGCTGAACTTGCAGACTGAAAGGTCCCAGTTTCAAACCCAGGGAGCGGAGTGAGCGCCCGCTGTTAGCTCCAGCTTCTGCCAACCTAGCAGTTTGAAAACATGCAAATGTGAGTAGATCAATAGGTACTGCTCCGGCGGGAAGGTAACGGCGCTCCATGCAGTCATGCTGGCCACATGACCTTGGAGGTGTCTACGGACAACTCCGGCTCTTCGGCTTAGAAATGGAGATGAGCACCACCCCGCAGAGTGGACTGAACTTAACGTCAGGGGAAACCTTTACCTTACTTTATAAACTTAAAGATTTCCATCTTTTTTTTAGTATGTTTTTATTGTAAATATCAGTAGAACAACAACAAAATCCATCAACATATACATCCAATCACATATTCTCTGTAACATTACACTTGCTAATTCCACTTTTATCTCCCATTTATGTCAAGTAGTTTTTCACCCCTCCCCCCCTCCCCCTCCCTCTGGGAACAGTACTTTCTTTCGTTCAGATATTATTTTAATTGATCAATTGTAAGTAGAGAATGATTCAGTTCTTTATATTTTCTTTGTCCTTTGACTTTATCTATCAAACTTCCCCATTTCAGATCCCAATTCTTTTTGATTCGGCCTGATATATATTTAGTTCTCCTTTCAAATTTAAACAATATAATTCAATTAAATTATAACCATTTATGGAAAAAAGTAAACAATCAAATTTGTAATTAGAATAATCGGAACTGGGATATGTCAAACAAAATTAAGATAGTCAAAATGATGGTTCTCCCCAAATTTCTATTCCTATTTCAAGTCCTTCCATATAGTGTCCCTAGTAAAATAATTAAGAAATGGGACAATTCAACAAAAACCTGGATAACAGGTAGAAATAAAAATAGAATTCCCAATTCAGTATTCTATTCCTCAGAACAGAACGGAGGATGGGGGGCACCCAATCTACAAGTCTATTATGAAGCCTGCCAATTAACAAGATTGTTAGAATTAGATTTTGATGACTCAAGAAGATGGGTCAGAATAGAAAAAACAATAAAAGATTTCCATCTCAGCCTTCTCGGTCTGCTTCTCCCACCCAACTGCCCAGCTCATAAGGACCTTGCCTACATTTTGCTTCTGCACAGGAAGAGCAACACACAGTACAAAATGACCACCATCAGGTCTTGCAGTGGAAGATCTTTTATGTTTTTTTTACATTTTGCACTTGGGATGAATTGTACCACCGACCCTAGTTATGAGTTCACAAAAAGCAAAAAGCATGGCAAAGACTATACTGCCCAAGAAGCAGTACGAGTGCCATGCTGCAGGTGAAAAAATACCAACCGGACGATCAGCTTGTGGCCATTCATTTGGGGATTTTTGAACAGCATTTTCGAGGTTGCTTTTGCAACACAAATTCAGTACAGTAATGTTACCTTAGAATCAACCCCAGCCCTCTACTTACCAATAGAAAACATATTCTGCAATGTTTCACACACCTTGAGAGGCATTTGGGTTGCCCTTTCTATCCGGCTGCCCTGTAGACTCAGCCCTTTCTCTTTCCGCCTCCTTTTCATCAGCTCTCTGTGCTCTTTCTGCTTGTTCTGGACTTCCATCAACACTGTGATGAAGGAGTTCTTCACCTCCTTCTCAAATTCCAGCTCATCCCGCCGAGCCAGCTGCTGCACCAGTTCCTCTGAGTAGTCCCGGATGGCCCCCTCGACTTGGTCCAGGAGCTCGGAAAGCTCCGAGGAGGACATGTGGCCCAAGCCTTTGGAGAATGGGAAGAGACAGGCACACAGGTCAGTGTCAGTGGGAGCACATGGACAAAGGAGAGCGGGTGGATTTAGGAAGACAGGGCTGACCCTTGATACTTTGCCTTGTGAAACATAGAAGCAAAGGGCTCTCCCTGCCCAGAGAAGGAGACCCCACTACCTCTCTAGGCAATTAGTTCTACTGCTGAACTGCTCTAACTGCAAAGAAGTTTATTCCAATATTTGATTGAAATCTAGTCTCCTGCAACTTAAAATCATTACACCTTGCCCTATCCTCTGGGGCCTTTACACTGCCAATTAATCCAGATTATCAAAGCAGATAACCCACACTATCTGCTTTGAACTGGAATACATGAGTCTACACTGCGATATAATCCAGTTCAAAGCAGGTAATATGGATTTTATATGGCAGTGTAGATGGGACCTCCGTCTTCTTTTCACCAAGTTGAACATGCCCAGTTCCTTCAACCTTTCCTCTTATATTTTGCTCTTCATGCCTCTTCACATCAGTATTCTTCTCTAAACCTGCTTCCATTTGTATCCTTAAAATGAAGCACCAAAAATTGAACACAGTACTCCAGATTAGATTTAGCCATCACAAAACACAACAGAACTATTACTTTTTTAAAACTAAGGTTGGATCTACACTGCACTATATTCCAGGATCCAATCCCAGATTATCTGATAAGGCCCCTTTTGTACTGCCATATAATCCAGATTATCAAAGCAGATAATATACATTATCTGCTTTGAACTGGATTATATGAGTCTACATGGTCATATAATCCAGTTCTAAGAAGATAATCTGGATTTTATTTGACTGTAGAAGGGGCCTTAGTTATAATCAACAGGTGACCTTTTGCCTTGGTTTAGTTTTTCACACCAAGAGCTAAAAGCCTCGTCAATGGGCTAGAAGCAATGACTTGTGATTCTATTGACTTGTATGTTTCACTCAGGCAGACTGTTTGTTGGTTTTAAGAATTGCAACTCACCCCAGGCTCTAGGGATGGGGCAGCCTACAAATAAATAAACCAGTGTTAAAGGACAGTACAAATCAGACTTTTGAATTCACATTATCATTATTTATGAACGTGTTTGAGATTCTACCAGAATGGGACAACTACAAGAACATCTCACATTTCAGAGCACATTAACAAAATCACATCCTATTCAATGATAGGTAAAGGGACAAGACATTTGTGTCCTTCCCAGAAATGAACAGTAACTCCAAGCAACTGTCAGAATTGACTATATGAACTAGGTCTGGCAAGAGATGTGGTTCAGCAAAATCAGAAAAGAGACAATTGCCCATGATCTAGTACTGAGTGGCCCTAGATTGGCGTTAACATCTTCGGTATTCAACATCACGAGGAGAAACTTGAAATGGGATTTCAAGGCTGAACAAAATGAAATGCCGGAGATCTATAATCAAGTCCCACAGTTCCTTTCCAATTGTTGTGTCTATGGAGGGAAGTACCAATATTATAATATTGATAATAATATTATAATGTAATACAATATTATACTACTAATAATATAATATAATAATATTAATTATATATTATATATTAAATGTAATATTACTAATATTACCATATAATGATATAGTACAATATAGTAATTAAATGCTTATATTGTGCTATGCTAATAATATATTGTATGTACATTTGATTTGTAAGCTGCTCTGAGTCCCCTCCAGGGTGAGAAGAGCGGGATATAAATGTAGCAAATAAAATAAAATATAAATAAATAAATATTGGACCTTTTCTTCCTTTTTTTTTTTTTTTTTTTTTGCATTGCCACCATTTCCAGTCCCCTGCACTGTTTATTTCTTTGCATAAGTAGGACAGTAAATAGAGGTGGAAATGCCATGTGGTCCTGTAACAGATGAAAAAATGTGACGGCTGAACCCTTACCGTTACAGCCATCCGGCCAAGCCGAACAAGCAAGATTGGTCGAAGGTAACCAAACACTCCGAATCTATGCACAAGCCTAATGCAGATCAGCAGGACAAAGTTTTCCCATAGGGCCTTGGTATTGAAATTATGGCAACTATTCATAAATTAGTTTTCCAGATCTCTCTGCTTTTTGGTCCTTTTCCTAACTGATACTTTGCATTCATATTTACATCTCTACCTAGAGATTAAAAAAAGCAATTTGGCACAAATTTACCATTTTCACCAGGATATTTGCAATAAGAATCCAACAGTGGACTTTGTTATGATGTGGAGATATTGCATTCAACCTGTCTAATAAACCTCAACCCTAAGGTGTGTGTCTCCCTGCAGTTTGATATCTTCAAACAAAAGAAGGTGGGTCAGCTACCCTACTGCTTTATTAAATGGAGAATACATTGAGATATTCAGTAGACTCAAATGGCAAATGTTTCCTTGAACTGTACCATGTTAAACAGTGATAGAGAATTACATATGTAAATACTCAAGGTGGAGTTACACAAAAAAACACTGCATTCTACACATACAGAGAAGACTGGACACTTCTTCTTAAAATAGTACTGGGAGAGGCTATGCAGACGGACATTGATGGAGAGCACTGATACATTAAAATCCCTCCAAACTTAACATTAGGAAAAACCTAAAGAAACCTGAGGAAATATTGCACTCCAGAAAAGACTGGCAATGGGACAGATAACCGGGCTTTGAAACAGCAACATATTCCTCTTCCATAGACTTCCTGCCCTCTCCAGACAACTTCACCTTCATGGGACCAGTTGTTGTTGAGGGTTTGTGACAAAGCCTGCATCTCCTGCAGAAGGACCGAATCAGCCTGGCTGCTGGTTTCTCCGCCATCGTCTTCCTCCAGAATCTCTTCTTCCTCCACAGGGTCTGGTGAATTTTGCATCATCTCTTCAATTTCTTCAATCACCTGAGTGGAGAAAAATCCAGAAGCACCAAAGTCACTCAAGGATAATGCCTGGGTTTGGCACTTTTGAAAAAACATGTTACTATGGAAACACAGCGTTTGAAGAGCACCCGGGCAAAACTATCTGGCGTATCTCTAAAGATGTACAAATGTTCGTTTTTAAATGCTTCACTCTTGGCTTTGTAAAAAAAAAATATTCAGGAATCTGATATCCAGTTTCAAAAAACCATTAGTGAACATCAAAATAGAGATTTGAAAAAGCCAACATTATGGATCCCTGCGCCTCAAACAGCAAAAGATTAATGTCACGCAAGACAAGGAAGTGTTTGTTATTGTTGCTTTTGACACGCCATCCGCGAGAAGATGGAAGCAGACAGCTGTGATATTAATGCCAATAACAAAATCCAAATTTAACATTTTACTATGGACAAGCCACTAGTTTTACTTACCCTTGTCCCCGCTTAAACCTTACCTTAAGGGAATAATTAATCTTAATTTTAATCTTTTTATTCTGTACTTGCACAACTACCAAGGAGTGGGTTGGTAGGCTAGTAGGCCAGGATGCCTTGTTTTTACATGGTTTTACTGTTTTACATGATTTTACTGTATGTTATGGGTAAGGGTGTACGTTTTGTATGTTTTACATGTTTTGATATGGTCAATACTGACTAATCAATAAAGAGTTGTTGTTGTTGAATTCCAATAAATGATTACTTTTGACACTAAGGTCTGATTGTTGGGCATCACAGTCCACCACGGAGCAATGCCATAAGGATTATATCTGGATTTTGTAGAAAAATCAACAGGCAATCCAAAGGTTCTGTGGCAGCATTAACCACAAGAGTGTTTTCATCTTTCACAGAGAGAATTCAAGGCTTAGTATTAAGATGTTCCCATGAGGAAGAGTAATGGGCTCCTGTGTTTACTCTTAAATGTGTTTTTATCTGGTTTTAATTGTTTGTCAATGACTGTTTTATGTATGTATTTTTTTATTACTGTGATTATCTGGGCTTGGCCCCATGTTAGCCACCCCGAGTTCCTTCGGGGAGATGGAGGGGGGAATATAAAAATAAAGTTGTTGTTATCATTATTATTATTATTATTATTATTATTATTATTATTATTATTATTATTTTATTATGACACAGCAAACAAGATAGATATGCTGGATTTCATATCACAAAATCACAAGTCGAACACTTCCCAAGTGTCTAGGACTGTGTGATGTATTTTCGGATGATGCGTGCAGATCCCAGTATTTATTTATTTATTTATTTATTTATTTCAATTATTTATACCCCGCCCTTCTCACCCGAGGGGACTCAGGGCGGCTTACAAGTGGCAATTGATGCCGTTACACTGATATACGATAAACTAAAACGATTAAAACAGTTTAAAAAGTCATAAAATAGTCATAAAATACAATATACAAGTTTAAAACAATGCAAAGTGCTTATGGGTGGCCTTTTGCAGTTGGCAGATCGTGATTTTGTCAATGTCTATTGTTTCCAAATGCCGGCTGAGATCTTTTGGCACGGCACCCAATGAGCCGATCACCACCGGGACCACCTGAACTGGTTTATTATTGTGTTGTCGAAGGCTTTCATGGCCGGGATCACAGGGTTGTTGTATGTCTTTCGGGCTGTGTGGCCATGTTCCAGAAGTATTCTCTCCTGACGTTTCGCCCACATCTATGGCAGGCATCCTCAGAGGTTGTGAGGTATGGATAAACTAAGTAAGGAAAGGAAAGAATATATATCTGTGGAGAGTCCAAGGTGTGGCAAGAGTTCTTTGTCACTGGGAGCCAGCATTAATGTTTCAGTTAATCACCCTAATTGGCATTGGAAATGTTTTGTCCCTTGCCTGGGGGCATCCTTTGTTCAGTCAAGTCCTCATTGTGTTGGTTCCCATCTACTGTTTTGATTTTGGAGTTTTGTAATACTGGTAGCCAGATTTTGTTCATTTTCATGGTTTCTTCCTTTCTGTTGAAGTTGTCCACATGCTTGTGGATTTCAATGGCTTCTCTGTGTAGTCTGACATGATAGTTGTTAGAATGGTCCAGCATTTTTGTGTTCTCAAATAGTATCCTGTGTCCAGGCTGGTTCATCAAATGCTCTGCTATGGCTGATTTCTCTGGTTGAATTAGTCTGCAGTGCCTTTCATGTTCTTTGACTCTTGTTTGAGCACTGTGTTTGGTGGTCCCTATGTATACTTGTCCACAGCTGCATGATATCTGGTAGACTCCTGCAGAGGAGAGAGGATCCCTCTTGTCCTTCGCTGACCGTAGCATTTGTTGGATTTTCTTTGTTTCCTTTCCTTACTTAGTTTATCCATACCTCACAACCTCTGAGGATGCCTGCCATAGATCTGGGCGAAACGTCAGGAGAGAATACTTCTGGAACATGGTCACACAGCCCGAAAGACATACAACAACCCTGGTTTATTATTATTATTATTATTATTATTATTATTATTATTATTATTATTATTAATAATAATAATGATTTTGTGATAAAGAGAATTTCAGCAGCTAATACTTACATTGGTCAACACACATTTTGTTGCCTCAAATGTTAGTCCTGTTTCTGGGTATATTTGACTGACTGATTCCAAAAATGTCTCCATTTTTCTCTATCGGAGCTAGTATTTCAGATACAGAAGATATGCCATGTACCAGTCACTATCTGCTCACTCATAAAAAACCATTGTAACCATATCCCAGAGACTGGAGCTGATGTGGTCTATTCAGTGTAATTTTCTTAATCAGCGCCCCCAAGGAACCCCAGAAACAGGCCTAAAAACTAAGACACCACAAAAAAATTATTGGGCTGTGTTATATAATAAGTTATATACACTGACATGGCTCCTTCTGCATGACATCATCCCCCCCCCCCCATGTAAGTACCATCGTTTGAACGTTTGACTGTGAAAAATGCCAATGTGGTGATCAACATTGTGGCTGTTCAACGTTGTTGTGTTTTTCAAAATAACTCAATCAATCCGAGCACGCTCACTGCAGAAAACACCGCCTGGAACAGCAGGGCACCGTAGCCACTCAATGAACTGGATATCATTACCATGGAAACCAACAGAAATGCACGGATGCATCAAAAGAGCTGCACAGTATGGAATAAGCTTCCAATATTAATGGCTCGCTCACTCCAAAACCTGAGAGAAAAACAACAGTCCCTCAGAACCATGCACTAAGCATTACATGTGAGCAAAATGATGTGCTATTCTACAGTTTCTGTTATTTGGCCCATTTCTGTCTTAAATCTATCAGGATTCATTGGATAAAAGCCAACACCTGTGCAATATTTTCTCTATCAAAGACTTAAGAAGACTTCTTTTCCTTATACCAGTTCCCATCCTTTGTCCATCTAGTCCAGCACTGCCGAAATTAGGTTGGAAAAGTCACTTTGTTAGACCACAACCTGCCTGGAATGCCACAGCCACAATACTAGATGAAGGACATGGTAAGATGGAGACCAAACAAAATACATTTCCCACAGTGTGGAGTCACTCCAAAGTCTTTCCAAGCATCACATACCCTTGAACCTTCTAAATAAGAGCCCTGGTGGAGCAAACCAAAGGCCTATCTAATCATAGAATCAAGAGTTAACCTTAATAAATGGGACTACAAAGTGGAGTCCACGACATGCGAATGTGGAGAAGAGCAAACCACAGACCACTGACTACAATGCAGTCTGAGCCCTGCCACATGCACAGCGGACCTTCTCACAACGACACCAAAGGCACTCCAAGTGGCCATCTTCTGGTCAAAGGAAATTTCATATAATGCCAAGTTTTTAACTTTGTTTATGGTTTTTCAACATATTATGACTGTATTCTCAACTCACTTCTGACATGATAAATAAATAAATAAATAAATAGAATCGTGAAATCATTGAATCAGAAGACGCTGCTAAGTTTATCTCACCCAACCCCTTGTCATGCAACAATTTACAACCAAAGCATCGCTGAAAGATGTGCATTCGATATCTATTTAAAGACTTCCAAAGAAGGAGAGTCCGCCACTCTGAAGTAGTATATTCTGATGTGGAACAACTCTTACTGTCAGGAAGCTTTTCTTAATACAGTAGAGTCTCACGTATCCAACATAAATGGGCTGGCAGAATGTTGGATAAGCGAATATGTTGGATAATAAGGAGAGATTAAGGAAAAGCCTATTAAACATCAAATTAGGTTATGATTTTACAAATTAAGCACTAAAACATCATGTTATACAACAAATTGGACAGAAAAAGTAGTTCAATACGCAGTAATTACTGTATTTACGAATTCAGTACCAAAATATCATGATGTATTGAAAACATTGACTACAAAAATGTGTTGGATAATCCAGAACGTTGGATAAGTGAGTGTTGGATAAGTGAAACTCTACTGTATTTAGGTTTTAATATGAAGGTTTTTTTTTCTTGTAATTCCAATGTGATGGTTCATGTTCTGGGTTCTGGAGCAGGAAAAAACAAGCTTCTACATGATAATGTTTCAGATACTTAAAATGATTGTCAAAGCACCTCTCCATCTTCTCTTCTCCAAGCTAAGCATATGCAGCTCCATATTCCTTAAAGCTCTTGGTTTCCAGATGTTCAATCTTCTCTAAACATGTTCCAGATTGCTACTATCCTACTTAAACTGCTATCCGCAAAACTGAGTGCTTCAAGTGATTGCAGCAATGGAGTGATGACCTCTCCTACCTAAATGCCCTCAAACCTGATGGAAATATCATCCACCCATGCACCATGACCCATGTCCATAGGATGGAATTTCTTTGTATTTTGAACTCAGTTTGCAGCATTTAACTAAACTGAGGGCAAAGGGATAAAGTGGGCTGAGGGAGAAGTTGGGACATTTTAAAAGCACCTGAAAAAGCTGGGATGATAGAGAATTAATCAGGACTATCTGAGCCCCCAATGGCGTAGTGGATTAAAGCCTTGTGACTTGAAGGTTGGGTTGCTGACCTGAAGGCTGCCAGGTTCGAATCCCACACGGGGAGAGTGCTGATGAGCTCCCTCTGTCAGCTCCAGCTCCATGCGGGGACATGAGAGAAGCCTCCAACAAGGATGGTAAAAACATCAAAACATCTGGGCGTCCCCTGGGCAACGTCCTTGCAGACGGCCAATTCTCTCACACCAGAGGCAATTCAGGTTGCTCCTGACACACACACAAAAGGACTATCTCTGTCAAGACACTTGCGGGGAATAGTAGTCATCTGATAGAAGAATGGAATTTCCAGAGAATTTCCTATTTTCAATCTGGGAAAAGCCATGGGAGAGCAGGTACCTGATCTGCTGTGAGTAGAGGCTCCTCATTGATACCGGAATCATTTTCACTCTTCTCATTGAGCTCATCCTCCTCCTTCTCGCGGATCTGAAGGAGGGAAAACAGCCTAAACTTCATGCTGATTCCCTAGGAAGAGTGGGCTGCATTTGGATTTCTGGTTCATTCTCTTTTTTTACTATGTATATATATACACACACACACATAATAAAAACAACAGTTCACATAAAACAATAAACACATATCACATAAAATCATATATGTACCTATTTTATCTAAACTACAAGTATTCCCATTGGATTGCTGTCAATAACACCTCAAGAGAGAAAACAAATACTAAAAGGGAAAATGGGCAGATCTGTCTTGTTCCCCTTTGTATTTTACACAAATTTGTTAGCTTTCTGTTAATCATAATCTTCTGTTTGAGTCTCAATCTGTGCCAATTTTTTTAAAAAATGTTTCCTATAATGCATTTTCTCTTTTAAAAAAGCAAAAGGGGGAGTTCAAATTATCCAAAGCCTTTTCTACATCTAAAAATGTTAACACTGCTTGCTTCTTGTTGTGCTGTTCCAAATACTCCACAACATCTAAGACAGATCTTATGTTATTTTATAGCAAAACAATTTCGTCAAAATCTGTTTTGCTCTTCATATATAAACTCTGGTAGAACATTCTCAGTCATTTTGGCTAAAACTGAAGTAACTATGTTGTAGTCATTATTCAGCAAAGATAGGTCTATAACCCTTCGTCCTAGTCAGGTCTTGACCTTCTTGGTTATCATTGCTGCTTCTCAAATATCTTTCTGTAAAGTTGGATTAAAATTCTGGTGTAATGGGACTAGAAAATGTCATAATAATAACAAAAACAAGCAACAGTTAAACCATCTAGTCCAGGAGCTTTACCTGTCTTTAGCTTGATGCAAAGGTCTATTGTACTACCATAGCGACTAACTGTGAGAACGAAGATACACTTTTATATACCAAGGTGCAAATACACTGTTTGACATTAGTTTAACTGCCATGGCTCAATGCTATGGATTAATAGAGATTGTAGTTTGGTGAGACACCAGCTATCTTTGGAAAAGAAATAATGATACATTACTAGTTAGTTTAATTAGTTATCTGCAAGTTCTCTGGCCTACTACCCAATACATTGGCCAGGGCTGAGGTCTGAAACAATAACAGGGAACTCTAAAGCAGAACTCATCATATTTATTTCATATTATCATAGAGTCCTAGAGTTGGAAGGGACCACATGGACCATCTGGCCCAATCCTTGCCATGCAGGAACACAAAACTAAAGCACTCCTTAAATGACAGGCTATTCCATTATCAAACAGTTCTTACAGTAATTATGCCCATCTTAATATTTAAGTCAAATATTTCCTTGACATTTAAATCCATTGTTTTTCATACAAGCCACTGGAAAGCAGAGAACAAGCTGGCAACCCCAAATGCCAGGAAGTCTGTCACTCTTATTTCCCTTTTATTTAGAAAGGCAATCAATATTTGTTCGTCTCACTGTTTCACTGACTCCAGAAGATACTGCAACGGGCTGATGTAACTAACATTATCTGTTTCCTGCAGCTGATATTGCATAACTTCACTGGTCACAGAAGAAGAAATCACTGCTGCAATGTTTATAAAAAAAGGATTGTCAAAAAGCCCTTCACGAGAACATCTCACAAATGATGACTCCAAAAACAACCTGACCTACATGACCACTGGCTCTGAAGAACAGTAGCATTCAGAGTTGCAGTCCAAAGAATTAATATTTCCTACTTCTAGGTTCAAATAAGGATCATGAATCTTGGGTGTTTGGACATCCATGTTTTCATTTATTCTGTATATAAATGTCCTGTCTCCTCCCTGCAAAAGGTACTCAATCAAATCAAATACAGATAAAAATCAGAAATGGGGAGAAACAATTACGTACTCTTCAACATTTTGCAGATGAAACCCGAGACACGTACGGCCAACCAATAGAGATGGCAAAAGTTATTCATGAGGGAGCATACAAACCGGGAGAGGTCTTAGCAGTTTTCTTTTGCCAGAATCTACACAGACAGGAAAGATCTGCTCATCCTCTCCTATCCCCTCTCTGCTGAGTTAATTGTATACAAAATACTTTTGTATTTTCAACTCAGTTTGTAACAATTAAAATAAGCTTGGGACAATTTTTGTACACATTTTGTACAGATTTGTGCTTTTGAACAAATTGGAACAAAATGTGGGAAAGACCTATGCTTAGCTGAAACAAACTAGAGACAAATTAATACATTTCTAGGTACCAGCTAATGAAACCAATATCAAGTCCACAATGACGATCAGTACTACAAACAGTTCTGCACCCCAGTTACTAGGGTTGAGACTCAATAACATGACAGGCAGGCATGAAACAGGAAATGAAGACATAATGATGAAATAAAAATATATATGTTGAATGTCTTTCTGATATGGGGAGAGGAGAAGTGTTGTCAAGGAGTATATGGCAGTCCTCAATCTCCCCTTTGCTTTTCAACAACCTGTAAGTAATTGAGGACCACCCTGATGTAATCATTTGAGTGTTAGACCTATTTTTCATCTGATAAAGGCCCAAAACTTTAACCAGAATTTGAATCTCCACTTAGCCATAAAATGCACTTTTTATCATGTCAGAAGCCAATTGAGAACATACTGCAAGTCACTTCTAGTGTGACATTGCCCAGGAGATGCCCAGATGTGTTACCAGCCTGCAAGGGGCTTCTCTTATGTCCCTGCATGGGAAGCTAGAGCTGACAGATGGGAGCTCACCCCGCCTCATGGATTCAAACTGCCAACCTTCAGGTCAGCAGTTCAGCTGACAGAGGGGTTTAACCCTGGGGTCCCCAAACTTTTTAAGCAGAGGGCCGGTCCACAATCCTTCAGACTATTGAGGGGCCGAATTATCATTTGAAAAAAAATACAAACAAATTCCTATGCACGTGTCTTATTTGTAGTGCAACAACAACAACAACGAAAGTATACAATATTTAAAAATGAAAACAATTTTAACCAACATAAACCTATTAGGATTTCAATGGAAAGTGTGGGCCAATGAGATAGTCAAGTTAATTAGGATTGTTGTTGTTGTTGTTGTGTGCCTTCAAGTCATGTCAGACTTTGGCTGAGCTCAAGTCTAAAATTAATTATTTATTTACTGCATTTATTTACTACATTTATATCCCACCCTTCTCACCCCGAAGGGGACTCAGAGCAGCTGTATGTACATACAATATATTATATTATTAGCATAACACAATATTAGCATGATATATTACTATATTGAACTATGTAATATATAACATATAATTAATATTATTATATGGTATTACTATTAGTATTATATTGTATAACATAAGATTATTATCAATATTATATGTATATACAATATATTATATTATTAAAACTGATATAAAAATATTATATTATAAAACTGAGGGCAGGGGGCAGGTAAATGACCTTGGAGGGCCGCATCCGGGCCCCGGGCCTTAGTTTGAGGACCTCTGGTTTAACCTATTGTGCCACCGCGGCTCCATAAAAAATGCACTGAGTGACCCTGGACAACTAACATCCTCTCAGCCTCATTGGAAAACGAGACCCTTCTAAACCAGTGGTTCTCAACCTGTGTGTCTCCAGGTATTTTGGCCTACAACTTCCAGAAATCTCAGCCAGTTTACCAGCTGTTAGGGTTTCTGGGATTTGAAGGCCAAAAAATCTGGAGATCCACAGATTGGGAGCCACTGCTCTAAACAAATCTTGTCAAGGAAACCTCACAAGCCAATTTTGAGTTTGCAATCTTATATTAGGGACAACATTTTTACTATGCCATTATTTATTATCGGATTTGAGCATCCATGGATGTGGATATCCACAAGGGTCTGGGAACTAAATCCCAGCCTATTCCGAAGGTTCATTGTACAAGAAAAGAAATTCACCAAGCACGAAGAAGACTTTCCTGACAGTAAGAGCTGTTCAACAGTGGAATACACTATTTCAGGATATGTCGGAGTCTTCTCTGGACATTTTTCAAGAGAAGCAAGAGTTGCTTTGATTGTTTATTCCTGCATGAAAGAAGATTGGACTGGATGGCCTTTGTGTTTTCTTCCAACTCCATGACTCTGATTCTATGATGTACTCAAGCATTCTGTTCACACAATGGCCAAGCTGTTGCATATACAGGGAGAAAAATACTGACTGCCAAAATCCTACCAAAAATGATATTACATGCTTCTCAGAACTGTAATATTCCATTGGAGGGATTCTGGATTATCAGAAAGTTTCCACTGCCCACTGAAAATAACATCTGTTATCCGTGCTTGATTAAATTAGCTTTTCACTCCAACAAACCCATTAATATTTTAAGACCTAATAAGTTATTGTTGACTGAACAAAACAAAGAAGCCAGTGGTGAACACTGCAATTTTCCATGAGAACACCTACAAAAGTGACACATATATTATTGTAGGGTTTGGAAATATGGAAGGTGAAAAGCGAGAAAGGATCCAATATTTCTTTTCTATTGGGCTCTAACATGGAGTCAAACTGAGTCTTCAGATTCGGATGTTGAATCCTGGAATGATGACAGGAGAGATGGACATTTCTCTATAGTGTAGCCAAAATAATGTATTTGAGAATCCCACATTGGATTCCCTGCACACTCCAGATGTTTTTAGACTATTAATTTCTATCCATCCCAGCGAGAAAGTACAATTACATTGCTATAATATACCATTACTTTTCATTTCAATATATTTTATGAGGTTCCTAAAAACTATGGCACTTTCACATCACATAATTACACATTTTAACTGATAAGGTTCTATCCTTGTTTTTATTGTTCTTCTGATTTTGCGTTGTAATGTATATTATCATTTATTGTATTGTTCAATGTGTTATGATTTGTTGCTCTTTTTATATTATGTCAAATTGTATTGTTCTGGGCATGGCCCCATGTAAGCCACCCCGAGTCCCCGTTGGGGAGATGGTGGCGGGGTATAAATAAAGTTTATTATTATTATTATTATTATTATTATTATTATTATTATTATTATTATCCTGTGTGGTGAGAGCCACGGTGGCACAATGGGTTAAACCCTTGGGCCAGCTGAACTTATGACCTGAAGGTTGGGTTGCTGACTTGAAGGTTGCCGGTTCGAATCTGCAAGAAGGGGTGAGCTTCCATCTGTCAGTTCTAGCTTGTGGGGCAACGTCTCTGTAGACGGCCAATTCTCTCACACCAGAAGCAACTTGCAGTATGTTCTCAAGTTGCTTTTGATACGATTAAAAAAATCCTGTGTGGTCTTGGTAGCTGTACTTTAAGGAGGGGTACTTAGAATTCTCAACCAAATAGGTCCAACGTCTAACCAAACTTCAAATCCCAGGAGTCCACAGGTTGCAACCATGGCTGTCTAAATGGATTCATAACACTACAGTTATGTAGCATGAAAAGTCCCCTGGTCTTTCAACAAATCCTGCAAAAGCACAAGGGCCTGATGGGGTCTCATCCACATTCTGCAATGTGTGTCCTTTGGGCATCAGAGTCACCATTGTTCAGAAGCCCAGCAGTCTCCGCATTGTTCCAAATGTGTCAGGGGAGAAGGCGGTACAAACATCGTCAATGTCAGTCTCAGAGGGAAAAAATGGCCTGGATGACAATGCTTCCTTTTAGATGCACACACACCAGGCTGTTTTACTCTCTCTTTCTCTTTATACAGTTCTCTTTCTTACCAAGAGAAGTTGGCCATAATTCAAGGAGTGCTGGGAAATCTATTCTGCTATCGAGCAGGAACTTCATTCTCCCACTGATATTAGTCCTGCTTTGTGGAATAGCAAATAGCAGCGATTTTGCAGGCATTAATGGGGCTGCTTAATCACTGCCTCCTGTTCAAAGAAACGCTTCTGCATACGTTTGCCAAATATTCACTCTTATGATTCATGGAGGGGAATGGGGAGGAAGGAATCCAGGTAAAGAGTACCTCTGTGTCGGAGATGTTTCCATTTAACACCTCAATGTTTGGATCTCTCCAGTCCTCGGAGATGGATTGGATGTAATTGTCGGTAAGAGCATCCCAAACCCTGGGAGGAGGGAAAAGAAAGCATGAGTATGTTAATGGAGGGAAGCAGCCTTGACAACGGGGGTGCTCCTCTCAGGGCAATTTTCTCAGCAGGCAGGATTAAAAACAGAGCATGAAGCAAACCAGGAATGACAAAGCTGCTGCATCCTCTTCTGCTAAATGACCTGGTTAAAAATAACAAAACCATTTATAACATTTAAGATAAATGTGGCAGTGGAGATAGTAGTTCCACTCTGGAGACCAGGGTTTGAAGGTATATTTCTGAGGAAGACAATTATTAACTACGGTGCTTCTGAGTATTCATTGCTCTCATGCAGTGGTTCCCAACCTGTGGTCCATGGACCACCAGTGGTCCACAAAAACCAAAATATGGTTTGCGGCCTCACCATTACTACTACGGATTATAACACAGCCTGTTCCTGGGGTTATTTAGGGTGCTGATTCAGAAAATTGCATTGGATAAACCACATCAGCTCTAGATTATTAAATATGGTTTTTTGTGGGCGAGCAGATGGCGACTATTGGATAGCATATGTTCTGTATCAGAAATTAGAGCTGATGTGGTCTATACAATGCAATTTTCTGAATCAACACCCCAAATAAACAAACTGAATCTAAAGTTAACCCTTTTGGTACTAATGTTAGAGAGGGTTCCCTGGTCAAAAAAATGCTGGGAACCACTGCTCTAGAGTCTATTTACAGTTTATTTATTTATTTACAGTATTTATATTCCGCCCTTCTCACCCTGAAGGGGACTCAGGGTGGATTACAATGAACACATATATGGCAAACATTCAATGCCAACAGACAAACAACATATATAGACAGACAAGAGGCATTTAACTTTTTTTTTCCAGCTTCACGATTCTGGCCACAGGGGGAGCTGTTGCTTCACTGTCCACTAGTGGCTGTACTTCCTCATTCCTTTCCTCGTGTTTTGCTGGCAGTTTTTATGATGTTGTAAATTAGTTAAATTAGCCTCCCGCATAAAGCGTACCTAAATTTCCCTACTTGACAGATGCAACTGTCTTTAAGGGCTGCATAGGTCAACAGCAAGCCGGGCTATTTAATGGTCGGGGGCTTAACCCGACCCGGGCTTCAAACTCATGACCTCTCGGTCAGTAGTGATTTATTGCAGCTGGTTACTAGCCAGCTGCACCACAGCTCATACTACATGTCCCAAATATCACAGAATGAACCCATGACAGTGAAAGTGGAATTACAGTACTATAATTCTGTAGTGTAAATGGGCCCCTGGTAACAAGTGATTAGAAAGACCTGTATTTCAGTTTTCAAATTAGCATCCCAGTAAAATCCACGAAACTAGCTTTTTATCTCCTATACCACAATCCAGACATAATTATCTCATTCCAACCAGTCAAGATGCAGGCACCTGAACATGCATCAGCGCACACAGTGTTTCTGGTAAGAGCCAATGGGAGCCAGAGAGCATGAAGCAAGATTTGACTCTCTCAGGGCAAGTCCCAAATATTTTGATATCAGTCATGTTGCCTTTTCCAGATTACTTGATGTTTGTTGTTTTCTACCAGAACAAAACTAGCACTATGTTGAAATCTAGTAGAGCAGGATATTTGGCATAAATGGCTTTTGGAAAGGTAAGGCTTTGTGGAGAGACATCTTTAGAATACTAAACAATGTTTCTATTCAGATAAAAACACAAGCCACATTTCTGGGATCAAGCCAAGAAAAGATGGGGAGGGGGAAATCCTACCAGCTGCAGGGGACTAAACATAAACAGGAGTGGAACAGAAACAACAGCAGAAAGAACACAAATCCTGGAAAAATCTGGTCCTTGTAAAGCAAAACAAAGAGAAAGTATTCTTCTGTCCATACAAGAGATGCAGGGTTTCTTTTGCCTGTCAACAAAAGAAGTTTGCTGATATCTGCCCCATAGTTTGCTAATATCTACTGTATTATCACCACCTGACATCCGTCGGGAAGTGGCAGCCAGCAATGAAAGGACCAAGGCATTGACATCTCTGGCCCATCCTCTGTTTGGATATCAGCCAGCAAATCAACATCTTAAATCAAGAAACAGCTTTCTAAGATCCACAGAGATACTCGCAGGAACACCTCAGCAAGTGAGAGTCCAAAAGTGGCAGACTAAGACCCAGAATCTCAACCCATGGCTGAGACCGGATGAGAAACTCCCTCCTGGGCACACAGAAGACTGGGCGACTTGGAAGGCGCTGGCATCATGAGATGCAGAGCCAACCTTAAGAAATGGGGCTACAAATTGGAGTCCGCAACATGCAAGTGTGGAGAAGAGCAAACCACAGACCACTGACTACAATGCAGCCTGAGTCCTGCCACATGCACAGTGGAGGACCTTCTCACAGCGACACCAGAGGCACTCCAACTGGCCAGCTTCTGGTCAAAGAAAATTTAGTATAATGCCAAGTTTTTAACTTAGTTTATGGTTTCTATGGTCCTGGTGAAGGTGGCACAAAATAAGGGGAAGGGAAGAGGGGGGAAAGGCATAACAATAATAAATAAATAAATAAATAAATAAATAAAACCTGTATAAGTAGATAAAAAGGTGTAGTAGAGAGATATGTAGTAAAGTTGTAATGGAAAAGTCTAAAACTGATAAGAAATATGCATAAAGATGTTTTGATTCTGATTTTTCTTTATTATTGGATTGCATACAATGTGATATGTCTGGGATACTGTAAAATGAGGAAAGAATGTATACTTATACATTTTGAATTATAAATTAATAATAATAATATTGAAAATAAAACATGTATAGGTAGATAAAGGGTGTGTAGTGGAGAGATGTATAGTGAAGTTGTAATGGAAAAGTTAAAAGACTGATGGGAAATATGCTTGGGGATGTTCTTGATTTTTTTTGTTGTTGTTGTTGTCGGATTGTATGCAACATGATGTGTTTGAGATATTGTAGAATGAGGAAAGTGTGAGCTTGTACATTTGGATTGATAAATTAATAAAAGCATTTTTTAAAAAATACAATGCAGCCTGATCCCTGCCACATGCACAATGGAAGACCTTCTTACAGAGACACCAGAGGTACTCCAACTGGCCAGCTTCTGGTCAAAGAAAATTTAGTATAATGACAAGTGTTTAACTTTGTCTGTGTTTTTTATATATATATCAAATTAAAACCAAGTTTTAAATTGGTTTTAACGCTTATACATTTTAATTGCCAGAATCCTATTGATGAGGATGGTATGTGGAGACATAATATGAAATTGTACTTGCATATGTCTTTTAATTGTTGTTACAGATGGACATATTCAATGTTCTTTACTGACCAATCCAGTATCTAGAAGAAGCTGTTGTGACAACACATTAGTAAAGAAAGAGGGCAATGAGAAGAGAAAAAACAGAATTACTCCTAGTGGATCTAGTATCCTGGCTAATGTTAACCTTCTATATGTTTTAGCTACACACTACATTTGATTCAATTTGTAATCCTATCTATGACCTCGTTTATAGGGGGAAGTGGGTTATAACTAAAGTTAACAACAAATAGAGGAGGAGGTGAAGGGTAGTCTTCCTCCAGACAGGTTCTCTGTTGTCCAAAGAAAGCATAACTATGGGGAGCTCGCTCGCTTCCTTCCTCCTTTCCTGAAACAATAGCTATAAAGAACTTTGCAACAAGAACCAGTGCCTGTATTTCCTTTTCCCCAATTTCCATTCTCTTTTCTTCTTGTTTTTGAGAACAGTCTTACTACTGACCTCCGTAATCAAATCTGGGCCATTTTCCGATGAAGCGCGGGACACAAATTCTAAGAATAACTACTACTACTCACTCCTCATCTTGTAAATTTTCCTCCTCTTCTTGTATCTGAAGATGGTTTTTCACAGGGGCCAAGTTCTCCGTTTTGGCATTGTAATTCCGAAAGCAAACGTTGAGCTTCTCGTCGAATTCATTCACCAAGTCTTCCATGGACTTGAAGCTGATGATTTCGGAGGAGAAATTCTCAAGCTCAGAAAGCAAGGGGTCTTCCAGGAGAGGAGAGGAGCCATAGAAATAACACGATTTCTCTTCCCTCTCCTCTATGTAGCATGGCCTCAGGTCTTCAAACTCTTCATCCAGGCTCACCAGAGGGGCCTCCATTGTAGCTTGGCTGGTGGAAGAAGGATGACCTCTGAAATTACAAAGAACATCAGTGAGTTGCTGCAGTGCTATATGGTCAATCCATGCACATATCCTGGGTGTGTGTCATTTGTACGATCAGCTCTAGCTCTCATTTATTCTTAGTGCTTAGCTTTCTGGAATCTCCAAATTGCAACCAATTAGGACTTTTCTTTCCTGTTATTGAATGGGTATATAGCCTTTCAGTGCTGAAAATACAGAGGCGGGTAAAGAAACAAAGGCCCGCAAGGGATCCGACAACAAACAAGGAAGGAATATGAATTAGCCACAGACACAAGTCTGACATGGCAACCGGAATTTCAAGACCTTCAAGAGCCAATTAGATAAATCAGGAACAGCAGATATGCCAAAATAAATAGGAAGTGATCCAAATGTCTATACATATCTAAACATAAACCTATTGAATCTTAGAAAAAAGGGTATTGGTGTAAAGGGAACATGGTTAAAAGGCACAGAATCAATGCATGATATGTAGGCCCGGGCTGTGGCGCAGGCGGGAGAGCAAGCCAGTGCAATTAACTGCAATGAATCACTCTGACCAGGAGGTCATGAGTTCGAGCCCCGCTTGGAGCCTATGTTTGTTTGTCTTTGTTCTATGTTAAAAGGCATTGAATGTTTGCCTATATGTGTAATGTGATCCGCCCTGAGTCCCCTTCGGGGTGAGAAGGGCGGAATATAAATGCTGTAAATAAATAAATAATAAATAAATGTACAAGTGAGGTTTCCTGGCTGGATCAACAAATCAGATTGAATTGAATTGGCAATCCATAATTATAATTATTAGTGGTATGGAATACTGGACATTTTTAATTCAGAATCATATGTAGGTAAAGGTAAAGGTTTAAGTCCAGTCATGTCGGACTCTGCGGGTTGGTGCTCATCTCCATTTCTAAGCCGAAGAGCCGGCGTTGTCCGTAGACACCTCCAAGGTCATGTGGCCACCATGACTGCATGGAGCGCTGTTGCCTTCCTGCCGGAGCAGTACCTATTGATCTACTCACATTTGCATGTTTTCGAACTGCTAGGTTGGCAAAAGCTGGAGCAATAGCGGGCACTCATTCCACTCTCCGGTTTCAAACCTGCGACCTTTTGGTCCGCAAGTTCAGCAGCTCAGCGCTTTAACACACTGCGCCCCCAGGGCCCCATCATATGTATGGCTTTGATATACATGCAGGCAGACAGATGTTGTTGGGTTCCAAATCTCATTAACATCAGCCAGCCTGAGAAATATAGCAAACACAGTTGTTCGTCATCATTTGTAGGATCACTGGTTCCTCTTTTAGAGATAATAAAAAAATCTCTTCTAATAACTTCTGTGAGTTATTTATGAGTGAAAAGAATCTGCTTCAGCCAGAATTTCATTATAGAAGAATCTGTCAACATATCTGCCTCCTAAAACAATCTGTTAATGCCCCCACTACTCCCTGTGCTATTCATTCCCCATCCCTACTTGCCATGCTGTTCCAACAATAGCTCTGCTTCACTCTTGACCTTGCTACACCAGGGGGTTTTATTATTCTGGTCCTGAACTCTTTCACACATTTTCTATGGAGAATAACAATAGCACCTTAGTTCTCCATGGTTAAGCACAGAGTCAAGACTTTTAAAAAACATGAAAGCTCCAGGGCTGTCCTCCCCTTCCCTCCCCCTGCCAATCACTATCCTTTCGATCCCTCTGCACTGGATTTTCACTGTTGTCATCTTGAATTCCCTTAAAAGAATGCAGTCTCCTGTAGCAAGAATGACCTCCAATTCCAAGAGGACACCCAGCTTCTGGGCAGACAGCAATGGCTTCTGATAGCTGCTTCATTTAACATGCAGAGTTGGATTCCCTTTGGCCACACACCATGTGACAGAAGCAGATGAAGATGGGAGTCAAAGGAAAATGGGGAATTGGAAATGAATGGCTGAGGAAACCGTCGCCACCATTCAACTCTGCCCTTCGCTTCAACATGCGCACAACTCTGCCACCCCTCTCTTGAAGGTTCCCCAGACTTTTGCTTCAAGAATCCTCATCTCTTTTTAGATTATTATAGCAACCTACCTAGAAAGATGTGGCTCCTTTTTAGAAACTCTGATTGGGATGCTGCTGATCCATAAACAGTGCTGGTAGCAGCCACAAAGGAAGGAAAAACACTGGAAAAAACAGCTGCTCAGATACAGCACATTTGGGCTGCCTTCCCTCACTATCTATGAAATACTACCCTGTTTCCCCAAAAATAAGACAGTGTCTTATATTATTTTTTGCTCCCAAAGATGCACTAGGTCTTATTTTCAGGGGATGTCTTATTTTTCCACAAAGAAGAATTCGCATTTATGGTTGAATTTTTAAAAAATGATCATTTATTATCTACTGTACAGTAGTTGTCATCACAAAACAGCATAACCAAACTGTGAATCCTTTCAAGAATTTCTGTATCATATTTTATTGCTATACTGTTTTTAAATTTCTGTTTTAAGTTTCTGTTCGTATGTAAATGTATGTTGTTGTTGGGCTTGTCCCTGTGTAAGCTGCCCTGAGCCCCTTCTGGGTATACAAGAATAATGTTATTATTATATTATTATTATTTCTTGTTACTACCTTTATTTCCACGTACAACAATCTATGGTATGTACATTTATCAATCCTGCATGCTTCCAAACAAAAACTTTACTAGGTCTTACTTTCGGAGGACGCCTTATATTCAGCAATTCAGCAAAACCTCTACTAAGTCTTATTTTCTGGGGATGTCTTATTTTCAGGGAAACAGGGTAATGGTTATAATGGTTAAAGCCGTATGTGCCTTTTGGGTTCTTTGGTGCCTCCGCACCCATAAAACCTACATGGGAGCATTTTCGGTCCAAAAAATCATCCTTAAAAGGGTTTAAAACAGGCATGGGCAAACTTCGGACTTCAACTCCCACAATTCCTAACAGCCTCAGGCCCTTTCCTGAGGCTGTTAGGAATTGTGGGAGTTGGAGTCCAAAACACCGGGAGGGCCAGTTTGCCCATGCCTGTTTTAAATGCTGCAAAATACAACAGGCTTGCTCCCACTCACCACCAATTTAAAATGTGATCAGAAAACAGCAGGAGGCCAACATGGAAGTGATGTCATGTCACTTCTGCTTAAAGCATGGTGGATGTAATGTGCCTCCCTGAGGTCTTGGCCTGTGAAAAATGGTCTCGCCTCCAGTCCAGCTGCTCACCTTTCGTTTACAGCAGTGGTTCCCAACCTGTGGCCCGTGGACCACCGGTGGTCCCCAAGAACTAAAATATGGCCACCATTACTACACCACTGCGATGAGAGTGACTGGTCTCACAAAACTGTCTTTTTTTTCTTTTTTTAAATATAATTTTTATTCAAATTTTCTTTCGTGTACATACATTAAAAAGAGTGGGATAAGTGAATATTAAAACAACAAAAAACAAAAAAAAGAGAGGGAGAAAGAAAAGAAAAGGGGGGACACATCAATTACATAAATTAAGAACATAAATTAAATAATAAAAGGGGGTTAAACAGGAAAATAAAAAATAAAAAATTATGTTTGTCTTTCCGCTTTTTGTTCTTTGTGGTTTAGTTTTTATTTCTTTTCCTTTCCCCTTTTTTTAATAGTCTGGTCTAGTTCTGTAATATCTTTTCTTCGGGTTCTCCTTTTGCTTATTTTTCCTTTAACTTTTTCTTATATTCTTCATATTTTTCCCAGTCTGTTCATTTTATTACATTTCCTCTATTTGCTTTCATTAAATATGTTAGTTTATCCATATCATATATATCATCCAATTTCTCCAGCCATTGCTGTTTTGTTGGGATATCTTTTTGTTTCCAGTGCTTAGCAAAGGTTATTCTTGCAGCTGTCACTGCATAGGTAAATATTTTGTCCTCATTCTGATTTAAATTTATTGTATTTTCCGTCAGTCTAAGTAAATAAGATTCTGGCTTCATTGGGAATGATTTTTGTAGTATTTTCTGTGTTTCCTCATGTATTCGCAAAACTGTCTTATAGTGCTGAGGCAATGGGGTTTTCAGGAGGGGAGAGGCTGACTACTCACAAAAGGTGCGACAATAAGACTCCTGACTGCTGCTTCTCCTCCTCCTCCCTCCCCCTGAGTGGAGCCGTTCTATATGGCGCCTGGAAATGGGAGCACATCGATGTTTTTGTTTTTAGACCTGTTCCTGGGGTTATTTGGGGTGCTGATTCAGAAAATTGCATTGGATAGACCACATCAGCTCTAGATTATTAAATATGGTTTTTTGTGGGCAAGCAGATGGTGACTATTGGATGCCATATGTTCTGCATCAGAAACTGGAGCTGATGTGGTTTATCCAATACAATTTTCTGAATCAGCACCCCAAATAACCAAACCAAATCTAAAGTTGACCAAAAACTGATTTGTAACCCTTTTGGTACTAATGTTGGAGAGTGGTCCCTGGTCAAGGTGGTCCCTGTTCAAAAAAAGGTTGGGAACCAGTTGTTTACAGAAACCAACCACAGACAGTCTGACTACAAAAAATGCCAAGGCAAGTTGGCATGGCCATATTTACCTATTGATGCAAGGCTCCAGCAAAGAATCCACTAGTATCAGGAACTTCCTGCTTCTCCTCTTTATCCTGCATGCCTCAATGCTATTTCTGGCAAGTGAATGTGTGGCAGAAATGGAGAAGGAGAGAGGAAGGAGGAGGTGGAAGGGAAGCAACACCAAGAATGGTGACCCACTGAAGGTCTCGTGCTCAAATCTCTTCCCGCATATCTGGAGGCTGTTTTATGCCAACTCCTTAACCAGGAACTTGCAATTTTGGCACACTGAAGCACAGTTAGAGAGGGCTATCTGTGATACTGTGAATGAAGAAACAGTTTCAGGTGACTCTCATGGATGAACCAAGTCATTAGGAGAAACAACAAGCCCTCCAACCTCATTTGGACACTCTTGAGTCTGTTTAACAAAGTACGGGAATTCATTTGAAGCACTGTTAAAGGAAATCTTCTTTTCCAAGGGCTGGCCAATTTAAGTCTATGAGCATTTGCAAAAAACAGAATGCATAAAATGCACTTAATTGAAAAATATGCCCAAAGACAGTTAAATTAATCAGAAAAATCCTAACAAACTTATATTAATATGGTAAATAAATGAATAATAATAAATTAAATAAAAAGAAATTTTCATGTGTGAAAATTAAAAATAGAGGGCTTGAAACCAGATATAAACAAGGTTAGGATTAGAGAATGGAAATTATGTTCAGAGTAATGTGTTTGGGACAGAGCACTGTAGAGTTGTGTGTGCACATTTGTGTTTTCAAGACACCTTTTAACTTATGGCAACCCCATGAATGCCATCGGGCTTTCTTAGGTAAAGAATAACTGAGGTGGCTTTACAGGTCATTCCTGTGTCCGCAACTTTAGCATTATAACATATACAAAATACTAACAATAACATCAAATAAAAATAAATAGAAGGACAAAACAGAAAATATTAAGGACAATCTTTCCAGATAAATACAGGCAGTTAACACACATCTGATTTGCATTCTCTCTGTCTTTCTCTTTTATATTCATCAAAGTTGAAAAGCATGGTGAGAGTAAGAACCTCATCATCCTAGAGCTTGGATCCACTAGATCCACCTTAAATCCACCCTAGGGAGGAGGCTTTAAACAGCTCAGCCAAACAGGTCCTGGGCCTCACCAAACTATAAACCCCAGGAGGCAGAAACCATATTTAAAGTAGATTCATGCTCTAGTGCAAAAGGAATATTGAAAAATGATTGAAAAATATGTTGCAAGCAACCCTAGCAAAGAGAATCCAGAATGCAGGAAAATGTGCCTGTTTGGTTCCGAAGATGCATAAAACTCACATGTGGTTGTTTTGAATTGAAAAAGCAGTTTCTGCACAGAAACCTGCACAGAAAAAAAATCTGTTTTCTGCATGAAAAAATCTGTAATAGAGAAATTATTTTGCACAAAAAAGTGTTTAGGAGATTTGTAAAGAACATAGCATTTTCAGCACAGAAACCAACAAGAACTTTATTTTCTATGCAGAAAATACTATTTCCTGTGCAGGGAATGCAATTTTCAAAACCAATCAATCACATACAGATTCTGTGCAGAAGAGTTTGCAAATTGCACATCAGCTTTGAAAACTAACTGGTACTAACTTTCAAGGCCTTACATGGTCTGGGGCCAGCGTACCTGAGGGCCCACTTATCCCCCTACCAACCCCAGAGATTACTTCGGTCCGAAGACCAAAATTTGCTTGAAGTCCCTAACATACGGACTTACCATTTGTCTTCTACTAGGCAGAGAGCCTTCTCGATTGTAGCCCCTCATTTATGGAATGCCTTTCCAGTTGAAACTCGAACCACCCGAGACTTACTTGCCTTTCAGAAAGCCTACAAAACCTTGCTCTTCCGACAAGCTTTCAATGGGTGAAAAACTCGGGGCTATGTCTGTTTTTATTGTTGCTTTTATTGTTGTTTTTATTGTTTTTATTGTTATTTAAAGCCAAGTGTATTGTTTTAATCTATTTTTGTAAACCGCTCCAAGCCAAACTGGGAGTAGCGGTATATAAGTTTAATAAATAAATAAAAATAAATAAATAAATAAATAAAACTAGCTTTAAAATGCTTTCCATGGGATGATAGGATTTGCAGTTTAGAGAGGGGCATTGACAATTCTCAGCCAGGGAGTGGTAGCGCACCACCAGATCACCAACCCCAGGATTCCATAGGATGTTAAAATAGAAGTTAAGGTAGGATCATAATGGCATCATTATGTACATTGTTGGCAGAGTCCACATTTCCTCACTGTGACAATTTGTGAGAGATATTAATATGGAAGCTGTGCTCAGATGTTTCAAAGCTGTTCATGCACATGTTTTGGACTTCAGTTCCCAAAAGCACCAGCCACCATGGCCAATGGACAGGGATTCTGGGAGCTGTAATTCAAACCATACAGACAGTTATAGCCTGACAGCTATTGCCTCTGAACACTGGATGGAAGGAAAATGCAATGAAATGCAAGCATCAGCAGCAGGCCTGCCAGGACAAGGAGCCGTCAATAGCTGTGCAAGGATGCCAGATGCTGACAGGAGCTCAGGCCATTGCCAGGAGGGCTGTGTTTGCACTCTCTCTAGGCCTCCCTGCGGAGTCACTATCAGAGCTACACTGTCACGGTAAGAGTGCATTAGAGGTCACCTTGCTTTGTGAGCCAGTTGGGAAGAATCCTTTCCCCCTCACTTGTCTCCTAACAAAATAAACAAGGAAACAGAAATGCAAAAATTGTGTCCAGAATGACCTCTTCTTGCTTCCTCCCTTCTTTCTAACCTGTCCATAGGAGCAACCTTGTGCTCACACCACAAGCACAATAGCAATGCATTAGACACCCAGCCATCATTCCTTGGAAATCACACAAACCAAGTTCTCTTTCTCTCTCAGCCCTGAATCATGGATACAGAAATGCTTCAGAGGCCAAGCACAGTGGTTTCCTTCTCAGAGTCAAAACAATTGTAGCACATCACCATTTTCCGGTCATGCAGCAGCACACCCCAAAAATATCCATACTCAGTTGTAAACTGCTTGAGCATCAGACATCTTTCCTACTATGAAAAAGCAAACAAGCCACCATCAACGGTCATACTACATGCAGTGTCATGAATAAAAATCTATGCCCCTGATTCCCAGCACGATCCCCTTTGTCTCACCCAAACACACAGTCATATCCTCCATGCTTTGTGTTGATGTTTGCCATCCACCTCTTTGGCAGTGATGCACATGAGCCACCTGTACATACAAAGCTTCTCACAGAGCCTGTCTCAGACACAAAAGAAGCTGTGTGTATGGGAAGTATCTATGACCCAATCCCAAAGAAGAAATTGTGTGTATGTGGTGTGTGTATATCCCCTTCCAAAACAGGCAAACAATCATCAGATACACAGACATACCCACACAAGAGGACTCTCAGATGGCACACTGTGTACAGTGTTCAATGCCAACAAGAGCCACCATAGATATGCAGCTGCACTGCCTCTTCTCTTCACAAATGGCAAAGGGACACAGCAAAGCCATTTCTCATGTTAGAACAGCAAGCAGCTCAAAAAGTGCCATCAGCCAGGCCTTTTGCAACAAACAATAGGAAGGGGATGCTTCTAAGCCCTCGCATGTGAGTGACGGATGCTGCCTTGCCCCGCTAATCCCCCACCACACCACCCGTCCTAGGGATCACAGACACCTACCTGAGTATAGCAGAAACTCTGCTCTTAGCTCAGCATCCCATCCAGTATGTTCCAGTGATGGAAAGAGGGAAGGAAGAACACCAAATCCCGGATCTGTGATGGGAAGCAGCAGCAGCAGCTGCCCGCCTGCCTTTACAGGAGAGGAAACACAGTGCCGTATTCCCAGCCGCTCCACTGCCTCCCCTTTCTCTGCAGAGCACTTGAACAATCTGTGGGCTCAGCCTTCCTCATCAATATGCATTAGCTCCAAGACACTGACACCAACAACAATAACACCATAGTGGCTTTGAATCCAGATGCCAGGCCCTTCCAAAGACACAGGAGCCCCGGCACTCGAACAAGGGGTGCTGCACAAAGGGCTGCCAGTGTGGGAGAAGGCTCTCCCTTTTTTCAGATATGAAACCCACTCCTGATTATAGTCCGTCTACAGCCATCACATCTTCCAGTCCCAGAGAATGGATGGAATCTTTATAATACAAAGGAATATTTTTCACAGCGCCAGAACTGAAACATCTGCTCCAAGTGTGTTCCTTCCAAGGCTCTGGGAATGTGCCATCCACACTGCAGTGTTGTTATGCCATCTGTTAGTCAGCCTCCAATAAATACATTAATAAATAAATACAAAGCCTGGGAGAAGGCTGCAGAGTCAATGGAGGACATCGCAGGTAGCGTGCCACAAGCTCCATTTGGTGATATTTCAGTGACCATCAGATGCTTCCCCTTTCTGCTTTTTGTCCCTTACGGGGAAAAAAACATTTGATTGAGGAGACTGGCTTGGTAGAAGTGTCACATTTTTCTTTTCATTTAGTTTTCTTTTCTTTGCAGATTTTGAGACATGTTTCAGTTCCAGGCATCACATGTTCAGAGAGAGGTTTTGAAAGCTTGACTGCTTGATTGGTTTTCCCGTCATCCCAAGGATGAGACACAAAGGGTCTTCCAAACATATAAAACATCTCAACAAACTTAAATTTTTGCAATGATTTAAAACATCAAACTACTACATTTTAAAACAGGCCCACTTAGTTGAATTAGAAAGGCCTTTGTTGGCCAGTGGAAGGACAACAGAGATAGTGAAAGCCTAATCTCCCTGTGGAAGGCATTCTTGGAGGCCTTCTTCTGAATACCCTAGAGACCGTGGGTCTGAGACAAAGCCCTCTCCCATGGATCTTAAGACTCAGGCAGACTCATATTGAGAAATCTCTTTAGATAACGTTCACTTCAGCAAAATGACATATATCTGTTTGTTGTATCTTTAGAGATGTTGCTGTTCTAATATCAAGAACAACACATGTGCTGTACTTTGGGTTCCATACCTCTGGTGATGTTGGCTAGGGCCTTTGGGTTTGTAATCCAAAACATATAGCCGGCCAAAACTTCACTATGCCTTCAATCAAAAACACAATTTCAAAACATCTGGCTAAAGAGGCAGATAGCTTCTCAGTCTTCCAAGAACCTTCCTAATGATATTAGCACTGTAATATTATGTTGTAATACAAGTAGGTTGTTATTTGTAACTACTTCTGGTTTTTGTAACTAAGTTCTGGTACTGTTGATTTAGAGCAGGGGTCCCCAAACTAAGGCCCGGGGGCCGGATGCAGCCCTCCAAGGTCATTTACCTGGCCCCCGCCCTCAGTTTTACAATATAATATTTTATATCAGTTTTAATAATATATTGTAAAGGTAAAGGTAAAGGTTTCCCCTGACGTTAAGTCCAGTCATGTCTGACTCTGGGGTGTGGTACTCATCTCCATATATTGTATATACATATAATATTGATAAAAATATAATGTTATACAATATACAGTAGAGTCTCACTAATCCAAGCTAAACGGGCCGGCAGAAGCTTGGATAAGCGAATATCTTGGATTATAAGGACTGATCAAGGAAAAGTCTATTAAACATCAAATTAGGTTATGATTTTACAAATTAAGCACCAAAACTTCATGTTATACAACAAATTTGACAGAAAAAGTAGTTCAATACGCAGTAATGTTATGTCGTAATTACTGTATTTACGAATTTAGAACCAAAATATCATGATATATTGGAAACATTGACTACAAAAATGGCTTGGATTATCCAGAGGCTTGGATAAGCGAGGCTTGGATTAGTGAGACTCTACTGTAATTCTAATAATAATACCATATAATAATATTAATTATATGTTATATGTTACAGTAGAGTCTCACTTATCCAACACTCGCTTATCCAACGTTCTGGATTATCCAACGCATTTTTGTAGTCAATGTTTTCAATATATCATGATATTTTGGTACTAAATTCGTAAATACAGTAATTACTATATAGCATTACTGCGTATTGAACTACTTTTTCTGTCAAATTTGTTGTATAACATGATGTTTCTGGTGCTTAATTTGTAAAATCAGAACCTAATTTGATGTTTAATAGGCTTTTCCTTAATGCCTCCTTATTATCCAACATATTCGCTTATCCAACGTTCTGTCGGCCCGTTTACGTTGGATAAGTGAGACTCTACTGTACATATAATATTACAGTATAGTGATATAGTTCAATATTGTAATATAGAATGCTAATATTGTGCTATGCTAATAATATAATATCAATAGCTTTTGATGAGTAAATGACAAATGTGACATGGCCTGATTTAAGGATGAAGCACGAGGACCTCGGATAAATGGAATTAATTATATATACGTTTTTAAGGTTTTTATAATGTGTTTTAACAATGTTATTAATGGATCTGTTTATATTGTTTTGTTTTTATGATTGCATTTTGGGCATTAAATTTTGCCAATTTTTGTAAGCCGCCCTGAGTCCCCTCGGGTGAGAAAGGCAGGATATAAATGTTGAAAATAAATAAATAATAAATATAATATATTGTATGTACATATAGCTGCTCTGAGTCCCCTTCGGGGTGAGAAGGGTGGGATATAAATGTAGTGAATAAATGTAGTGAATAATTAATTAATTAATTAATTTTAGACTTAGGCTCACCCAAAATTTGAAATGACTTGAAGGCACACAACAACAACAACAATCCTAATTCACTTGACTATCTCATTGGCCAGTAGCAGGCCCACACTTTCCATTGAAATCCTGATAGGTTTATGTTGGTTAAAATTGTTTTCATTTTTAAATATTGTATTGTTCTTTCATTGTTGTTGTTGTTTTGCACTGCAAATAAGACAGGAATTTGTTCGAATTTTTTTTCAAATGATAATTTGGCCCCTCAGCAGTCTGAACGATTGTGGACCGGCCCTCTGCTTTAAAAGTTCGAGGACCCCTGATTTAGAGGGTCTCATAATTAACTGAACAGAACTGCTATTTGGGATAGCTTTGCTCCACTAACCCCCACGCATACTAGTTTCTTCCTGTCTCAAAACTGAAAATAGTATTTAGAGAAGTGAGCATTTCCTCCTAATGAAAGAGAGTAAGAACTTCTCTAATGAGTAGAACATATAGCACTAAGAGAAAACTCTTGGAGACAGAGAATATGTTAGCCATATCAGCAGCAAGCATGTCAGTCCAGTGGTTTTAGATCTACTTAATTTTGAACAGAAGTAGACTTCAAAAGTTGAATGGTAGGGACAATTTTGCTGTTGTTTATTCATTCAGTCACTTCCAACTCTTTATAACCTCATGGACCAGTCCACGCCAGAGTTCCCTGTCGGCCTTCAACACCCTCAGCTCCTTCAAGGTCAAGCATACCATCCATCCATCTTGCCCTCTCTTCCTCTCTTCCTTTTTCCTTCCATTTTCCCCAGCATCATGATCTTCTCCAAGCTTTCCTGTCTTCTCATGATGTGGCCAAAGTACTTCAGCTTTGCCTCTAATATCCTTCTCTCCAGTGAGCAGTCAGGCATAATTTCCTGGAATATGGACTGGTTTGATCTTGCGGTCCAAGGCACTCTTAGAATTTTCCTCCAACACCACAGTTCAAAAGCGTCTATCTTCCTTTGCTCAGCCTTCCTTGTGGTCCAGCTCATCCATAGGTTACTACAGGGAATACCATTGCCTTCGTCCGCAATACCAAGATCTATATTATAACTCCAGGTATATTTACTCAGAAGCAAGTTCCACTACATTGGACTTTCTCTGCATGGTTTATGTTAAGTCTTTTTCAACAAGGGACTCTCCAGATGTCTGACCACAGCTTCCACTGTCTTAAAGACAACTGGCTGTGCTGGCTGTGGATGACAGAAATTGTTCTCCAATGTGCATTTGAGAGTCATTATGGGGAAACTTGGTTGAGGCAGAGAAATCTTAAGTCATATCTGTTCATTGAATTATGAAACACACTGCTTATAGACTTAAAAGCAATTACCGGTATTCGCCTTCTCACAAGTCTTATATATATAAAAGGGTAATGAAATTTCGGCCTAGGACAAAACAACAAAACTAAACACCCCACAACCTTGAAAATTGACAGCACAACCCTTCATCCATGCCTCTACGTTCATACAACAAAAAGAAAAGAAAAATAAAGTCCTAATTAGAGGGAGAGGAATAATTGTTTTTATCCAATTGCTGCCAGTTAGAAGGCTAAGCTCTGCCAACTTGGTCTCCTAGCAACCCACTCAGCCCAGGGGACAGGCACAAGTTCGAAAACATGCCAATGTGAGTAGATGAATAGGTACTGCTCCGGCGGGAAGGTAACAACGCTCCATGCAGTCATGCCACATGACCTTGGAGGAGTCTACGGACAACGCCGGCTCTTCGGCTTAGAAATGGAGATGAGCACCAACCCCCAGAGTCAGACACGACTGGACTTAATGTCGGGGAAAACCTTTAGCCTTGACCTTAACTACCACCAATTCCTCAATACTTTATTTCCCATACCACCAGACTTTGCCACAGCAACGCGTGGCCGGGCACAGCTAGTATGATATATTTATGGTGTTGCCAGGAGAGCTGCTCTTCACTTGTAAATGGCGCCTATCCATAAAATGATACACCTGCACATATGGTAAATTTTGAAATGAATTATATCCAGAAATTCATTGTAACTCACATAGTTTGGAACTTGGGTTGGACAAAAGAGACATAGACATCGTGGGGTTGAAGATTATAATATGTTTAATGGGAAAGCCTCTCATCAGCCAATTTTTACATATAGCTGGTATGCCAGAAAGGATGTCCAAATGATATTGTCACAGTAGGAAATGAGTCATTAAGGAAATTACATGACAGTTGCCATTGTGTGGCAGCTTCCACTACACAAGATAGACATTCAAAGCCTTCAGTCACATGGTTAGCCTAGAAGTACCACTTCAACGACCACCAACAGCCACACAAAAATCTGGGATTGTGGTAGAATGGGGCGAGGACAAGACTGGATGTATCATATGGTTGGAGGCTACAGATTGCTTAAGTTCAAAGTTACAACCATGATATGGTAAATGTTTAAATAGTGAGTTTTCACTGCTGGTTTTGTTACCATACTCAACAGCATACATGTTGGATAGTTGCAACATCAAGATATCTAGTGGTTCTTATTGACGACAACTCATTAAAGAAACAAAAACCAGGTTGGTTGATATGTCACAGCAGGTACACATTGACTGAAAACCGATGTTTCCCAGTTGATAGAACATAAGGATTTAACAGCTTTTTGTCTTATATATTTCTACAAAAAATCTAATTGATGGAAATGTAGGCCCATGACAAGCTTTTTGTTGTGCAGCAGCAGTTCAAGGCTCACTATAGCTCAGATTCAGCAATGCGTAAATACAGATTTCTTAGCTCATTCAACTGATGTTGTCTTAAACCCTGGTAACTGGGAGAATATTTTATTTTCAGGGTACAATAGGACTTCAGAGAAATCAGATGTACATTCCTGCTTAAAAAGAGGGCTGGGATGAACGGATCCTGTCCCAACTGCTCCATTCTGGAAACTGGAGTTTGCCCTTGATCCGATTCCATCTCCTGGGGTTCCTTCTGCAACTGTTTAATGACCCTGGCCTCAAAACTGAAGCCTTGCACATCTACTTTAGCAGAATTTCAAGCACTTCAGGATTTCAAGCACTTCAACAGCATAGCCGCAGAGCCCCTGGTAGATGATATCAACTGGCTTTATCGATTAATCATGTACAAAGACTGGAGTGTCCGTTTGGATCCAAATCAGCTCTCTTGTTCTCTCTCAACTGGCAGATCACCTATTCCAGTAAATGTTAACCCTTTATTGTCGGTGATAAGAGAGTTTATGTTGGAACCAAGAACTTCTGAAGCATGGGCTTGGAAACCATCTTCCCCTGCCAAAACAGTACACCCATTCATATACATCTCCAAATGTTTCAGCAATTGCTTTGGGTTCCTTTTGGCAAACATCTCCAAGTCTATAGAGAAAAAAGAAACAAGAGAATATAAAAGCGCTGAGATCTTTATCTAAAGGACCATACTCTCCCATAGGAACCTACCTGCATTTTGAGATCTTCAGATGAGGTCCTTCTCTCTGGACCATACTCAACGCTACATGTTTTTAATGATTATATTTTACATTGCAATTAATATTAATATCTTATTTTTTGTGTGTGATGTGAATTGATCTGGATGTTTTGACTTTTGCAAACTGCCTTGGGTTATCAGGATTAGGAAAAGGTGTACAGTGTTCCCTCACTTATCGCGGGGATTAGGTTCCAGAACCACCCGCAATAAGTGAAAACCATGAAGTAGGGACACTATATTTATTTTAATATTTATACATTATTTTAGTAGTTATAGACTATTTTAAGTCTTTATCAACCAATCGTGTGTTGATAAATCTCCTCCTTCTCCTCCCGTTGCTGCTTGGGCTCCTTTTCTCTCCCTTTGTCTTCTCCTTCCTCCCTTCCTTAGGCTGTAAAATGTATTTTTTTATGATTATGATAGTCTCTTAGAGTTTATTGAAAAACCGCGAAACAATGAATCCGTGAAATGTAAACTGTGAAGTAGTGAGGGAACAATGTATAATCAAATAAAACTTCTAAACCTGGGCTATCAAGAGGATAGCCATGACCTATGGTTTACTTTCCCTTTAGGAAAAACACATCTGGGATATATTTTAAAAAACCAAATGTAATATGAAGGAAAGATGGGAGGATATCAGTCCTTCATAAAATACACACGTTATGGCAAAGGTGCAAATAAAAAATGGTTAAATGGGATCAGGTTGGGATAAGATATGGTGGCGCAATGGGTTCAACTCTTGTACTGCTGAACTGCCGACCTGAAGGTTGGTAGTTCGAATCTGCGAGACGAGCTAAGCTCCTGTCTGTCAGCCCTAGCTCCTGCGAACCAAGCAGTTTGAAAACATGCAAAATGTAAGTAGATAAATCGGTAAAGGCAAAGAGACCCTCCAAGCAATCTTGCCGGCCACATGACCAGGAGGTGACAATGCAGGCTCCTCAGCTTGAAAATGGAGAAAAGCACTTCCCCCAGAGCCAGAGATGAGCCCTGCCTCCAGAAGCTGGAAATGAAAGGAGAAGCCTTGCCTTTGTGTTTGTGTGTCTCATTGTATATGATTGCAAAGGCATTGTATGTTTGCCTGTGTTTGCTGTAAATGCTGCAATCCGCTCTGAGTCCGCTAGGGAAGAAGGATGGAATATAAATAAAGTGTATTATTATTATTATTATTATTAATTTTTAAGAGAGAAAAAGCAAGATATAAATAAAAAAGAATAAATAAAATAATTAATAAATATTTTCCCTTTTTGGAATGGACTGTGAACTTCAGAATCACACAGCGCAATCATTCCACAGGGATCAGGGAACCAATTTTTAAAAGTTGTTCAAGGTTTATAAAAGCTATGAACAGAAGAATATTTTCTAGACCCATGAAGACATTTCACATAGTAGTCATTTCATAATGTGATATATACACAAAGAAAAAGCAAATTATGTCAGCTATTGAGAGGAAGACTAGAAAAGCTCACCTTTAAGAACAAAACCAGAATCGCAAATGGTCTTTTGTTGGGTTTTCCAGATATTGAAGAGGCGTAAAAACACAGCCACATACAAGTCATTTAGCACTGCAATCACTTGCTGTCTTCGATTACATTCTCTGAAAGGGACAAGCATAACATATTCTCTCATTGATGAGAAGGAAGAAGAACTTGAAGGAGGTTGTTTCTGATACTTAAGAAAATTAGGAAGCGGTTTTATTCTAAGATATGCTTTTGGTCCACCTGCTCTAGGAAATCATGTAACTTTTAAGATGCCAATTGACTGCAATGCCCAACATTCCTTATCAGTAACTATCTGTTGGCCAGAGAAGGAAAGATTGTCTCCAGTACCTAAATGGGGAACTGAATTAAGAAGACAGTTCAACTGCCAGACATGTGGCCTATTCCAGCCAAGCAGAGGAATAGGCCCATGCACAAGAGATGCAGAAAAGCAACTCATGAGAAGACTTAGATCCTACAGACAAGAAAAAATCAGGGTCAGCTAACACCTCTCTACCAAAGATTCCCCCATGCAGGAATTAGTCAGGCCTTGAGCTGCAAGGCCATTAAATGCTAATCAAGGTGATTAATTACAACGTTCACACTAGCCTCTAACAGACAAGAGTTCTTTCTACAACCCTGGACTTTCCAGATATATAAACCCCTTTTGCCTAGTTTCCAATAGACCTCACAACCTCTGAGGATGCCTGCCATAGATGTGGGCGAAACGTCAGGAGAGAATGTTTCTGGAACATGGACATTCAGCCCAGAAAACTCACAACAACCCACTGTCTTCTGTGTAAATTTAAAATCTCTACAAACCAAATTTTATCAAAGATGTCTGTTTGAGGATAGCGGGCAAAAGTGTAAATATATATATTGTTAGAGAGAAAGGCCTTCTGAAATAGTCTTTCTATACACATATTGTAGAGACACATACAATCAAAACAATCTCAATAAAAATTTCCTTTTATTTGGAGCCCTCTGTTTAAGGTTCCCCTTCACTGATCAATCTAATTAATATGCCAATTGAACTGTCAATTAAAACGTGCAGCCCTAGATCAGCCACATGTAGAGAATAAAAGGGCATAAAGTCACTTGCCACAAACTCACCTAGAAAGGCGTTCTTCCCTTAGAACTTGGATTACGATGCGAGTAATATTCACAGACATCACACAAAAAGGGAAATTCTTTAAAGGAAGCAGAAGGAATTCAGAGAAGTGTATTTCTCGGGAATTTGCTAATGAGCATATATATTCCACATAGGATACAACTGGTGACTTTTAGAGCAAGATCTAAATATGTCCCTTGAAATCTTTATTGCAGACACCTGCAGACAAGGATTTAGTCTATTTGTAACTAACAGGAAATCAGGTTGCTCGAGTGATTTCTACCACAACCGTGCAATAACAGCATTTTAATATCCAGAGCCAAAACAAAAGAGAGGAAACATGCCTGTGTTTCATGATGGGAAAGTCTGAAAATCTCTCGAGCTATAGGTAATATCCGAGAATCCATTACAAAATATAGTATTTGCATCAATCCTAACAATCCAGTCCCACGGAGATCTGTGCCTGGATCCAACCCTAGGTATAAAAAGACAGAGAAAGCCTGCTGTGCAAAACTAATACAGGCTCTTATGCTGGTTATACTTATACATTACTGCTTGTATAATGTTACATTTGAGGATTGTTAATTGCCAAACTAGACGGCATGCAACCTAATGAAAGAAAGTGTAGTGTTGTCCCTACTGAACAAACAATAAAAGGCATCTTTCTATTCAATAATTATAACAGGCTGCATCCACATTTGAGAAAATAATAATAATCATATGTGAAATTATCTGAAGAATCACCCATTACTATATGAATTTGCTCATTCTATAAAATCCTCTGCAGTGGCCCTCCTCTGAGAGCCCAAACCTCCTGGAGACAAGAAAGATGGCAAATTGTAAATTTTAAAAACCTTGAACAGGATATTTTTGCCATACCTTGAAATCCCAGATTCTCCCAATGGGATCCATATCGGGCACAATCAAATCGTGAGCCTGTTAGTTTCTTGTAGATTGTCTGCAGGATTCGCATGTGCACTTTTTCATTATTGTCCAAGCCACCTGTACACGGAATTGCTGGTTAACATCTTATATGTAACTGGGAACAAGAGCTAGGGCTTTGAGTTTTCTTTTTGAACTACAAAATGGAGTAACTTTTACAAACTGAAAAAGCAGGTCCTTTTAATATGCAGGGCTCAAGTAGGATCTTGGATAATAATAACAACAACATCAACAACAACAACAACAACACTTTATTTATATTCCACCCTATCTCCCCAAGGGAACTCAGGGCAGATCACAATACACAAACACGGCAAACATTCAATGCCATTTGGACAGACAGGATAGATCGGAACAGACAGATAACTAGGTGTGAAGTAGAAAAAAAATTGTTCAAATCCTTTGCAAAATGCTACCAAACTAAAGAGTACCAGGCTAGATCAAACCAAAATCTGATATCACTCTGTGAGTAAATAAAGCTGTCTTAGGGCTTGTCTACACCACCAAAAAAGGTCCTTATTGGTGCTGCATTTTCTCATTCTGTGCAGACTCGCACTGCAATTAGTGCCACACAAAGCACACATCAAGGCGAATTTAGTGGCCACACATGTCCCACGAGTAAACTCACCTCAATGTTAGATGTACACCAATAATCTGCATTATTATCGGTCACATAGCAGTGGGCACTTTGTTTTTTTTCACCTTCCCATCAAACATGTCCACTTAAGTTGCCATTAGCCAATGGCATTCCTTCCCGCCTTGCAAAACAACTTACCAGTCATACAATTTCATAGCCACCGTTGTCATAGACAGTCACCTATTAGTAGTTACTACTTAGTGATTACTTTGGGTAATTAGTGGCATAACGGAGGCCACCTTGAAATTACAGCACTTTTAGACTTGCTGCAAGCCACTATCACTGCAAGCACTTATAATCACAAGGGCAAAACTGAATGACAAAGAGCTGCAGCAGTACACTTCCAGATAAACTATTCAAACATCATTTTGCATCTTTGTAGGGCTCCCTGCATTAGTTCTGGCCATTCTACCCATTGCTACAAAGATTCATCAAGGAGCAGGGCAGATTCATCATTGGTGGGTGGACCAAAGCAGCAAGTTGGTGCCATGTTGGTGTGGTCAAATGAACAGTGGTTCCACTTTCTTCAAAACCATGGAAACATTTCATCTAGAAGTCCAAGAAGCAAGACATCATCATGAACAGGGTCATTCCTGTGGACGAAAGGGTTGCTACTACTATTCCTTGACTCCTGACATTTGACTACTGCATTTGCCATCCGTCAGTTCAAAATTGGCCAGTCTACTTCCATGAGGGGATGATTCTTGCAATTGAGTTGATTCCTCAACCTCACAGTCTTCTTTGGAAATGCTCCGGATGTGGGCATTTAATGGCCGTGATGCAAATTGTGTATCATACAATATTCAGATATGCACATAGTTTGTTATTTTTTTGCTTCCACTCCCATGCTTTTTTTCTTCTTCATATTTAGATATTGTCATTGCAGCCCACTTTTCTTAAATGGAGTGTTTGTGGCATGTATTCAGATATTTCCATTAACGGTCATTTTCCCATTAGGACTAGCTGTGTTGTTTATGGACGTACACTGATTTAATTGGGTTTTTTCTTCCTTCTCCTTGTACACTATAACAAAAATGCTACCATACAACTGCTGTTGGTGTTGTTGTTCTTTATTAAAACTTTACAAGTACTAATTAGAACATGACAGTTCAGGGCAGATGCACACATTTGCCCATTACACACAATAGCAGAAAATAGAATACAGAAAATAAAATCAGACTGTGCCAGCACAAGAAAAATCAATACAAATTAAGTGGGGTGCTCAAAACATAACTGATGCATATAAAATTGTAAAAAAAAGCCCACAAAAGGGATAACTGCAGCAGAGACAGAGCCGCGATGGCGAAATGGGTTAAACCCTAGTGCCGGCTGAACTGCTGACCTGAAGGTTGGGTTGCTGACCTGAAGGTTGCCGGTTTGAAATTGTGAAATGGGGTGAGCTCCTGTTTGTCAGCTGTAGCTTGCGGGGACATGAGAGAAGCATCCCAGCAGGATGGTAACACATTCGGGCGTCCTCTGGGCAACGTGTCTGTAAACGGCCAATTCTCTCACACCATAAGTAACTTGTAGTATGTTCTTAAAGTCGCTTCTGACATGATAAAAAGCGGCAGAGACTATGAGCATGCTATTAATTGATCAGACATGTCCTTGCCCATCTTACATGCTTTCCTTCTCCTGTGTTCAGCAAGGTGAACCATGGGAGGGAGCATCAGCACACGACACAAACAATTACTATTAATGCAACGTTATTGTTAATTGCTTGGCACTTTGGCAGAGGATAGGTGTTTAAATGCATTTCCTGTCATCTCCTATCAAAAGACTAACAAGAATATGTCAAATGTACAAATGTGCATATATGTTATCATTTAAAACAGGGGACCCACCTTGCTCGTCTCCTCCTAACTCCACAGCAACTTACAGCTGGACTCTGCTGCTGCATAGACTGCTTCACTTGAGCATGAAGCATTACTTGCTATGCACGAATATGTAGGGATGCTTCTTCTTCCAGATGAATCTGTGGAATCCTGATGGCGTTTCAGGAGATAGATCCATAGGATACAAGGCGATTACCATTTCCTTGAGGTCCTGGGAGAAGGCATCGCCCCAAAATTATAAAAAACAAACAAACATTAAGGACCGAGGCAATCACCATCCATGCCCTCCTTTATATTTCTTCCTACAAAATGGAGAGGAACACAAGATGGAAGCAAAACATATATCTACCTGATTTGCAATTTCCACGGGGAAAGCATAACTTTCTGGATGCTAGAATCCTTTTCGATTGGGACTTGAATTGTAGTGCTGCGAGCCACTTGCTTTGGGTGTATGGTGATATCCACATGGAAAATGTTGCACGCCTCTTTGCAAAGAGGCATGATGGCTATACCATTGTCACTCCACCAGCTGTGATCACAGATTTCTTTGTATCTCTGCTACAGGACAGATTGATGAAAAACATCCAGCATTCCTCTGCCATCCTTTTGTGGCCCTTTGCCCTCAACTATGCAGCAATATTTTCAAAATTATCAATATTTTTGTGTGGTTCTTTAAGTTGGCCCTCGGCCATCTTGGGAGACGAGGGTCCAGTTTCTTCCCAGCAACATGAGAATCCTCTGCCTTTTTTCCCCACAACTCAGAATGGCTGCAGTTATCCTGTTAAGAGGAAATGTGCTGATATCTGCATATGTACCCTTACGTAGACGGGAGGGAAAGAACTCAGCAAACCACGCCAGCAAATTCAAAATTCAAACCAACAGAGCCACTTCCTGGGAAGAGTGATCACACAACCCAATTCTCCTTCTGCCAATATGATACCACCTCTTGAGGATGTTTGGATTGTTAAGCCAAATTGTAGGGTTTTGTAAGAGCCCATTTTTGGACCACAGAATTGCATGGCATGCAATTTGCCACCAATATTTTATGTCAAGATGACAGCAGCTACAAAGTGAGGATGGTTCTTTTTGTGTGGGTAGACGAGCCCTAAGTCAGATTCCTGACCAGTTAGAAGTTTTCAAGCTTTCACACAAGAGTCTTTCCAAGCCCTACTTAGAGATAGTCAGGGACTGTATCTGCTTGGAAGGCATATAAAAAGCTGTTCAACCAAAGAGTCTCCAAAATCTACTTTTTTGGATTGCAACTCCCAGAATTATCATCTAGGATGCGATGGCCACATTCTTAATGCGGTGGCCCAAACCAGTAATTATTCCAAATTACGGCGATAATTCAAATCTTACCGAATGTTCAAAGTAGGGTGATATCAAGCAAGTTGGAGTTCAAACTGAGTAGGTTGCTTGCCTTTACTATCAGACCAATACTCACACTGGGCTATTGCCAGGGCCAAGTCCCTCTCACTTTGCAGTTGTTGATAGAGGCGGGGAGGACCAAAGAGGAAATGGGCAATAGCAGCCAGTCCTCTTCTTTGAAGTGTTGGTTGAATCTTTTTCTGAAATAAATATAGGTAAAAGGAATAGAGGTGTTTGAGAATAGCCCCTTCTGGCAGCATCCATGAAAAAACAACAGAGCTAACTAACCCCTTATACAACTACAAAGGAAACAAAATAATTATACTGGGTTGTTGTGTGTTTTCCGGGCAGTATGGCCATGTTCCAGAAGCATTCTCCTCTGACGTTTTGCCCAATCTATGGCAGGCATCCTCAGAGGTTGTGAGAATGCTTGCCATAGATGTGGGCAAAATGTCAGGAGAGAATACTTCTGGAACATGGCTATACTGCCCGCAAAACACACAACAACCCTGGGATCCCGGCCATGAAAGCCTTCGACAACACAATAATTATACTACTTATCATACTGACAAACTAGTCCTCAAATCCCACTTTGACAGCTCTTGAAGCCTTAGCCAGTTCCCTCAAAATTCTCTGATTCTCAAAATATATTTTATTTATTTGTTTGGGGGCGGGGGGGGGGTGTCATTGCCATCCTCTGAGGATGAGAGTCTTTAACCTGCCAACGGTCAACCAGCGGGTTTACAGTGCCAACTGTGGATTCAAATTCTGATCTCCAAAGTCATAGTCCAATGCTCAAACCACTATGTTATGCTGGCTCACATGGAAAACTTGGTGGGTCTAAAATTCAGAGTTCAAAGTGAGATATTGTCTGTGGAAAAAGTATTTTCCAAATTGTGAATGAATACATATATACATATACACACACACACACACACACACACACACACACACACACACTCGTTTATCCAACACTCACTTATCCAATGTTCTGGATTATCCAACCCATTTTTGTAGTCAATGTTTTCAATACATCATGATATTTTGGTGCTAAATTCGTAAATACAATAATTACTACATAGCATTACTGCGTACTGAACTACTTTTTCTGTCAAATTTGTTTTATAACATGATGTTTTCGTGCTTAATTTGTAAAATCATAACCTAATTTGATAGGCTTTTCCTTAATCCCTCCTTATTATCCAACATATTCGCTTATCCAACATTCTGCCAGCCCGTTTATGTTGGATAAGTGAAACTCTACTGTATATATAGATTCGATGGGAGAAGCATTTTGAGATGGCTTGCTTCCTACCACTGTTAGGATGGACCAGAATTATCTGTGATAGCATACACTAGAAACTCTGTGTAGAAACTCTGGGATGATGAGGACTTCCCATTAGAGTAAAATCATGGTAATTTCAGCTACTGGCTGAGTAATTCTACCTCTCTCTGCCAAAATGAAATACAAATAAGAGTACTCACGACCAAACAATAATTGTCAGCATTGTCAATACCTAAAATATTTCACTAGTATGACTCTCAAAGCAATCCTGGCTGGCACATACATACCCTGCAGTCTGAGAGATCTGTTGTTTGAAAATACTGCAGTGCTTCATTGAAAGAGATTAAGGGTATGGGGCCAAAAGACTTTTCCAATATTCCTACAAAAAAAGAAAGCATTATTTTTTCTACCTATGAATGCACAAGGCAGTTTGCAATAAAAGAATGAAAAAAAGCTCAATATAACTAGATTTTAAAGCAGGGGTCCTCAAACTTTTTAAGCAGAGGGCCGGTCCACAATCTTTCCGACTGTTGAGGGGCTGAATTATCATTTGAAAAAAAAATACAAACAAATTCCTATGCATACGGTACATGTCTTATTTGTAGTGCAGCAACAACAACAACAACGAAAGAACAATACAATATTTAAAAATGAAAACAATTTTAACCAACATAAACCTATTAGGATTTCAATAGAAAGTGCGGGCCTGCTACTGGTCAATGAGATAGTCAAGTTAATTAGGATTGTTGTTGTTGTTGTGTGCCTTCAAGTCATGTCAGACTTTGGCCGAGCCTAAGTCTAAAATTATTTACTGCATTTAGTTACTACATTTATATCCCACCCTTCTCACCCCGAAGGGGACTCAGAGCAGCTGTATGTAAATACAATATATTATATTATTAGCATAACACAATATTAGCATTATATATTACTATATTGAACTATACCATTATACTATTATATAATATGTAATATATAACATATAATTAATATTATTATATGGTACTAGTATTATATTGTATAACATAAGATTATTATCAATATTATATGTATATACAATATATTATATTATTAAAACTGATATAAAAAATATTATATTATAAAAGTGAGGGCGGGGGCCAGGTAAATGACCTTGGAGGGCCGTATCTGGCCTCCAGGCCTTAGTTTGGGGACCCCTGTTTTAAAGTATGATACTTAAATCTATGTTGTATTTATATCTTTATTGTTCATACATGATCTTAGCTTAGGATGAGCACTGAAATAGGTGTTAGGATTTTTGTGCTAGGGAAAACTCTCAAAAATACAGCAGAGCATCTAAAATACAAAAACGGGATTCTTATGTGGAGCTTTTAGCTCACAGCAAGCAGAGCGTGAAATATTGTGGCTGTAAATAATTTACAGCTTAGGAAGCAAACATGCAGAGTTCAATCTTTAAGATTAGAAAAGGTTTATTTACAAAATAATATATACATTAACTTAATAGTAAATAACTGGGTCTGAGCTACTCTAACTCCATCTCTCTAGGGTTCAAAAGAGAGGGAAACATCTCCAAGCACACATATCTCTTGACACACAAGCAAAGAGATGTCTCAATACATACAGCACACGTTAAGGTAGAAGTCAGAAGTAAAGGCTTGTAGTAGAAAAGTATCCATTCTACATAACCAATCAGAATGAGAGCAGAAACAGAGAGGAGAGAAGAAATAGATGCATTCTGTCATAAAGGAGTCGGGGGGGGGGGGGGAGGCCTATTCTAAGCTAACTAACTTGCTCCTCATTCAGGACTAGAGACTTGGGCAGTGTGGGGTTGAATTCCAACAACAGGTACATTAGGTTGCTGTGAGTTTTCCCAGCTGTATAACCATGTTCAGAAGCATTACAATAATATTAATAACTTTATTTTTATACCCCGCCTCTATCTCCCCAAAGGGGACTCAGGGCGGCTTACATGGGGCCAAGCCCGAATAGAAACAATAGTAATATAAAACACAACAATAGACAAAAAAATGCACAATTATAAAAATGTAAACATTAGCCAGTAAAAACAAACGACAAGAGCTAATAAAAACATGGATTAAAATGGAGAGGTTATAAAAGTAGACAGGGTAAGGTGCACCATATAAATATTGTAAACACGAGGTGACTGATAAAGTGCTACAAATTCTTGGAAGTGCAAATTGGGATAGGAATAGACCCTGTGTCTTTATCAAGTTGACATAGGTAAAAAGTGTAAACCGGTACAAGCATTGTCTCCTTACGTTTCGCCTACATCTAGGGCAGGTACATTACTTTATGAAACCAATGGTGAAGATCTCCAAAATGACTCCATATTGGGTGACTGGGTTCGAAAAGTGTGCCCATTATGCAATGAAATACAGTGTGTTGTGACTGCATGCAAAGTAAGATCCTACACTGAATGGGAATTTTGTAGTATCTATTAGGATTGTTCTGCTCTTATTTCTGAGTAAACATGGATAGAATGAGGTTATATACACACAAAGGGAAAGAAAGAATGCTAGATTCCCTTATTCCCAATTAAACAATATATTTGTTAAGTAATCCACTACTTCCAAGCCATTGTCCTTGCCTAGAAGAGCCAGTGAGATTTCGGATGTTGATCTTTTAATGTACACCATAGTATCTTATGCAGAAAGCCTTGCCTCAATCTCATTAAGGCTGCAGTCCTTAATCTTTCAACTTAATCTTTAATTCTGCATTTAACGAGTAAAGCATATTTAACTCTTCAATCCTTTACTCACAAAAAGCAGAATTCTAGCTGAATACTAATGTTGCTGGATCCCTGCTCTGAAATTCTGGCATCCATGGCAAAAAACAAAAATCCTGCCATCCTTCCAGCAAATTGACCACACTTTCCAAACTGAATTAGAAAAAAGTTGTGGCTTTATTGAATCATATTTAGAACGTTTTGCTAATTAGCTTTCTGTAATCTTTCAAAGCCACATGATATCATTTTTAAAGGAAAAATCCATTTCAAGTTGATTAATTTCAGTGTGATAATCCACTCTTGTTCCATTTGAAATCAGAATATAGGCTTTCTGATCTCAGTAGCATACAGTTTTTATCTTAATTATGAACACTACAAATCCTATGAGACAGAACAACTCCCCAAATGAACGGAGGGACCTCTCTGCAAATCCAAAGATGGGGAAAGACAGCAGGCAAAGCCATTGCATGTCTCCAGTTTAACAACATTTAAAATGAACTTTTTTCACTTGAAGGAAAAAGAAAAGATTTGAGGGAGCATAATTCCAATGCAACTCTTAAGGCTTATCCTCTAAGTAGGGTTCCAACACAAAGACATTTCATGGCTCCCTAAATATGAAGCACATAGTCCACATGTGTGCATACAGACTCACACACCCCTAGTACAAATATGACTACACTGCACACTCCTTTGGTTTCATGACCACTTTTGTTACATTCTCACCATGGTGCTAAACAACATGCTTAAAAATGAAATACTGAACTTATTCAAAAGAAAAATGAAAGCATTAACAACACGCACAAGCATTAATATTAGCATTTGCAGAATTCATGACATCCATGTCTAGACGGAAATCCTTAGGAAATGTTTCTGTGGTACCGTTTCTTGATTATCGTCCATACTAATGAATTTTAATGCTTGATAATAGCTCTCAATCATGATGGAAGATTATCATACCTCCAGGAAGTACATTTGCCACCGTATCCCACTCGTCCCTGGCTTGCAAGACCTCTGCACTAACATCTAACAGGAAAGAGAAAGGGAATGATTGGAAATGAAATACAACAGAGGCAAAATTATAACCCAGGCATGGGCCAACTTTGGCCCTTCCTCCAGGTGTTTTGGACTTCAACTCCCACAATTCCTAACAGCCGGTTTAATATCGCTGAAAGCACCTTAATTTTTTTAAGTTCCTTTACACACAAAAAACAGCTTCCTGCTCTGTGGACTAAGAGTAAAGCGTGGAATACCTGCAGAAGAGAAGGCTGAGAGGAGACATGATAGCCAGGTATAAATATGTGAGGGGAAGTCTTAGGGAGGATGGAGCCAGCTTGTTTTCTGCTGCCCTGGAGACTAGGACGCGGAATAATGGCTTTAAACTAAGGAAAGGAGATTCTACCCGAACATTAGGAAGAATTTCCTCACTGTGAGAGCTGTTCAGCAGTGGAACTCTCTGCCCCAGACTGTGGTGGAGGCTCCTTCTTTGGAGGCTTTTAAGCAGAGACTGGATGGCCATCTGTTGGTGGTGCTTTGAATGTGATTTTCTGCTTCTTGGACAGGATGGCCCACAAGGTCTCTTCCAACTCTATGATTCTATGATTCAGAAGATGGAGCTGGGCCACTAATCTTCAGCATTCACCAGGTCTCAATGCTAACATCTATATGAAGCCACTAGAAATCATCCAAGGATTTTAGGGTCAGGTATCTCCAGGTGACCGAAAGGTCCCAGGTTCACACCCCAGGAGCAGCGTGAGCAGCTGCTGTTAGCTCCAGCTCCTGCCAACCTAGCAGTTCGAAAACATGCAAATGTGAGTAGATCAATAGGTACCGCTCTGGCGGGAAGGTAACTGTGCTCCATGCAGTCATGCTGGCCACATGACCTTGGAGGTGTCTACGGACAACGCTGGCTCTTTGGCTTAGAAATGGAGATGAGCACCAACCCCCAGAGTCAGACATGACTGGACTTAATGTCAGGGGAAACCTTTACCTTTACCTATCACCAGAATACTGAAGCTACCCAGATCCCTCTCTCTGTTTTTTCTCTTTACCAAGGAAGCTATCACTGTCCGGATGCAATAAATGATTGGATGTGGGTGAATAAACTGATATTCTCCCAACTTTGTCCAATCAGAGAGCTGCTTCACATTGGATATAGGTGTAGTAAAGAGAGAGAACAGAAACAAGGTCAGCTTTACTGATTCAGTTGAGAAGCCAGCTCTGTTTGGCTCCTTCTTTCTTTCAACTGCCATCTGTCATTATTCTGATAAGGATCATTAGGGGAATGACAGCAATCTTTTCAGTGGGCTCAAAGGGATATGACTTAGTCACTGATAGTAGTGATGGCTACAGCTCTTCAGCATCCTGTCTCACCAGAAAGAAAGAAAAACACAACAGGATTTAATGTGTTGCATTCAGTTAAATGGTACACTACCTGCTTCTCTGCATCCATTGGGTGTTGCTGACAATGACTGCAGGAGTCCATTCTGCTTCAGAGCAGAGATCTAAAAGAGGGAAAAACTATCAGAGTACAAGACAGGGGCTGGGCTGTGGCGTAGGTTGGTTAGCAGCCAGCTGCAATAAATCACTCTGACCAAGAGGTCATGAGTTCGAAGCCAGCCCCTGCTCGTTGTTGACCTAAGCAACCCGAAAGATAGTTGCATCTATCTAGTAGGAAATTTAGGTGCCACTTATATGTGGGGAGGCTAATTTATAACACCATAAAAATTACCCAGCCGCCGTTGGAATGAGGAAGTGCTGTTGCAGTGCATGATGACGCAGCTGCTCCCCCTGTGGCCGGAATCAAGCATACCCTCAGGAAGCTGGAAGCTGGAGGTTTAAATTGCCTCTGTGTCTGTGTCTGTTTCTGTTCTGTGTTATATGGCATTGAATGTTTGCCTTATATGTATACAATGTGATCCACCCTGAGTCCCTTTCAGGGTGAGAAGGGCAGAATATAAATACTGTAAATAAATAAATAAACCTATTGGCAGCCCTTCTGCAGACTTTCATCAAGGCTAACATATTTTGAAACTTCCAAAATATGTGTGTTTCTGTGTAAACCAAATATGATTTTTCACTCTGAACCAAACCCAATGCCACAATGGCTTGGGGACATCTTGAACGTATGGAATAAGGATGAAGAGAAGGAGGAGAAAATTGCTAGAGACAGGTTTGGAGAAGCAATGGGACCTGCTTATAGGGACTATAGCAGAGGGATGGGCAAATGTATGCCATGAAATTATAAAATCTACCTCCCTTCACAATAAAGGCGAGTTTTAGGAAGAAGGAGAATAAGGACACAGTTTCCTTTCTCCAGTATTTCCTGTCCCTCTCCTGCTATATAACAAAATCTGCTCAATTCTTCTAGCAATGTATAGCAGAGAGAGGAAGCTTATAAACAGGGAGCAAGATATTTTCTTCCTATTCCACAAAGTATGATAAACGGTGTTGTCAAAATGATAAACTACTGTTTACAGAAACTGAGTCAAATATATGGCAACATCTTGTTGCAGATTGCACTTCTGAGAACAGAAATACAAGCCTATCATATAGAGATGTATTAAAGATCATTGAAAAAAAACATGATGATACAGTTATTGAGTCTTAAATGTATTTAAAGCATTTCGACCCTGTAGACAATGTACAGTTGCAACCAGTGAACCAGAGGAATGAAGTAAAATAAGATGGAGTATCCCCCAGTTCTCGAACTTGGCAGATGGAATCCCAATAGGTAAAAGGCCATATACCCACAATCATCCACCATTATGGTATTTTTCTTCTTGGTGGATGATTATGTACTTGCACAAATGGGATTAACATCTGCCAAGTTTGAGAACCGAGGGATACTCTTTAATCCTATTTTGGTGGCTAAAAGTGCAGTTTACTCCATTCCCACTGGTTCAGTGGTTGTACATGATTTGTCTACAAGGTCTAAGGCTCTAATACATTTAAGATTCAATAACTGTAATGCATTCTGCAACTGAAATGGGCCACCCCTGAAGAGGACTCAAAAGCACTAGCCAGCACAAAAGACAGTAGCCAGAACTGTAACTAGTGCATCCAGGTGGAATCATATTGCACCACTTCACTGGCTGCCAACACATTTCCAAGTCTAAGCCAAAGCACTGGCTATTACCTTTAAACCTCTAAGTAGCTTGGGACTAAAACATTTGAAACAGTGCCTCTTCCAGGATAAGCCTGCCTGGCTTTAAGACTATAAGCAGAGGCTCTGTCACAACAAGGAAGTGAGCCTTCTCTGTTGTGGCAGCTTTATTGTGGAACTCCCTCCCCACTGGGATATAATGGCACTTACATATATTATTTCCACTGCAAGATCAAAACTACTTGCTTGCCCAGGTCTTTTAACTCTCATCCAGAAAAGAAGGCCATGTTAACTCCCCCCAAGAGTCATATCGTGTTGCAGAATCCACTCAGAACTGCAAAGATGGACATTTAACCAACTCTGGAATACTTTAATTCACAGAGAATTATGAGTTTAAAAAACAAACAGAAAATGCCCAAACAATTACTTTGCATATATAGATAGATAGATAGATTATATTTTTGGCAAATACAAAAAGCTGGTAACTACACAAAAACACATGTCCCACCTCAGTATTTGGGAACTGGCCCTTGATTCAGCACCACAAATATCCCAGTGGATATGAAACATTTATGTATCCCTCAAATGTGTGGCAGTGAGGAATATATCAGATTAAGGCCCTCAAAACTTTTAATTCATCTGTCTGGATGGGTGTCAAAACAGTTTATCTTTATTTTTTCAGTTCTGTATTTTCGCGGCATGGCCCATTAGGATTTTTGTACTCCTCATAGGTTTCATAAGACAAAGTGCAGTTCAAAAGCATTTCTAATTAAAAATTATAAATGTTGTAGGAAGATAGTTATGAATACTGATTTGAGAACTCGGCAAAATACTTTAAGTTTACAGTATAATGGCTCTATTTTCTTTAAAGTCATAGTTTGCAGTACTCTTTTATCCACATCAGTGGTTTGATTTGATATTATGTATCTTTTGTTCCTATTTTTGTTTGAGGTTTGTGTATTTTAACTGTTGCAAGGTACCTTGAGAGTTTTCTGGAAGTGCAACAACAACAGGCCACTGAGATGTAAGTAAGCAGAATACTCACATGAACAGATTTGTAACCTGGATACGTGACCTGCTGATCTTCATGTTGGCAGTAGTTGTCTGTGCTACATCGGTTCATCCCCTAATGGAAACAATGAAATCACAGTCACTAGTGAGCATATGAGTCTCAAAGTCTCCTAAGTACAAAGGAAGAGAAGACATGTGAGGAATATATATCTCACAACCTCTGAGGATGCCTGCCATAGATGTGGGCGAAACATTCTGGAACATGGCCATACAACAACCCTGATATACAAACTTGAATGTGTTTGGCTTCAAGGAATGCAGTATAATAAAGACCATCATAGGAAGCCTTCGGCACTGCCGTATGGAAGGTGTTCAATATCTACGTTGTGTCCAAATAAATTATTTTATGACAGCATATGCATGTGTCCGTATCTCTTATAGGGGGTGCAAACTGTTGTGGCACGTTTAAAATGTGTGTCACCAACAGGAAATATATGGAAAGCTCTGCCCTGACCAATAAAGACCATCCACTCATACCTCAAGTCCCGAATGCTACAGCTCCTCCCTCTTGATCCCAATCCAGAGCTTGTCAAACTTTTCATGTTGGTGACGTGCTTTATTAGACATGCGTCATTTCGCAACATCGTAATTCAATCGTATTAGCAAACCAGAGGTTTAAACAAACCCCTTATCAGAAATATGGACACAAACAGAAATCGTAGTAAATAAATGTATTGGGACATTGCATATCCCCCTAATCAATAAGGCCCGCCCACCAACATCTCATAACTGGCATGGCTCCGCCCCCTTGATCCCCAAACCAATAAGGCCCACCCACCATTACCTCATCACTGGTATGACTCCACCCCCTTAATCTCCCTTACAAATAAGGCCCGCCCACCAATACCTCATCCCTGACATGACTCCGCCCCCTGATCCCCAATCAATAAGGCCCACCCACCATTACCTCATCACTGGTATGACTCCGCCCCCTTAATCTCCCTTACCAATAAGGCCCACCCACCAATACCTCATCCCTGACATGACTCCGCCCCCTGATCCCCAATCAATAAGGCCCACCCACCATTACCTCATCACTGGTATGACTCCGCCCCCTTAATCTCCCTTACCAATAAGGCCCACCCACCAATACCTCATCCCTGACATGACTCCGCCCCCCGATCCCCAATCAATAAGGCCCACCCACCATTACCTCATCACTGGTATGACTCCGCCCCCTTAATCTCCCTTACCAATAAGGCCCGCCCACCAATATCTCATCCCTGACATGACTCCGCCCCCGATCCCCAATCAATAAGGCCCACCCACCATTACCTCATCACTGGTATGACTCCGCCCCCTTAATCTCCCTTACCAATAAGGCCCGCCCACCAATACCTCATCCCAGACATGACTCCGCCCCCTGATCCCCAATCAATAAGGCCCACCCACCATTACCTCATCACTGGTATGACTCCGCCCCCTTAATCTCCCTTACCAATAAGGCCCGCCCACCAATACCTCATCCCTGACATGACTCCGCCCCCTTGATCCCCAAACCAATAAGGCCCACCCACCAATACCTCATCCTTGACATGACTCCTCCCAGTTGATCCCCCTAACCAATAAGGCCCGCTCACCATTACCTCATCCCTGACATGACTCCGCCCCCGATCCCCAATCAATAAGGCCCACCCACCATTACCTCATCACTGGTATGACTCCGCCCCCTTAATCTCCCTTACCAATAAGGCCCACCCACCAATACCTCATCCCTGACATGACTCCGCCCCCTGATCCCCAATCAATAAGGCCCACCCACCATTACATCACTGGTATGACTCCGCCCCCTTACTCTCCCTTACCAATAAGGCCCACCCACCAATACCTCATCCCTGACATGACTCCGCCCCCGATCCCCAATCAATAAGGCCCACCCACCATTACCTCATCACTGGTATGACTCCGCCCCCTTAATCTCCCTTACCAATAAGGCCTGCCCACCAATACCTCATCCCTGACATGACTCCGCCCCCTTGATCCCCAAACCAATAAGGCCCACCCACCAATACCTCATCCTTGACATGACTCCTCCCAGTTGATCCCCCTAACCAATAAGGCCCGCTCACCATTACCTCATCCCTGACATGACTCCGCCCCCGATCCCCAATCAATAAGGCCCACCCACCATTACCTCATCACTGGTATGACTCCGCCCCCTTAATCTCCCTTACCAATAAGGCCCACCCACCAATACCTCATCCCTGACATGACTCCGCCCCCGATCCCCAATCAATAAGGCCCACCCACCATTACCTCATCACTGGTATGACTCCGCCCCCTTAATCTCCCTTACCAATAAGGCCCGCCCACCAATACCTCATCCCTGACATGACTCCGCCCCCTGATCCCCAATCAATAAGGCCCACCCACCATTACCTCATCACTGGTATGACTCCGCCCCCTTAATCTCCCTTACCAATAAGGCCCACCCACCAATACCTCATCCCTGACATGACTCCGCCCCTTGATCCCCAATCAATAAGGCCTACCCACCATTACCTCATCACTGGTATGACTCCGCCCCCTTAATCTCCCTTACCAATAAGGCCCACCCACCAATACCTCATCCCTGACATGACTCCGCCCCCTGATCCCCAATCAATAAGGCCCACCCACCATTACCTCATCACTGGTATGACTCCGCCCCCTTAATCTCCCTTACCAATAAGGCCCACCCACCAATACCTCATCCCTGACATGACTCCGCCCCCTGATCCCCAATCAATAAGGCCCACCCACCATTACCTCATCACTGGTATGACTCCGCCCCCTTAATCTCCCTTACCAATAAGGCCCACCCACCAATACCTCATCCCTGACATGACTCCGCCCCCTGATCCCCAATCAATAAGGCCCACCCACCATTACCTCATCACTGGTATGACTCCGCCCCCTTAATCTCCCTTACCAATAAGGCCCGCCCACCAATACCTCATCCCTGACATGACTCCGCCCCCTTGATCCCCAAACCAATAAGGCCCACCCACCAATACCTCATCCTTGACATGACTCCTCCCAGTTGATCCCCCTAACCAATAAGGCCCGCTCACCATTACCTCATCCCTGACATGACTCCGCCCCCGATCCCCAATCAATAAGGCCCACCCACCATTACCTCATCACTGGTATGACTCCGCCCCCTTAATCTCCCTTACCAATAAGGCCCACCCACCAATACCTCATCCCTGACATGACTCCGCCCCCTGATCCCCAATCAATAAGGCCCACCCACCATTACCTCATCACTGGTATGACTCCGCCCCCTTAATCTCCCTTACCAATAAGGCCCACCCACCAATACCTCATCCCTGACATGACTCCGCCCCCTGATCCCCAATCAATAAGGCCCACCCACCATTACCTCATCACTGGTATGACTCCGCCCCCTTAATCTCCCTTACCAATAAGGCCCGCCCATCAATACCTCATCCCTGACATGACTCCGCCCCCTGATCCCCAATCAATAAGGCCCACCCACCATTACCTCATCACTGGTATGACTCCGCCCCCTTAATCTCCCTTACCAATAAGGCCCGCCCACCAATACCTCATCCCTGACATGACTCCGCCCCTTGATCCCCAATCAATAAGGCCTACCCACCATTACCTCATCACTGGTATGACTCCGCCCCCTTAATCTCCCTTACCAATAAGGCCCACCCACCAATACCTCATCCCTGACATGACTCCGCCCCCTGATCCCCAATCAATAAGGCCCACCCACCATTACCTCATCACTGGTATGACTCCGCCCCCTTAATCTCCCTTACCAATAAGGCCCGCCCACCAATACCTCATCCCTGACATGACTCCGCCCCCTGATCCCCAATCAATAAGGCCCGCCCACCATTACCTCATCACTGGTATGACTCCGCCCCCTTAATCTCCCTTACCAATAAGGCCCACCCACCAATACCTCATCCCTGACATGACTCCGCCCCCGATCCCCAATCAATAAGGCTCACCCACCATTACCTCATCACTGGTATGACTCCGCCCCCTTAATCTCCCTTACCAATAAGGCCCACCCACCAATACCTCATCCCTGACATGACTCCGCCCCCGATCCCCAATCAATAAGGCCCGCCCACCATTACCTCATCACTGGCATGGCTCCGCCCCCCTTGATCTCCAAGCCAACCAGGCCCGCCCACCAATGCCTCAATTCAACACCATTATAGCCCCGCCCCCTTGGCCCCTAACGGATAAGGCCCCGCCCCCAATGGCCCAATTCCCCAGTTATAGCCCCGCCCTCTGGATCTCTAAGGAATAGGTCCAGCCCACCAATATCTCATCAATGCGATATCGAGGCCAAGACTCGACCCGACCCTCCCTCCGGGGCTCGCCCACCCCGCCGGAATGTACCCAAGGCGGCGTCATCCCCGGGCAGCTCGGCTCCTTCGCCCCTCCGCCGCTCCAGCTCCTCTTCCTTTACTCACCCACCCACTTGCGATACGGCGCATGCGCGGCGCTTGATATGCCGGGAGTTGTAGTCCTAGCCGGGCAGAAAGGCGCATGCGCGTCACCAGTTCATTTCCCTCATTGCAATAAGAATTTGCCTGTCTGTTGAAAAGAACTCCCTTGAATCCCGGGAGAGTGATGACTCTACCGTATCCAATGCAGTTTGTATTGTGTTGTATTCAGTGCATTCTAGGAATCTACACTAACCAAACGATGCGGTTCCAAACTGCATTACAAGGCAGTGTAGATGCGGCTTGTGCCATCACTATCACTGATGATGTGTATGAAGGGACCCTCCGGGGGTCATCTAATCCAACCCCCTTCTACCATGTAGGGAAAGCACAATCAAAGCACTCTCGACAGATGGCCATCCAGCCTCTGTTTACAAGCCTCCAAAGAAGCAGAAATTGTGGATTATCTGCCTTGATATTCTGGGTTATATTGCTGTGTGGAAGGGCCTGAGTTCATACTACCATATAGTTTCATGTGGACGGTGGATTTTCTCCTCTGGACCCCTTCCATCTTAGGGCGCTTCCATGCTCTGGACCCCTTCCATCTTAGGGCGCTTCCATGCAGGCCCTATATCCCAGGATCTACTTAATAATAATAATAATAATAATAATAATAATAATAATAATAATAATAGCTGACACGATACGAGGATTTAAAGATCGAACTGCAAAGACTCTGGCACAAGCCAGTCAAGATGGTCCCAGTGGTGATCGGCACACTGGGTGCAGTGCCTAGTGCTTAAAGACTTTGTCCAGCACTTGAAAACAACCGGCGCTGAAAAAAATGACCATCTGTCAGCTGCAAAAGGCCACCCTACTCGGATCTGCACACATTATTCACTGATACATCATATAGTCCTAGACACTTGGGAAGTGTCTGACGTGTGATCCAATACAACAACCAGCATAGTGATCTTGTTTGCTGTGTACTAATCTTGTTGTGTATCTAATAATAATAATAATAATAATACTAGGATCTGCACACATCATCCAAAAATACATCACACAATCCTAAAGGCTTGGGAAGTGTTCAACTTGTGATTTTGTGATATGAAATCCAGCATATATATCTCATTTGCTGTGTCTTTGTGTCAATAATAATAATAATAACAATAACAACAACAACAACAACAACAACAACAATAATAATAATAATAATAACAACTGACAAAGTTCTGGAACACAACACACCAGACCTCACAGTTGTGGAAAAGAACAAGGTTTGTATCATTGATGTTGCCATCCCAGGTGACAGTCGCATTGACTGATGATGATGATGATGATGGGTTTCCAAGTGTAGTGTCTTGGCGGTGGGTATGTATGTGACTGTGAAGTCCTATTCTTGATCTGCATGTTCTCCCGCAGTGAGGACATCGGTTTCCAGGTGGAAGGCGGTCCGGGTCAGGGTTGGCTTGACGCTCCTTCCTCTTGGCACGTTTCTCCCTTAAGCCCTCCACTCGTGCCTCTTCAAACTCCACAGCACTGCTGTTCACAGCTGACCTCCAGTTAGAGCGCTTAAGGGCCAGGGCTTCCCATTACCTATTGATCTACTTATAATTTGCATGTTTTCGAACTGCTAGGTTGGCAGAAGCTGGAGCTAACAGCGGGTGCTCATTCCGCTCCCCGGATTCGAACCTGTGACCTTTTGGTTTGCAAGTTCAGTAGCTCAGCATTTTGACACACTGCGCCACCGGAGGCCCCTCAAGACAACCACAGACTGTCATATATCCCAGTTCAAAGCAGATAATGTGGGATTAAGGTAAAGGTTTCCCCTGACATTAAGTCCAGTCGTGACCGACTCTGGGGGTTGGTGCTCATCTCCATTTCTAAGCCGAAGAGCCAGCGTTGTCCATAGACACCTCCAAGGTCATGTGGTCAGCATGACTGCATGGAGCGCTGTTACCTTCCCGCCGGAGCAGTACCTATTGATCTACTCACATTGGCATGTTTTCAAACTGCTAGGTTGGCAGGAGCTGGGGCTAACAGCGGGCGCTCATTCCACTCCCCGGATTCGAACCTGCAGCCTTTTGTTTATTTATTTTATTTATTACATCATTTCTACCCCACTCTTCTCACTCCCCAGGGGACTCAGGGCGGCTTACAATATGAGCATATACATCAAAACAGTTTATATCACGTTTAAAAATCCATTTAGATTAAAAATTACATTAAAATTAGAAGCTTACATTAAAAACCTTATATATACATATAAATATACATTCAGGCACATTTCAAGTCCAAGTGGGGGCTATCAGTGAGTCGTATAGTTATCAAATCTCATTTCTGCTGCTACTTCTACTCAAAGGCCTGGTCCCATACCCACGTTTTCATTATGTTGTCGAAGGCTTTCATGGTCAGGATCACAGGTTGTTGTATGTATTCCGGGCTGTATGGCCATGTTCTAGAAGTATTCTCTCCTGACCTTTCGCCCACATCTATGGCAGGCATCCTCAGAGGTTGTGAGGTGTTTTCATTCTTTTTCGGAAAGACAGGAGGGAGGGAGCCTGTCTAATTTTGGTCCGCAAGTTCAGCAGCTCGGCGCTTTAACACACTGTGCCACCGGAGGCCCCTCAGACAACCATAGACTGCCATATATCCCAGTACAAAGCAGATAATGTGGGTTGCTGCTGCTCAGTCGTTTAGTCGTCTCCAACTCTCCGTGACCTCCTGGACCAGTCCACACCAGAGCTCCCTGTCGGCCGTCACCGCCCCCAGTTCCTTCAAGGTCAAGCCAGTCACTTCAAGGATACCGTCCATCCATCTTGTCCTTGGTCAGCCTCTCTTCCTTTTTCCTTCCATTTTCCCCAGCATCGTGATTTTTTCCAAGCTTTCCTGTCTCCTCATGATGTGGCCAAAATACTTCAGTTTTGCCTCTAATATCCTTCCCTCCAGTGAGCAGCCATTGGGCATTATTTCCTGGTTGGATCTTCTTGTGGTCCAAGGCACTCTCAGGATTTTCCTCCAGCACCAGAGTTCAAAAGCGTTTCTCTTCCTTCGCTCAGCCTTCCTTATGGTCCAGCTCTCACATCCATAGGTTACTATGGGGAATACCATTGCTTTGACTATGCGGACCTTCGTTGCCAGTGTGATGTCTCTGCTCTTCACTATTTTGTCAAGGTTGGCCATTGCTCTCCTCCCAAGAACTAAACGTCTTCTGATTTCCTGGCTGCAGTCTGCATCTGCAGTGATCTTCGCACCTAGAAATATAAAGTCTGTCACTGTCTCCACATTTTCTCCCTCTATTTGCCAGGTGTAGTTGCCATGATCTTGGTTTTCTTGACGTTTAACTGCAACCCAGCTTTTGCACTTTCTTCTTTCACCTTTGTGATAAGGCTCCTCAGCTCCTCCTCCCTTTCGGCCATCAGAGAATCATAGAATCATAAAATCATAGAATAGTAGAGTTGGAAGAGACCTCATGGGCCATCCAGTCCAACCCCCCGCTAAGAAGCAGGAAATTGCATTCAAAACACCCCCGACAGATGGCCATCCAGCCTCTGTTTAAAAGCCTCCAAAGAAGGAGCCTCCACCACAGCCCGGGGAAGAGAGTTCCACTGTCGAACAGCTCTCACAGTGAGGAAGTTCTTCCTGATGTTCAGGTGGAATCTCCTTTCCTGTGGTTTGAAGCCATTGTTCCGCGTCCTAGTCTGCGGGGCAGCAGAAAACAAGCTTGCTCCCTCCTCCCTATGACTTCCCCTCACATATTTATTTGTACATGGCTATCATGTCTCCTCTCAGCCTTCTCTTTTGCAGGCTAAACATGCCCAGTTCTTTAAGCCGCTCCTCATAGGGCTTGTTCTCCAGACCTTTGATCATTTTAGTCGCCCTCCTCTGGACGCTTTCCAGTTTGTCAACATCTCCCTTCAACTGCGGTGCCCAGAACTGGACACAGTGTGATTCCAGGTGTGGTCTGACCAAGGCAGAATAGAGGGGGAGCATGACTTCCCTGGATCTAGATGCTATAGCCCTATTAATGCAGACCAAAATCTCATTGGCTTTCTTAGCAGCCGCATCACATTGCTGGCTCATGTTTAACTTGTTGTCCACGAGGACTCCAAGATCTTTTCACATGTACAGCTGTCTAGCCAGGCATCGTCCCCCATTCTGTATCTTTTCATTCCATTTTTTCTGCCGAAGTGAAGTATCTTGCATTTGTCCCTGTTGAACTTCATTTTGTTATTTTCAGCCAATCTCTCTATTCTGTCAAGATCATTTTGAATTCTGCTCCTGTCTTCTGGAGTGTTAGCTATCCCTCCCAGTTTGGTGACGTCTGCAAACTTGATGTTCGTGCCTTCTAACCCTTCGTCTAAGTCGTTAATAAAGATGTTGAACAAAACTGGGCCCAGGACAGAACCCTGGGGCACTCCACCCGTAAACGTCTTCTGATTTCCTGGCTGCAGTCTGCATCTGCAGTGATCTCATGCCTAGAAATATAAAGTCTGTCACTGCCTCCACGTTTTCTCCCTCTGTTTGCCAGGTGTAGTTGCCATGATCTTGGTTTTCTTGATGTTTAACTGCAACCCAGCTTTTGCACTTTCTTCTTTCACCTTGATGATAAGGCTCCTCAGCTCCTCCTCGCTTTCAGCCATCAGAGTGGTATCATCTGCATACCTAAGGTTGTTAATGTTTCTTCCAGCAGTTTTGACTCTGGCCTTGGATTCCTCAAGCCTTGCATGTTGCATGATGTGTTCGCATGACCTTGGCAGCCACCTCTCCACAAAAGTCAACATTGACACTGAAATACAACACCACCTGAGCTCTGCAAGTGCAGCATTTTTCAGAATGAAGCAGAGAGTGTTTGATGATTGGGACATCCGTAGAGAGACCAAGGTGCTTGGTTATAAAGCCATTGTCCTCCCAACCCTGCTCTACACCTGCGAAACGTGGACAGTATACAGACATCACACCAAACTCCTGGAGCATTTCCATCAGCGTTGCCTCAGAAAAATCCTGCAAATCTCTTGGGAAGACAGGTGGACAAATGTCAGCGTGCTGGAAGAAGCAAAGACCACCAGCATTGAAGCGATGCTCCTACACCATCAACTCTGCTGGACTGGCCACGTTGTCCGAATGCCCGATCACCATCTCCCAAAGCAGTTGCTGTACTCCGAACTCAAGAATGGGAAACGTAATGTTGGTGGGCAGGAAAAGAGATTCAAAGATGGGCTTAAAGCCAACCTTAAAAACTGTGGCATAGACACTGAGAACTGGGAAGCCCTGGCCCTTGAGCGCTCTAACTGGAGGTCAGCTGTGACCAGCAGTGCTGTGGAGTTCAAAGAGGCATGAATGGAGGGCCTAAGGGAGAAACGTGCCAAGAGGAAGGCCCGTCAAGCCAACCCTGACTGGGACCGCCTTCCACCTGGAAACCGATGTCCTCATTGCGGGAGAATATGCGGGTCAAGAATAGGTCTCTTCAGCCACCTACGGACACACCCCAAGATCCTGTAATTGGAGGACCATCATCCTCGGCCTACGAGGGATCACCTAAGTAAGTAATCGGCTAAGCAAACGAACCCAAAGGGTGCTCACCAATGCGTCGTCTTCATCTTGGAAAGAAGTCACAAGTGGAGTGCCGCAGGGTTCCGTCCTGTGCCCGGTTCTGTTCAACATCTTTATTAATGACTTAGACGAAGGGTTAGAAGGCACGATCATCAAGTTTGCAGACAACACAAAACTGGGAGGGATAGCTAACACTCCAGAAGACAGGAGCAGAATTCAAAACGATCTTGACAGACTAGAGAGATGGGCCGAAACTAACAAAATGAAGTTCAACGGGGACAAATGCAAGATACTTCACTTTGGCAGAAAAAATGGAAATCAAAGATACAGAATGGGGGGCGTCTGGCTAGACAGCAGTACATGTGAAAAAGATCTTGGAGTCCTCGTAGACAACAAGTTAAACATGAGCCAACAATGTGATGCGGCAGCTAAGAAACCCAACGGGATTCTGGCCTGCATCAATAGGGGTATAGCATCTAGATCCAGGGAAGTCCTGCTCCCCCCCTATTCTGCCTTGGTCAGACCACACCTGGAATACTGTGTCCAATTCTGGGCACCACAGTTGAAGGGAGATGTTGATAAGCTGGAAAGCGTCCAGAGGAGGGCTACTAAAATGATCAAGGGTCTGGAGAACAAGCCCTATGAGGAGTGGCTTAAAGAACTGGGCATGTTTAGCCTGCAGGAAAGAAGGCTGAGAGGAGACATGATAACCATGTACAAATATGTGAGGGGAAGTCATAGGGAGGAGGGAGCAAGCTTGTTTTCTGCTGCCCTGCAGACTAGGACACGGAACAATGGCTTCAAACTACAGGAAAGGAGATTCCACCTGAACATCAGGAAGAACTTCCTCACTGTGAGAGCTGTTCGACAGTGGAACTCTCTGCCCGGAACTGTGGTGGAGGCTCCTTCTTTGGAGGCTTTTAAGCAGAGGCTGGATGGCCATCTGTCGGGGGTGCTTTGAATGCGATTTCCTGCTTATTGGCAGGGGGTTGGACTGGATGGCCCATGAGGTCTCTTCCAACTCTACTATTCTACGATTCTATGATTCTATAAAAGAGAAACGTGCCAAGAGGAAGGAGCGTCAAGCCAACCCTGACCGAGACCGCCTTCCACCTGGAAACCGATGTCCTCATTGCAGGAGAACATGCAGATCAAGAATAGGTCTCTTCAGCCACCTACGGACACACCCCCAAGATCCTGTAACTGGAGGACCATCATTCTCGGCCTACGAGGGATCGCCTAAATAAGTAAGTAAGTCTGCGTACAAGTTGAATAGGGAGGGTGAAAGTATGAAGCCCTGTCGCACTCCTTTCCAAATCTTGAACCAGTCGGTTGCTCTGTGATCTTTTCTTACTGTGGCTACTTGGTCTTTATTATCTTCCTTGATTTTCTGGGTTGTATGGCTGTGTGGAGGGCCCTGGTGGTGGCGCAGCGTGTTAAAGCGCTGAGCTGCTCAACTTGCAGACTGAAAGGTGCCAGGTTCAAATCCCGGGAGTGGAATGAGCGCCCGCTGTTAGCCCCAGCTCCTTCCAACTTAGCAGTTCGAAAACATGCCAATGTGAGTAGATCAACAGGGGAAGGTAATGCCGGCCACATGACCTTGGAGGTGTCTACAGACAACGCTGGCTCTTCGCCTTAGAAATGGAGATGAGCACCAACCCCCCAGAGTCAGACATGACTGGACTTAACGTCCGGGGGAACCTTTACCTTTACCTTATGGCTGTGTGGAAGGGCCCCCAATCTCTCAATGGTAGGACCCAGTATTGAACACAGTGTGAATCCAGGTAAGGTGAGCCAAGCCTGCTACAGCAGCCCTACCATTGGTAAGCCTCATTAGGGAGGAAGTTCCAGAGCCGCGGACCACCACCAAAAAGGCCCTCTTGTTCCCACCAACCACGCCTGCAATGGTGGTGGGACCGAAAGAAGGGCCTCTCCTGCGGATCTCAGGGCTCAAGTGAGTTGGTAGAAGGAGATACAGTCCTTCAAGTAGGCTGGGCCTGAACCATATAGGGCTTTGTAGGCTAAAATCACAGGTGCAGCTGGCGGGGACGAGAGACAGGGCCTTCTCAGTGGTGGCTCCTTGGCTGTGGAACTCCCTCCCTAGTGACATCCGGCAGGCTCCATCCCTTTTGAGTTTTAGAAAGAAAGTGAAGACCTGGCTATGTGAGCAAGCGTTCAAAGAATAAGTTTCGTTGGCTTCGACTCGGTCTGGACTAAGGTTTATGTACCCTGTTTCCCTGAAAATAAGACATTCCCAAAAAATAAGACCTAGTAGAAGTTTTGCTGAATTGCTAAACATAAGGCCTCCCCCGGAAGTAAGACCTAGCAAAGTTTTTGTTTGGAAGCATGCCCAGTACCTGCCAAACAAAACACCATAGCATGCAGGATTGGTAAATGTACATAATAATAATAATAATAATAATAATAATAATAATAATAATAATAATAATAATAATAATAATAAGTGAATAAAAAGTGAAGAACCTGCTTTGATTGAAGTCAAAAATCAGAAACTCCTCAAAACACAGCAGACAAAAAACCAGTACAAGAAAACCGCACTACAAACTAGAGCTGACAGCTGGCACAACAAAACACTGCATGGAAAGTTCCTTGACAAAATTGAAGGAAAAGCTGATAAGGAGAAGACCTGGCTCTGGCTCACGAATGGGACCCTGAAGAAGGAGACAGAAGGCCTGATCCTTGCAGCCCAGGAGCAAGCCATCAGAACAAATGCAATTAAGGCCAAGATTGAAAAATCAGCTGATGACCCAAAATGCAGACTGTGCAAGGAAACCGACGAAACCATTGATCATATCCTCAGCTGCTGTAAGAAAATCGCACAGACAGACTACAAACAGAGGCACAACTATGTGGCCCAAATGATTCATTGGAACTTATGCCTCAAGTACCACCTCCCAGCAGCAAAGAACTGGTGGGATCACAAACCTGCAAAAGTATTGGAAAATGAGCACGCAAAGATACTGTGGGACTTCCAAATCCAGACTGACAAAGTTCTGGAACACAACACACCAGACATCACAGTTGTGGAAAAGAACAAGGTTTGGATCATTGATGTTGCCATCCCAGTGACAGTCGCATAGATGAAAAACAACAGGAAAAACTCAGCCGCTATCAAGACCTCAAGATTGAACTTCAAAGACTCTGGCAGAAACCAGTACAGGTGGTCCCGGTGGTGATGGGCACACTGGGTGCTGTGCCAAAAGATCTCAGCCGGCATTTGGAAACAATAGACATTGACAAAATCACCATCTGCCAACTGCAAAAGGCCACCCTACTGGGATCTGCACGCATCATCAGAACTTACATCACACAGTCCTAGACACTTGGGAAGTGTTCGACTTGTGGTTTTGCGAAACGAAATCCAGCATATCTATCTTGTTTGCTGTGCCATACAACGTCGTTGTGTTGATAATAATAATAATAATAATAATAATTTTATTTTTATACCCCACCTCCATCTCCCCAGAGGGACTTGGGGCGGCTTACATACCGGTTGTATATGGAAATAATGATAGTAACAAGAAATTCTTGACAGGAGTCACAGTTTGTCTGGTTTAGTTATATTGGTTTGTGATGACAACTACTGTACAGTATAAAATCAATGTTCATTTGAATATGAATTCTTCTTAATGGAAAAATAAGACATCCCCTGAAAATAAGACCTAGCGCATCTTTGGGAGTAAAAAATAATATAAGACACTGTCTTATTTTCGGGGAAACACGGTACAAGGTTTTGTGGATGAATGGCTCAAATATTTTGTATTATTATTATATATTCAAGGTGCAGACTATCATCTATAAAGCCCTAAACGGTTTGGGACCCACCTACCTCCATGACCGTATTTCCTTTCATAAACCTGCCCGATCTTTACAATCATCCGGGGAGGCCCTTTTAGCACCACTGTCTTTATCCCAGGCCCGCCTTGTGAGTACAAGGGAGAGGGCCTTTTCTGCTGTGGCCCCCCGATTGTGGAACTCACTACCTACTGAAATTAGGCAAGCTCCCACGCTGTTAGCTTTTAGGAAAGACTTGAAAACATGGCTCTTCCGCTGTGCCTTTGGTGAGTAATTTCTGTTATTTCTGTGTTACTCCCACCCCGAACATCTATCCTCTAGATTACCCCACTTCCATATGTCCCTGCCCGCAGTGGAGTACCCCTATGTCCCTCTCACCCCAGGTTTTATCTTTGTGTTCACGTGGCCTGCCCTTGTTTTACTGTTTTTTGATTTCTTGATGTTGATGCATTTATTGTATTTTTAATGGTGCTATGTTATGTTGTTTTATATTTTGTTATATTGTATTGCTCTGGGCATGGCCCCATGTTAGCCGCCCCGAGTCCCCGTTGGGGAGATGGTGGCGGGGTATAAATAAAGTTTTATTATTATTATTATTATTATTATTATTATTATTATTATTTTAAATCTGCATTTAATTGCTTATGTTTTATTCTTTTGTATTGTTGTTTATTGGCATTGAATTCTGCCAGTTTTGTAAGCCGCCCTGAGTCCCTTCGGGTGAGAAGAGCGGGATAGAAATAATGGAAATAAATAAATAAAATAAAATAAGCGGCTGAAGGGAAGGATGCTGAAGGTGTGCCACCTGGCGATAAGGCAAAGGGCGGGCGTGCCACGGCTCTTGCTCTTTAAGGGGCCGCCCACGAGGGAAAAGCAAGAGGGGGCGGGGGAGACGAGCCTTAGTCGCCGGCGCTCTTCATTCATTAGCTCCTTGGCTCTACCCGGCGGCGGGCGGGCGGGCGCTCATGATGGGGCTGTACCTGTTGCTGGGCGCGTTGCTGCTCCTGCTGCTGCTGCTCCTGGGCGCCGTGCTGGTGGGCTTCCCGGGACGGCCCTCCAGGAGCCCCTTCCAGGAGGATGCCCGGCGGCCCCCGGAGCCCCTTGTGACCGACAAGGAGGCGAGGAAGAGGGTCCTCAAGCAAGGTGAGGCGTGGAAGGAGGCAGGCAGGGAGGGATGCTGCCCAGGTGAGGCGCCTTTTCACCAGTGGCTTCTCTTGGACACAATGACAGCCCGCTAAAGCAGGTCGCCATCCCATAATAGAACCCCCAGCCTGCGACAATTGCCCTAGTACAGAAAGGATGCGACCAACTCACACTCCTTGCCCCATTGCACCTTGTCTTTATCAGGACTTGTTTTTATTCAGGATTGAAGAAAGAAATAAAGTTGGTGGAAAAGAACTCAAGACTATCCCAAAGTGTAGGTGTCAGGGCCGTAGCCAGAAAAAAAAGGGGGGGGGGAGCGGGGTTTGAAACTTTTAAAGCAAATAATAATAATAATAATTTTATTCTTATACCCCGCCCCATCTCCCCGAAGGGACTCTGGGTGGCTTACATGGGGCCAAGCCCAGTCAACAACAATAAAATAACACCATAAAACAGATTAAAAACAATCAAAACCAGTCATAAAAATTCACATATAAAGACAAAAGGTAAAATCTAGATAAAATCAGGAGAAACCTGGGCCAAAGTGCTAATTACAGTAGAGTCTCACTTATCCAAGCTAAACGGGCCGGCAGAAGCTTGGATAAGCAAATAACTTGGATAATAAGGAGGGATTAAGGAAAAGCCTATTAAACATCAAATTAGGTTATGATTTTACAAATTAAGCAGCAAAACATCATGTTAGACAACAAATTTGACAGAAAAAGTAGTTCAGTATGCAGTAACGTTATGTTATAATTACTGTATATACGAATTTAGCACCAAAATATCACTATATATTGAAAACGTTGACTACAAAAATGGCTTGGATAATCCAGAAGCTTGGATAAGCGAGGCTTGGATTAGTGAGTCTCTACTGTATGTCGAAATCATCAGGAGGAGGTGGATTGTCTAAATTATCGTCACCTTCAAGGTGCTGGAATTATGAAGAGTATGTCCATAATGCGAAATAATTTAGAAATCTGGCTCCATCGATAAACTTCCGTCGGCACTCAAGACAGATAAACTTCAAAATAAACTAAAACTAAAGATATATTATTTAATTATTTGGTGACAGCGGCCAGAATTGTTTATGCAAAGAATGGGAAGATCAAAGAATCTCCTACATCAGAAGACTGGATCATGAAAGTATTAGATATAATGAAAATGGATATTCTAACCTATCAATTGAAAGATACACAGGGAATCCAAAAAAAAAAAAAAAAAAGACTGGACTCTAATAAAAGATTATCTCAATGCAAACAAGGAAAAATGAATTCTTAGACTAAACTATAGAAACACTTCTGGAGAAGAACCAGATGTGGAAACGCCGAAAGGGAAACCAGAAGAACTAAATGAAATGGTATTTATAAAACCAAAGTTATATAACTTGAAGACAGAGGAAGGAAGTCAACAGATTTCTCCTTATATCCCCCCCTCCCGGGTTTCCCCTTTCCAATCACCTACCTTACCTTCCCATATCCCACACAAGCCCAGACCCAATCTTTTCACATATCCTTCCCTTCAATTCCCCCCCCCCCTCTCTCAGTCTCTGGAAAATCAATAAAGATAATTTTTTTAAAAAAGACAGATAAACTTCAGTGGACACTCATAGGGATTCAGTTAATCGGTTAAGATTCATGAATAAACCAGGTTTTTTTTAAAAAAAAAACCCTGAAACATTTTTTGGGGGGTTGAAACTCTAACCCCCCCCTTAGCTACAGCCCTGGTAGGTGTTCATACCTGCTGTAATAAACACATCCTAGACACCCAACTACTACGGAAAGGAACTCACACTTGTTGCATTGCTCCTTTTTATTATCATTAGAAGGAGTTGGTTTTAGTCAGCACTAAAAAAAAGGTTAGGAAAAACACCCAAAGACTATACCAAATAGCAGGTGTTCATCATATATAACACTGCTACATCTACAAGAATGCCACTGAACACAAACACACTGATCTAAGGCATATCTGCTCTGATAAACACATCCTAGGCACACAACTACTACGGAAATGAACTCACACTCGTCTCATTGCTTCTTATTATTATTAATATTATTATTAGGATGAGTCATTTTTGTTCAGCACTAAAAAAAAGTTAGGAAAAAGACCCAAAGACTATACCAAAGAGCAAGTATTCGATCTATGCTCCAATTCTGTGGAACTCATTGCCTCTATATGTTTATTTATTTTATTTACAGTATTTATATTCCACCCTCTCACCCCGAAGGGGACTCAGGGCGGATCACATTATACACACACAGGGCAAACATTCAATGCCCATAAACACATCAAACAGAGACTGAGACAGACAGACGCAGAGGCAATTTAACCTCCTTCTGAGGGGATGTTCGATTCTGGCCACAGGGGGGAGCAGCGGCTTCACCATCCACTCTGACGGCACTTCCTCATTCCAGGTCGTAAATTAGTTAAACTTGTCTCCCCACTTTATAAGTGGTACCTTATTTCCTACTTGATAGATGCAACTATCTTTCGGATTGCTAGGTCAGCAACGAGCAGGGGCTATTTTTTATTTTTAATTGACGGGTGCTCACCCCGCCACGGGCTGGCCTCGAACTCATGACCTCATGGTCAGAGTGATTTGTTGCAGCTGCTCAACAGCCTGTGCCACAACCCTATATGTTAGAGCAATATCAGAGTTGCGACCTTTTGGAAAAGCACTCAAGACTTGGCTGTTTGGTTGTGCATTTAAGTAAATCAGATCTAATTTGCCAAATAGTCACTGTTGAATGTTTTTAGGTTGAATGTTTTTATGTTGAATGTTTTTATGTTGAATGCTTTTATGTTGAATGTTTTTATGTTGAATGTTTTTATGTTGAATGTTTTTATGTTGAATGTTTTTATATTGTGGAATGATATTTTAAATTGTAAGTCGCTCGGAGCACTCTGGTGGAGAGCGACTAATTAAGAAATAAAGTGAAGTGAAGTGAAGTGAAGTATTCACCATATAGAACACTGCTACATCTGAGAGAAGGCTATCGAACACAAATACATTTACCCAAGGCATACCTGCTCTGATAAGCACATTGTAGACACACGACTACTACAGAAACGAACTCACAGTCGTCTCATTGCTCCTTTTTATTCAGGATTAAAGGACTGGAGAGTTAGGAAAAGACAATACCAAAGAGCATATGTTCATCATATAGAAAACCGTTACATCTGAGAGAATGCCATCGAACATAAATGCACTGACCTAAGCCATACATAAACATGTACTAGACACACAACCACCACAGAAACTATTCTGTGAACCTCACACTTCTTGTCTCATGGCTCCTTTTTATTATTACCATATTACCATGTATTATTACTCACATTGTAACACACCACTGATCCTAAAACGAACCCTAATTTCAGTACAACCACCACCAACAAAAATAATTAAGACATGCCTGTGATTCTAAGATGCACCTGATTTTGAGAGATGTTTATCTAGGGAAAAAGTGAGTCTTAGAATTGAAGGAATAGAGTATTAGTCGTAATTTTTTATTCAGAACCAAAGGAAAAAGTCATACAGTAGAGTCTCACGTATCCAAGCTAAACGGGCCGGCAGAACCTTGGATAAGCAAATATCTTGAATAATAAGGAGGGATTAAGGAAAAGCCTATTAAACATCAAATTAGGTTACGATTTTACAAATTAAGCACTAAAACATCATGTTATATAACAAATTTGACAGAAAAAGTAGTTCAATACGCAGTAATGTTATGTTGTAATTACTGTATTTACGAATTTAGCACCAAAATATCATGATATATTGAAAACATTGACTACAAAAATGCCTTGGATAGTCCAGAATCTTGGATAAGCGAGTCTTGGATAAGTGACGCTACTGTATATAATATAAGTAATATATAATTAAAAACTGCTACATTTAAGAAAACTCTTTCCTCTGACATGCACACTAAGCTCAGACATACCTGCACTAATGAACACAGACTAGATGCACAACGGCTACAGAAACTATGCTACTATGCTCATTGCTTTACTGCTCCTTTTTCTTAATAGTTGTAGAAGCAATTTTCATACAGAACTAAAAAAAACATTAAATTTATCATATATGACATTGAAATGGTTACATTGAAAAAAACTCCATCTAACACAAACACACTGACCTAAGACGCATTTGCTCTAATAAACTAAATCTAACACAAACACATTAAGCTAAGACGTACTGCTCTCATCAACATATACAGATGGATTTGGTTCCTTTTGGAAACAAACTCCATGTTCAGTATCGATTGTAATCTGCCAGTAAGGCATACAATATATACATACACTTTGATAACTAAAAGTGTACATTTATTTCACAATATTTTTATTTATACCATTTTCCACTTTTATTAAAAATATAAGTCATTTATTTCTTATAAAACCTTATTGTTATGAGTGAGTCCCAGTTGTCTTCCGAAGACCAATTCTGCCACTTGTTGCTCTGTTTAGATCAGGACTCCTTAAACTTTTCCCCTTACAACCCCTTTCAATTTGAGAAATATTTACGCGATCCCAGGTATATAAAAGAGGTATACTGATACTAAATCAGCACTTCAAGTCTTGCTAAAGAAGCTGATTTTCCTTTTTGTGGGGTTCGTCTGAAGCAATTTCTGACAAATCCACTGTAAACACTGCAAATTGTTGCTCACCTATTTGTGTAAATGGGTTGCATTCAGAAACCTTTTACTGTTGTCACATTGGGGACCCCATTTGGGATCAGGATCCATAGTTTAAAATCCAGTGCTTTAGAGAACACTATATAAACACACTTCCACTTTTAATAACATTCCTCTAATTGGTGCAATGATTCCCAATCTATGGTGTAAATCCCACGAAACGTCATAGGTTGGCTTCTGAGCAAGCAAGGGCTCTCCGTTCTACAAGGAGCTTTCTCTCATGTAAACGTGTCCAGGATTTTCATCTCTGTTGCTAGGGAGAACTGGAGATCACTCAGTCTGTGTCTGATAGCTCAAGTTTTGAAAAATCATATACTTAGTAGGGTTGTGCTTTTCGGGTAAACCTTGACACGTTTCGTGTCCCGGCTTTTGGGGCCCCAATCTGTTTTTTGGGAGCCTCCAAAAAACAGATATCTGTTTTTGCTCTGAGGTGCCAAAAGATCCATTTTCTATCAGCACATTATGGGGGGGGGGGGGGGGGGGGGCTTCCCAGGCTCCTCATCCTGTCATTTTAAGCATTGGGGCTGTTTTACTGTACAGTGTTCCCTCACTACTTCGCGATTTGCTTTTCGCGGATTCGCTGTTTTACAGTTTTTCAATAAATTCTAATATATATATATATATAAGAGTGATGGAATCCCGGTGGCCGACAAAACAACAAAAGTAAAGGCCCCCCAACTTCGAAAATTGACAGCACAACCCCTCATCCATGCCTCTAGGTTGATACAAGAAAAAGAAAAGAAAAATAAAGTCCTAATTAGAGGGAGAGGAATAATTGTTTTTTATCCAATTGCTGCCAGTTAGAAGGCTAAGCTTGGTCATGTTATATAACAAAATTGACAGAAAAAGTAGTTCAATACGCAGTAATGCTATGTAGTAATTACTGTATTTACGAATTTAGCACCAAAATATCACAATGTATTGAAAACCTTGACTACAAAAATGTGTTGGATAATCCAGAACCTTGGATAAGTGAGTGTTGGATAAGTGAGACTCTACTGTAGTTGTTATACTCCAGAAACTTCATTTTTTGGCTGATGATAGTACTATTATTTCCTTTAGCCTAGGCACTTGGTTTGTAATTTTCCTTAATGAAAATATGCAATTTTTAACCTGTATAGGTAGGTAGGTAAATGTTTTTCCCTGACATTAAGTCCATTCATGTCCGACTCTAGGGATTGGTGCTCATCTCCATTTCTAAGCTGAAGAGCCAACGTTGTCCATAGATACCTCCAAGGTCATGTGGCCATGGAGCGCTGTTACCTTTTTTCCGGATTGGTACCTATTGATCTACTCACATTTGCATGTTTTTGAACTGCTAGGTTAGCAGAAGCTGGGGCTAACAGTGAGTGCTCACTCCGTATTCGAACCTGCAACCTTTCGGTCCGCAAGTCCAGCAGCTCAGCGCTTTAACACACTGCGCCACCAGCGGTTCCCTTTGTGCAGACCACAAAAACAAATTTTTTGCAGTTTAATAAACTTTCCCCATGCTTTATGAGAGAACCAATTAGGAAATGACATTTATAACCCAGGAACAAAAATCGCGTTACATAGTGTAATGTAATAGGTTGGTTTTGGAGGGTCCACATCGTAGAGTTCGACCCACGTATCTGTGGGGGGATAAGTTCTAAGACCATCCACAATAGATAACTAAAACTGTGGATAATAGCAAACCCTTTTTATTTTTATTTTTATTTACTATTTTGGGGTCAGAAACATACTATAAACTCAGACTGGAGCTGTAGAACAGAGCTTTCCAAACTGTGTGTGGCAACACATTAGTGTGTCAGCTGCAGTGTGCAAGTAAGTATGTTGCCTAAATGTGATGAGAAACTTCTGAGCCTATGTGAAATAAGTAATATCACTAAAATGCTTGATGATGAAATGTGAGTGTCTTCATCTAATATTCCACCAAATATTCAAAAGCTGTTCAAAAGAAATTCACTCCTGAAAGAGTTATTAGCATGGAAAAAGGGGCTTCAACTGAAGCTTTATCTCCAATCCTTGTTTCCACAATAAGCCAATTTTTAGCTATGCAGAGCATGGGACCCAGCATTGTGTAAGTGTTGGACTAGAATTCAGGGAGATCAGGGTTGAAATCCCCACCCAGCTATTGAGACCCATTGCTTCAGCTTTCTGGGTAAATCTTGTCAAGAAAACCCTATGATAGGATGATCATAAGCCAGAGTCAACTTGAAGGCGCATCACAAAAAGGAGCCACATTAGAGATCAAAGACGTCTTGTCAAGTTTAATTTTGTCCAAGTTTTCATGGGGAGGAACCCACTTCATCCACTTCAAGTGTGTAGAAATCCTTATGGCAATCCTGACATAGCCTCAGTGTTCACCCCAGTCTAAGGCTCTTCCCACGACCTTGTAGCACCTTAACTTCCTTCTTGTTTACAAGTTCCACTCAGTGCACTTTGCCCAGCTCATTTTATGTTTTTATTGCTGTGTTTCTCAAGTGTTTTATAATGACTGTGATTTTTAATGCCTTTTAAATTTATTTGTGTGTTTTGTATTTGATATTATTGTATATTGGTTTTATATCTGTAAGCCGCCCCGAGTCCCTCTGGGGAGATGGTGGCGGGGTACAAAAATAAAATTATTATTATTATTATTATTATTATTATTATTATTATTATTATTATTATGGCACAAGATTCTTACATATCATTATTTTAAAATGGTATGGTGAGATACAAATTAACAAATCGGGGTGAATCTAAACAGAGAAGTTACACACAGTCCCCAATCAAAAGGTATTGGGTACCTCTTCCATGTTATCTTCCTTGATAGATTTTTTTCTCCTGCTAAGAAAAAATGTGCGAAAACACAGAAGGTTATCATGAAAATTTGGTAGAGAAAAGATTTCTCTGAAAGCATCCTTGCTCAAACCTGTCTTATAGCACCATAAGTAAAACTGTATAAAGTAACAAGTTTGCAGTGCAGAAACTTCAGATGGAATTTGGAGACAATTCTGGGTGAAAACTCAAAAGAATGCTTTGGTGTATCACAGGAGATTTGTATCAAGAATAATAGCTTTTTATTGTGCTGCATTATGTTAATGGGCTTACCTAATATGAACTTGTTGGAGTTATCTATATCTACGACAGCTGGTGTTCATAAGAGTCATTTCTCATATGGTGCCCTTGGCGGCGCAATGAGTTAAACCCTTGTGCCGGCAGGACTGTTGACCGACGGGTCGGCGGTTCGAATCTGGGGAGAGCAGATGAGCTCCCTCTGTCAGCTCCAGCTCCCCATGCGGAGTCATGAGAAAAGCCTCTCATAAATATGGTAAAACATCAAACATCCGGGCATCCCCTGGGAAAAGTCCTTGGAGAAGGCTAATTCTCTCACACCAGAAGTGACTTGCAGTTTCTCAAGTTGCTCCTGGCACACAAAGAAAAAATCTCATACATTCTGCAATTCAGTTTCTCTATGATCTCTTTATAAACAACTAGCTGTGCCTGGCCACACGTTGCTGTGGCTGATGGGAATCATTTGTTGACCAGTTGGAATAGCAGTGAATAGCCTTGCAGTCTTAAAGTCTGGGTGTTTTCTCCTTACGTGAATCGTTGTTTGGTGAGCTGGAATACAATGGAATAGGTTTCCTGCTTGGAAGGCTGGGTATTTGTGTTGTAGGGAAATGGTTTTTTAGCCAATTTGAATGGCACTGAATAGCCTCGCTGTTTCAAAGACTGCTTTCTACATAGGGGCATCCTTTCTTGGGCAGGCAGAATGAGACGAAGTAGCCTCATGGCTTGAAACCCTGAGGGTGTACTATGAAGGGGAAATCTTGCTTGGTTAGGCTGAACAGCACTGAATAGCCTTGCTGTTTGGTAGCCTGGTTGTTTCCTGCCTGGGGGAATCCTTTGTTGGGAGGTGTTAGCTGGCCCTGTTGGTTTCCTTTCTGGAATGCCCATTTTCAGAGTGTTTTCTTTATGTAATGTCCTGATTTTAGAGATTATATTGTTGCTTCCTGCCTGGGGGAATCCTTTGTTGGGAGGTGTCAGCTGGCCCAGTTGTTTCCTTTCTGGAATTTAGAGGCCTCCATCTAAAAAAAACCTAAACCCAAACATTGGGGCCTGGGGGCCTCCCTCCTTGGGGCCAGGGCGCTTCCCGGCCTTGAGGCGTTTATCTCCCAAAGAAAATAGTTAAAAGAAAAGAAACCTTGGTCCTTGCGGCCTCCCTCCGGCCTGGCGGGAGGCGGAGGTGGATCTTGGGGGGGAAGGTTAGGGCTCCGGCTCTCTCGTGGCCGGGGCCGCCCTGAGGCCTGCGGGGCACGGAGGAGCCTGCGATGGTCTTCATGGGGAGGGGGTGCCTTTCTGGAAGCCCCCCCCCCCCGCCTTCGGCTCTGCAGGCCTCCACATCCCAAAAAAAAAAAAAGAAAGAAAAGAAACCTTGGGGCCTCGCGGCCTTGGGAGGCTGAGGTGAGTCGGGGGGGGGACTCGCTCCGGCCTGTGGCGCATGGAGGAAGGGGCGCTTGGGGGGGGGGGGGTTGTTCCATGCCTGCTGGGGCCCCGCCGCGGCCTGAGAATGTTTCCTCCGCGGCCCAACCGCGTGGAGGCCCCTCCTCCTCCTCCGACCACCATGGGCCTTCCAGCTAGGCTGACAGCTGGGGGTTTAAGGTCCCATGGAGGTTTTGGATGGGATTTTTTATTGTATCAACCTAGAGGCATGGATGATGGGCTGTGTTGTCCAATTTCAAGGTTGGGGGGCCCGTAGTTTAGTTGTTTTGCTCGGTGCCACGATGCCATCACTCTTTTATATATATAGATTCAAACCCAAGCATGCAGGGTGTGTGACTTTTTATCCGAAATCTCAGCATTTCATGCATCTGACAAAATCCATTAAGTGTGTGAAACTTCCTGCTATGCTCAATGGATTAGTGTTTAAGATATCACAGGGCTGCTTATGCTTTTGTAGCAGTTTAAAGACTAATTTAAGTGATGGTGGACATCCTTGATCCCATACTTAATGTATAGGACATATTATACTCCACTGGTAGATACCAAATCTTATTTTTTTTAATTTGTTTATGTTCTATCTTTCTCCCGAAACTGGATTGTAAGACAGCTAAGAAGATCAACAAGATGTACAAATACAGTCATAGTTAAGATTAAACCAACTGAAATATTAAAAAAAAATCAAAATGCCATTTTATAAAAAGGATGTCATTTTAGAACACTGTTGTATATAATGAACACTCGCAGAGTGTGGTATCCACTGGGATGGAACCAAACCCCAACAAATACTGAGACCCCATTGTAATCACAGACTACCTTCTAACATTGTGGCCCTCTATAAAATTAAACTTCTTGTAAGTTCATATTTTATATATTACTAGCTTTGCCCGGCCACGCGTTGCTGTGGCTTATGCTTTCAGAGTGTTCCTCTTTATTTACTGTCCTGATTTTAGAGATTATATTGTTCTGTATTATTATATCACAGTAATTATTATATATTATATTTATAATCTTATATTATCTGCTTAGAACTAGATTATATGAGGCCCCTTCTTCACAGCTGTATAAAATGCACACTGAAGTGGATTATATGGCAGTGTGGACTCAAGATAATCCAGTTCAAAGCAGATAATATAAGATTATAAATGGGTTATATAGCTGTGTGGAAGGGCCTTGAGTCTACACTGCCATATAATCCAGTTCAAATCTGATATCTGTATTTTATAGGCAGTGTGAAAGAGGCCTAAGTGAGGCTTAACTCTGCCTGTCCCCTGGGCTGAGTGCGTTGCTAGGAGACCAAGTGGGCAGAGATTAGCCTTCTAACTGGCAGCAATTGGATAAAAACAATTATTCCTCTTCCTCTAATTAGGACTTTATTTTTCTTTTTTTGTTTTATGAATGTAGAGGCATGTATGAGGGGTTGTGCTGCCAAGTTTAGTGTTTCTGGGGTGTGTAGTTTTGTTGTTTTGTCCTAGGCCGCAATTTCATTACCCTTTTATATATATAGATTTCAATATTTCCCAATTATTTCATTTTGAGCTACATTGGTCTCAGTCCATTGGCCAAGTTAGAACTTTTTGCATCAGTGACTACAAAGCTCTTAACCGGGAAGAGAAGGCACTGAATGCAAGAATGTGTAGGAATCATTCCTCTGGTAATATGGTGGAAATAACATTTTTAAAATACCTTATATAACAGACTTGTTGTGACAGAGGTGCTTTCATACCCTTCACTTGCTTTCAGTTGATCCTCCCAATTAATTGGAAATATTGCTAGTAGGGAAGGTGTGTGTGTATCCACATCAGTGACACCTATTTAAAATCTGAAACTCCAAAGCCGTATTAACCTGAGTTGGCAGTTCTCACTGTGTGGCAGGTGATGCCTAAGGGCTTGTGTCTACCAGTCAAGCCAAAACCAGTGACAAATTATGACCTTCCCATTTGTATCTCTTTCGTTATCTTGCATTTGTAAGGTAGACATTGTCTTCCTCACCGCACGCTAGCTTCCAAGTCTAACATACCTGCAGCTGCACTTTCATATTGTGATACCATCAAAAACCTTGAAAAGACTGATTTAGCATAACTATCTGTCCTCTGTGAAATGACAAATACATGCCTGCTAAATGGTGAGGTGCTTCGTTGTTTCTCTGGTAAGGAAGGCTTTCAAGAAAATTAATTTTGCTAATGGGAGAAGCTTTCCATGAAAACACATTTATGGTTTACACACTAGTATATGTAATGTGCTAATTTATTTATTTTATTTATTTACTATATTTTACTGTTTACTATATTTCTACCCCGCTCTATCTCACCCCAAAAGGGACTCAGAGCAGCTTACAATTTTGGCAATAATTCAATGCCACATTACAGTACAAAGCATACCAATACAATTTATTATTTATTATTATTTGTGGTATTTATATATCGCCCTTCTCAACGCCGAAGGGGACTCAGGATGGTTCACAGTGTTGGCAACAATGCATGTTGTGCATTAAAATGTGCTAAGAGGATATTATCCCTGCTCAAAACATCTATTAGGTGCTTTGAATTTTTCAAAATGATTGTTAGTGAATTCTCTCTAATAATCATAGATTGTTTGTACATGTTTCCAAGTCCATTTTTCCTAACCGTCAATCTCCCATAAAAGGTAGAGCATTGTTCTGCCATCTCTGCACATACAACGGTCTCTCCTAATGAGTGATCATCAATTAGTTCCAAAATAAACATTTCAGGTTTGAGCAGGGCATTAATCTTCCAAATTCTCCGGATCCACATATATACATAGTCTGTTCCAAAGCACTGTTTGCTGCTTTTGTTGGAGACTAGCCCGGAAGAGAAGTAAAGGAGAGAATTCCAGGAGAGCAATAAAACAAGCCTTTTATTGTTTTCACAGCTAATGATAAGGCAAACAGCCGTAGGCACCCATTTTAGTGGGTCCATACTATGCAAATGGCCATCGCAACATGTGTGTAGCAAACAAAGATTATATACCTTTGGCTTATCTAGAATTGACCAATGGCTGAGGGTCTTCCTCACCTTTCACACCTAATTAGCATAAATGATACCTGTGACCTCATCTGTTTACTCTGAGCTTTCTTCTCTCTTTGGAACAGCCCCTTAGAAAGGCACCAGCTCACAGGAAGGGGGGGGGGGGCATATGCAGAGGCAAAGCTACATAGGCAAAAGTTTACTATTTTCTGGCTTATGGTCCCTTCACCTACTACAATAATAAGAATAATAACAATAGTTCTGCCGCTTCTGTGACTGTTCATTTGGGTTTTGATGATTCCGTAGCCCACTTGTCAATGGATGTCCAGAATCAGCAGCATCCACCGCGGTCCTTTTTATCCTGGGCGACGACCGAGCCAGTATAGACTTCGTTTTGGTTTGATTCTCCATAATACTAATGGGCAGCAAAGAACTGGTGGGATCACAAACCTGCAAAAGTATTGGAAAATGAACATGCAAAGATACTGTGGGACTTCCGAATCCAGACTGACAAAGTTCTGGAACACAACACATCAGACATCACAGTTGTGGAAAAGAAAAAGGTTTGGATAATTGATGTTGTGGTGACAGTCGCATTGACGAAAAACAACAGGAAAAACTCAGCCGCTATCAGGACCTCAAGATTGAACTTCAAAGACTCTGGCAGAAACCAGTGCAGGTGGTCCCGGCGGTGATCGGCACACTGGGTGCCGTGCCAAAAGATCTCAGCCGGCATTTGGAAACAATAGACATTGACAAAATCACGATCTGCCAACTGCAAAAGGCCACCCTGCTGGGATCTGCGCGCATCATCTGAAAATACATCACACAGTCCTAGACACTTGGGAAGTGTTCGACTTGTGATTTTGTGATATGAAATCCAGCATATCTATCTTGTTTGCTGTGTCATACAATAAAATAACAATATTAATTTTTGCACAGTGGAGAAAGGTAAAGAAAGGACAGTGGGGGTTGAGAAAGGTGGAGAGGGAAACCCAGGCATGCAATTTGACTTCCCTCGGTTGAGTCTACACCTTTGCAACAGTTGGTGCATCAGCAAAGTGCATAGCAGGCTTTGTGTCTTGTCACCGGCGAAAATGCAAAGGAGTCTGGAGCAGCATCCTTTATCTTCTCGAAGCAAGAATAATGTGCTTCGTATGAAGACTGTTTGGAACATTTCCCCACATGTATTGTCGAATGCTTTCATGGCCGGAATCATTGGGGTGCTGTGAATTTTCCAGACTGTATGGCCATTTCCCCACATGTCCTACAACCCTTATATGACTCCATGCAATTTTCTTTCCTAAAGTTCAAAACCAATCGCAAAGGACATAATTTTGGGACAGTTGAAAATGTCCAGATAGCTGTAATGAGGGCTTTGAACAACATTTCAGGTGAAGACTTCCTCCGCTGCTATGAAGAATGGCAGTAAAGCTGTGATCGGAGTACTTGGTCACAAGGAGCCTAGTTTGAAGGCGATAAACTGCATTGCGTGTATATTCAATAAGGTAAAGGTAAAGGTTTTCCCCTGACGTTAAGTCCAGTCATGTCTGACCCTGGGGGTTGGTGCTCATCTCCATTTCTAAGCCAAAAAGCTGGCGTTGTCCGTAGACACCTCCAAGGTCATGTGGCCAGCATGACTGCATGGAGCGCCATTACCTTCCCGCCGGAGTGGTACCTATTGATCTATTCACATTGGCACGTTTTCGAACTGCTAGGTTGGCAGGAGCTGGGGCTAACAGCGGCCGCTCACGCCGCTCCTGGGGTTTGAACCTGGGACCTTTCGGTCTCCAGCTCAGTGCTTTAACACACTTTGCCACCGGGGCTATATTCAATAAAAGAATTAAAATATGTGCTTGTCACTCATCATCATGCCAACACATGTTGAATTTCTATTACGTAGCACATCCCACTTCCAGTCCATCATATATAAATGGGTGTCTCCTGACACTCCCTTTTATGAATCTGACGAAGTGAGCTGAAATAAATTGGTTAGCCATAAAGGTGCCACAGTTGTCCTTTTTCCCTTCCAGCTTTTCACGCTGAAGCCAAACTAATACGACCATCTCTTTGCAAACCAATAAAATGAAGTTTCTATGTTTTCACAGAAGTAGCCATGATATTTTCTTGCAGCATGAAAAGAATAAAGGAAATGGGAGGAGAAAAGTGGGGGGAAAGAAATGTAGCCACATCCTTGTGATTCACTGGTTTTTATTTTAGCATGAGCTTTTGTGGATATCAATCCACCCCCTTAGATGCAGTAAAGAATAATACTAAAGCCTCAAATTCTAAATCATGTTTATGTAGTTGTGGGAGTGGAATAGAATTATTAAGATCGAGAAAGGTGCAAATCATGGCCCTCACATATATGGTCAAAGGAGTGCATAAGGTGATACAGGTCATACAGTTCTTTACCGTGGTCCATTAGTATTGATGTCTGAAAACAATCAATCTGCTCATCAAAAGTCAACTTCCAAGCACTTTTTTTAAAAAAAAGTTGTATCTCGTAAATGAAATAGAACCAGGACATGGGAGGACTATTTAAATGAACCATGTATTATGGTGTATCTTGTTCCTACCACACAATCTAATTTTGGATGAGATGGAGCAAACAAGGATAGCTAATGGGAAGAGGAGAGTTGAGGATTATAGCAACAGGATTACATTGGGAGGTTGGGGGTCAGGGAGACTGAATGGGAACGGGCAAGGATAACACTTGCTAGGTAACTTGTTTCTTCCGGTTTTCTACTATACTATAGCTTGGCCTATAGTATGTCTGACTGGAGTCATTCATCACTGACTTTGTTCTTCCATTCCAGGCTTCTCCAGAGACAAAGTTCCTGACCATCTGGACGCTATTGTCATTGGGAGTGGATATGGAGGCCTGGCTGTAGCTGTGATGCTTTCCAAAGCGGGGAAGCGGGTTCTGGTCTTGGAGCAACATGGGAAGGCAGGAGGCTGTTGCCATACCTTCAATGAGAAGGGTTATGAGTTTGATGTAGGTAAGGCAGCTTGAATACACTGGAAGCAGGACAATATACTTCTGAGTTTTGCTTAATCGCAAAGAAAGTACTCATTTAAACTATAGCCCCCAGAATTCTCCCAGTCGTGCAGCCATTGTAACAGGAACTTGTAAATAGTAGTTCCCCACAGCCATATAACCCAGAATATCAAGGCAGAAAATCCCACGATATCTGTATTGAACTGGGTTTTCTGAATCCACACTGCCATATATTCCAGTTCAAAGCAGGTAATGTGTGATTTTATTCAGCTGTGTGGAAGGGACCTAAATCTTGTTTATAACCAAAAGGAACTGTCCTAAGAATTTAAAAAATCCATGCCAAATTTTGCTCAAGAAATCATGATTCTGTGAACTGCATAAATTAGAACCAAACTAGATGGAACAGCCATGTGCGAATAATGTATTCATGATTGCTTATATGTATAACCCAACTTTCTTCAAATAACTGAAGGTGATGGTGCAAAGTTCCTCTACATTAAAATCCTCGTAACAACCCTGTTAAATAAATCAGTTGTAGATTGACTTGCTGAAGGTCAACACATGGGTTTCATAGTTCATAGAGCCCGGGTCTCCTATGCCGGATACTCTAACCATGACATAGTACTGACCTCCCCACCTCCATATCCAGGTTACAAGCATATCAATGCAGCATATTTTTATATCTGGATCTGAATAGCCTGGGCAAGGACAAGTAACACCTTCTGCTGTTTTCCTAATCTGAACCCCTTCTAACTATGTAGGGAATTTGTCACTTTTCAACTGAGAGAAAAAAGACAGCAGGAAAAGAGTTAACCTCCTTCTCTTCAGCTCTGTGGCCCCAATCTGAGCAACCTAGCAAGTTTATCTTGCAAGCGCTTGCTATTATGGGTGATACTAAAAGTGCTGATAAATGATTAAAAATGTGGGCCAAGATTCTTAACAATCAAAGACCTCAGTCATTGTAGTTATCTCTGACAATGACACACACACACCGTTTTTGAACTCTGGAAACCCTGACTAAATAATACAAGCAATGGTCAATGATTCCGGGTGTTGTCATTCAACTTACCTGGGCTGGGGTATATCAGATACCTTGAAAATGACTGTCACATCTGAAAAAGGCTAGTTTAACTAGGAGCCATTCCAGAAAAGGGATTCCCATTGTGTAGGAAAGCAAACTCCATTGCTGTAGTGTCCTTTTACTAGGCTTAGCAGCAACCTCATCCCAAAGAGAGCCCTTCCTGGGACCAAACCATGTCCCTTTTACCTCCGTCTTTTTGGGGCACACTGCACACACCCCTCCATTCCTGTGCCGAGCTGGCACAACTGAGGCTATATGCTACCCACCTCCCTTAACTCTCTCTGTGGCTAGAAAAGGAGGCCAGGAAAAGTGAGCAAAATCAAGGTCTCTATCCAATCTCTTTTTTCCCAGGAACGTTTATTCCAATTGCATCTCTAACAATCTAGTGATGGTTCTGAACATTTATATTCTATCTTCCTCTGACTAACTCATGCAAGACATCACATGGTAAAAACAATGGGATATTTTAAACTGATCCTTTATCTATATATATTAGGTATGTCCGATCGATGAAAAAAATGTTTCAATTCTCGTTTCTAAAGTAGGGGGCACTGGCCCTTCGATATAGAAAGTATTTCCGATTTTTCACCCCAAAATTTCGGATATTTCCGAAAATTCGTAATGATTCTAAATGTTTCTAAAATGGTGGACGTGCATGCGCAATCGCCCAAAAAAAAAAAGGAACCCGAGGGGGGGGGACTTTTACAGGGCTCTCCCGCCCTCATTTCTTGAGCTATCCTCACCAAATTTGCAATGCCCTTGCAAGTTGTGCAAAGATACTTTGAAAACTAGAAATTCCCTTGCTATATTTGTAAGCAAGAAGGACACTGGAAATCAATGGTGTCTCTGGCTATGTAATCCCACAAGCCTCAACCCAATACCTTCAATTAGAAATGGACCAAGCAATGCCCTGGCAAGGAATGCAAAGATACTTTGAAAGCTAGAAATTCTCTTGCTAAGAGAACAAACCAGCAACAAAACCCTTTGCATCCATTGTGGAAGCTTCTTATTGGCCGGGGAGTGGCAGCTATATATTTTTTAAAAATTGGGGGGGGGGGGAATTAACGAAACATTAAGAGACAATTAGACAATGGGCCAACAATGGTTCGAATTACATTGCTGGTTGTGCTGTGAGACAATGTCTCGGAATGCGTATCAAAAAGCGAGAACAATCCGAAATAATTCCGATATACGATTCAAAACGATTTTTTGGACATGTCTACTATATATATATATAAATGTAATGAAATTCCTTCCTTGGACAAAACAACAAAACTACATACCCCACAACCTCAAAATTTAGCAGCACAACCCCTCATTCACACCTCTAGGTTCATACAACAAAAATAGACAACAGGAGGCCTAAAAAATCCAAAACACAAGAACGTTCCATGTGCGCCTGCGCTAAAATGAACCCCAGGCATGGACAGAACAACCCCCACCCCACCCCTCCCCTCAACAGGCGCTCCCAAATGCTTCCCTTTTCCAGCCTGAGGCACTGCCCACCAACAAAAACCCAGCGGCCCTCAATGTCGCATCAGAGAGGAGGGAGCAGTGAGGCCTGCACGGAGCCCCCCGCCCTCCGGTGAGGCCTGGCGAGGACCAGGGCCGAGGGGCACGGCAAGGACAGGGCCCGACGGGCAGGCCTCCTCACCGGCCACCCTCCTCCGGGGCCTCCTCATTGTCATGAGGGAAACAGAGGAGGGAGAACGGGAGAGGCCTGGCCCACGTCGCCCCGTCAAACAGACACACCAACGCCATGGAGGTACGCAGAGGCCGGGGCCAGAAGGAGGAGGAGAGGGAGGAAGGAAGAAAGCGTTCTCCCTCAATTACTTTCAATTTCTCCTCCTCTTTCCCTCAATTTACCCCTCAATTATATAAAAAAAACAATCACAATCACAACAATAATAAAAAAAACAACTTCACAGGCAAGAGGCATCCAGGCACTGAAGCTTCAAGGCCATTCAGTGCTAATCAAGCTCGCCAATGACAACATTCACACTTCCCCTCCAAACAGACAATACACTACACTCTCACTTAGCCAACCTTCACTTACCCAAGACAGTCTGCCATTTAGTACTCAATGTTTTTCAACTAAATGTTCCAATGTTTGGGTGCTAAATTCGTAAAAACAGTAATTAATACATAACATTACTGTATATCATATGTAATAATTACTATGATCTAATAAGAAAACAGAACAATAGAATCTCTAAAATCAGGACACAAAATACAAAAAAAAAAAAACACTCAGAAGACAGGGAAATTCCAGACAGGGGAATTCCAGACAAGAAACAATCAGACCCAGCTTACACCTCCCAACAAAAGATTCCCTCAACCAGGAAACACCCAGGCCTCGAACCTCCAAGGCCATTCAATACAAATCAAGATAACTAATTGCAACATTCATACTTCCTGCACTCACACTATTCACTCCTATTCGACCAGACCAACCAACAATTCCACAAGGTAGAAAGTGGCCAGCCTTCAAAGCACCAAGACCATTCACTCCTCTTCAACCTGTCCAACCAATATTTCCCCTACATAAAAAGCCCACACATTTGGAACCCATCAGGCCACTCCGTCCCATTCAACCACCCCAACCAAGCAGGCGCCTATATACAAACCGCCCAAACTTAGGAGCAGCAAAACTATTCAATACAATTCCTATTAGCCACAGCAATGTGTGGCAGGACACAGCTAATACTGAATATGAATAACAGCATCATGAGACCTCATCTTGTAGAAACCATATCAACGATATCTGACATGTTCCTAAAATTGATAATAAGGCATTAATTCATCCACATCTTCACAATTTTAAGGAAAAGCACAAGATATTATACTGGGATACTTCTCTATGAGGCTTCATTATGTAATTGCCCTACCTCAGGGATTATTTTCTCCTTCGTGGTCTCTGTGAAACCTCACATATGTAGTTTGATGCAGCAGACTGCATATGTATGGATTTCATAGATGACCACTCAAAGAAACATGGTTACATGTAAGCAACCATACTTTTTTTCAGATGGTCCTGCCGATATCATTTCTAACTCCAATATTTCCTCACTGCTTCTTCTATCTTTTTTTTTACTTACTATAAAGAGTAAAGGCCAATAATGCTGAAAGGTAGGAAACACAGAGAACCGTAAACAGAATATGATGGCATCTTTTGACGAGTAGCACTGGGAGGTGTTTGCCTGAAATCATTCCTCCATCGTAACACTTTCTGGCTTGACTTCCAGGGATCCATTATGTGGGACAGATGGAGGAGGGCTCCATTCTGCGCATGATGATTGACCAGCTCACAGATGGGCAGCTCCAATGGGCCAAGATGGATTCTCCCTTCGATACATTGATTCTGGGGGACCCTGATGTTGGCAAGCGGTATTACCTACATAGCGGGGAGACAGATTACATCCAAGGACTAAAAAAACAGTTCCCCGGAGAAGAGGCTGCTATCGATAGATTCGTGACACTTGTAAAGGTGGTCCTTCTAACGTTATTGTTTTAGGGTAGAAGAATCTTTCAGTCAAATATTCTGTTACTGGTTTGTTAAACTTGAATATTCATTCAAGCAGTCAATGAGATCTGAATCTAGATTTTTTTAAAAAATATATCTGTTTAAACTTTATAGTTGATGTACGTACATATATCAGCCTGGTGCTTTCCAGATTTGTAAAAATGCAACTCCTGTTGGTCACAGCCAGCTGTTGGACAGTGGTTTGATCTATGTCCTTCTAAATACAAAGCATGTGTTTTATAACAGAGTTATAGCTTCAACTCAATTGTAGTAACCTGATCTTCAACATAGCAGGCACCCAGTGGTCCTCTGTAGAAAGGGGAAGGCCTGAAAAAAAAAAACCAGGGAAAAACGGAAAAATGGGGGGGGGTGGTGGAAAAAATGAAAAAAATCTGGGTTTTCTCCAATTTTTCCAGGTTTTCCCATCTCAAGTCCTCCAGATGTTACTGGATACCAGGTCTTGTCAGTCCCAACCAGCAGAACTAGTGGCCAATTTTTTAATTTAAAAAATAATTTTCCAAAATTAATAATACAATATAACTATTCCAAGTTTTTCCTTTCTTTTTCCTAATGAACTCACTCCATCTTTCAGTTTATCCGCCAAATCATAATACATTACAAAAGTATAGCTCTATCAAATCTCTTCTGGCTTCATTGTTAAATCAGTGGTCAACGATGTTGCACGTTGTAGCATGTATGGGCAGCAGGCCACCACCTCTACATTCAGCATATTGGGTGTTTCTCTAGTCAGAGGAGAATACCTGCCAAAATAAGCAGTTTATTTGCTTGTATCCTGAGATTTGCCAGTGCCTCGTTTAATGCATACTTTGTCTCTTTCTCGTTCTGTCCCGGCTCCTTGCAGAAAGTTTCCAAAGGATGTCCCCTCTTGGCTATACTGAAAATGCTTCCAATCCCCTTGGTTATGTTTTTGCACCGGAGTGGCTTGCTGGCCTTGGTCTGTCCTTTCTTCAGGATGCTGTCCAAAAATGTTTTGAATGTCGTAGCTGAGATTACTTCAAATGCAGACCTGAAAGCAGTGTTCACTTATATCTTCCCTACCTATGGTAGGTGGCTCTAACTCTCAATGCATATATTTTCAAAAAACAATGGTTTCTCCATCATTAAGAGGGATTAAAGAGACCTCTTCTAAATGTGACTCTAATTAGAAGAATTTTCTGGAGGCCAGAGGCATTCTGGATTGTGGAAAGGAATGTGGGCCCCAAAGTCATTCTGGTAAAGGTAAAGGTTTCCCCTTGACATTAAGTCTAGTCGAGTCTGACTCTGGGGGTCGGTGCTCATCTCCATTTCTAAGCCGAAGAGCCGGTGTTGTCCATAGACACCTCCTAGGTCATGACTGCATGGAGCCCATTACCTTTCCACTGGAGCAGTGCCAAATGATCTACACACATTTGCACGTTTTCAGGCTGCTAGGTTGGCAGAAGCTGGGGGTCTGCAGATTAGAACCGCCGACCTTTCGATAAGCAAGTTCCGCAGCTCGGCAGTTTAACTCGCTGCACCATAGCAGCCCCTAAGTCATTCTAAACAACAAAAAGCAAAAAAGAGATGTGGCTAAAATCTAGATCTTTGCTGCTTTGTATCCACTCAAGATTTGAAGACAAAAAATCTGAGGGGAAAAGAAATATTAAATGGAGAGGTGCAGAAAATAATTGAAGAGGTTCCCAGAGGCACTAAGGCACAGATGATCATCAAGTCGATGACTCCTGTGGTAGGCAACGTGGAAAATATATCTGTGATAACAGAATTCCCACATTTTTTTGTCTTTCTTCTTGGACCATCCAGTTAAAGGAATTATAATATGCCATTCCTTGTGTTTGTAAGTAGAAAGTAGTGAAATAGTGGTGGTGGAAAATGTCAACACAACTACATCATGTCATGCGTTTTGAAAGTGACCATATTCAAAAACTTGCCTTTCGGAAAGCCTGTAAAACCTTTCTCTTCTGACAAGCTTTCGATGGGTGAAAAACTTGGGGCTATGAATCATAGAATCATAGAATAGTAGAGTTGGAAGAGACCTCATGGGCCATCTAGTCCAACCCCCTGCCAAGAAGCAGGAAATTCAAAGCACCCGCATTCAAAGCACCCCCGACAGATGGCCATCCAGCCTCTGTTTAAAAGCCTCCAAAGAAGGAGCCTCCACCACAGTTCTGTTCTGTTCTTATTGTTATTTAAAGCCAATTGTATTGTTTTAATCTATTTCTGTAAACCACTCCGAGCCAAATTGGGAGTAGCGGTATAAGTCCAATAAATAAATAAAATAAATAAAAATAAATAAAACGAGGAAGAGAAAGAGAAGAAAGGGCTTCTGCTTTCAGGGCAACTGTGCATTAAGGAGTATAGGAAAGCACTTTTGATTACGTCAGTCCATTGGTCCATCAATATAGTCTCTTTTACCCTTCCATACTTGGTGCTTTCCAGTTCTTTCCAGTTATAACTCCCAGGATCCCCAGCATTCCTGCCAGTGAGCTTCACTGGGATGTACATTCTAAAGGGAGGGTGGTCACAACTGAAAAGTTTTTATCTGCCAAATTTCAGGTAGGGTTCATATGCCACAGCAGAGCCTTAGGGCAAGCAGATGAAAAAAATAACCCTCTAGTCTAGTTGGCGAGAAAAAGAGAAATAGCTATGGTATAATTTCCAGGAGAAAGATTTTCTTCTAGTACATTTTTCCTGTTTGGTGGAAACCAAACAATTCCTCTGCTAAACCTCATACATCATTGCAGCTTCTTGCTCAGGCCCTTGTTCTTCTCTGTGTGTGTCCTAGGAGTGATCCCTTCTAAGGCCAGCTTTTCTTTACATGCAATCCTTGTTGAGCACTTCTTCGGAGGTGGGTGGTATCCTCAAGGCGGTTCCAGTGAAATCGTATTTCAGTCCATCCACATCATTCAGCGAGCGGGAGGGATTGTCCTCACCAAGGCACCTGTTCAGAGCATCTTGGTGGATCCTCAGGGAAAAGCATGTGGTAAGTTAAACTGGGCTAGCAGTCTCTTTTCCCCTGTGAAACCATAGGCTGTAGTATCTAAAATATCTGTGCCTCAAGAAAAGCATATTCTTGATTCACCCTGTTTGGTATTGGACTATAGTTTATCATCTCTAACAACCAACAAACTGTTTGGGCCAATTAACCTTTGGATTTCTAGATTTTAACTCCACCTTTATTTCTTCTGGACATCTCTTAAGATACAAGGGCTATCCAGAAAATAGGTTACGTTTTGGATTTTAAAAAGGGCCAAGTATAGGATAAATCATTTACCATATGCAGCTGAAAGACACATCCCAAAACTACAATCTCATGTAATCCCCATTTAAATTTAGCCATGTTTTTAATAGATAAATGAGTTTGAAAAGTACTGCACCAGTAAATTTGCTGCCTCTCTTCTCCGTTTCAACAATGGCGGCGTGACTGGCAGCGCAGCGTTTTGGCTACGCTGCAGGAAGGGAGAAGGGGGAAGAGCTGATGACACAAGCGGGGAATTTACTGGTGCAGTACTTTTCAAACTCATTTATCTATAAGAAACGTGGCTAAATTTAAATGGGGATTACATGAGATTGTAGTTTTGGGATGTGCCTTTCCGCTGCATATGGTAAATGATTTCTCCTATACTTTGTCCTTTTAAAAATCCAAAACGTAACCTACTTTCTGAATAGCCCTCGTATTATATTGAAACAGAAGCACAACCCTCTTGTTCTCTTACATAAAAAGATTCCTGTGTGAGTTCAGAGCACTTGTCTTTTGTGGTCTAAAGAAATAAGCAACCCTGCCGAAGTGCTTCCCACCTACATGGAACTCTCTTGAAGGTGTTTAAGAGGCTTATCTGCTTAAATCCTCTCTTTAATTACACTGAGCCTCTGTTGCTAATGGAAGCATTGTCTGTCATATCGATCACTGCAGATGCACCAGCTCCATCTGCAGAATGACCTGACATATGTGGTTGCAGATTACTGTCTTGAGGTGTAAATTTTGCCTTGTCTCTATAAAGAGTTTAAAGCAATCTAAACAGTTACATTATGGATTTTTGATATATTTAGGGCTTTTTCTCTTTCTCTCTTGCCAGGTGTAAGTGTAAAGAAAGGTCAGGATGTTGTGAATATCTATGCACCTGTGGTAATATCTGATGCTGGCATCTTTAACACCTATGAGAAGCTGTTGCCAAATGAATTAAAAGTTTTACCAGGTAAAAAAACCCCACAAAACTCTGTGTCTTAATTATAATTATTAATTTATCATTATTATTATTGTTATTATTGACACAACAACATAATCTGACACAGCAAACAAGATAGATATGCTGGATTTCATATCAGAAGTCAAACACTTCCCAAGCGTTTAGAATTGTGTGATGTATTTTTGGATGATACGTGCAGATCCCAGTAATCTGCAGTTGACAGATTGTAATTTTGTCAATGTTTATTGTTTCCAAATGCCGGCTGAGATCTTTTGGCATGGCACTCAGTGTGCCAGTCACCACTGGGACCACCTGTACTGGTTTATGTCAGAGCCTTTGCAGTTCAATCTTGAGATCCTGATAGCAGCTGAGTTTATTATTATTATTATTATTATTATCATTATTATTATTATTATTATTAGCTAGGTACAAGTATGGAGGATTTGCCTGTGTGTACATATGTGTACACATGCACATGCATGCATCCTCCCAAAAGTACTGCATATTATAATCCAATTGACTTTCCTCTTCCTAAAGGAAAGTTAAGGAATGAGTTCAACTTGTGAAAAGTTCTGAGAGGCCATATTCTGGAAACAAATGCAAAAGGCCATATCTTGGAAACAAATGCAAATAAAAAAATACAAGCATATTTTAGCTGAAAGCTCTTATAGGCAGTACTAAGAGATTGGCATATCAATCTCTATCCGTGAGAGGAAATTGAGGAACCGTCATGGGATGTTTCCCATGGAAAAGTCCAGAAGAACAGGCTAGGACACAAAAATTCCATCAGATTTAGCCCAAGGCTAAAGCACATCCTCTTTTATAAAGCAATAAAAATCATTGTGTCAGTTTCTGAGTTCTTGTTTGCCTTCTGCAGCTTGGCAAAGGCAGAATAAAGTGACTAGTGTTTAGGGGCATTTTTACAGAAACAGCCTCTCTCCAACTTTGTGCGTCTACGTGTTTTTTAAAAAATTTTTAGGAATATACTTATAAAAGGGAAATGATTAAATCAGAGCTTTCCGAAGTGTGTGTCACCTATGGTCCCTAGGTGTGTCGTGTTTACTAGTAAAACTGAATTACTGTGTTGCAAAAGGATGCATGTCTAAGAAGTGCTTCAACAACATTAAAAGTTTGGAAAGCTTTGGATGAAAGGAAGAAATAAACGATGCAAAGTACAACGGACAGGAGCATGCATCTGCCAATTGAATCCATTTTCGGCCGTAACTTTAGTGAAATTAAGAATCCATCCATTCTCCCCCATTTTAGAAATATTGAGGTGAACTTCTTCGATGTGAGTTGCAGAAGCTTCCACCCTGTTTCCCCTAAAATAAGACATCCCCAGAAAATAAGACCTAGTACAGGTTTTGCTGAATTGCTAAATATAAGGCCTCCCCCGAAAGTAAGACCTAGTAAAGTTTTTGTTTGGAAGCATGCCCGCCAAACAGAACACTAGAGCATGCAGGCTCGGTACCATAAAGTGTTGTACATGGAAATATTGGTAGTAACAAGAAATTCTTGATAGGATTCACAGTTTATCTGGTTATGCTGGTTTATGATGACAACTACTGTACAGTATATAATAAATGTTCATTTTTTTTGTTCAATAACAAATGTGAATTCTTCTTCATGGAAAAATAAGACATCCCCTGAAAATAAGACCTAGAATATCTTTGGGAGCAAAAATTAATATAAGACACTGTCTTATTTTCGGGGAAACACGGTAAGCTTCCCTACAGTGTGCTGTTTTCTCTATCGAAATGGACCTCACAGTCCAGCCTGGTTTAGACAGAAAAATGTAAGATAGCATCCTATGTTGTGCCACCATTTTTTTGGCAACTAGACAAATAACTCTTGGGGTTGTAGAGAGAGAGGACAAGCATACAATTATAAATATATTCTCCCAGAACACACACAGAGTTGCCTAGCATGAGGCAAAAAGATTGTGTCACAAATCCTTCAAGTCACACCTTTATGTCCAGGTCAGCTGGGGATATTATGCTGCTTTAGACTAAGCAGAAAATGCCCCCTTCAAATGAAGATACATCGCATCTTAGGTCAGTTAGGTTATTTATTTTGACACCAGAGGTAGAAAATCTCACAAGTGCTCTTCTGATCTTCCAGCTGTAAAGTTACGATCAACACCAATTAAATAACTAAAGTGTTCAGTTTGAGACATGTGCCTCATTCTGCCTAATTGCAGTACCAGCCATCTTTCAATGCTCCGGTCATATTATATTTCCCTCTTGGTCTTCCTATACACTACAGTTAAACTGAAGGCCATGCCACTGGCTCCTAATCGCAATTGATATTTCCCTTCCTTACACACCCAGGGTTCTCATTAGCCTTCTTAGCTGCGAGATTGTCATAAGAACTTCTCGGACAATCTGCCATGACACAAGTTCCTTTTCTGTGTCACTGCATTATCTATAGAGGCCCTTGTGCCCTATATACTTCTAGCCTGAATTCTTTTCTTCAAAGTCTTAAGAGCTTGAGTATACTAAAACGCCTGTGCAACTGGCTTAAGTCTGTGTAAATCTTCAGGAATCCAGATTGCGCTTCAGAGCTGACTCTGTCTTAACCAAATGCTTGGCTATTTTTGTGTATAACTCTTCCTTGACCACTTATGAGCATTTTAAATTCAATGCTGCCTTTTCATAACACTGAGAAGAGCATGGCTTTCCTATCCAAGAACACGGCTGTCTACCTTTCCCAAAGGGGTTGGATGCCTCCATCTGTTTTGTGATTTCTCATATAATTTAGATTTCTGTTTGTTCATCTGCCTTTGACGGGTGTTTGCAAACCTCATCTGGTCCAAAGAGCTGCAACCAGATTATGAACTGGGGCTGAGCACCTAATGCCCTTCTTGCAACAATTCCGCCAGCTGCTGGATTGTTTCTAAGCACAATTCTAAGCATGATTCAGGTCCAAGTTATCTGACGTGTGTATCTTTTTGTGAACAACTTTGTGTCACCCTCTGGAAAAATAGCAGCATACAAATGCAATTAAATATCTCCCTCCATAAGTTCGGGTCTGAAATGTTCTGGGTAGACTCTTATCTTTGCCTCATTGTCTATAGGAACATCTGGTGGGAAGGCCACAGCCATTGCCTTCTCAGTGGCTGTTCTCAGGCTCTGGAACTCCCTTCTTGCTATCTTTATGCAGGCAGCAAATACAGCAGAATCTCACTTATCCAACCTTCGCTTATCCAGTGTTCTGTATTATCCAATGCAGTTTGCCTTTTAGTAGTCAATGTTTTTGTAGTCAATGTTTTCAATACATTGTGATGTTTTGGTGCTAAGTTAGTAAATACAGTAATTACTACATAACTTTACTGTATATTGAACTGCTTTTTCTGTCAATTTGTTGTAAAACGTGATGTTTGGGTGCTTAATTTTTGAATTTAACCTGTAATAGGCAGTTCCTTAATCATAGAATCATAGAATCATAGAATAGTAGAGTTGGAAGAGACCTCATGGGCCATCCAGTCCAAACCCCTGCCAAGAAGCAGGAAATCGTATTCAAAGCACCCCCGACAGATGGCCATCCAGCCTCTGCTTAAAAGCCTCCAAAGAAGGAGCCTCCACCACCTCCACCAATAATCCCTCCTTATTATCCAACATTTTCCCTATCCAACATTCTGCCGGCCCGTTTATGTTGGATAAGCGAGACTCTACTGTACCCTTTTCTTCTGGCAGGCCTTTGAAGGATGATTCCTCAGGGAGAAAGGTCTTCTTAAGTGCTGTATTTGTTGTCCCTTTTTAATGCTCTGGTTTTAACTGTTTTCAATTTTGTTGATATTTTAATTATGTTTCAACTTTTCTATAATACAAATGTTTAGCTGTACAATGTATCTTTTAGCAGGATGTAGATAACTAGTACATTATTATTTGACAACATTACAACAACATTATTTGAAATTTTGTTTTAATGCATCCTTCACAGACTGTTGCCCTCCAGATGATTTGGACTACATTTTTCTTCATTTTTTTCCATTGGCCATGCTGTCTGGGGTTGATGACCATTGAAGTTGGAAAGAACTAGAGCAGCATTTCTCAACCTGGGGGTCGGGACAAGGGGGGCGGGGGCGCAAGGGGGTGTTCAGAGAGGTCACCAAAGACCAGTATTTTCTGTAGATCATTGTGGTTCTGTGCAGGAAGTTTGGCCC